>NC_135487.1:35391624-36026624 GCF_052094955.1 Ictidomys tridecemlineatus
TCATGGGAAAGAGCTGTGTAAACTCTAACATAGAACTATGTGATGTCATCGTTGCTGTGATTAGGAGAGAATGAAGGAGAGACCCAGCAGGGGGACGTGTGAGCCTTGGCAACCTTGAAACTGTAACTGAGTGCTGGCTGAGGGCACAGACTCTGGTTTAACCAGCTGGTCCCATTTTGGAGCACCGAATCCTTAAGTCAAAGGGCGAAGCCTGTGTCTGGAAGCTGGGCTGGGTGCATGAAGGAGTACATGTGTGCGTGGAGGAGGACAGTGGTAAAGGGCTAGGACATCCATGGACCCTCGAGATTCAGAGTATTCTGGAGAAGAAACTACAGGTGTGTGCAGCAGGAAGCCACAGCTCTGTTCCCTGGAAGCCCACCTGTTAGCATTCTAGAAACATTCCTGGCCCAGAGTCAGCCCACAGAGTCAGTAGGCCTGGGGGTATTCCGGGGTGGGGAACATCCCAGAGAGTGGTGACAGCAACAACATTCACTCGTTTTTCTGCTTATTAAGTGTGCACATGATGGGCGCCAACTATGTGCTGGGCACTGGGCTACCCGCTAGTTCATTTGTCATTCCTGCACAACAGTGTTTGTGGAGTCCTTCTGACCTTGTTCTGCATGGACACTCAGTATGGATTTACAGAATGAATATGTGAAAGAATCTAAGACAGACGGTTATGTTTGTTGAGTTTTTTGTGTGCCAGGCACTGCGAGGCACTGCAGACCTAGCAACGGATAAGGTGCGCGTGGGCCTGTTTACAGTAAGCTTACAGTCAGAGGAGAGGCAGAGAAACGCATGGTGCAAATTGAGCTGAGCATTGATTGGGAAGGGATCAAAGTAGGCTGGAGAATATAACATAGGAGCCAGGAAAGAGGCTCCAAATTGGCAGAGCTTCAGAACAGGACTCTGAAATGGTGAAATATAAGTGAAGTCCCAAAGGAGCAGAAGCATGCAGCCACATGCACAGGGTGGTCGTGCAGGTGGGCAGGAGTGCTCCTAGCCAGAGCAAACAGCATGGCAGGGCCGCTTGGTGGCAGAGCATGGTGCATGGTCAGAACACTCTCAGGGTCCAGCATGGCCAAAACAGGGAGGGCAGGGGTACAGTGGCCAAGCAGGGCTCAGGGATCTGGAGTCAATACACCACTCCAACAGCATGTCCGACTTCAAATGACAAAGACTTTCGACCCCTTAAAAAGACAAACATGTTGGTGTCATCTTCTCCTTCCTCCCTCTCCTCCTTCTTTGTGTTCTGTCCTCCCTCCTTTCCTCCTTCCTTTGCCTCCTTTTTTCTTTCTTTCCTCTCTCCCTTCCTTCCTTCCCTCTCCTCTCCCCTTTCTCTTTTAGAAATGATTCCCTTTTATTAGAAGGTGTTGTTAAAAACAGATTCATGGAAATTTCCCAGAGGGTATGTTGTTTTCCTTATCAAAAACTTTTAAAAAATATGCATCCTTGGGCTGCGGTTGTGGTTCAGGGGTAGAGTATTGCCTAGCATGTGTGAGGCACTGGGTTCGATTCTCAGCACCACATATGAAAAAAAATAAAATAAAAATTTCATTAACAACTAATAAGGATATTTTTAAAAGAACCTAAAAAAAAAAGTGCATCCTTTCTGAACAGTAGTTCCACACTTTGCAGGCATGCCAGAATTCCTTGAAGGGCTGTCTGGGGTAGGACCATTTATAAAATGACAAATAATCTAAAAGTAAAAAATAGAGAACTGATAAAAAAAGATAGTCTACTATAACTAGTATATTACATCACTCCTAAGAACAAGGTTGCAAACTGTTTTCAGTAGGCAGGTCACAGTGGACCTCCGTGATGTACTTAGATAGAAAGGAGTACACCAGGGTGGATTCAACAATTGCAGCCAACTCGTGTCTGACACAGCTTTTATTTTTAAAAATGAAAGGAATGAGAAATGCAAAATTTAGGGCATCAGCATCTCTGGAGAGGCAAAGTCCAGGACAGACAGGGAGCACAAAGATAGATGTGAGTTTCTGGTGAGATTTTTAGCTCTTTGATTGAATAGTATGTTCACAGTTGTTTATTATGTTATTTAAAAATAAAACGAGCAAGTAAATGAAATCATAATAAAGTTATGCTGTGCTGTTACCGCTGGCCTATGCTTAAAACATTATAATAAAAAATATCCAATGTTATGTGGCTGGGTTTGTATTTTATTGAAAAAAACACAGGCATGTAAGAGTATTGCATCAAAAATAGATAAAAAAGCAATACACTGAAATAGTAATAATGATTCCAGACTTATTTTAATATTATTTATACTTTTCTATTTCTACAAAAAAATATGTTTTACGACTAGGGGAAAAAATTGTTTTAAGAAGAGTTGGCTAGCCAGGTGTGGTGGTCCATGCCTATAATCCCAGTGGCCTGGGAGGCTGAAACAGGAGGATTGTGAGTTCAAAGCCAGCCTCAGCAAAAGCAAGGCACTAAGAAACTCAGTGAGACTCTGTCTTTAAATAAAATACAAAATAGAGCTGGGGATGTGGCTCGGCATTCGAGTGCTCCTGAGTTCAATCCATGCTACCTTGCACCCCCCAAAAAAGAAGAGATGGCTAATTCAAATGCTATCTATAACTTCTCAGGAAGGTAAGAAGGGCCAGAGGTGTAATAAAAGGACCTCTCAGTTCAGCAGGCGGGTGTAGGGGTGGAGGCTGTGCTGTTGCACCTGAGACGAACATGGAGAACTGGGAAGCCCCAGCTCCAGGCTGAACTCCTCTCTCACACCTTCTACCTCCCATTTTAGGCACTCAGGGCAATTCCTTGTCCAGAGTAAGAGTTTTTAACATTCCATTCCTGCTGAGGGCCATTACCAAGTAGGAATGACACATCGAAATTTCCTTGCCAAGCGTACCCCATGCTGCTTAGAGGACATTTGATGGGACATTGCATGCATGCTTTAATGAGGTGACCTTGCTCAAGGACCAAGGCAGATCCGGGTTTAGAGCTGATCAGGTTTGAGGAAGTAACCGGCTCCTTGAGTTTAAGGCGTTGCCAGTTTAAGATAATGGGTTTTAGGGAAGTTGGAAGTTGAAGATTATTGCTGGGATTAGGGTGTTCCTGCTGCTTGTTCCCGTTGAGTTCTCGTGAGATTAAAATGGGTTTTGGAGATAGCCTCGTGGAGTAGGTGAATTGGTGCGGGTAGACGGCAGAACGCGTTTGCCCCTGGACCTGTGTGGAGGCGGTGTGAGAGCTGGAATAAAGAATTGCTGTTTGAACCTACAAAGCTGTGAGTGCCTCGTGATTCTGGTGCCAAGCCGAGACATTGGCCTTGGCACATTCCTACTTGTGTTAGTCAGTTTTCCATCAGTATAATAAAATACTTGAGATAAATAGCTTATAAAGAGAATAAGTTTGGGGACTCAAATCCAAGATGGGGTGGACCCACACTTTGTGACTCTGTGGGTGTGCCAGATGGCAACGGCAGGGAGTGAGTGGCGAGCAAACTGCTCACCTTGAGACAGGAAGAAGAGAGAGATTGGGGCGGGGCACAGAGAAGGGGCTGGGGTCCCACAATCGCCTTCAAGAGCACATTCCCAGTGATCTAAGGAACTTCCAGGGGCCCCACCCCCCATAATGCCTTTTATTTCTCAACTGCTCAGAACTAGAGGGGCACTGTTTGTTGGGGGCCTCCTGGGAGCGTGTGGGAGCAATCTCAGCATGGACGCCCATAATTCAGGCTGAGGAGGCTGGATCTTGGCTCGCGGGCCTTGGGGAGCCACAGAAGAGTCTGTGTGTTTTAGTGGCTAGAAGCTGCACCACACGGCATGTGTCTCCTTGGCCAAGAATGCCTTGGTTTTCCTCAACTCTGCAGGGTTTGGTCACATGCCCGTGATAACTTCTGTTGGCGGTGGTGGTGGCAGTAGGGCAGGGAACATGTGTGAGCACAGGCCTGCAGGGGGCAGGTCTATGCAGGCTCGGCCCCAGTGTGTGGATCTGCTTTCTCCCTAGACTCTGCAGGTCACTAGGCCCATGTGTGCCTTAATGAATGTCCTGTGTTTCCACCCGAGCCTGTGCCTGCTGAGGGTGTTAAGAATCATATCATTAGTGTCTATAGAGTGCTCAGTCTGTAGCAGGAGCTCTGCTAAGAACTGTTCAATTTCTCATTTTTATCCTGGTGTCACCAGGAGATTGGTACTGTGGACACCCCACTTGAGGGTCAGGAAACTGAGGCACAAAGAGGTCAAGAAGCAATCCCAAGATCATGCTTTTAGCAAAAGGCAGATGGAAGCTGATGGAGGCTTCCTGAGTCTGAAACTGTGTCTACATGTGTCCTGGTGAGTCTGTGGCTTTGTGACCACATGCCTGGGTGACTGTTCTCATGGGTCCTGAATGGCACGTGTGCCAGGTTTATCTGAATGTGTGCCCAGGCCACCCCTGTTTCATTATGAGTGCACAAGCACCCATGTGCCTGCGTGTGCTCTGGACATCTGTCTTTGTGTCCATATGTCCACGAATAACCAAGTATCCTGG
This sequence comes from Ictidomys tridecemlineatus, assembly GCF_052094955.1. Classification (NCBI taxonomy): domain Eukaryota; kingdom Metazoa; phylum Chordata; class Mammalia; order Rodentia; family Sciuridae; genus Ictidomys; species Ictidomys tridecemlineatus. The sequence continues at coordinate 35,396,122 of NC_135487.1, forward strand.
TGGCCCCATGCTTACTGGCGTGAGTCGACATGTTCATGTGTCTGTGAGTCTCTGGCTGCCTGTATGTGGCCATGCCTCTGCATACCCCCATGGGGAGTCAGGCAGGGCTCGGAGCCACATCTGGCCCTGACGCGCTGCCTGTGGGGAGAAGGTGGCTGCCACACTAATCCCTGCAGTGGGAGCTGAGTGTGTTTCCAGCCCTCTGAAGCCTGGAGAAGTCCCGCAGACGACCGACCGACCGCTCTGCAGCAAGCAGGCAGGCGGGCCACACTGCTGGGGGCCTGGCTGGGTTTATTTTCAGCAGCCGAGGAGGCCCTGCGGCATTTAATTAATTCCACTCCTTATGTAAACACCAGCAAACATAGGGCTCCAAAGGCAGAAGCACATCCCGCCTGGTGCCCCCCGCACTGCCACTGCTTGGGGACTTCCCCGTGGTAACCACATGTGTGTGCCTGAGCGCCTGCCCCCATGATCTCCTCTATTCCTGGGGGCTGCCTCCTCAATCCCTCTTCTCCACCCTTCCCTACCTCCTGGGCTCAGGCCTCACCAACTTCAACAGAGGAAGTCTCCGGAGCCGGTGTCTCTGTTCTCAGCTCTCTCCACCGACTGAACTCACCCCCGTTACAGGGTGAAGGAGAAGCAATCCAAATGCAGATCCCTGCCATACACATGTGCTTGTGTGTGCAGCAGCCACCTTATGCACAGCACAGGGCACCCACGTGTGCAGAAGCAGCCAGCCACTGTAGCTCAGGGGCCCTGGGCTCGGGCGCCAGCTCCACCCACAACCAGCTGGAGGAATACTAACCTACGTGCGGTTGTAAAGGGTAGCAGGGGTCACTGAGACCTATAAATTACATCTGGGAAATGGCTTGAAGTGGGTATTTTGTGGGGAATACTCTCTTTTGGGCAATGAGGAGGGGGAAGGTGTGCATCAGGATGAGGCAGGTAAAGTCTCTTAGAGGGACCCAGCACCTGAAGGGGTGGAGAGTGGAGTCTTGGAGAAGCTGCCATTCCCAGGACATTCAGCAAAATGTGCTAACAGTACAACTTTGGGAAAATCCCTTGAAGACACAGCAAACTTTCTCCAAGTGCGAGCTTTCCTTTAAAAGCTTATAAACGATGACTGTCCCTTTAATAGTTCTCATGGCTGAAGATGCTGTGCCAGGGGCCTGGTCTGTCCTACCTCACTCAATCTTCTCCGCATCTCACAGCTCTGCCTCCACATCCCTCAGGTTGTAGCCAAGAAAACGGAGGTTCAGAGAGGTGAAGTGAAGTGGCGGGGTTAGGATGGACCCCAAGTTGGGCTTCTCCCAGAACCCTGGCTCTTGACTTTATCTCCACTCTCTAGCTCAAAGAACAGGCATTCTGGGCTTGGTGTTCAAGTTCATTTTCAGTCATTTTAACTCCACTGAAGAAACTCATACCTATTGGCAACCACAAGTCAGAGACATAATGAGGGGGTATGGAGTCAAAAAAGGAAGGCAGAGAAAAGGCACAGTTGGAAGAGACTCCTAATGGAGGTTAGTGTGGCCCTAGATCTGGGGGCCTAAAAGTGGGGAAGGCTGCATCTTGGGGCTGCTTCTCTGAGATCCTGGAGGGACCAGGAGCCTGAAGCCCTCGGCTGTCACATAATCAGGACATCTGGATGACTAATCAGACCCAGAATAAACAAATGCCCCAGGGCATATACAGCGTCTGCACCAAAGCAAAACACATTTACAATCTTCTTGTTCCAACTACAGGGAGGCAGATGCTCACAGGGATGGCAAATGCAAACCCACTGATCGGTCTCCATGATGTCTCACTTAGATGTGTAAATGCCATTGGCTTAATCTTTATTTAGCAAGTTGCTTTTATTGCTCATTTTAGCGAAAGTAAAAAAAAAAAATAGGCATAAACCATTTGGGCGGTCCATACCCATTCAAATTTCCCAGAAGCTCAGAAGTTCCTGAGCTATTAATTCTCTCTCCATGGGGATTTCAGGAAGCTTGAGACAAGGCTTGCAAAAGATGACTGTGGCTGCCACCCCCATCCCCACCCCAGGGATGGTGGGAAGATGGAATGTGGCAAGGCACATGGTCACAAGTTCTGAGAGCCCTGAACTACCATTTGTGATCGTTATGTGTGGGCAGGTGCAGAGCCTCCAGCCACATGGTGCTGGTCAATAGGGTGGTGCATAAACTGCCCGGCCCTCCCATTCTCAGAGTCCTAGAGGCGGCTCTTTTGAACCTGCATAAAAATGGAAGAGGCAATGGGATTTGGTTTGGACCATGAGAAGTGGATGGAAATGGTGCCTGTAACTCTGAACAGTGGTGTGAAACCAATGTGCTGGGGTGAAATCTGCCTGTCCTCTTTCCTGTTCCAGTTCTGGACAGTGGCTGCCCTGAGGGCCCCCCAGCCAATTTACAGCATTCCTCTCGTATAGGCGAGAAGCAGACCTTTGCCATTTGAAGAGTTTTAGGGGTTGCCGTTCCAGCAGCACACCCCAGCCATCTTGGCCATCACCTCTCATGACCCACACACCTGCCGGTTGTCGTCCACAGACACAGTGTGAAAGCGTTGGTTTAACCCAACACTTCTGATGATGTCCAGCCTCTGCTCTACATTATCCACACGGCAGTGGGGCCATTTTTTTTTTTAAGCCACAAACTTGATCCCAGCAACATCCATGCCAGTCACTGAAAACCACAGACGATAAGACTCAAGCACAAAATTATTTCAGTCATTCAAGGGTGCCATGCTTTCTCTCACCTCCAGACATGCTCTTCCCTATACCTAAGATATTCTTGTCTGACTACACATCCTTTGGTTCTCAGCCTACCCTGTCTCCTCCAGAAATCCCTCCTTGACTCTCAGGCCAGGTACAGTGCCCTCTTCGTGCCTCCACTCTTAGAGTTAGGGTCTCTGCGTGGTGTTGGTTGACTTACTGCTCCTCTTTTAGGTTGTGGACTCCTTGAGAGCAGTGGTTTTTTTTGTTTTTGTTTTTTTTTTTTCCACTTAGGAACTCCAGTGCCCATGACGGGTACAGTGCTGAGCACTGCTGAGTGAGTGGATGGTGGGTCCTCTCACAGTGGGAGGGGCATGCACAGGTCCTCTCACAGTGGGAGGGGCAGTGGTTTAATGAAGGTGGGCAGCTTCTATATGTGCCCTCCCCCAAATCTCTGGCTTGAAGGGGAAAGCAGGGAGTTTGTGGTGATAAATGGAGGCCTTTCAAGTGGCTCAGTGGCTGGGACACTTGGAGAGGGCAGCAGCCTGGGGCCTCCTGGGGAGCTAATGGTTTTCAGGAGCTGTTTGGAAGGGAGTCCTGCAAACAGCCCAAACAAAACATAACCTCTCCAGGCCCTCTCTATCCTAAGAGCTGAGCTGAGATAGAGCTCAAAGGAGCTTAATGAATTATTATGTCCACATTTCTCACTGATAAATGACAGTCTCATGCTCCATTACCAAATGCTGGTTGTAATATTTAATCAAAGTCTAGTTTTATGCATCAGTTGGTTTTGGAAATAATATTTATGGGTCTGGAATGCCTTCAATCTTCAGGCATAAGGCCGAAGAGGATCTTTGTTTTGTAGCTACTGGACAAGAATATGGAAAGTAAGATAAAGATACTTTGAAGTGCATTGCTGACTGCTCCATGCCAGGTCCTCTGGCAGGCTTCAGAGATGTCAGGGTGGATGCAAATTAGTATCTTCACATTCAGAACTCATCCTCAAGTCCAACCTCCATCCTCACCCAGACCGGATTCATCACTCAGCCTCCTCCTTCAGGGAGCCCTCCATGACTAACCCAGCCTCTCCTTGCTCTCTGCCACCACCCAGGGCTCATGCACCAGGACTTTACCCCAGGAAGTCCTGGCCATTCCACAGGACTGTGGGCTCCCCTCGGGCTGGCAGGTTCTGCTTTTTGTTCCTTCCTCTCCTTGAGGCTGAATCCCTAGCTGCAATTAGTGAAAGAACTTGAATTTATAGCCTCTGGACCTTGCATACAGAGGAAATCCAAAAGCTATCTGAATCTTCTGTAAATCACTCCTTAAATTCTCTTCCTGTCCCCGTGCTCTCTATCTCAGTGAACAGACCAAACCAGACACCTGGAAGTGTCCATGAGTCTTCTCTTTGCCTCTTTTCAATGTTCACTCATCCATTCATTTATTTATCCTTCCATCCATCCATTTTTTTTCATTCATTCAACAATAATGACAACAACAAAATGCACGGTGTTCTATGCTGACTCACTACCAGGCCTTATGATAGAAGCCCATAAAAATGGCCACATCCTTGGCCTGGAGCCTCTTCACCTCTCACAGGCCCCTACCTAATCCTCTGCCTCTTGCCTGCAGCCCTGTCCACCCCCCATCCCCATCACACCTGGTGAGTACCTTTGAGAACGTGGATGTTGGAGCAGGGCAGGCAGCTCTGAGCTAGGGGTCAGGAGGGCTGAGCTCTAGCTCTCTTTGGGAACTAGGATGAATCTTTCCTTCTTTAAAACCTGGGTCCCCACCCCCCGCCCCCCCCCAAAGTTCAAGTGGGCTAATAATCTCCACCTTAAATGTGGATCTACCCCGGAGGCAGAGCTGAAAGTAGAAATAGGAACCATTTCTGAAGAGGCTGAGCCCATTACACGTATCCACCCATTCCTCTCAAGGATGAGGCAGGCAGCAGCTCCCATTCTGCATCCAGGAAGCTGAGGCTCAGAGAGATGAAGTAGGTTGCCCAAGATCAACACCTGTAAGTGTAGAACTGGACTTCCATCCCCAGGACTGACTGACTGCAGAGCCCCCGACCTTAACCTTGACATCCTCTCTCTCTCTCTCTCTCTCTCTGTGTGTGTGTGTGTGTGTGTGCGCGCGCGCGCGTGCGTGCATGTGTGGTGGTGGTGGAGGAGGAGGAGGATCCACTTATTATGGCTCAGGGTTCTTTGAGTGGAGTAGGGTTTGGGAGTCATGACTTGTTTCCCCTAAGTAGGGAACAGGAGACATCCTGTCTGGGGAGGTTAATCACACTTAAACTTCTGACTTGTCAAAATATTTCCAGGTTCTTTACCATACATGAAAGGTGTGAAAGCCTCAGGGGCTTAACTTGACCAATGCATGTGAATCCTGCCACGGGGCACTGGTGACAAGCAGTATGACGCAGGCAGGGGCCCCTGGGGAGCTGGGCCTGCTTCCTATCAGCACTGGGGAGCAAGCAAGGAAAGGTGTCCATGGGGAGGGGGCAGGGGCCAGCCTCTAGTCTCCCTGAATTGCCTTTAGGCTCATTCCCCCACTCCCACCAAGCAGTCCTGGGTGCTCCCACCCCCCACCAGCCTCCTCGCTCATTAGGTTCTCTCTGACAACCCAAGGATTTACAACGTGAAATGTTTCCATTTCCCTGACATGATGTCTCTGCTTCAAAGCACCCGCGCCTGCCCTCCGGAGCCCGGGATGAAGGTGACTTCACGAGGGAGACAAATGAATCACGGGGCTGACACCCATCCCTTTCTTTCCCTATAATACATCTGTTTATTATTGAACGGGGGCTTGCATGGTTCCATGATGAATGGCCTTCTCCTCCATAGCCCTGTCCCCAGACGGCTGGGAAGGCTGAAGTGTCTTCCAGGAGCATCTGCTTTTGATCTCTGGTCCTTTTAAATCTCGGGTTAAAATCTTAGGCTGACGGGCCAGAAAAACCAGCGGCAAAGGAACTAACCTTGGAGAGGACCATCTGGGCTCTCAGGAACCCACCGGACCTCCTTGCACCGGCTGAGAGCAGAGCAGGGCTCTGCCTGGGGAAGGGAAGCCCCACCCACTGGCTCAGAAGGTGGGTTTTCATCTGCAGGTGCAGAGCCCTTGGGACCCCAGGAGGGCAGGAAGTGGGGGCCCAGGCCATTCTGCCCACCCAGAGCTGGGAACTGCCTGGAGAGTGGCTGGGTCTGAGGCTCCCTGATCAAGTCACCTGCCATTCCTCCCTCCCTGGTTTAAATGCCAGCCCTGCCCCACCACAGAGGCCAAGCACCTGTGGTCATTCAGGCCACTTCTCTAAGCTTTGGCTTTCCTTGCTTGTCAGCTGGCACAAAGAATATTCTCACTTGAACGGGTTTTCAGGAAATTAAGGACAGAGAATCTGTAGAATGGTCAAGCATAGTGTGTGGCTTGTGGGGGCTAATGTCACATCAGTGACAAGCACCTGGATGTCAGAGGTGGACTGCTTCTTAGAAGTCCAGTGTTGGGTCTGCCCAAAACAAACTGTGAAGAAGGTAAGGATGATGTTATGGGCAGATGGTCAAAACAAGACACAGAGAGGTTTAGTGACTAGGTGAAAGATTCACAGCTACTGAGACTTGGTGAGTGAGGGTTCAGTGGGAGACTATTTTCCAGGCCTCTGGGATCCTGGGCTAGACATTTCCCCTGAGGCATGGGCTCTGGATCCAGGCAGTACCCTGACCTGGACCAGCAGGGTAATCCTGGGCACAATCCTTACCGTTACTGAGCATCATCTTTCCCATTTTATAAATGAGGAAGACAGTACTCACATCTTAAGGTTGTTGTGTAGATTAAATAGGTTAAAATACTTGACCTAGAGGAGTTTCCCACAAGTTAGATTATTAGCTCCCTTTTTTTTCTGAGCTTTGGATTACCTGGCATTGTTGCTGAATGTGTCCAGCTAAGCCTCCCTTTTCCCATCTGTACAATCGCCCCTGCCTGCCTGACCAGCCTGCTGTGATAGTCAAAGCAAGTACGGTTGTCACTCTGCTTTAAACGAGGCTGTAGAGCAGGCTTTTATGTGTTGTCAATAATAATAACAGATGATTAGTAGTCGTAAGAATAATGTCAGTAGCTGTGGTTGAAAATGGTAGCAGTAACTACATCAGAGTCTGGTTGCAGTCTCAAAAGTCGGTGGTGGCAGTAGCAGCAGCTGTTGAGATGGATATAACGGCAGTGAAGGTGATCAATGCCTAACATGTCCCCAGATGTGGCAACAGCAGTGGCTGGCATGGTCATGGAGGTAGCAGCTACAGTCAGAGTGGCAGCAGTGACCTACTGATATAGAAGAGGTGACAGTCACTATGCTCAAGCTTTAGGGGACCCTTTTCTATTAGGGGCTCCATGCAGCCGTCTGTCCTGAGTGGTGCTGACAGGGCTGTAGCCCTGCCTGGATGTCCGTGTTCTATGGCATTCCAGGCAGTGAAAGGGTATCCAGTAGGAGTCCACAGGTGACGATGCATGGAGAATCGGGCCAAAGGATCACTCCCTGGCACTCCAGGCCTCGGCAGTGGTCCCCCAAATGGGACCTACTCTAGAAGCCTTCAAGAATCCCCTCAGGCAATGTTAGGTTTTCTTTCCTCCACTGTCCCTTACACTCTTTCAATAAACATTCATTGGTAGCCTACCAAGGGTCCTGGGCAAGAACAAATGATGCTCACTTTTAAAGAGGCTACAGCTCGGGAGGAATGCTACGTGCATCTTTGGGAGGGGCTGCTGTATGAGGGATGCTTACCAGGCTGTCAGCACCAGGGCTGCTCCCACCCTCACCTCCCTGCATGGGGTCTGTTGGTGCCCAGCAGCTACCCCTAGCCATATCCCCTTCACTCAGCAGATATTTTTGAGCTGCTCATGGAAAGGCATAGAGTGTAACGGTAAAGAGCCACTGCCAGATCCCAACCCTGGCTTAGTAGGACCTGGGGCAAGGTGCTTAATCTCTGTCTTCAACTGCGTCTGAGGTTTGTTTAGAGGATTAAATGAATTATTACTATAGGTGCAGTGTTTAAAATGATACTTAGTCCATGCAGTCATGCCATGGAAGCATTAGCTCTAAGAATGTGCTGGAGGCCATGTTAGGCACTGGTCACATAGCAAGGAGCCAAAGTCCCAGCTCTTGTGGAGCTTACATTTTAGCAGGGAAACAAGTGATAAATACATGTCAGGCAGGAAAAGGTGCAGAGACAGAGAATGAGGAAGGCCGCCATTTAGGGAGGGAGGACTTCCCTGAGCGTGTGACATTCAACCCATGCCTGGGTGAAGAGAGGTATAAGCTGTGACCACGTGGGTCAAAAGGGTTCCAGACAAAGGCAGGAAACTGTTTTGTGAGTTCAAGGAAGGGCAAGGGGACAGTGTGGCTGGCGTGGAGGGAAGGGGGATGGGGGCAGGTGAAGTCATAGGGAAACTGGGATCTGACTACCAGGGGCTCCTAGTCTAGAGTAAGAGTCCTTACTCTTACCCAGTCGGGCTTTACCAGGAGTAAAATCAGAAGCTGGTAGAGGGTTTTGAACAAAGGAGTGTGAATTGATCAGAAGTACTACTTTGAAGGATGGCCTCATACGCCTTATGATGTGCAGACTGTGGGAGCAAGGAAGGGCAATAGCAGGGAGACCAGTTAGGAAGCTACTTACTACACACAACCCATGACAGTGGCCTGGGCTGTGGACCAAGCGGGGGAGGGCAGGGCAATCCTGCCTGTGTAGAAGGTGGAGACGATTGGTTTGTGTGTGGTGTGAAAGACAGGCTGCATTCAAGGATGGCGCTAAGAACAACTAGCCGGCTGCAGCTGCCGTTGGCTGAGCTGAAGGGCCCCTCTGAGAATCAGGACTGGGGAACAGTGAGAAGGAGAAGGAGCCCTTGAGTTCTGAAGTAGTTGAGTTTGAGGTGGGTATTTGCCATCTAAGTGGAGATTTCCATCATGGTCTGATAATGAGTCTGAAGAGCTCATACGAAGGGAGAATTGGGGCTGATGATAGACATAGGTGTCCTTGGGGTAAGGATTAGGATGGGGAAGTGCAGAAAGAGAAGAGGCTGCGTCTTGAGCCCTGGCACCCTCCACAGCCTGGAGGTCAGGGAGATGGGGCGGAACCAGCAAGAAAACTGAGAATAGAGGCAGGTGAGATGACAGGGACATGGAGAGAGGTGGCCTCCCTGGAAAGTCAGGGGAGGGAGTGTTTCAGGATGGAGGGTGTGCTGATAGGCTGAGGAAGGACTGAAAGATGAAGGCTGGTTCCACTGCGGAGAACGCACTGGGAGGAAGAGCAGGCGCTGTCAGCCGCAGGAGGCACCCGCGATCCAGAGGAAAGGGAAGCTCTCATGGCACACAGGTCACCCCCGAGGCTCCCGGAGGCCAGCAATGAACCAGCAGGTACGAACCCAGTCTCCAGTTTTAGGGCCTTGGGAAGTGCCGTCGGACATGAAAAGCTTTTAACATTTTATGAGAGCGTCCAGAGGCACAGGCACGTCGGTGGGGACTGATTTATACGCGCTGTGCACGCACACAGGCAGTGCGAAGGGGTCTGGGCACTCTGCAGAAGCCATCTTAAAGTCAGCAGTGGGGTGGCTCTACTGAAGCCAGATGTAAAGTCACCTGGCCCGATGGCTTCTTGGCCGGTAGACATGTCTCACCTCCCTGGGGTTGCCAAAAGGAGTGGATAAAATTACCGACTCCTTTATTGCTTTCTTCCACATTTCCATTCAGTTGATTATATACAGCTTTCGATATCTGATAAAACAACTTGCCTTCCGGGAGTGGTCGTCTTCACCCTGATTCTAGCTTTGCAAGGAACAGAGCGCTTTCCTGGACCTCCTGAGGAGGGACAGGGAACTTATGGAAAGAACACCGTTTGACATGAGGCTTGAGAACAGACCCCACTCCATCCCTGGCCGGCTGGGTGATGTTGGACAAGTGGCCCCAGCTCACGGAGCCCTGGCTTCATGGAGGTCTTTTCAGGAAAGCCCAGCTCACCCCAGGTGGCTGGGTTCCCTCACAGCCTTGCTCCTGGCACATGCTGGGGAGCTGTTCTTGGTTAACCACCAGCTCCCTGAGGAAGCGCGCCTGCGTTTGATTGGCAAAGCTTACACTGCACAAAGAAGCCCCAGGACACAGAGTTGTTGAATAAATGTCCAGACACTATCTTCATAGGGTTGTTCCAGGGACAAAAGGAGAAAAGATATGGGAAAATTCTCTGTCTTCAGCTGGACAGAGCAGGGCTCTGTCATGTCTGTGGACAACCTGGATTCTCTAAGTCCCTAACTTCTCTGGCTGCTCTAAGACCTTTGCTTTACTTATGGAGTCTTCACAAGATGATTTTGTGAAGCTGTGATCTCTCAGGCCTGTTGTTATCTGTGTAGTGGAGGACAGGCCCCTCAAACCTCTACCTTCCCAAATAAATTGCTATGCATCCACCTCTGAGAATTAATAGCGCTCCACCTTAACATCGCTTACACTCTCAGCCAACATTCATGTATTCATTCAATCATTCCTATCTTGTTTGGTCAATAATTTAAACAGTATTACTGAATGCTTAGAAAATGTGGGGCTTTGTTCTGTGTGCTGGGGAAAGTAAGTGTGTGGACACAAGAGTAAGAATCTTCAAGACTCTAGAATCAAGAGCCAACCTGCCATGGCTCTGACGCTCAGTAGTGTGACCTGGGGCTGGTTACTAAATTGTGCCTCTGTGCCTCAATTTCTATATTTCCATAATGGAAATATAATGGTACATGGTCACTGGGTTTTAATAAGTGAATCACAAAGTGCTTTGAACAGTGCCTGACACATAGCATGTGCTCCGTAAGTTCTGGCTATTCTTGTGGTGATGAACATGGCAAAGTTCCTGTCCTCACATGGATTACATTCAGCCAAAAAATGCCACAAAGGACTGTATAGCAGAATAAAGGAATAGAATGTGACCAGAATTGCTACTTGAGATATGCTGGTCAGAAAGGCTTCTCTAAGGAGGTAAGACCCGTGCAGGGCACCTAGTGACTTTCTGACCGTAGCGGGATGAGTTATGTGGCCGTCAGGGGAACCAGTGATCGGCAGAGGGGAAAGCAAGTGAACAGTGCCCAGGGGAAGTCCGCCTTCCCTGTCTTTCCTTTACACTCCTTTTCACACACTCTGTGGAGCACTGGTGCAGATGGATGGGATTGAGGGACTGTCCGTTATTCGTGTCTCACCCTGGACTCCCCACATTTCTCCACCCCTGCTTTCATTGCTTGCCAAGTCTGAAAGGGTGGAATCTTGGGCAGAGCAGGGCAGGACACATGTAGAGGGTCTGGGTGCTGGAGCTTCTGCTTGGCCTTGATTTCCCCTTTGTGAAGTCAGGGGCTTGTGTCCTGGCAGTGTGTGGATTCTGCTTTTGTGATCTCTGGGGTGGCCCTAGGAGCCTGTACCAAGTGACTTTTAAACACAACTGGGGGACTCCAGGAAAGCCATGCTGCTGATGCTTCTTAGTCTACTCAGCAGCTCCTAGGACAGGATGAAATGATGGGGAGGGGCCTTCCCGGCTGCCTGTCACCCAGTCAACTGGCAAGCTCAGGTGACAGAAAAGGTCTGGGGTAAGCTGGACCATGCAGAGCTTCCTAGTCAAGGCGCTCAGGAGACAGGCCAGTTGCCTTTTAGAGTTTGTTATGGCTGACATGTGTCTAAGAGTGCCAGTGGCTTGGTGAAGAACCCTCAGAGAAATGGAAAGGGTCTCTGTCATGTCTCCAGAAGGGATGGCAAAACTCTAAGATCTTGAATTTGAGTCCCAGCTCCACTGCCTACTCAGCATGAACCACCAAGGGGCACACTTCCCCACTTTAGGCCTCAGTGCTCACAGCTAAGAAATGGGTACAATGACAATCCCTGATCAACCTGTCTCAAGGATTGGAGGGAGGGCTGACCGATAATGATAGTGACAATGTTTGCCCACATCTGCCCCAAGCATAACAGCCACCTGCAAACCTCAAAGGCCACCTGGATCAGATGCATATAATTGCATAAAAAGACTCTTTGGGTTCAGAGATCCTAGATCCAGATCCAGTGCTATCATTGGCTGACTGTGTGTCCTTGGGCAGGTCTTATCTCTGAATCTGAATCCCCAAACCACAAGCTGTCCCCCCATCTGTCAAGTGCAATCTCTCCTGGGCCCCTACTAGCCCCGCCTGGAATCAGCCTCTGCAATGTGGGCTGCCACAAAGATCAGCAGAGAAAAGTGCAGGAAAGGGCTCCTCTATGAGCTACCTACCAAGAACCTCACATTAGTGGCTACTATTATTGCAGAAGAAGTTTATCATTTGAAGATAATTGGCAACCCCAGGGTTAGAAGGGCTGCTCCCTTTTACATGGGATGCCAGGGTCCCATGGCTGTACCAACATGGCACAGTGCTTGTGATAGGTGGGATATTCCCTTACTTAGGAATTAGGCTTCAGATGGCTCTGACAATGGGAGCAGATGAGGTTCTGCATCATGCTGGCTTTACACAGGGCAGGTAGCCGCTTTTTCTGCAGACCAGGAGTACCATGCACATGCAGAGGGAGCTCTGAGGTGTGCAGGCTCCTTCTCAGGCAAGCAGCTTCCACAGGAAGGAAAGGTAGGAGGTGAAGAGTCAGAGGAGAGGCCATGTTTTTGTAGTGGGTCACCAAATATTTCCTGATACCTGCTAGGAGAAGACCACTGTCTTCCTCTGGATTTTCTGAATAGATCCTGGGATAAGGATTCAAGCCCAAGGAGTTAATTTGGGAGAAGAACAGGAATGCCAGGAAGAAGAGAGTTGATAGAAACCCATTAGGAAGCAAGATACCCACTTGGGGAGCAGGAGTGTGGTCCCCCTGGGAACTCTCAGAGTCATCCCAAGCTACGGGCCAGAGAGCTGGAGAACTGGCTCACCAATGCCCTCCACTGTTGCTTGAAGGCTGTGCTCTGGGGCCTTTATTTCCCCAGCACCTGCAGCCAGAGCAGCAAAACCAGCTCCAGCAGACAGAGAAAGCTCTCAAGCAAAGAAATGCAGCTGGAGTTCAGGCTAGAACATGCAGAGAGGTGAGGGACAGGGCAGTACACCCAGATCATCTACGCTCTGACCTCAAGGAGCCAACAATTTCTGCAAGTTATATAATACAATGAAATAAAGCCAGTGCTAGAGATTGACTGTGGAAATCAACTGCATCTTAGTAACCTAGCTTCCTTGCAGGGTAAGGGCAAATTCAACTTCCATTTATTTTTTTGTGGATTCTCTTTTAAATCTGTCTTTATAAACCATTTTATTGATGTATAACATACATAAGAAATATGAAGAAGACCATGTACATTCAGCCAGCTGTACATGAGAGGTCCAGCTGTGAGGGACACCGAGGGAGGGGGTGTCCAGTAGAAGGATGTGCAAGCCAGGAGCAAAGCATGTGCACGTGGAGGCGGCATGATGTGTCACTCATTCTGCAAATAATTTGGGGTACCTGGTGGAGGCATGCTCTGCAACATGTGCTGAAGACACAGGTGTGGTTCAGATGACACACCTGCCCTCAGAGGAATGGTCAGGCATGACCACAGACAAACAGGGCATCAGGTAGGAGAAACTCAGGGGAAGGAGGCCTGCCAATGCGGGACAGGACAGAGGCTGCTGCCTCCTGCTGCCCGCTCACCACCTCATTCCAGCTCTGGTTCCTGCATCACGAGGTTCTCAAAGAGCACCTCAAAGAGGCTGGGAGATACTCAGAGGCCTCAGAACAGAAAATAGTTCCTGGAGCCCTTCTGCCCAGGATGCCAATGGGACACTTGCTGAGGGAATGCCCCAGGAGAGGGTCACAAGAGAGGAAGACTTGCATTTCCCAGCCTGAGCCCCACAGCAGACATGGAGGATGAGCCCAGAAACGTGGGTGATCTCTTTGGACTACTTGTCCCCACATCCTGCCTGGCACGGGGAAGCCCAGTCCCTCTCTGCAGCTCCCATGAAGCACAGCCGGTATCTGATCACTCCATGTGAGCCCTGAGTGAGCTGTGGGCCACTCTGCTAAGCAAAGGGAAGCTCACAACCTTCCAAGTTCAACAACCTCTATGCCTGGCAGAGGGTGCCCTGGGACTGCCCAGCCCTGGACCCCACTGCCCCCTCCCACCACAGTTACAGAAAGGCTCCTTGTTGAGCAGAGGAGCTGGTAAGGCCGCCTCCACGTCTCACTTCCCCAAGGACCAGGTGTTTTGCTCGGCAGCAAACCAGAGCTGTCCTGGAACCAACCCTGCCCAGACTCTGTCACCCCGTCCATCACCCTAGCTTGGCTGCAGGGCCCAGGGTGGCAGGAGACAGAGTTCACTCCTCATTTATTTTCAAAATTTTCCCTCTGGGGAGGCTGGAGTAAGTCTTATGGAATGACAGTGCCAGAAAGGCCTTGGGTGATCCTCAGGACTTCCAGAGACTTGTGGAGCAGAGACCTCTTCAGGTCCTACTGCAGGGGAGGGAAGGACAGATGGAGCCAGTGTAGATCCTGTGTCCCTCCTACCCCTGCAAGCTCCCTGGCCTTTCTCCTATGCCAGCGTTTGCCACCCCAGGCCTGCTCACATTCCCCATCACTGGGGTTTGTCCTACCAGTGAAGGGGGAAGGCTCCTGTGTGCCTTGGCCCCAGACGGAAGGCCTCATTCCAGCCATGGCTGTCAGGGGCACGGTGCCCGGCGTTAGGCTGCACAGGCACATACTGTGATCTATGGACCCCAAACCACAGGCTGTCCCCGCATCTGTCAAGGGCGATCTCTCCTGGGCCCCCACTGGCCCCTCCAAACAAGCTATCTTTATGAAATGCAATGACTGCCCTTCATATATTAAAATAACACCTCCCCAGGAAGGACCTCACGTCACGGCCGCTGCACAAAGAAACATTCACAGGCTGGCAGAGGGAAGCCGGTGGAGGCTTGGCCAGGGGCCCAGAGGGAAGAGAGGATCAGAGCTCAGGGTTCTGGGGTTACAGACAGAAGGGTGGGTTACAGGGAGCAGTGATAGGGGCTGTGGAAGTTCAAGGCTAACAAAGAAACTGGGTTTGACCAAGCAGTGTGACCCACTCTGCACCAAAAGGGCAACCCAGGGCTCCCTCCAATGGTGACCATGGGTGTGGCTCTTTCTGGCCTGGTCCCTCACACCATAGCTGGCAGCATTGCCCAAACCTCTCTCTAGAATGAAAACAGGGACTCTGGCTGGGAGATAAGGGCAGAAGACATCTCCATTGTCAGGATATGCTTCCCAAAGATGCTGCAGCAAGAGTGGGCACAGAGGCCCAGCCAATGGGGTCACTGATCTCAGTCAGGCTTAGGGAAACTGGGCTTGGCAGATTGTCCACATCTTGCCCACTGGCTGGGTTCACCCCCTTGGAGGTGCCTCCATCTCTGAGTCTATGGAATGTGGTCTAGACTCAGATCAGGTAGAGACCCTGGAACGGCTTCTTCCTGGCAGAAATTCTATCTCCTTTGGAATCAGTCTCCTCATCTGAAAAGTGAGATCATAGTTTGTCGTTAAGAGTAAGCAATATGGCCCCAGTAATAGGAGGCACATAATTAGGCCCTCAATGCTAGTTAACACTCTACCATGTATCTGGGCTTTTAAATAAGTAGAGATATTTCATTCCCAGAACTCCCAGTCTAATTAACAAGGTTGGAAAGTCATTCTTGAGTGGTGTTTCTATGTGTGTGTGTGTGTGTGTGTGTGTGTGTGTGTGTGTGTGTGTAACTACAAACACAGAGGAGGTAGGGATATTTAGTAAGGTTCCTGAGACCATCAGAACAAAATCAAAACTAATGCTTACTGAGCTGCAACTATGTGCTGGACACTATTCCAGAACCTTGGAATATTCAGCATGCTGCAGACCCAAATCCCTACACTCTTGGATCTCACATGAGCTGGGGTGGGAGAGACAATAAGCAGAAGACGTAGTAAATTTGCATAGCATGTTGGTGGGAAGTGCTATGGGGAAAGGAAAAGGAGGAGCAGGAACAGGGGGCTGGAATACTGGGGCTGCAGGTGGTCACTGAGTGGTCACTAAGAAGGTGACATTTCAATAAAGACATGCAGGAGATAAGGGAGTTGGCCATGCCACCTTTTAACGGAAGTACATTCAAGGCACAGGGAGCAGTCGGAGTGAAGGCCTTAGGAAGACCATGCCAGCATGTCCAAGGCCCAGCAGGCCAGCCAGAGTGGCTGGGGTGGAGGTGGGAGGTGATCAGAGAGCACGAGAGTTGGGGGTCAGCTGCTCATTTGGGGCCTTGAAGGTCCATGTGTAGCTATTTCTTGGGTTATCATGGAGAGAGTGAGCAGCAGACTGGCCCTTGATGGTTGAGGAGGAGTTCACTGAGCATGGAGTTGGAAGGCCCAGAGATGGGTCCAGGAGACAGGCCTTTCAGGGCCCCTGGAGGGTGGCTGACAAGAGGTAAGGTTTCTGATAGAAGCTGGTAAAATGTGAATTGCATCTGAGGAAGAAATCACTTTTTTTAGGCCAGGCAGTCCCACCAAGTCAAGCTCTGGACATATGACTTTTCTTCCCAAGTACACGTCAGCCTTTATTGTAGCTCACTCCCTCGCTGCCCTTTGCGCTCTCTCTCTCTCTCTCTCTCTCTCTCTCTCTCTCTCTCTCACACACACACACACACACACACACACACACACACACACACACACCCTGGCTACTGCAGTCAACGCTTCTTCCCAGGGCTGCTTTCTAGTGAGAACTGAAGTAACACTCACAA
Source organism: Ictidomys tridecemlineatus (assembly GCF_052094955.1). Lineage (NCBI taxonomy): Eukaryota > Metazoa > Chordata > Mammalia > Rodentia > Sciuridae > Ictidomys > Ictidomys tridecemlineatus. The sequence continues at coordinate 35,412,557 of NC_135487.1, forward strand.
AAATGCCTCACAAACCATGGCACCCTACACCCACTACAGGAAAAAAAGAACTGAAATTTGCTTTTATCCGAGAAGAGTTTTCCTTCGCTGTCTATGTTGTCCCAGTTCCCTGGGTCTCAGCTCGCCCGTCCATCAACGCATAGTTCCGTTGGCACACAATACAAGCCCAGAATATTTCTGCTGAATGAAGGAATGAAGGAGTGAATGAAGGGAGGAAAGAATCCACGAGTGAAAGTGTGCAGTCCCCCACCTCCCACAGGCAGTCATGGTGGTGAAGGCGGGAGCCGGGATCTTGAGCCCAAGGCTCTGGCCCTCCCTCTGATAAGGTCACCACCCTCTCAGTTAGGTGCCATTAGGACGCTAATGAGGTGTGATTAGACCTGATCTGAGACTCCCATTTGACTGACCTCAGGATGGCCAAGGTCTGCACTGGAGGCAGAGAAAGAAGGACATACAAGATATGGAGAAGAGAGACCTGGGAGCTGAGGCCCAGCTGAGGCTCAGCAGGGAAGCCAGAGAGGCACAGGCAGGAGGGAGTGAGGTACTCTGCAAAGGACTGGGAAGCCAGAAAGGACCTTATGGGTCACACAGGCTCCCACTCCTTAACCCACAATTCTGAAATCCAAACGGCTCTGAAGAACCACAGACCTGAAGAGACACACAGCTCTGTGTAGGCTGAATCTATCCCCCTTTTAGTGAATGCTCGTTTTTTTTTTTTTTAATATTATTTTTTAGTTGTTGATGGACCTGCCTTCACCACCTCCACTTGCCCTTCTGCTGCAGGGAAGGCCTGATCATCTTCTTTTTCACTGGCGAGTGGCCAATGAGTCTTGCTGGATGGGAGACTGAATCGGGCCCAGAAGGGCTCGTCTTGCACACCCCTCATTCACTGTGCTTGTCCACTGGACTCTACGGTCCTCTCTTTCCACCTGACTTCTGCTCTAGGTCAGAAGGAGAGAGCCTGGAAGCTGGGTCCAGGGCAGAATCTTCTTCCTCTGGCCTAGTAGAGCTTGGTATGTGTGTAGGTCTCAGCAAAGAGAGTGTCCTCAAGCATCTCCCAGAGACATGGGGAAGGCCCAGGCCCTGCTCTCTAAAGTGCACATGCATACCCAGAGCAGCAAGTCACCCTGAGTGAGATCTGGGGGAACTGCCGACCAGAAGGGTAAGAAGGCCCTGCCAAGGCCACCCTGATCTACTCCATTACACACGATGCCAGTGACAGAAAACTGCTATCCAACAAGAGCACGTCTGCCTTTCTAGAAGTCTGCTCATAAATCTTGGGCGCTGTGAGAGATGTGATAAGGGGAGAAACCAGGGGAGGCTTTCTGGAGGAGATAATGTTAGAGCATTTGAAGAAAGAAGAGGATTTTGATAAGCCTTGTATTTGTGCAGTGGTGCTGTGTGTGTGTGTGGATGCAGCATTCCAAGGGAAGCGCTGGCCCAAATGATGTGTGTTCTGGCTGTGGTGGACAGAGCGAGGCAGCCCCTGAGTCAAAGTCAAGGAAGGATGCATTGCCCCAGCTGTGAGCAGTGCAGTCAAAATGCACTTCCAGCTGTCAGTCCTTCAGGGACGGCTTCAGTTGTGGAGTCACCACCTCCAGAAGTGACCCACCACGGTCAGCGAGGTCCACATCCGGTGTTGGATCAAGGCATGTGCACAAAAGCCCAGCCACTATCCCCAGGAGAAAGAGCTGGCTTTCTCCTCCACTTCTCAGGGCCTCCCCAAGAAACAAGCACACGATACTACCTCCTCTGCTTTCCCAAGAATACAGCTGTGGCACTGGGAAAGCTCTCAAGAGGATGCGTGAGCACACTATTGGAAAAGAAGGCCAGAGAGGCAGCAAGGTCTCCCTGCCCTTCAAATCTGCTGTCATGAGAGCTCGGGGGAGGGGCGGCTAGTGTGAGCACAGACGCTCTCTCAGGACTGTACTCGGATCGCTGGTGGGATCTTTATGACTCTGCCTGCAGGAATCACCTCTCCTTGCTCCTCCTAGATGAAGACACTGAACGGCGCCACCACAGTGGCCCAGATGATGCATCTAGGAAATGCCAGCGCCTGGACTTGAATGTGAGTCTGATTCCAAATACACAGCCTTGTATTTCCTGCACGTTGGCCGCATCCCTCCACAGGATAAAAGCCCTGTGATCCCGGGGACCTCCGCTGTTCAAAAAAAACCATGTTCTCTAAATGGAAAGTGAAAACCTAGTTTTCATCTTTTGCTGCTGGCTGAGCACAGGGCAGGTCAGAGCACAGTCTGCGCCCAGAGGCGGCTGTCACCGCCAGCCCCGGGCCTGAGGCCCAGGTGAATGAGCTCAAGTTCAGTCTTGCGGCCATCGGAAGGCATTTGTGTCCTGGTAAAATTAACTACCCGTGACCCCAGTGGAGCCATCCTGCTCTCTGAATCTAAACACCACCTTTTCAGAGAGAAAGAAAGCAGAAGGGGGTGGGAATGGGTGCCAAGGAGCAAGGAGATGGATTCAGAGGGTTCTATTCAACCTTTTATCCATCATCAAACCCTCCATCATTAGGATAGCTGTGCCCGTCTGTCCCATAACATTTACCGATGATCATAAAAGGGAGGGTAATGACTGCAATTACAACTGAAGGACTGGCTTAATGAATATTAAACAGCTTTGAACATCAAAGTGTTGACTGGAGTGGAAACCTAATACCTCTCCTCACAGCCCCTTCCGCCCTGAGAGAGGGCAAGGCAGATGGCCTGGCCTTCTGCGGGGCTGTCAGGAGCAATTTGCAAGAGTCACCAAGTGGCACTTTGAACAAGTCCTTCTGCCTGGAGGCTGGCCCAACATATAAAGGGATCTGCCATTATCCTTTCTGCAGCAATCAGCAGGGAGAGGAGCCTATCTCCTGGAGGAAATATGGACAGCCTGAGGAGCAGACAGTCTCCTTTTTTTTTTTTTTTTTTTGGAGGATTCTGCTTGGGTAGGACTGGAGGGGAGATCTTGTTTAACTGAGTTGGTTTAGCAGCAAGGAGGCTGGGTAGTGCCACCTGGTTAGCCTCCGCTCAGCTCCCTTCCCTGCCCAGGCCCTCTCCTGATTCTGTCTGCCCGAAGGCCTCGGCCTCCCTAGAGGCTATGAAAGAGTGATTCAGGCCAATGAAAGGACACATTTAACCAGGTAGGTCTGCACTCTAGTTACGGAGACATACATGGCAGCAGTCTGTGGCACAAGTGTCTTGTGAAACCCACATAAGGGGTCATTGGGGTTCATTGACTGATCTGGGAAAGCTGCATAGAGGAGGTGACCCTGGAACTGGGCACGGAAGAGGGAGAAACTCTCAGCAGAGCAAGGAGGCAGTGTGCCCTAGGAACAGGCAGCTACTCTCCCCAGTAAGCATCCTCTTCCCCATCCCTCCACCCACTCCACTGCCCACTCCTCAGCATGACTGCCCCCTGGCCAGTTCCCCATGGCTGCTCTGCTGGTTGTTGCTCATGAAGTGCTGACAACTTCAACCAAGCCTCCCCTAGCAGCACCTTCCCATGTTGGCCCTGACCAGCCTTTGCAGAGAGTTTATTGGGCACAGGTGCTGCACTTGATGCTTTCTCCTTGGACTCTTGGAATCTCACAGCACTGAGATTTCTGAAGTGGCTTCTAATCCTTCTCCAGAAGCCAGGCTCTCAAGTGGGCATCTGTCTTGTAAAGCAGGGCTGTGGAGCTCAGAATGAGAGAATGGTGGAAGGAGTGATAGCCTGTGTGTCCCAGGTGACCACCACCACACAGAGGGCAAACAGAGGGCAGGGGAAAAGCAGCAGCCCTCCCTCCCCAGCAAGGTGCCCCAGAGCCCTTGGTAGGTCGTTTGAGGCCCTTTGCATCCCCAGATGCTATCCTATACTTGAAGGGCTGGACAATTCCACTTCCTGGGATGGGGGAAATTCTAGAGTGTGCCTGCCACCTGTGGCTGTTGTACACCTGAAAGGTGGCCAGTGAGACTGAGGATCTGATTGTTAATCTTTTAAATTTTACATTTAAATGGCACGCAGCAGGTGGCTCCCATAGCAGATAGCACAGGACCACCCATAAATTCATCCTGATCTCAAACCTCACCAATGTTTTCATGTCATTCACCTTGGAATATACCATTCCCCTTGCCTAAAATGACACTCCCCCTTTTCTGTCTGCTCTCACACTGCAGCTGGAGATCCACCTCCATGCAGAGCCTGCCCCAAACTGAATGTGGTGCCTCCTCCCGTCTCCCTCTGCCCTTGGACTTCTGGTCCCGGCACCTGCCATGTCTACTGTTGCCTATCTGTGTCTGTCTCAGGTTCTAGATCCGCAGTATCTATGGGAGAGCAGACTTGGAGGGTGTACACCAAATCCCCTGGGTACTCCTATACACCCCTACACGGGGGGCTTCTGGGCATCTGCATCCCTGGGGGCCTCTGCACACCTCTATTCCCTGCCTTTCCTAGAAATCTAGCTGTGCCTCTCCTCCTCCTTGGTTGAACCTCAGGGTCCTGGTGCCTCAACTGTGAAAGAGTGGGCAGGAAGAAGATTTAGAACCATTTATCAGGACACAGACTTCTTGGAAGGAAGGAGCTATGTTTGTTTCGGGTCTGTGTCCCCAGTACCTAGCACAGAGCCTGGCACAGAGATGGGGTGAAGATTCTGTGAGAAGCAGGGAAGGAGGCACAGGAAACTGCCTGGGGTGGAGTCAGGACTTGGATAATTTGCAGGGTATTCTATGGTGAAGCGCCCCTTCCATGAGGTTTTCTGGAGCATTCTGGCCAGGGAAGTTAGTCTGAATTGGGTGGGGCCTGAATGGTCTGCAGAAAGGAAGAGGGAGTGCCTGGCCCCCAATCCCCTAGGGCCGCACATGCCTCTTATTACCATAAATAAGAATGACTGCTAAGTCCTGCATTAGGCGAAAAACTTAACACCCAGTAAACATTTATTGATCACATGTAACCTTGATTAACCCCCAGAGTGCCAGAGGTTCCGCCACTCCAAGGCTGCAGGATCTGCCTGCCTCCTGCAGATGAGTGGGACAGATGCCCACCAAGCATATTCTCTGGTCAGACCCTGCATAATGCACGGGACTCTCCTTCCTCTCTGGGGAAAAAGAGATGTGGGCATGTTCTCCCCCAACTCACCTTTAGCATGAACACGAGTCCTGCAGAAGGAGTTGTAATCAGGCACCAGAGAGGGGGCTGGTGTTTACGGTGGAGAAAAAAAAGGTTGGGGTCTGGGAGACCACTAAAACAGAGGGGAATAGGGTGAGCAAAGGCTGGGTTGGGAGTGCACCAGGGGCTGGAAGCAGGCAGGAGAAACGCAGAGTTGAGATTTGTCTCTGTGGGTGAAGACTACCTAGAGGAGTAGTCCTTTCCCATTGCTGGCCACCTCTCATTGGAGCAAATCCCCCACTCACTGCCAGAAACCATGCTCCTGACTCACAGCAGCAGAGCAGAACACAAAGCTGGCACAAGAGCCTCTATCAAAGTGCCCAGGGGCTTGGGGTTTTGCTCTTCAACCAGGCACAGTAAGGTAGAGACCATATGTCTCCTCTCCTCCCACACAGGAGAGGAGGGGGAGAGCCTGGAAAGCCATCCGATCCCCACCCCAGTTGAGGACTCACTTTCAGCACTTATCCCTGCCCTCACCTCTGCCAGCGTGCCCCCAACTCCTCCCCATCACACTCACCTGCGTGCTGAAGTCCCGGCACTAGAGCAAAGCACTGCCCTCCACACACTATACTCTGCTTTCCAAATACAATTTCCTCCTCCTCTCTCCCAACACAGCTGACTCCTAGTGCTGCAAGTCACATAAATCCAGTAACCTTCCTTCAAATTGGTCAGATTTAATTTTACTAAAATTCAACAGAAACCTGTCAACAGGCTGAGCATGTAGCTCAGGGCTGTAGAGGACATCAACAAAAGTAGACAAACGGCTGAGCCTGCCCTCAAGGAGCTCATAGTCAAGGGGAAGAAAGGGGATCAGTGTACAAATAACTGGAACTAGGGAGGATCATGAGTGCCAAATGTGACTCATGGAGCAAGGTTGCTTGAAAAGACACACTGACTGGGGCAATGTGCGTGTGTCTAGCTCACTCCTGGGGGCAGCAGTTTCTCAAGAAATGTTGCTGGGATGTTCCACTCCCTCACTTTTCTCAAAGGACCCATGATGGGGGGTAGGCATGCAAGGAGCAAAGGGAACCAACTTCCGGAGCAGCAGGCCAGTGTGGACTGGCAGCTGGGGGCGGGAAAAGAGACAGTAGCAAGACAATTGAATGGGGAGGTGTCTGAAGATCCCCCAACTCACCTCCATCTTTGGGCCTGTTCCAGCTAAGGTTCTGGTGGAGGAAGTTATGACCCCCCACCTACTCCAAGCAGCAGAATGCATCTGTGTCCTGCATCTACGTTGTTCCCCCAATCACCCAGCCCCAATTTCTGGTGGCTGTGCCTCTATTTCAGAAGGAAAACCTACACTTCAATTCCTTTATACCCAGCCCCAGGGCACAGTGTTCCCCACTCCCATACCACCACCACCACCCCCCCCCCGTAGCACCAACTAGGGCTGCATGGAAGTAGAACAGTAATGGCTGCATCACATGGTACCTACTGTGAACCAGACACTGGGCTCAGCACTTTGAAAGACTCATGGAAGAAACATAGATCCCATTACTATTGATGAAGACCCTATGAGATAGATGCTATTATTTCCACTTCACAGATGAGGAAACCTAGGCTCAGAGAGATTAAGGAACTTGCTAACAGTCAACAGCATATATATATAATGATATATATCTTATATACATATATACCTAATATATATACTAGATTCAACCTAAGATGTCCAGCACAATCTCTGAGGCAGGATAGTGCCTTTCTGAGAACCCAGGAACTCTGATCCCAGTGTTAAGCTTACCTTTCTTTTCTATGTCTCATCTCTATTCTTTCCTGATGGGGTCTGAGTGAGGCAGGGCTCCATCAAACCTCCCTTTGGGGACAGACTGATTCCCCAAGCCTGGACCAGCTATGCTATAGCCCCAACTGGTAGCAGCCTGGCTGGGAGCTGTCAGCCGGCTGTCAGCCACACCACAGGAAAAGTGGGATTTCTGCACAGCTGCCCCAGCAGTTCAAAGGAACAGGGGCCCAGAACTTGGCTAAGATGGCCTGTATTATGACAGGTCCGGGAACCTTAAAAGCAAAAGACAGCTTAATAACGCAGCAAAGAAAACACAAGTCCCTTGGCCTGGCTCTTGAGGGCAGCCAGGAGCTTAGCAGGGGGGTGGGGAAACTGCCAACGCCAATCCCTTGCGCTGTCTGTCCCCCTCTGGCAACAGGCATGATGTGCCCTAGGAAAGCACAGGGCTTGCCCAGTTTCAGCCCCTTCCATGGACAATTATGGCCCAGCCCCTGGAATAGGCTTAGAAGTCTCCCGCCTGCTCGTGACGGGCTACCATGTGAGCACCAGCTGGGTGCTGGCAGGAGGAGGGGGAGTTTGGCTCCAATAATGCACATGTTCAGGCACAAAAGTATGGCTGTTCAGACGGGATGCTGTAATGGTCCAGCTGCTGGAGCTGCAGGCCCAGGTTCCCCTGGCAAATACTTCTGAGTTTATTAGAAACACTTTCTTCAGGGCTGGGGATTTGTTCATTATTTGGGTGGGGATACCAACATGGCTTTTTTTTTTTACAAGGGAGACTTATGGTCACCAGATTCGATTCCTCAAGCCACTGAAAAGAGGGGCTATTAAGCCACTAACAGGTAATATACAGATTGAGTATTCCTTATCTGAAATGCTTGGGACCATCAGTGTTTGAGATTTGGGGTTTTTCAGATTTTGGGAATATTGACGTATATACTATAATGAGGTATCTTGGGGATTGGATCCAAATCTAAAAAGTAATTTCATTTATTGTACACATACCCTGTAGGTAATTTGATACAATATTTTAGACCATTTTGTGCATAAAACAAAGTTTCATGGTGTGGAATTTTCCACTTGTGGCCTAATATCAGTGATCAAAAAACTTCAGATTTGGAGGCATTTCAGAGTTCTAATTTTGGGGTTGGGTATGATCAACCTGTATTATAAAAATTATTGTTAATCAACTGTTCTGTTTCAGGCACCCACAAGGTACCTTTCACATTCTCTCTTTTCCTCCCATTTAATAGATGGAGTAACTGAGGCTCAGAGTTGCCCTGGGATATGTAGGGAACTGGGATTTCAAGCTGGTCTGACGGTCAGACCTGGTGGAAAAGCCATCCCCCAGTGCAGTCAGACTTATTCTCACTCACACTTCACGAGGCAGAGGAGGAATCCCAGGTCCCTGGAAATCAAGAGAAAGGCAGAGGAAGGACTCCTTGTTCCAGAAACTAAGTCGGTGGTGATATTGCCTTTGACCTGATTTCCTTCTGTGTCATAACTGATTGAAAGAGATTAGCTTCCAGGGTCCTTCTACAATAAAGTTAAATTGCTGCAGGATTCACAGAGGGCATAATATCTTACAGTCACCTGGAAAGTCAATAGGGGTACCTGGTTGTGCAGGGAATGAGAAAAAACAGACCAGAGCTTTGCCCCTTCTTTTTCTCCAAATTATCTGGAATTCTTTTCCTTTGCCATTAAAAAGTAATCTGATAACTGTTCTCTTCCATGAAACTGTGGAAACTGGGGAATGATCTAAATGTGCTTTGTGGCCACTAGAAATGATACCATGGGTATGTATTTACTGGAGCGGAAAGATGTTCATGATACACAGTGAATTGAATACAGGGGTTTTCTGAATAGTATGTACAATAATGATCCCAGTTTTATAAATATGTATTCATCTATATGCACATATATAGGGAGACACAGATTCACATGGGGAAACGTCTAGAAGCATATACATCAAATGTTAACAGTGGTTATCCCACCAGATGGTGGAATTTTATAATTTTTTGTTTATGCCTTTTATAATGATTACATACCATATAATAATACATACTAGTATGGTTTATATTTAAAGAGGAGAAAAATAAATATCTTTGCAATTGGGACACTGATTGGGTGAATTCAGGCAAATCACAAAGTCCTCTGAGCCTCAGCTGCCTCATCTGTAAAACAGAGCTCCCGCCGCCTCACCTCCAGAGTTGGTGCAAGGCTGGGTAGGTCACATGGAAGGGCCTGGGGCCCAGGGCCACCTGAATCTGTACTGGCTCCTACTCTCAGCCTCCCAAGCCTACCCCTTCTTCTCATTTTCTGTCTCTCCCACCTCCTCCATCCCCTTTCCCTCCTTACTCTCACTGCAGTCTTACTCCTCCAACCCTCTCTGGACTTGTCTTCTACCTACAGTGACTAAGGAGCCAGCCCCACTCAGGCATAAGCCCCACGAATGTCCCAGTGAAGCAGCAGCAGACCCTGTCAGGGTCCCAGGATCCTTTATTTGCTAATGGAGACAGTTCTAGGAGAAGGCCATCAGCATTTTGGAACAGCTGCCCCTTGCAACCCTGACCATGCCCAGCTCCCTAAGGAGGCCATCCCTTGGACAGCCCTGGCTGGACTGCAGCTTCCATGAGATGGAGCAGGGCTACTTTTTCTAGCTGCAGTGCACAAATCTAGCCCAGGAGAGAGAAGCTGAACATAAGGAAGGCCTTTCTAAGTTCTTTTGCCTTATCTTCTGTTCCCCACACCCTAAATGCTCACTAGCTAGCATCAACCTCATAGAGGCCCTAATGATGGCATCTGTGAAATACTTAGGCATACATGTCATCATCTTTGCTCTGACTGTATGAAGAAGGGACTCTGACTCTGTTTTTTTTTTTAAATGGACTCTGTTTTTTTTAGTTGCAGATGGACATAATATCTTTATTTATTTTTATGTCGTGCTGAGAATCAAACCCAATGTCTCACATGTGCAAGGCAGGAGCCCTACCACTGAGTCCCAGCCACAGCCCTGAAGAAGAAACTCTTACTACCTCCATTTTCCAGGTGAGGAGACTGAGGTGTAGAAAGGTTAAGTCACATACCACAGTCAAAGAGCTAGAAAATAAGTCTAATCTATCGTCTAGGATTGATTTCCCCAAAACACGGCCCCCTTGGGAGGCATTTCCTGACTCTCCAGCCTGGATCAGGACCTCACCTCTCAGCCACCACAACTCTATCCAGGGTGCTCTGGCCGTTATTTACTGAACTGAAAACGGGCAAAGTTCTTGGATGGCCAAGAAGTAGTGAGCATCCTGTCATTCAAAGTGTGCAAGAATGAGTTAGTGACCCTCAATTACGAAGCCTTGCAGTGGTTCTGCACATAGTTGGGCAGACTTATCCCCTCAGAAGTCCAGGGGACTTCTTGAAGCCCAAAACCCTGAGCAGCAAAATAGTGTGGTAGTTAGAAAAAACACAGAAGTGATGCTGTGTGACCTGAGCCAAGTCATTTCTCTCTGACTCTTATCACTTTATCCCTAAAACAGAGGCAAAAATACTGAATAAGGACCTATGGAATAGATTTTTTTTTCACCCTCATATCCATTCTCTCCTTTTCAATAGTCGGGGGAAAAAAACCATTTTTCAGCCAGGCACGTGGAAACCTGAAGAGATCCCATTTCTTAGTCTTCCTCATGGCGAAGCATGCAGCCAGTGCAATGTGGACAGAACTATTTGCACACTCTGCCCTTCTCTTTTCCCAGGTCTAGAATGCTGGTGGTAGGATGTGGAGCCCCTGTGGGCTTCAGATAATGCTTGGCCATGGTGGAGAGGGAGAGAAAGGACCCTGACCCTTTCACAGCTTCCTGGAGCAGAACAGCAGCCCCATCCAGGATTTCCTACTTGAGGGAAAATATAAGCATCTGTCTTAAAGTCTCTCTACTCTTAGGTCGAATCTATATTCCTTCTAACAGATTTATAAGGTCCTTGTGACAATTGAATGAGACAATGCATGCACAGGGGTATAATAGATGGGTGGCACTCTGATGGTTAAACTGATTTTCTCCACTGGAGCGACCCTGGGAGTCTCCCTCTGCACAGACCTGGGGGAGACGCCATGCCCACCAAGGAGAGTCTCCTCAGAAACTGCCAGGTCCCATTATAACTTTTCTCCAGGCCTTTCCTATGGTGTAAGGATGACATGTGGTGGAAACGAAAGAAAGACATGGATCGGAGGCAGTGAGGGTCTCTTTCTCATAGAAAACACACAAGCCAAAGAATTCCTGATTCACCGAAGCTGTTATACCCACTTGGGACAATGTCCTGGCCATTCTATGAACAAATGCCCATTTTGCAAACACCATCCACAACTAGATGAGGCCTGTCCCTGTCCCAGAAGGAGATTCTGGGCTCTTGTGAGCACCTTGAGTCCTGGACAAAGCCACAGCTCTCCAGGGCAGGCCCCACCTCCTCTATCTCTGTCTTGTCTTTATCCTCATCTCTCCACAATTTTCAGGGCCCACAGCAAAACAGAGAAGAGGAGCCCCTCATTCATAAATTATTAAGAGTTTCAAAATGGTGACAACAAGCATGAAAATAAGCACGGGGCCTTGCGTGGCACATGGCTCTCACGCCCCTGAAGCCACCCTGCCTGCCCGATGCCTTGGGCTTCACTGCACACAGTAGGCAGTCGTGGGGCAAACGTTTGCTGGAGTGAATGGAATCTGCATGGAACGCAAACCCCCAGTGCTTTGGCTTTACCATCAAAAGCAGTTTGGGCTGGATGTGGTTTTGTTTTTCTTTTTCCCAGGCCCAGTTCTTAACATCTCTTAGAGGAGGGGGACTCAGGGAGGCACAGAGGTCAGAGGCTAGAGGTCACCCAGAAAACAAGCTTCCCTGAATGAGTGAGTGGGCAGGAGTGAGCACTAGGTATTGCCGAGCTGTTCTCCTTGTTTCTTGCCACAAGATATAAACTAATCTATTTAGTTAGAAAAACATGGTTTATTGCAATCTAAGTAATTTGTATTTCTTTCTCTACCACAAGATGTAAACTAATCTAGTTAGCTAGAGCAAGTTGGTTTAACTGAATTCAGAGTAATTACCCTCCAAAGCAAAGCGATGTGTGTGTTTTTTTGGTTTGCTGGGCATTTTTTTTTTTCCTTCCCAGTACTCAAAGGTTGAGATGTATATGTACTTATGGTTAAATAAAACCCAGCCGCCTTTTAGTTTGCCGGGGACTTTGGCCTTTCTGGAGGGTCTCAGCCTCTGTCACCACCACCTGGGATTTCCCGAAAATACGCTGGAGGTGGCATGGAAAATCCCATATGCACTCTGGTGGAAAAACAATTTGTAACAACATTTCCTGGAGCAGTGGAGTTCCAACTTGTGGGGAGGGTATTTACCATATGTTGGAGGGCTTGCAGAGGGCAGCTCAAGGGCTGGGACAACGCTGGGCCTCGTCTGGGTCACTGTAGGCTGGGGTTCCTCTGAGATGGCCCGTGTGTATGCCCAACCCTGTATGGCAGTGGAAATGCACCTCTCAGGTTCACCACGTACCAGGAGCTGGTAAGGAAGCACCTCACACTCCCTAGCTGTTTCCATCCCGACAGGACAAAGGAAGACTGAGGCTCAGAGAGAAGAGATAGTTTGTCTGTGGCAGCGAAGCTAGGTGGCAGCGCAGGAGCCCCACAGCACTCCCAATCCCAGAACCCCCCTACCCTCCCAGCAGAGGTCGCACTACTTCCTACTCACCCACCTGTGTCCTGAGCTGGGTTGCTGACCCATTCTGAGTGTCTGGACAGCTCTCCGTGGTGAGAAAGGGCTTCCTTACTTCTCTAATTTTGTCCCTACGATGTCCAGCTTCAACTTCTATGACCCTGTCCTTCTCTTCTTTTCTAGGACAGCCCTGCAGACATTAGGGGACAGTGACTTCATCCTCCCCAAGGTTGTTCTCTCCAAGCTGGGTCCCAGTCCTCACAGTTCCTGTAGCTCCCTGGTTTTGCTCCCACCAGCATCCTCTGGATGAGGCCCCTTCTCTCCTGAGCACAGTGAGCAATGCCGAGGGCCCAGCCTTCTCTCCAAACCACCCTGGAGCTGGGAACAGGATTGAGCAGGGGAATCCAATAGGGTTTCCATTGGTGGCCCCACTGGAAGTGGGACACCATAGAGAGACCTAAGCAGGATACCATTTCTAATGCTACAGAGACACCCAACTGATTCAGGCAAATCGAGCTCATGGCTGTCCTAGTGTCTCCTCTGCCCTCTGTTGTTAGATCATCGCCTACCTATCCCCACTTGACATTTACAGACAGCACTCTAAGTGGCTGCTTTTATGTCCCTTGAGGGCCCAGAACAGACCCAGGACAGGAACCCATGAACATGACCCCTATCAAAGCAGTTGGGGGCAGTGCAGAGTTCCTACTTCTCCTTTGCCTTCCCTCCCTACTGGTCCATTACCTGACTCCAGGAGAAGAGCACACACATCATTCCTGATTAGAAACATCAGGAAAAAGGTAATACGCTGGGAAATAAAGGAAACTGAGATGAGGGGGATAGAGCCTTTTGTGAGCCTTCCCAGGCGAATAGCAACTCCGCTAATCTTCACATCAACTCTAACGAGGCGTCGTACTAATGGCATCTTATAGATGAGGAAACTCAGGTCAAGAACCTGCCCACATTCAGCAACTGAGAAAATGGGCCTCGCCGGGCTGGAACCTGGGATGGCCTGATCTTCATCCTGTGTCACTCCGCTGTGCAGGTCTGCCTCGGGTAAGGGCTGCAGCTGCTGACTCTCTCTCCATTTCCAGGCTCTTTGTAGCCTTCCAGTGTTCCCAGACACACCAGAGGGCAGGGCCTGGACAACTGGAAATGGGGCAAAGCATCCAGCTTTGAAAGAAATTCTGGCACCTGACAGGTGAAGAAGCGGGGAGCCCCACCCCGGCCTGTGTCACTGTGTCTAGGGCCCAAGATCACCAACTCCTTCGTCTTAGGCACTGTGTTAGAAGGACCCCATCCCAGTGCTCTGAAAGCCAGAACAGCCCCATGAGACAAAAGAGAGACAGACAACAGCGGCAGGAAGAAGGGAGCTGACCTGAAAACTCCTACAAACACAAATGTTTTTCTTAGGGACTCCCCCCACCACCTCTTCTCTCAGGCTCCTTTCTGACCTGGTGACCTGGGCACACTCGGCTGTGACTGCTGGGGGAGGAGAAGGAGGGGTCTCTTTGGATGGCCAGGGAGCTGGGCGCAAGGTGAGGAATGTGGGAATTCATGGAGGCAGCCTGGAGCCAGCCCCTTTGCCCGTGGGCAGTTTGAGTGGCCGTGTGCAGTTGGTTAATTGAAATCAGGGCCAAGCACTGGTGCACAAGGAGCTGGCTCCAACACAAACAGAGACGGCTTTTTGGGTACCCACCAGGATTCTCTCCCTCCAAGGTCAAATCTTCCAGGGTGTCTGGGCCTCACACCTCCATAGAAAGAGCCAGTCCATTGGCACTGGTAAGGAGGCCAGAGTCAGCAGAACCTGCATGGGGCCCTGCTAGGGGCATGGAGATGGAGTTGCCTGTCCTGCACTGGCCAGGGGGTAAGCAGACCTGCCTGAACATTCATTCATTCATCTAATGGGCACTGGCTGGGAGCTTACCAGGCTTTAGGCTGAATGCTGTGGAGTCAGTGGTGAAGCAAACACCGTCCTCTGTGCTCTGGGTATAGACCTAGCTAGGCCTTGCCTCCGAGTACTCAAACAGCCTGCTTCAGGACAGAGAGATAAACACCATAGGGCAGATGCATATAGCAAAGGATGGGTGGTGGGGAGGAAGACAGGCAGGGCTTGTTCATTAGCGTATTCCAAGTACTTGGGACAGTGCTTGGCACATAGTAGGTGCTCAGTGAGCCTGTCTTGTTACTGCAAGGAGTGAGACAATTGGGAAAAGGCATTTCAGGCAGATGGAACAACATGCACAAAAGTTGAGAGGGGTTTGACCTGGGCAGAAAACTAGAATTAACTACCTGGAACTTAGCCTCAAGAGGTCAAAGAAGTGGGGTGCAGGCTCCTGAAAGTGGAAGCAGCTTACCCAAGTTCACGTGGTTTGCAGGGATGGGTTCTGGGGCCAAGGCCTGAGGCTTACATTGAATACATGCATGTTATACTCAGGCGTGCATGAGGTCATTCTATTCCTACATGTAGAAGCTGCCTCACCCACTTGTACCCCACAGCAGGTCTGGAGAGTCTTCCTCACTCATTTTGCAGATGAGTACAGTTAGACTCCAAGAGGAAAAAAAAAGTACTTATAAGGGGTTAAGGGGGATGGAAAGTCAGGTGATTTAGGACACACAGTGCTCTTTCACTCATTTGGAGCAGAGCTGACGTCTGAGACAGTGGGACAGGAACAGGGGCCAGGGCTTCATCTGGCTGCTCTGGCTGGTGGAGGGGTGTGCGGTCAGTTTCCTACAACAGGGCATGAAGCAGCTGCCGTGCCTGTGCTGGGCCCTGGGAGTGAATACACAGGGTGAGCCCTGCCATGCCCCAAAGCCACGCAGCCAAGGTGGACAGGTCGCTGGGAGACACCTGTTTTTCACTGCAGGCCCCTGTGGCTCTCTGGTAGTGGCTGTGTTTGTTTTCTGGGGAGACGTGGGCAGGAGAGGAAAGCTGTTTCTCCAGGGGTTGCTGAGGAGGCCACAGACGGCCCTGAAGGAAACAGAGCTTGGAGGCCATCCCTGGAGTAGCAGCAGACCCTGGGCTGGTGGCTGCTCCTTGTTCCCCGCTTGTGGAGGGATGCAGATTTGGGGGGAGGGATGTGTAAGCAGTGGAGGGTGAGGAATCAGCCTGGGAACAGGCCTTTAAAGAAGCCCCCCTGCCAAACCTCCTCCCATGTCCAATGAATGTCCCATGCAGTCATTCCTTCGTCCATTCATTGGATATTCCAGTGGTCACTCACATTTGTAAAGAGCCCATTACTGTCGGGAGCCCGAAATCACAAAGATGAATCAAACATGCCGCTGGTGTCAGGGGCTTCCAGTCTAAAGAGGGGACAGCAAAGGCTGGGAGAGGTATCACAGGTCAGGTCGAGAGGAGCTGGCTACCAGGAACAAGGTCAGTCAAGGAGGGCCTCCAGGAGGAGGGGCACTTCATGGAGTCTTGGAGGTCAAGGGCGGGTGAAAGAGGAGGAAATGCCATCTCGTACAGGGCGAGGGAAGGGAAGGCGCAAACTGCATGTTGGCTGAAGGGCAAGAAATCCCATATGGTTGGAGAAGAGAGTACGGGGAGGACACAGGCCGGCAGGACAGGGTCAGACGGGAGCTCTTTGCCCCCCTTTGGAATGCCTTCATTCCTGGCCTTGTTCCCTGTTCTATCCCACTTCCCTGTTTTCTTCTTTTCCCTATTCTTCCCATTGTCCCTTCAACACCCTCCTGTCGTCCTTCTAAGCTGACACGCTAAGAGGCACATGCGAAAAGCTCCTGCTGTCTCCAGCCCCGGCCAAAGAACTGTACACAGTTTAATGTTTGTACTTAAATCTGGGCTGTGAACAGGTGCAGTCTTCCCATCTTATAGGCAAGGAGACAGGTCCAAGAGGCGAAGTCATGGCCAAGGTCACCTGCAGCTCTAGCAGAGCAGTCAGGGGCTGCGTCTGTGAACCAAGAGCCCCTGACAGGTGCCACAGACTAAGGGCAGCACAAGGGGGACCAACCCCAAGGACTCCCCTGGAAGATCCTTGGGTCAATGTGGTGAGAACAGAGTTCCAGGGGCCCTGGAATTCCAGGACCAACGAGTAGGGGTGACTGTGCACCAGAGGCTTATATCCAGGAGGTTGCTCAGAGATTCTTCAGAATTCATTCCCTCGTGTGGGGTGGCGGGCATCAGGGCAGCTCTGGAAGAGACGCTCTTCTGTCACTCAGAGCATTCTTCCCAAGCTCTAAGGGGTGAGCAACTTGGGTTACTACCTCCCTTTTGTCTTTTCCTGGCAGGTCCTGAATTCCTGCTGCAACCTAAGACGTGCATGCTCTAAAGAAGAGCTCTAGTCAGGATGCCTGGGTTGGGTTCCATTTGTCTTGTGAAGAGTTCGTCTTTTCTGTTGCAAATTCTGTTGCACACAGTATTCTGTGTTGTTCTCACAACAGGTATTATTCCCATTTTATGGGCGGAAGAACTTCGGGTCAAAATAAAGGAGCAAAGTAGAGATGATGCTTAGCCTCGGGGGAAAAAAATGCCACCTAATACTCAGCTTTCTAGAAAGTCAGAATGTCACCTCTCTACAGTCGTCAATGGCTCCCTGGTATCAGCTATACCATGCTGCTTGGACAGCATAGATTCATGAGTCCATCTCTGTTGCTGGGCTGTGAGTGCTTTGAATGTGTGGATGGCTGGCAGTCCCATATACAGCAAGTGCTTGGCAGCTGTATAGATGGTGGATGAACAAGGAAGCACTAGCCACCATATCTGGAGGACCTACTGTCTGCTGACAGTGAGGACATAACAAAGGTGATCAACCCTGCCATTTAGAGCTTAGCCTTTAAGCACGTTTTTTACAAAGAAGACAACCTCGAGGGCTCTGTCCTAGGCCACCAGCTCATAAGTAGAACAGAATCTGAATCCAGGTCTGTCTGATTCCCAACTCAGTGGCCTTAACTTGTGTCTTCTGCGTGAGGAAATTTTTGTTGACTTTACTAATCCTCCCTCCTCCCTCCCCTTCCTCCGAGGCAGGCAGGCAAGCAGCAGTAAAGGGGCCAGGTGGAAGTGCACAGACAGATAATAATCTGGAGGGCTGGCCATGAGCCAAAATGAGCTGGAAAGAAAAGTAGACCATCTCTTCATGCCCAACCAGACCACCCCCTCCACAGCGCCCTGCAGACTGGAGAAACCAAGGGACCAAGGCCGCAGAGTCAGGCCTAGAGGTACACAAACCCAGGAGCTTGAGCTGAGCCACAGTTTGGGCTGTGGTTCCTCCAGCCCAGGCTGACGGGGGCAGAGGGAGCTGGGCTGCTTTCAGAGCTGAGGACTCGCATTCCTCCTCTCTTCACCTGGAGTTCTCTTGCTCCTCCTGGAGACCCCTCCTCTAGAGTGTCTCCCCTGCGTTTGCTCCTCTCTACCCCGGGTCACTCTCTGGCTCTCGATGGAGCTCCTGTGGCCCCCCCCAGGCTGCCCACCAGGCAGTCTTTTTGTGCCGTAGTCTGCTTATTATGGGGTTCCCCAATTAGCATAGGCAGCCTGCTCTGCATCTGCTTCTTAAATGAATGGGTCAGTAAACAAACAAGGGGGTCAGTGAGTAAGTGAATGAATAAACAACAAATGAACAAAAGAAGAAGGAAGTAATTTGGTAATAGGTGAATGCAGGGATGAAAGAGTGAGTGAATGGCTGAGTGGCAGCTGGCTGGCCCAGCCAGGGAGGGGAGGGAGTGCTTGGTTTAACCCCAGGAGACTGTACAAGCCCTTTGCCACAGGGAGCTCTGGAGATGTAAGGTGAGCCCGGCAGGTAGCCACGTCCACCCTGAGGCTGCCTGAGGCTGCAGTCCTAGCCTGGAGGGGTGCACACAGGGGAGCTCCTGCCCTTGAGTCCCTCCAGGGAAGTGAGGAACACAGCCCAGCTGCTGGCTGGTAGTACCCACCATTACCTGCAGGATAAGTTCTCTATAGGCCTCAGTTTTCTCATCTGTCAAATAAAAGGATGGGCAGACTCACAGTGCACAAGGAACTTCTACTTCCAGGGAGGTGGGCGCCTAAGGGAAGAGAGCTTGGCTTGCTGTGTGCCAAGCCACTGGGTGCCAAGAGCTCAGAACTGTGTATTGAGAGGGCTTCCTGGGGGAAGGGGTGCTGGCACTGAGCCAGGAGGTGGGGCACATGTGAACAGGTGGATGGGGCGGAGAGTTACAGCAATGCCCAAGGCAGCATGCGCCCTTGGTACCAGCATGACAAGATGGAGAGGAGGCTAGGAACAGACAGGCCTCAGCTTCAACGGCCTTCTCACAGAAAGCTCAAGTAGCTTTGAGACACAGGGCTGCTACTTCCAGCTGAATGTGTGATTGGCATTTTTTCAGGTGCCAACAATGGTGCCTTGGTCACAGGGTTTTCTTGAGGATTAGGTAATGTAATGCATGTTTTTGCCTGGCAAGCAGCAGCAGGAGCCCAGAGTCTCTATGAGGCCAGGAGGCAGGTGCTATTACCTTTATGTATCCAAACAAACAAACAAACAAACAAACACCAAAACCCCCCCCCCAAACAACCCAATCAATAAATGGAAGCTGAATAGATACTTCTCAGAAGATATACAATTAATCAACAAATATATGAAAAAATATTCAACTTCTCTAGTAATTAGAGAAATGCAAATCAAAACTACTCTAAGACTTCATCTCACTCCAGTCAGAATGTCAATTATCAAGAATACAAACAACAATAAATGTTGGTAAGGATGTGGGGGGAAAGGCACACTCATACATTGATGGTGGGACTGCAAATTGGTGCAACCAATTTGGAAAGCAGTATGGAGATTCCTCAGAAAACTGAGAATGGAATCACCATTTGACTCAGCTATCCCACTCCTTGGTCTATACCGAAAGGATTAAAATCACCATACTACAGTGATGCAGCCACATCAATGTTTATAGCAGCTCTTTTTACAACAGCTAAACCGTGAAGCAACCTAGATGCCCTTCAATAGATGAATGGCTAAAAAAACTGTGATATATATACACAATGGAATATTACTCAGCATTTGCAGGTAAATGGACAGAGTCAGAGAATATCATCCTAAGCGAAGTAAGCCAATCCCAAAAAACCAAAGGCCAAATGTTCTCTCTGATAAGTAGATGCTGTCCATAATGGGAGGGGGCATGGGAAAAATAGGAGGAACTTTTATTGGGCAAAGTGTGGGGAGTGGAGGGTGTATGGGGGCAGGAAAGATGGTGGAATGAGACGGACATCATTACCCTAGGTACATGTATAACTGCACATAGGGTGCAACACTACATCACTTACAATCAGAGAAATGAAAAATTAGGCTGCAATTGTGTACAATGAATCAAAATGCATTCTGCTGTCATATATACCTAATTAAAATAAATAAATAAATTTTAAAATAACCCCAGTGCTACAGATTGAAGACAGTAGACTCCCAGTCCTCAGAATGCGGCGTGGCCTCAGCCATGGGACTGAGCCAGAGCGTCTGCATACAAGAGCGCTTCTGCATTCAGGGCAGCAGCCTTAGAGGGGTGCGTCCCCCAGGGAGCTGCCACACCTGCCCTGCTCTGCGACTGAAGGACGCTCTGAAGGTTGAGAAATACTCTTCAGGATGGCTCTTACTGGGAAAACTTGGTCTTCTGAGTAAGGTTTCTAGAAACAGCCAACACTCATGTAGTCAAATCTCAGACATAAATAGAGATTTAGCCACATTACAGAGATCTCTGGCAGTGCCTGTCCCTGTGCTGGGCTGTAACTCCCTGTGGGACAGGGACTCTTGTTTTCTTATCTTTGTTTCTGCAGGTGCTGAGCACAGAGCTGCCTGTAACAGGTGCTAGGGAATGAATGACACTGTGGGAGATCTGGAGGACCTCTGAGGCCACACCAATCTCATATTTGACAGCCCAGCAAGGGGAAGAGGCTTTCCCAAGTTCACACAGAGACAGTGGTGCATCCAGACCTGCAACCCACCCTCTTGGGCTCTCCTTCCACGCACAACCTGCCTTGACTATGGAGACTAGTAGTTTTATTAAAGGAAAGCCTTTGAGGTTCGCATTCTCAGAACACTGCACTGCACTGGGCCCAGATGCACATTGTTTGCTGAACTGGACCCCAGAACTTCATCGGTGCTTGGAGCCCGCCAAAACCTCTATCTGCCATGCCCTGCCCTGGGTGGTCTCTCTCCTGCCTTCAGACTCCCCAGTTTGGACAAGTCAGGGTGGACTGGCTGAGGGTTGGGATGACCTGGGAATTTCTGGCAGTAAAGACATTCCCAAGCTAGAGATGGTAATCTACAAAGACACAATCTTTGCTGCCTCAGCCAGCAGTCTGGAAAGACAAATCCTGGGACAGGATGGTGGGCTGAGCCCTTTCTGGACTCTTCCCAAGACTTCTCAGGTTTCCGAGGGGTCTCTGGATTGGGACACGTATAATGTTCACGACTTGAGAGAAAAGTTAAAGTCCCTGTCCCCTCCAGACATCCCAGCCTTCTCTCTTCCCACTCAGCAGGGTCTCTGCACCATTTGAGAAGTGGTCATTTGGATTTTTATTGTACGTTGCAAAGATGCTTCTTAGAACCTGAAAACAGGGGGCCCAGTGAAGTCAACCATCTCTGAAACCCTCTTTGGCTCTATGACCTTTTATTTGCAAAGCATCTACTATGCGGGATAGAATGTGCTAGAAATTCTGATTTAATGTCAGGAGACTCTTATATCACTTGTTACCCTTGTCTCCCTAGTATCCGGTAAAGGATCCCATAACATTAGTAGCTATTTAATAAATTTCTGTAAAGGAAATTAAGGGAGTCAATATGTACTGAGTACTTCATAATGTGTTAGAACCCACACAAATAATATTGTGAATCCTTACCTCAACTAGGAAAGTAGGTCCTGTGATCCTTAGTTGACAGGTGAGGAAACATATTTAGAGAGGGAAAGTAAGTGGCCCGTGGCTGCACAGCTAATTAGAGGCAAAGTAGGTTGCAGAACCAGGGCTGTCCATGCGAAGCCCATATCTTTTTGCTGTTTGTGTTGCCACAGTCTTCAAGGCCTCTATTTAGCCAGTGGGATGATTCTTATCAAGGCTCTCATTTGTTTCCTGGATAAACAATGTGTGAGCTGGCCAGAGAGCCGTGGTGATAGAATCCATAGAGGATGATAGAATCAACAGGCCTTGGTCAGGGCTCTACCAGAAGCCAAGAGGAAGACTGAGGTGGTGACCAGGGTCAGAGCCTCGTCTGGAGGCCAGGTAGGAGTCACATAGTCTTTGGCCTTGGCCAGGGCTTACTCCCAAGGTCAAGGCTGGGAGTTGTGGTTACAAACTCAGAATGGACAAGGTAGATCACAAAACAGGGCCTAAATCTTGTGCTTTATGAGCACCAGACAGAATCTGGCTGAACTGGAGAAAAGCAGCCAGCAATGTGCCAGGGATGGTGTCCAGTGGTCTAGACGACATCCGGCTGTGCGTGTTACCGGTTGCGTAAGTTTGGGCAAATTACTGGGTCTGTCTGAGACTCGTTTCCTATCTATAAAATGGGATAACTACATGCACCTTTGACCTCTCCCTCTGCCTCACCTCTCTGATTCAATCCATCATGAGGTTCTGCCGGTTCCACAGATGGGATGCACCCCGACTCTCTCCATCTCCGTGGCACCTCCTTTGCTTAAGCCACCACTCTCTCCCCTGGAAATCGGCAACCTCATCCCAGGTTCTCCCCACATCCACTCTGGCCTCCTCTGATCCTCTTCTCTGCAGTCCATTGTTAGTGACTCTTCCAAAAGAGCCAACCTGCTCCTGGGACTCCCTTGTTTAAAGCCCTTCGGGGGCTCCTAGTGCCCTTAGCCTAATGTTAAAGGTCCTGAGTGGGCTTACTGAGCTCCCATCTGGCCTCCGACTTTCTCCCAGTCTTAAACAGGCCCTCCCTCCCTTCCATACTGTACAACCCATTTCCACTGCCAGACTCTCAAGTTCAAATGCACCAGAGGCTTTCCCATCTCAGGTCTTCATATGTATGGTTCCTTGGCCTGAAATCCCCTTCTCCACAGCCTTGGTCAGCCCACCTGCCACCTTCAGGTCTCAGTCTGAGCATCAGCTTCCCAGAGGAGCCCTTTCGGGCCCTGGTCCTAGGCCCGGTCTCGGGTCTGTCACCTGCACTTGCTCTCTCCTACTTCTGGTAGGAAACGCTGCCCTGGTATTATTTAATATAACCACATTTGGGCTATTAACCCTTCAAGATCAGTTTTCCTCACTGGATTGTCAAAAGGGAAAGGAATTTTGTGATTCATCAGACACAATATCTTCAGCATCTACCCTAGTGCCTGGTGCAAAGTTGGGGCTCAGTGTGATGAGCTGACTGGCCATCAATGAATCCTGGCCATCCCTGAGTCCTCCACAAGGCTGTTGGAGAATCGTGAGAAAGGAGGGCTGGAAAAGGGTTTCTTCATATAACTGGGTTCTTAGGATGTGAAGTGATAATAATGGTTAATTTTATGGGTTGACTTGGATGGGCCCCAGTACCCAGATATGTGGTCAAACATTATTCTAGCTATTTCCATAAAGGCATCTTTTAAAATGAGAATAACATTTAAATCAGTAGACTTTGAGTAAATCAGATTTCCCCCATAATGTGGATGGGCCTCATTCAGTCAGTTGAAGACATTAATAAAAACAAATGACCTCCTTGGAGAGAGAGGGAATTCTGCCTGCAGACGGCTTTGGACTCTCCCCTGGATTTCTGAATCACCAGCCTAATCTGCAGATTTTGGACTTTTACCTCTGCAATCTCATGAACCAATTTCTTAAACGAACTCTCTGCCTCACACACTCTACCCCCTGCCTCTTCCCTCTCTCCCTCTCCACCCTGTCAATTCTTTTTCTCTGGAGAACCCAGACTTATACAAGTGGTACCTGGGATTTATGTCTAGAATGTTTCTGGACTTTAGTCTTCAGCTCCGTCTCAAGGAGCAGCTGCAGAGCCTGGGGTCTGAGGACTCAGAGTACAGTCATGACTTTGCCACTGAATACATAGGTGGCCTCTCCCTGTATCAGAGCCTGGTGTAGGTGGCTCCAGTTAGAAAGCAGGTCCCAGTGAAGCCTGCCCTATCAAGAGTCCTGGATACGTCCAGAAACAGGACTCAAGAGACAAGGTTTCCTGCTTCAGAACCCTCCTGAGGCATGATACAAGATCACAAGCAACTAGAAGCAGCTGACCCAGCAGAGCACTGTGAACTGAAAGTCCAGCTACGGCTGGAAGCTCTGGGCCCAGTCCTCACCACACAGACCAACCATGGTGAGTGCAGGGCCAGCATCAAGCATTAGGTTGTGACCCAGATGGCTTGACTCCCAAGAAGTCACCAGCTCTGAAAGCAGCTTAATCTTCTCCCTTACCTTCCCAGCAAACTGAGTCTGTTTGAAACCCCATCAGGAGTTTCTTCTCCACCTTCTAACACAGGAGAGAAACTGCTCCTGATCCCAGTTTCCACTAGTCTTGCAAATGGTTCCTTCTTGTTATCTTCCCTCAAAGCCCCCACTGTTCCAGCCCTGGTCTCCTCACACATTATGATGGGATGGAAAATAGACTTTAAGGACTATGGCACATCTCATAATGTTTATCCTTATAAATGAAGACCCTGAAAAAGTATCAAGGAATTAACTTGAAGAAAGAGGGGAATGACCAAGGATCAGAAAGAGGAATTCTTGCCTTTTATATAGAGAAGAATTCCAGCTAGCAGTGTACATCATGAGTTTTAAGAACTGACTTTGCAGTGAGCAGTAAACCTTAGTCCCCTAATAGCCGCAGTGGCAGCCAATGACATTTACTGAGAAATAATAACTCGCCCCATTTTTTCCCTCCGTACATTCTAGGTTTTAGTCCTCAGAGAACAGCCCTGACTTAGTTCCCATCGTCTCCACTTTACACAGTGCTTCCTGCCCGAATGTGGGTTAGGAAGACCTCAGACCTCAGAGGACACAGTGCACCTCAGAGCCATGTACCTTGTTCTGTAGTGCTTTCCGGGGGTTTGAGGGCTGGGTCTCCCCTTTCCTTGAGCACCTACTACATGCCACGCACATGCTAAGCAGTTTAGGAGCACTGTTTTGTCTAAGTCTTAGATCAGCTTATAAGCCAAGTATCATCCTTTCTTAGAGAGACAAGAAACAAATGCTCCCACGTCTGAGCCCCTGTGGTACCGCAGAGGAGGGAGTGAAGAAGGGGCTGTCACATCGCGACATGAATCTACATCCTCGTCACCTTCAACACTTTTTATAAGTGTCCGGGTAGAATAGTTACACATCTTTTGCTCAAGTCTTCCCTATAAGTTCCTATAAATATTACAATCATTTAAATTTCATGCTTTGTCTATTTCTGATGCATAGTAATACAGTTGATTTTATATGTGGACATCACAGCAGTGACTGCCAAATTCACCTGTTTATTCGCATAATCTGTCAGTGTATTGCTTTGGATATTTTAGGCAAACCATATATTTACCTGTGAATAATAAAACTGGGATTATTCCCTTCTCAATAAAAGAAAAACGAAAAGAAGTGGCTGGGTCCCTGTCCCTGGGCTTCTTACTGGGTTACAGAGGAAAAGGCATCAAGGCCCATGGACAGGACTGGGGAAGGAGCCACTCATGCCACATGATGGACAGCGCTGCTCCAAGAGTGCATTGCCTCTTCCTCTGCAAATCTTCCCTGGCCAAGTCACGGCTCCTTGAGGCTTTTGAGGCCAGGAGGAAGTGTTCCCAGCATCTGGAGAGGGCTCAGGGCTTCCACCCAGAGGCTTTGGCTCAGAGTTAGGAAAGCTTGTGTCTGGACCTGACTTGGTGTGCCAGGGGTCTCTCCCACGTGGCAGGAAGCCCCAGGCCAGGCCTGTCTTTCCACAGCCCCTCCCCTGGCAAACCACTCAGACCACCTCTGGATCCTGCCATGAGGCTGTTGCCTGTGGACAAGGGCTGAGCAAAAGACTCCTTTCCTGTTAAGAGGTACGACCATTGTGACCCAGTAGCCATGGGTGTTGAGGGTTGCGGGGATGGGAGGGTGGAGGGTGAAGCACCACATCCAATCATTTTTACAGAAGGAAGCCTCACAGGATGGTACCGCTTCTTGGCCCTGTTCCTTCCCTCCTTCTGCTCCAGAGAGCTCACCCAAACAGCCATTGCTAAGTGCTCGCTGTGGGCTCAGCTGAGGAGTATAGCCCAAGTATCAGTCCTGGCTCCTAGGTTTTAAGAAGTGCATGAAAAACAAGAGCCATCCACAAACAAGCCCATGCAACACATCCAGGCAGAGCGGCAGGCAAGGGCTGGACTGTGACATACAACTCAGGGCAGGTTCACAGAAGAACTGATGGAGGTGGGTAGGAAAGCTCCCTCGGAGGGTCTCAAAAAGCCTGGAGGAACCAATATGGAGAATGGCAAGAAAGTAAGGCATCCCTGACAGGGGTCCCACCGGAGCTGGAGGACGGAGGCTGAGTTGGCCTTTTGGTCTGGCACATGTGAAGAGCTGAGACCACCACACGTGCCAGGTAGTGTCTTCCTGCTCTGGGTGACTCAGTTCCACAGCCCTGTTGCCCTGACAATATGGTAAATACGGAGACTGTAAATCCATATGCAAACATCCACTCTTCCGGCACCTGCTCCCTCCTTAAATCAACAAGCCCCAAGTCGTTCCATGGAGCGGGAGCATGGCAGTGCCAAACCCCGTGAGCCGCCTGCAGACAGAGGGCAGCCTTCCCAGGTGGAAGCTGGCTCCTGCTTCTGGGTGCCTCCCACCAGGGAGCCATGCCCTTCTCAGTCAGGACAGACTGCAAGGTGATGCCCCAATGGTCACCTGCAGCAGAAAAACACCTAAGTCATAAACAATGCTTCATCTGTGTCAGGAAGGACCTGCCTATTAGGAAAAGTATGGAGGCATCTGTAATGGAAGGTGCCTACTGAAGATGCTGACCCCTGGGGGTGCCAAGAAGAGGAGGCTGGTAAAGGGAAAGAGAGAGGAGAGGCAGTGGAAAGGTACAGGGGAGAGTGCTGGACCAGGCCACCCCAGACCCAGGTAATCCCTGTTCCCTTTCTGAGCCTCGGTTGCTCATCTGTAAGGTGGGGAGATGTTCTCCTTGCCTGTCCTTTGCATAGAAGCTGCATAGAATGGAAAGGAATTTCAGGAATGATCTTGGTCTGAGCAAGACTAGGTCTGTCTGTTTGCCCTAACAGAGTCAGTCTTCATGGGCAAGCAGGCCCTTGGAAGATGGTCCAGTCTTTAGGACTCCAAGTGTGGTCTATGGACCACAAGCACCAATGCCACCCGGGAGCTTGTCCTGACACTCAGGCTCCACCTCTGATCTTCTGTATTGATATCTACATTTTAACAAGATGCCAGGTGATTCACGGGAATAAGATCAGAAAGTATTTTTCTAGTCCATCAAATGGACTAGTCCCCTTTCTATTACTCAGGTCCACTGGGAGTAGCTCCCTTGCAGGAGGCCACGTAGTTAATCAGTAGTGCATAGGGTCCCAAGGTGCACTGAGTTACAAAGGAGGATCCTAGCCGTGCAATCAGAGAAAGCTAGGCTTGAACCCTGCCTCTGTCTTAAGGTGCTGTGTGGTCTGGGAAGGAAGTTAGCTAATTTTTCTGAGATTTGGTTTTGGCATCTGTAAAAATGGGTGTAAACACAGCTACCTTTAAGGATTACGGTGAGCATTAAATGGATGACATATTGGACGCCTTGCACAGTGTGTGCTTCATACTCAGTGTTGACAAGTTTTGCCTTCTATACACCCCACAGCCTCTAAGTTCCACACCCCATGACTACTGGGCCCAGGAATCTGTGAGAAGACTGCTTTCTTGCCTCCAAGAGTGCAGACTCAGTTGCTGAGCTGAAAAACGGGGGTAAAGAACAGGCAGTGGACAGCTAGGCTCTTTAAGTCTAGACTGCCTAACACTCTACATTCTGAAAAGTCCCCAATCAAGTCCTCTAGCAGAAAGTCAATCTGCAAACATCATTATTAGTACAGTGCCTTAGTGTGGTACATAGCCCATGCTCAGCAAGTTTTCTAAGTGCATGACTGAAGGTCTCCTTGGGCCTTCCCTCTGAGCTCATGTAGGTAGCCTCATGTTCCCATTTTTGTGGGTCTGGATTCTGGTCACCCTTCAAGGCTCCATTCAAAACCTGACTCCTCCAAAAAATCCACTACTGATCTCCCTGTTGCAACTGATCTCCAAGAAATTTCTAACTGGATGACCAGAACCCACAAGGCTGAATTCTCCTAGTCTCATATCGTGACTCTCTTTAGCTAGGCCGGATGACTTGCAGGTCCCAGGGCCCAGGCACCCCATGCCTTGAGGTCTTTGTGCATGCGGATCCCTTCTTCTGCAAGGCTCTTGCCCAAACCTCCTCTTGAACATTTGTGACTCCGTCTACACGTTAATTGAGAAATAAACTTTTCCTGCAGAGCCAGGACTAGGGTGAGGCAAGTGAGGCCTGCAGCACAGAACTGGAGGATGCCCAGGCTCTCAGGTGCCGGCTCTGCCCGTGAGTGACTCAGGGGTGGGGAGGAGACTGATGTCTGCTTCAATTTGCCTCACAGTTAGAGTCCTAGGTGCCTCCCTTGGCTCTCCCTGGTCCCCTAGCTCTTTCTCTGCATTCCTGCCATCTGGGTCCCTGCTTTGTGTCAGCCCCTCATCACATCCTTCCAGAAGAGGACTTTGCTAGGCTGAGTGCTTCTCAGTCTCTCCTCTGGACTGAAAGCTCCTGAGCCAGGACCACTTTTGTCTCACTCCCCACTTCATTGCCAGAGCCGGGCACAGGGCAGGCATCAAAACACCCCTTGCTTAATGTTTCATATCCACTCTTTGGTTCTGTCAAACCCCACTGAAGTCACCAGCAAGAGATCTCTTGCCTTCCATTCCACAAAGCTGTCCTCATTGGCTTCCCTGTACTCCCTGGGACCAGCCCTCCCCTCCACATGCAGGGTACCCAGCACAGGGCTTGAGGAAGAGTGGGGGCTCCACATATTTATTTGCAAGGCAGGGCCCTCGGAAGGACACTGTGAGGATGGAGCTCCAGAACCATGAGAAGCTAGGACTGGACTTGGCCTGGGCTACTCTGACAGTGTCCTCTCCTCCAAGGCAGTCCCTCCAGGCCACCTCCTGTCCAGCCATATGGTCCTGTTGGAAACACCTTGCTGTCTCCAGCATCCCTGATGCTGTTTTCAACAAAATTCTACTTTTTGGAGCCTAAACTCCTCAAGCAAGGTGTCCCAGGCCCTCCATGAGACCCACGGCCACCAGGCTGCCTTCACCTCTGGATGCCAACCCTGAGCAACCTGGCCTTTGTTCTCCCACCTACCCCACTTCTTTGTCTCTGTCTCTACCTCTCTCTGTCACACACCCTCTGTGGCATTTCTCAGGCTGGTGCCCCTTGCTCACATAAACCCCTCTGGCTGCAATGGCCTCTCCCAGGCTTCTCTTTGAGACTCCCAGAGGCACTTTCTTTTCCAAGGAGCCTCCCCTGGCACTTCTCCTTCACCTCTGGGCTTTTGCACATGCGGTTCCCTCTACTTGCATGCTCTTCCTGCTGCTCTGCATTGTCTAGTCGCTTCTCTTCACGCAGCTACCCTAAATCAAATGCCCTCTCCTGCTACCTCACTGCACAGCCCTGGTGGGAAAAGAGCGGGTTATTGTGTGGGCCTGCCTCCCATTTCCCCTCTCTCCACACATAGACCACCTCCATCAGCCTGGATGCACTGGGGGACTAATGCTCCCCTACCTTCAAGTCCCTAGCACCCAGCCAGGTAGGTGCTCAGGTACAAGGTGGAGGCCAGGCCAAAACACATACCCTGGAATGTGGTTTCCTGAAATGACACCAGGTTTAGAGTCTAATTTCCCAAATACATTTTGGTGCCTGACAGAAGATGCCAAAGAAGAGAAAGACCAGGAGGCCAGTGATTTGTGAGGGAAGTCTGGGCTTACACTAAGTTGCAGCCCCCAAAGACCTGTGGCTGTCCAGGAGCAGAGCATGCAGGTCCTTCCTGCGTGGGTATGTCTCCCAGCGCCTGCACCTTCATCCTCAGTGCTCAGTTCCTGGCTAACTCTGGCAATTCCCCAGTCCTGCATCCTGGGACAACACCAGGGATAGGCAGTTTGGGGACACAGGGGACAGGGAGGAAGCCATGGTCTCAGGCCTGCTTCAACCCCCGACATCCTCCCTACTGCCCTCTGAGGACAGCAGGACACTCAGATCCAGCTGTATGACAGGGGACATGTGTGCAGCTTGGCTTATATGTTGGCATCACACAGATAGAGCCTATGCCCATTCACCCTCCAGGCACCTTTTGACCTGAGGAAGGATATCTCAAGGCTGCAAATCACAGGAGTCCACTGCTGTCCTTGGAGCCTTCACCTCCAGGGCCCTAGGTGATGAGAAGGTGGTCAAGTCCTTCTCTTAGGAGAGCTGAGACTCAGAGAGGAAAAGGGATTAAGCCAGGGTTGCACAGGTGGCTTATAAACAGAGCTGGCACCAGACCCCATTCCAAATTCTCACCACGGTGCTCCTCAAGAGCACATCCATGAGTCCTCTCGGCACACCTGTCCAGGTGACGAAACATAAGGAGGGTATAGCTGCTGGTGGGGAAAACAGAAAGCTCTGACCACACCTCCTTGGAGCTAAGAGGCTCTCTAAAAGTTCTTCCTACTCTGGAACATTCCAGGACTCCACAACATAAGGCAAAGAAAGACTAATCAACTCCAATTTTTCCAGTAAAAATTTCAAAGGAATCTAAAGCCTGCACAGGACAAGTGGCTTATTCTCCATTTAACCATTCGTTCGTGTATTCAAACATTTGTCGATTTGTTCTGATCCATCCTGTGCACTGTTTCATGCACTGGGGGGTAACGTAACGGGGTGAACAAAAAGAGGCTGCAGCCCCCACACGCCTGCATCCTGGAGAGCCAGGTAAGACTACAAGAGGAGTGGGTGACCACATGCTGGGACGCCAGAGCCGTGGACTGAAGGAGGCCACGGCATCTAGCCTTTGGCATTGCTCCCATTGAGAGGTGGGGGTCTTTGTCCCCACTCCTTCAATCCTGGGGATTCTGTGACTATTTTGACTAGGACATAGGCAAGAGCAACGCTATGCCAGTTTTCTGGCCCAGGACTCAAGAAGCCTGATAGTTTCCACTTCCTGACTCTGGTGGAACTCTCACTCTTGGATTCCCAAGCTGCCACATGAGGAGTCCAGAGACACCGTGTGGAGAGCCCCTGAGACTACACGGAGAGGGCGGCATCCCAGCTGAGCCGTCTCCAGCCTACCTGCCTTCCAGATGGAAACCTTCTTGAACTTTGCCCATCAGCACGGCTGCCAGCC
The DNA here is from genome assembly GCF_052094955.1 of Ictidomys tridecemlineatus. Taxonomy (NCBI): domain Eukaryota; kingdom Metazoa; phylum Chordata; class Mammalia; order Rodentia; family Sciuridae; genus Ictidomys; species Ictidomys tridecemlineatus. Next base: position 35,443,443 of record NC_135487.1, read on the forward strand.
GAATACCCCCACTGATCTCCCAGGAGGCCTCGCGGAGCAGAAGGGCCCAGCCGCTCCCTGTTGGAATCCCTGGCCCACAGACCAGGAGCATGACACAAAGGCTGTTAAGCCATTAAGTCTGAGATGGTCTGTTATGGGACGAGAGATAAACCAGTATTGACAAGACCCCACAGAGCAACAGGAGAGTGACTTCCTGAGATTGTGCCTCTCTGAGAACGTGGCATTTGATTAGAGGCCTTCACAGAGGGCTAGAGCCAGGCACCTGGGCTCTGGGACCATCCAGTGAGACAAGGGACTTAGACTGGCAAGGGACTGGCTCCTTCAAGGAACAGCAGAGCAGCCAGAGAGCTGGAGGCAGGTTACCAGGGTCCAAAATGCACGGAGAGATAGATCCTGCACGACGAGATCCCAGGAGGCTCTGGGAACCCAGTGCAGGCTTCAGACTTCATTCTAAGTGTGAAGGGAGGAAGCCGTAGATGGTTCATAGATGACCTGGATGAAGGACCCGTGTGGCTTTTGCAGGACAAACTGTGGGGGACAAGCACCACAGCAAACTCATCCACTGGGAACTACCACAACCAATGCATGTGTCCTGCATGAGGTGGTGGCAAAGGGCAGGATTCAGAATACAGAGTGAAGGAGAACAGTGAGGACTTTCTGATGCTTTCGGGGTCTGGGGACAAAGAAGAAAAGGGAGAATCAAAAATGGCTCCTGGGCACACCTGTAATCCCAGCAGCTCAGGAGGCTGAGGCAGGAGGATTACAAGGTCAAAGCCAGTCTCAGCAAAAGTGAGGCACTAAGCAACTCAGTGAGACCCTGTCTCTAAATAAAACACAAAATAGGGCTGGGGAGGTGGCTCAGGGGTCAAGTGCCCCTGAGTCCAATCCCTGGTACCAAAAAAAAAAAAAAAAAAAAGGTTCTTGGGAGTTTGGCCTGAGTCACTCACTGAAATTCAGCCTTAAGGAGGAGCAGGCTGGGTGGTGCTTGAGGGAGACTTAAAATCAAGAGTTTATTTATGTTCAGGTTAAATTTGAGGTGCCCGACGGACATCTTGAGGCTAGAGATATAAATTTAGGAGGAATCAACACCTTGCCAGACAGCTCATATTTATCAACTCCCTGCAAATCCAGGTCCCAATTCTAAGACCTCTATAGTATCCAGGATATGAAGGAATGACGCAGGTGGAGTGTTGACAAGGTAGTCAGGGCCCTGCCATTGGATGGGAATGGCTGCATTGTAGACAGATAAGGCCCATCAAGCCCAGCACCAAATGGCTAAGACTGGATTTAAGAAAAGTGGTCTCTGCACAGCAGGGAAAGCGAAATAGTGCCAGGATCTGGCTGAGAAGAGGATGGGGAGTGAGGAAGGGGAGAGTGAGGACCCAAGGGGACTAGAGGAGCTGAGCTATCCAGGAAGACAGAGAGAGAAAAACCAGAGGCTGGGGAGGGAGGTGGGGTCAAGGCAGTTGCTTCCAGAAGGGTTCTGTCTCCTGTCATGGGTCCTACCCTGGGTTGCCCCTTCTCAGCCCTGCCTTCATTTCCCCCATCTTTCCGGTCATTCTGCACACACATGTGGCTGCAGGGAGGAGAAGGAGCAAGCATGGGAACAAACACCCATGATGGGAGAAGGAACCTGTGGTCAAGCAGCTGCAGCCGAGCAGGGGTAATTTATCAGGGTCACAGCTGTGACACAGCAGAACCCTGGAGGCTCAGAGGTAAGACCACAGGTGACCAGTTCCAGCCCCACCACTTAAAGTGAGTTAACCGTGAGCAAGTTACTGCTTCCTCGGACATGGGAGTGGACTCTCTCCATCTCTCAGGGCTGCTAGGGGAATCACACAAGTGAATACCCGTCAAGTGACTAGATCGAGGACAGGTGGCTCTAGAAACAGTTAACATGGGGGCCTGTGATCCCAGAACTTGGGCTTATATTATGTGCAAATCTGAGCTGAGCTTTTGGTTCAGCACCAGCAGGAGGGCGGGAGGACAGGTGGGAATTAGCAGAACTGCAGTACTGAGCCCGGCTCCCACCTCCTAGGCATGCAAGGAGAGCAGCCTGTCTCCTGCCATTGCTCACCCAGCAGTTTACGATCTAATAATGATGGGTTTCTGGCAGTCTCCTGTGGGCATAAGCACACATCTTGAATGCCCACCAGTAGGCAGCTAGGTATTCCCTGCTTCCTATAAATCTCTTCTAACCCTGCGCATGTCAACCAGTTTGGTATGTCTGGAAATGCTGGCATCCCTGTCACTCTACCTGGAATGTCATTCTCCACCTTACGTCCTTTAAATACCAGCTCAGGTTTTCCCCTCCAGAGAACCTACCCTGACTCCTTCTGGTCCCACTCAGGTGCCCTTCCTCTGAGCCTGGCATCCTGTGCATAGCTCTCTATTAATCTACCACGTAACCTTGGAGGAACAGAACAGAGTTCCAATCATCTCTGTAACCCCAGAGCCTGGCCCGTGAGTGATGGCTGGGCCAAACTTTTCCGATGCATCAGGGGTTAGGCAGCACTGCCCAACAGCACTTCCTACAGTGGCAGGGATATGCCTGTGCTATCCAAAACAGTGACCACTTAATACATGCATGTGCTGGACCTCTGAAATGTGCTACTGCAGTGGAGAAACTGAATTTTTAATTTAAATCAAGTTTAACTAGTCCAGATGGCTAATGACTGACATTGGATGGCACAGGGAGAGGGTATTGAGTTACATATTAATCTTTACAGTGGTCCTGTGAGATAGGAAATACTATAAATCCCATTGTACAGAAAAGGAAATTTGAGTCTCAGAGCAGTGATGCCCTGGTCTCAGCTTAAAGGCTGCACAGCAGCTCTCTGGTTCCCAGATCTCTTGTTCTGCTCATCACGCTTACTGACTCCACCCTGTCCCAGGGCCTGGGCCTGGAGGTGCTCTTGTGGGGCCGCTCCCTGCCTGCGTGCCCCCTCCCACAGTCCCTGCAATAGATCAGAGCCAGGCCCGTGACTGTCCTAGTTGGGAAGGCACATTTTTCAGGCAGCGCTGCAGCAGCTGCATGTGGACCTCTGGTCCCAGCCTGGGTGTGGCGGGGCAGGAGGCCTCGAGCTGCTGGCAGGAGGGGCAGGCGGCCGGGGGTCCCCCTCGCGTGCACAGCTCTGGGGAGTTCTCTCGGCGCTGTTGTAATTTATTGTTTCTGCTCTAATGATTGCTCCATGTCTGATTATAAATGCCTTCTGGCTGGGGGCCCAGACTCAGAAAATTCCCATGATCTGCTTCCAAAGCTGATGGAGCCACAAACCGGGACTCATGTCTCTGTTTCGTCATCGGCCACGTTTCCAAGGGAGGAGGGTCCAGGGCCAGACACAGGGCTCAGTGTGGGGATGTAAGGGGAGAAATCTGGCAGTCTGGAATTCCAGTGAGAATCCCAACAAGCCATCTCGTAAGTCCTGAAGAACCTTTGAGGTGCCACTAGAATCAGCCTGCTCCTCTATCTTAAAATCCAAGGCCGAGTCCGCATCCACGTCAGATGATGCAGGTGTCGGGGCAAAGAACAGAAGGGGCCTCCAGACATGCAGCCCACCCTGCTCACAAGGTTCTCTTTACCCAGCTGGCAAATCTCCGCCGGACCTTGAGGAGGCGCTGTGGCCACTCCCACAAGCAGCCTTCTCTGACTCCCGCGTGTCCACCAGTAGGCAGCTAAGTATTCCCTGCTTCCTATAAATCTCTTCTAACCCTGCACATGATAATAACCATTGCTTCTATTATTTACTGAGGGTCTCCTCTTTGCTACGCACCATGTAACTTAACTCATTTCTTCACCCCATTGAGACACTATCATGACCCACATTTACAGATCAGGGAACAAAAGCTCAGAGAGGTTCAGTGACTTGCTTAAAGTTAGACAGCAGTCCAATATAATGGAGTCGGATTTGAATTCAGACAATTCCAATGCAAAAACTTAAGCATCATACCCTGAAGGGCTCAGGAACTATGAGGTCTCTCTGTTCCTCTCAGCTGAGTGTTCATACCTGTCATCACTGGTCCAAGATAGGCCATTTCATCTCCACTTCATTGGAACAGTTTCCAGGGGCAGGAAATAGGTTTGACCTCAATGAGGTGGGTGCTCAGGAAATGACTGCTGAGTGAACTTCGTGTGAAGAAAGTCCTACTGCACAAAGTAGGTAATAAAATTAGGGCAGTCACTTATTACTGGCAAGCTAGTTAAGTAGACTCAAAAAAGCGGTGGGCAAAGGCTTGAATGAGTAGGATATAATTGTAGACACAAAGGCCACATCTCAACAGGGACTAAAAGACCTGAGTTTTCTGGGTTAGTCCTAATTTTAAATACCATACCTCATTAGCCTCTTCTATCACCGGCATGGCCTAGAAATCCCAATATTTAGATGTCTAAACGGCACCTCCTAAATGATACATCATGCCCAGGAGGAGGCATATCAAAGGTCACACTATGTCTTGCAAGTGGGGATTCAGGAAATAAAGCCACTCGAAGAAAAGAAAAAAAAGATCATCAACTTTAGAGGCAGGCAGACACAAACTCCCATTCCAATTTTGCCACTCATTAGCTGTGCAATCTTGGACAAATTATTTCCTTTCTCTGAGCTTCAAATGTAAAAATGGGATGAGAGGTGCTGCTCACAGGGCTGTTAGGAGTAGCAAATAGGAGAACAAACGGGAACACACCCAGGAGGACCCCTGTCCCACAGGAAGGGCTTAGGAACTATGAGGTCTCTCTTCCCCTCTCTGCTGAGATCAGGGAAGAGAGTCATTAAAAAAAACAAAACAGTTTATTGGTTTTTAATTATACATGACAGTAGAGTCCATATTGATGTAATTCTACAAGCAATATATCCTATTCTAATTAGGACCCCAGTCTTATGGATGTGAACGATAGTGAGATTCACTATGGTGTATTCGAATTTGCACATAAGAAAGTTGTGTCCCATTCATTCCACTGTCTGAGAGTCACTCTTACCAACAGATTCGGCTGAATGCAGAAGGCACAAAGCTCCGATGGTCCAAGGATCAGAGCGAAAAGATTGCTTACCTGTGGCTGAGATCATGGATTGAAAGCTTCATCGATGAGATAATCATAAAAAGTGTGGATCAAATAATAGGCTAATCTAAGAGCAGCCCTACACTAGGGCAGAGGGAGAAAGATGGGTAAAATCCTGCTCCCAGCCAGAGGCTCACTGTGTGCTGGAGTGGAGAAACAACATGACAGGAGAAGACCTGGCAGGGTGTCAGGGCAAAGAACAGAAGACGATGAAGACTCAGGGAAAACCTGTGGAAGAGCTGAGCGTTAAGGAACAGGTGGACCCGCATGAGAGGGTATCTTTAGTTACAGAGTGGCACATGTGGACAAAGGAGAAGGCGTGAAAAAAGACAAGAAACATAAAAAATTAGATGACTATTACATTGAAACTTGAAAGAGAGCTTAAAACATCTACTACACTCTTCTTGTAGGCAAAATTATCTTGCATCCCCCACTGACAAGTGGTGTGATCTTGGCCAAGTTAATCAGTCAGTACTTCAGTTTTCTCATCTGTAGAACACAGATGATAACAGCACCTAGCACCCTGGAATGTTCTAAGGAATAAGTATTTAGAAACCATTTACAACATATTGATCAGTCATCATAATCATCACTGTCATCAACCACCACTATCACACCATCATTTCCATCATCATCATCACCATCACACCATCGCCACCCATTACCATCACCTTCACCACCACCTCCATCACAATCACCTTCACCAGCAACATCATCACTATCACCATCATTACCACCACCACCATCACCATCACACCATTGCCACCATCACCACCACCAGTACCATCACCTTCACCACCACCACCATTACAATCACTTTCACCAGCAACATCATCACTATCACCATCATTACCACCACCACCATCACCACCACCAGTACCATCACCTTCACCACCACCACCATCATCATCACCATCACCATCATTACCACCATTACTATCACCTTCACCACACCAGCACCATCACCATCACCACATCACCACCACCACCACCATCATCACCGTCACCACCCTCATCATCACCATTATCATCATTATTACAGATGAAAAACCTGAGACCATGAAGAGGGAAGGGATTTGTCTAGGATGACCTGGAGAGTTGGAGGCAGGTTCTAACACTTTTACTTCTCACTGGATTAAAAAAAAAAAAAAAAAAAAGCTTCTGGTCATAAATGGTAGGAGATCCCTGGTAAGGAAGCAGGGGTGATGGAGACTGGGCCGCTCAGTGTTTACATAAAGGTATCTTCTCTCAAGTTCAATCTTTCTTCCTTGTTGGTGCCAATTGTGCTTCAGCTAGGGTCTCACCATCTGCCGTGGATGAAAGAGGGCAGCATTCCATACCAGATACCTGGGGAGAGGAATCCAATGCCTATACCTGGTGAGCGGTTGCAGGGTGACATCCATCCATCATGACTTCCTTGTTCCAAGAGGAAACAGGAAAAACCCCATCTCCCCACCCCAATCCCACAGCGGTCTCCCAACAATATTATCATTCTCCAGTTCTACCACCATTATATGTTTTGCCAGCCGCAAATGGGGCCTAAATTACATATCATAGCCACCAAACCTTGGGCACAGGTCCATAGAACAAGGCCAAAGGGACCTCAGTCCTGGAAAAGCCTAGAAAACAAACAGAAAGGCATGTGCAGTCCATTTTCAGGACCCTTTTCTCTTTAGAGTGTTTTTATCCTAATGGAGCTACCCAGAGAGCAGGGCAGGTGGCAGAGGGAAAAGAGGGGTCCATTAAGACAGAACGTAGGATTCAAAAGTCAGAAACCCTCTGGTTATTTTAGTCCCAACTCTCTCCCTTTCTGGAATATGGCTTTCTATGGACCTCTTCACTTGCTCTTTTTGCCTGTTTATGGAAACTATGGTTCCTTCTGTCTCAAACCTTGGGCTAAATGTAACGTGGTCTGGAGGAGGGAGAAAGGCACACACCTCAATCTTTCTTCTTTCTGGAATCACTAGGTGTTGGAAAAATCACCTGCTTTGAGAAATAGTGTTTATTCCATGACTTTAACTTACTAACCAGAGGAAGTCTGCTTTCTAGAATTGAGGTGGGAGAAGGGAGCAGAGGTGTTCCCCACTTTCCCTTCACTGGAATCCTATATCCCTGTCTGTAAATGATGCTGTTGGACTGGACTCAGTTCAACTCAAGCACAGAGCACACAGTCTTTGAGAGCTGTGAGGTGGAGTGATATGCGCAATCAGAGAAAGGGCTGAGCCCTGGGAGTGGGGTAGGGGGGTGATTTGTCCTTTTTAGAAGTAGGGATCTGAAGTGGCTTCTTGGGAGAGGTGAGATAAGGGGTTGATTTTCATGTGTTCAGAATTCCACAGATAGAAAAGTGTGTGTTTGTGTGCAGACCTGTGGGGTTAGGAGGAAGAAGCAGCCCGGGGGAAAGTCTGGGGACAGGAAAGAACTTTCCAGCCTGAGAATCCTGGGGCAATAACAGTCGAGAGCAAAAGAACAAGGATCACCAAGACCCACGGGGAAAGGAGCCTTGCATTCTTAACATCCCCCCTGGTTTCTCCCTTTATCAATTAATAAGCTCTTCTTTGGAGAGGGTCTGTGGTCAGAGGATGGGACTGAAAAAAACAAGGAAGCAAGTCTGGAGAGTTTGTGGAGTTCAAGTCCAACAAGAGCCGCTATGAGGATGAAGAGAGGACGCCCACAGATCAGCCGGCTGCATCTGGAGGAGGGTGCGAGGCCGGGTGCTGTGATTTAACTTGGAGAAGTTCTATTGCATGAACATGGAATGGTAAGAAAAGATCTTAATTGATAGTAACAATAATCATGAATGAGAGAAATAAACGACAGTGAGCACTTACGAAGGATGGTTATTATCCAGGCACTGTGCTCTGTGCTCTGTCTGGATTCTCTTTTTCAATCCTATGAAACAGGGGCTACCGCTATCCCTTGTACATTTAAAAATCAGTGGCCTTGAGAGGTTAAGTTATTTGCCCCAAATCACCCAGTCAGTGAGAAGCTGGCCTGAAAGTCTACTTGTGATATTAGCCATGAGACTATTTCAGTATCATAGTTACACATAGAAAAAAAATGGAGCTGTATGTAGGAGGTGACTTACTCAGAATCATATCATGAGCTCATCTCCTCCTTTCCAACTCATCCACTCAAACATTCACTCAGGGCTTCCTAGGCACCAAGGCTTGCCCTAGCTCAGGCCGGTGATCCTGCCTTCCAAACTCTTGTATCCTCCTCATGGCCACCCTCTCTGGCCCATCTCCCATACTGCACCCTGAATGGTCCTTCTGAAGTCCAAGCAAAGTTAGAAACCCTGCAGGGTTATCAAACTCCAGGAAACTCCGTCATGGAGAGCCTGTCACCATCGGACCTCAACCAGCCTCTTGTCCCACACCATCCCTGATAGACTTTTATTTCAGAAACATCAGGCTTCTTCTTGGCCCCAGCTGCCATGCAGTGCCCCACGGGGGCCTCTGCTCATGCTGCTGACTCCTGGTTCACAATGCCCTTAGGCCTCTGCTCTGTCCTACAACTCTGACTCTTCAAGATGCCACCTTGTCACGCCCCTCCTGGCTCCCAGATCACATGGAGGATGCCCACCAGTACCCAGCTCCTTGTAGGACTCCAGTGCAGCAGGATCACCCACTTCCTGTCTCACGGGGAACTGGATGTTTTCTCTGTATCCCCATAAGATCATGAGAGATTAGAGACAAGTGATTGTGCCTGTTGGCAGTGAGGATAAGAAGAATGACTGAATTTGGTGAAGGGAGGTATGAAAGACACTTTGGACAGGCACTGCTATGATCTCATTGTACATTTGAGAAAACAGATACAGAGAAATAGATAGAGGAAGCTCTTCAGGTTTGCATACCCTGGAAAGGACCAGTATAGGACTGGCACTTGCCTACATCTCCCAAGGCCCAACAGAGACAGCCAAAACAAAGCCCAGGTCCTTTGGCCAGTGGCAAGGGATCAAGATGGGATGCAGAAATAAAAGCAGACAGGCTTCAGTCAGGAAGAGAAAAGAAAGTGAGCAATGTGGGAGGGAACTTCAGGGGGAGGCCTGGCAGGGCAGGAATCTGGGGGGGGGGAGCCCATAATGGCATATTTTCCAGCAGTGAAAAACATTAAGACCCACTTTAAAAATGTAGTTCTCACCACAGCTATTCCTGGACTCCAGCCCAGAAGAGCAGCCGGGGCGAACGAATGACACTCTCTGCCCGCACTTACCCACTCCCGACTGGCTGTCTCTGTCCCAGTTATCTTGTGCTCCGTGCACCTTCCCAGATCCACCCCGCTCTCTGCTCCCGGCAGCCCCTGGGCAGCAGAGAATGCTACAGCAGGGCAGGACCCTGAGACTCTCACCTCGCCCTTCCCTCATTCTAACTCAAGAGAGACCGAGAAGAGGACAGGAGACCTATTCAAGGTCCCAGAACCCCAGTGGCAGAGCCAGGATGAACATCTAGGTCTCTAGAGTAGAAGTCCCTCAGCACTCTCTCACCAGCCACGTGGTCTCATTCCCCTCCCCAACCCACCGACCCCTTCCAAATTAACATGCTCATGAGTGCACACAGACACACCGACATACATACACACAAGAGTGCACACAGATATGTGCGTGCCAGCACAAACACACAGGGAGACACCTGCACACACATACATATATATGCACACCCATAAACACAGGTGTGCCCGCACTGACTCACACAAATGCAGCTGATGTAGGAAAAGCCGAACTACATCCTGAGCCAGGAAACTTGACTGGCCATTCACCAGCTGTGTGAACCTGGCTGAGCCACGTCACAGCTCCAGTTCCCCATTGACTAACCAGGCTGAGAATCCTTGCCTATCTCCTCTGCCCATGGTGAGGCTCAAAGGAAAGAAGCCCCAAAGGTGCTGGTGAACTAAAAGGCTGATGGCTAGGCAGCTCTGAGGCCCAGCTACTTGGATTTCAGTTCCTTCTCTGCCACACACCATCTCTCTGACCCCCGGGCAAGTGACTTCCGTTCTCTCTGCCTCAGTTGCCTCATCTGCAAAATAGGGAATTGACTCACCAGGTTTTAGGGTAAGAGTTAAATGAATCCAAGGTTGTGAAGTTCTTTGGATAACGTCTAGACTATTATCTTTCTAATAAATGTTGAGTCAACAGAATTGCCGTTGTCAAATCAATACCTGTTAGCTTTGTTTTGCTTGGTGCAAAGCACGTGTTTCTCCAATGAATGGACAAATGCTATGGGGCCGGACGGGGATGCGATGATCCTATTGACTCACCTCCACCTGTTCCTGAGAACTGGTCTGAAACGCCTTCTCTCCCCTTTAATTTTCAGACTCCCTGATTCACAATTGAGGCCAAGAGCCCCAGAATCTTGTTAAGGTTATTCTGTTCCTACCTGTGAATGAGCAAAAGCCTTTTGTGCTCTTTCGATTACAACTAGGGCAGCTCCTTGACCCAGGGCACTTAAACACTTAATATCAAGATCAGGGCTGGAAGATGCAGGCAGAGTGCGGGGCCACACAGGGGAGCCAGAGATACCCACTTGCTGATCCAGCAAACAACTGTCTTCTAGGCCAGGCAAGGCTCAGGTGCTGTGCTGGTCCTTTGCCTGAGTCAAATGGGCTGGGGCTGCATTCATGATGATACTCTCTGGAGGACATGCCTCACCACACACCTAGTGCCCTCCAGAACAGACATCCCATGATCTCAGGCTTGGATCAAATGACAATGGTGACAACAACAACATTATCATGCTAACCCTTATTGCTTATTTACTAGGTGCCAGGCAGGCACTGTTTTAAGCTCTCTGTCCATATTAACTTGTTTAATGCTTATAACAACCCCCATGGGATGGGGTATGAAATGGAAGCAGAGGCTGTTGAAACACTTGCTCAAGACCACAAGGACAGCAGGGAGCCCAGCTGGATTGGGACAGGGCTGGCTACTTGAGAGCTCATGTCCCATATATTCTAGACTTAACAATCCACTGACTTGTCATTTATAATGTTTTCAAGTAGTTATTGGATTTTAGTTTTCTTTTTGGCCAAGGCACAGAAAAAAAGTGCAGAGGGATTAGAAACATGAAGAGTTGGCTCAAAATCCAATCATTCGGTGGCTCTGAACCTTGAGGAGAGTTTCTTCCTCTTTTTGAGCCTCAGTTTTCTGATTAAAATAAAAATGGGAATAACCAAATGCGGTTCTGGAGATTCAACAAGAACCTGAGAACATGGCACATGGTGAGTGGTTAATACATTTTCATAAATGTTAATTTTCTTCATCCAATTTTGGGAAATTTTACCTATGCGTGAAAAATATCTATGTTTCCCCACTGGCAAATTGTAAGATGTAATTAATATCATTATGAAGCAAAACATAGGTGTATTTTGTAGTATTACAAGAAAATATGATAAACTGAACCTTCATGGAGAAGGAGCCATCCATATCACAGGATCTTACTTCTGTAAGGATCCAGGAAATCAGAGTCAAATTGTTATTGTAGATAGGGAAATGGAGGCCCAGAGAAGGACAGAGCCACATATCAAGCTATTGGCAGACCCCCAGGCTAGAACTGAAGTCTAATAACTACAGCCCTGTGCATGACCACCTCATGAGACAAGCACATTTGCATCCTCTATCTAAAGAAAAAATAACACAACTTCACTGTCCCTCTCCTTTCCCACTATATGTAAGATGCATTGAGGAAAAGAAGACAGAATATGAGAGGAGGAAAGAAATTAGCTCCGATTTATGAGATATGCTAGCAGATGAAATTTGCTAGAAATCAGTCAGCATTTCCCATGTCTATCGGCCCACAGGCCCTGGGCTTACTTCTTGGTAGATACTATATCTTGTAATCAGTCCTGATGACAGTTATGTGAGAGTCCGTAGGACACTCAACTAAATATTTTCTGCAATCTAATACATGCTAGGTATTGTCATGAGTAAGCAATCACCGGGGTCAGGTGCCACCAAGGCAGGCTTCCTAGATTTGTAGAAGACCTTAAAATAGGAAACCACCTGGGGATAAGAGATGGTATGGCAGGACACAGGAATGCATGAGCCTAGGACTAGAGAGTCCAGGGGCCATGGAATTCCTAGGTAGGTATGTGTGATGGCACCTGGTGCTGGTGGTTGCTCATATGCCTCAAGTAGGGAGGCATGTGTGAGGGGTGTGGCAGGGAAGTTAGATCCAACTGGGTCCTATGAGAAGAGACAACTCAGAGCCTGAGCTGCAGATGGTGGGCACTGGGATGGTGGCCTTGAGAAATATTTGTTGAATAAATGAATAAATTCATGAATTGAAAAAGAAGTAAAGGCCAATGGGAGAAAAAGGAAAAAAACAACTGGAAACCCTTTAAGAAGCAGTAAGCCAAGACAGAATGAGAGGTGCAAGGGATTCACTGAGGGTAACACTTGTGCAAGGTAAAGAGAGGAAGAAGCACAAGTAGACAGAAAGGACTTTCAGACTCTGAGGCCCAGTGAGGCGAGAAAGTAGAGGACAATAGGAGGACTGGCTGGGAAGAGCTGCACACGTTGAAGTTCCTCTGAGAAATTCCCAGCTGGACCCAGTGAGAACCTCCAGCACAAAGACTGCCCCTAGAGGAGTTTGGGCAGAAATGGCCAGGCCCTCCATACACGGAGCTGGTCTGTTAGCTTGGAGGTGCCAATGCTCAGTGCTCCCTGGCAGCAGGCTGTCCCTAAAGGAAGCTGTGAGCAGGGCAGGGCTATGGTGGCCACAGTGGGGGATGTGAGCAGCAAGCAGCCTCAGGAACACAAGGGAAGAAGCATCCAACTCTGTCCTGAAAGACAAGATGTCCCAGGAGGAAGCATCTGAGGAGAGCTCTGGAGGTTGCGAAGGAACTCCCAGAAAGGGGGCTGAGACTCTGGAAATAGAGAACAGCCCCCAAAGGCCCAATGTGGGACTAGTCCTGCTTGGTACGGCCATACCAAGGTCAGTGCTCCTGCGGCTCAGGAGGGGCTGGGGACGTCGGGGCTGGGTGAAGTGGGAATAAATCACAGAGGGCCATCTGGACTGTGGAAAAGATTGAGACTTCATAGCACAAGCAGTGGTGACTCCAGAAGGAGGGGCTGCCTGTGCACTTCTGTGGCAGCCCAGGGGTCCGGGGGACCAGGCAGGAGGGCAGGTGGAGCAAGGAGAAGGCTGTTGAGGTCTTGAGCCTCAGGGCCATGAGCCTCCAGAGGGCATGTTGGGTTGGACACTCTGAAATCAGCCTGAGGAAGGAACTTCAGGAAAGATCTTACCAGGTCCAACAAACCCTTGCAAGCCCTTTGCCTTAAAACTTCACTAACCTATGCAGAACTTGCATTTTTTTTTCGGTGCGCCCATTTTGGTGTACAGTTCTGTGAGTTTTAACAAACACATGGGGTCAAGTAGTCACCCAAATTGAGATATAAAAGAATTCCAATACCCGAAAGAATTCCCATGGCCTTTGTAGTAAATCCCACCCCACACCCACCCTCTGGCAACTACTGTTTTCTGTCTCTCTATATTTTACTGTTCCCAGAATGTCACATAAATGAATCATACAGTATGCTGCCTTTGAAATCCGATTTCTTTCACTTAGCATCATGCATCTGAGATTCATCCACAATATTTTCCTAATGACGAAAGATGTTAACCGTCTTTTACATGCTTAATTGCCCATTGGTATATCTTCTTCTTCTTCTTTTTTTGAGAGAGAGAGAGAGAATTTTTTTTAATATTTATTTTTTAGTTTTCAGTGAACACAACATCTTTATTTTATTTTTATGTGGTGCTGAGGATCGAACTCAGCGCCCCGCACATGCCAGGCAAGCGTGCTACGGCTTGAGCCACATCCCCAGCCTGGTATATCTTCTTTTGAGAAGTGTTAATCTTTGGCTCTCTTATTATTGAGTTTTAAGAATTCTTTACATATTATGGATGCAATTTCTTATCATATATGTAATTAGCCCTCTTCCTGCTCTGTGGGGCAAGTATTCAATTTTCACCATTATATAGGATTACAATTGTGGGTTTTTTTTTTTTTGTAAATGTCTTTTATCAAATCAGTAGTCCTAATTTACCAAGAGTTTTTATCATGAATGGTGTTTAGTTCCTTCAAATAATTTTTCTGCAATCTATTCAAATGATCATTTGGGTTTATTTCCTTTAGTTGGTTGATGTAATGAATTACAGTGATTGATTTTTTTTTTAAAGAGAGAGTGAGAGAGGAGAGAGAGAGAGAGAGAGAGAGAGAGAGAGAGAGAGAGAGAGAGAATTTTTTAATATTTATTTTTTAGTTCTCGGCGGACACAACATCTTTGTTTGTATATGGTGCTGAGGATCGAACCTGGGCCGCACGCATGCCAGGCGAGCGCGCTACCGCTTGAGCCACATCCCCAGCCCCGTGATTGATTTTTGAACATTAATAAACTTTGTATTCCCCACAAGATAATGCCTACTTGGTCATGTGGTATCATCCTCTCCATATTTTGCCAAATTGGAGTGACTAATATTTTGTTGAGAATTTCTGCATCCATGTTCATGACAAAGGACGTTTTGGTACATGGTTGTCTTGTGATGTCTTTGGTTTTGGTATCAGGGCAATGCTGGCCTCATAAAGTTGGGAAATGTTCCCACTTTTAACCTCTCAAAGTTTTCTCTATTTTCTTTTCTTTTCACTTTTCTGTGTAGTCTTTTCCACCAGGGCTCTCCGTGTTGCTAATTCAATTCAATTCAGAAACTGCATACAACAGCCCACGGAGATGCCACAAGATTTTAGGACTAGATGATTCCTCGTACAGAGACAATAATAACAGGTACCACTGATGCAGCATCTGATCTTTTCCATGCATTACTATTGACACCAAACCCTTATTACAACCCTCCTGTACCAGTGTTGAAGATTTTTAAAGACAAGAAAGTTGAGGCTTAAAAGAGGTAAGCAACCTGCCTGAGGCCATATAACTCACAAGGAGGTATGAACTGAGAATCAGAACTTATATTCTTTCTACTTTACTTTGTCATCTTTGCTAAAGTTGATGAGCAACTACTGAGTACCAGCTATTTTTAACGCTTTATTTCTGGTCAAGGGTCAGGACTGCAGCTATAGGAGGTATGTGCTACTTTCCCTGTACTAACAATGAGGAAATTAAGACTCAACAAAGGTCAAGGACCTTACCTAAGGGCAGTTAATGCTGTTAGATACCAAACACCCAGAAACGATGGGGCAGGAGTTCTCTTGCATAATGACATAGTTAACACATATGTATGCAATTCCTATGCAGAGCTACTTTGCAGAGTGCTATAACAGAGGCATCAACAGGGGGTGGAAATGGAGGGATTGTGATGTGGGAACTATGGAAAAGGGGGAAGAGGGAAACCAGGGGAGAGAGCCGGAGAATCAACTGAGTGAAAAATCTTGGTAAACAGCAAAGGGCGGATGCGGCCCTTACACCAAATGAAAGCCAAAATAAGCAGGGCACGAAGTTGGATTTTCCAGTGTCATGATGCTGATGCTGAGCAGGGCTGACAGGCACTGGAATAGAAATAGCTCACATCTGAAGAGCACTTTCCTCTCCAACACTTTGTCTTCTCCATCCCCACAACCACCCTGTGAGGTTGCTTGTGCTCACATCTGATAGGTGAGGAAATGAAGCTCAGGCAGGAGGTCACTTGCTGGTGACTATGCTCAATGGATCAGAAGCCCCAGGCGCAGGTCTGAATCTCAATCTGGCACTCCTCAGGCAGAAGGCGAGCGAGGAGCAGACTAACTATCATGCCTCTGAAATCAGACTGGCAGTCCAAAAGGCTTTGGTGACAGGGGATCTTAAAACCACACCAACAAAAATTCTGAAGTCTGGGTGCCATGGGCTTTGGCATCTTGAGGTTGAAAGTTCTAAAATCCTGATGCCACAGGCCATACAATCTTGGAATCAGAGACCAAGAAATGGTGGAGATGAGCTCTAGGAGAGTGGGGACAAAAACTCAGGCAAGTGGGACAAAGGTGTTGTCATCCTGCGGGCATTTCCTGGGTGATGGCTTGCCAGGGATGTCCTTTAGGGGGAGCAGACAGACCAGCTAAAGGCCAGTAAACAAAATGGCTTTGTGAAAGGTAAAAGAGCTCTAGTCAAACATTAAGCTGGCCAACCAGGTCAGACCTGTAACCCCAGCAACCTGCAGTACCTAGAGCACCTGGTGATGTTAAATTTACCTCTCTCAGGCCATTAACTTCCTATTTCCCAACGTCCCTGGCAAAGGGGCCCAAAGACAGGAGTCGAGGATGGAGTGCAGTCCTCAGATTGAAAACCAAATGCCTAGACCTCCCTGCCTCTCTCCACCCCTGGGATTTTAAAAATCAAGGCCATATTTTCATTTTCAGGAGAGTGAGAAAGAGGAAATCCTGCTCCAAGACCTTACCCTAAGTTCCTTTCTTGGCACTTGCCATGCTGGGAAGAGGAATGCCAACTTCTTACCCCTCTATAAGCTTCCAAAACCCTCCAATGAGCCAAAATTAGATGGCCTTTCTCTCTCCTTAATCTGTATTCCTCTTTTAAAATTAAAAGATGTTTCCCTTCCTCTCAGCTACTCCTTTCTTTCCTGGGGGGGGGGTCGGGGGGGGGGAGGAGGAAAAGGGTGGGTACCAGAGATTGAAGCCAGCGATATTCGACCACTGAGCCACATCCCCAGCCCTATTTTGTATTTTATTTAGAGACAGGGTCTCACTGAGTTGCTTAGCACCTCCCTTTTGCTGAGGCTGGCTTTGAACTCACGATCCTCCTGCCTCAGCTGCCTGAGCTCCTGGGATCACAGGCGTACACCACAGCACCAGCCCTCTCAGCTACTTCTATTCCCCACTTCTCTGCCTCTCATTCACCAAATCTTGGCTGGCCCCACCTACCTCCAGCCTCCATACCACCCTTCTTTCACCCTGAGCCTCCCTCCTTCTGTCCATGGTCATCAGCTCCCAGGCCGTGGCAGATCACTTGGTGCGCACTGTTTCATTATATCCTCATGACAAATCCATGCAGCTAGAATACTATCATTAACCACACTTTCTAAGTGAGGAAACCAAGGTTCAGGGAGATTACATGACTAATATAAAGACACACAGATTATAAATGTTGGAACTGAGTTTGAATAATTATTTAACTATAGCTATTACTAGTAAAAAATGCTAATACATAATAGTAAGAGTAACTGTAATTAATGCTAATGATATACTTACTATGGGCTAATGTTCCAAGTGTCTTTCATACAGTGACTTGTTTGCTCCTCAAAGAAACTGTTAAAGGCAGTACAGTATTTTTGTCACTCTATGATGAGGGGAGAGAACTCCTGGCAGGTGAGCTCATGTGCAAAGGCCCTTAGAAAGAGATGAGTTTAAAGAGCTTAAGAAAGAACAAAAATGGAATGGGACTCGAGTGGGGAAAACAAAACAAAAGTATTACGCAGAAGCTGGAGAGGCAGACACAGCAGATGACAGGCCAGGGCATGGTTCTGGGGTCTAGTCTGTGATGAGCGTTTTCAGCCAGATTACAAGAGAGGGAGAAGAAGGGCTGCAGACAAGCAAGCAGGGAGTACCTCAGTTGTCCCCAGCCTCTGTGAATCCACTCATCTTTGCCTCTATCTAGAGTAACAGAAAGACGCAACCCAAATCTCAACCAGCCACACCTCACTGTGAGAACTTGACAACTCACTCACCAACCCCTTAGAGTCTCCATCTGCAAAATGTCAATGGACCTCAGATGGCAGCGAGGGAGTGTGCTGGCATCATGCGTGGGGGCACAGTGGTGGCATTTTTATGGACCAATGGGCTCCAAACAGAGAGATCAGGGGTGTGGCGGCCTCAGAAGTCCTGCAGGGCCTAGTGAACTGGGCTGGATGGATGAGCCAGGGCCTCAGGCCTCTCCTCTCTCTCCCTTCCCAGTAAGTAAGCCAAGTGGGCAGTGGCAGGCCCACTGGACCAAGGGCAGACAGGCAGGCAGGCAGGGGGGCAAGCCTTCGGGCCTAGGGAGAAAGGAGAGCATTGTCTGCCGAAACCCAACCAAAGGGCCGGGGCCACAATGCGGGGGATTCTTTGGGGGAAAAACAGACAGGCCTTTCTTTCCACCAACTGCTGCTAAAACAGCCCATTGGATTTGATTCTCTCCCATTTCACCCCAAACAAATGATAAATAAATAAACTCCATGAGCTCCGGGCCGGGAGCAGACTGGACGCCGTCCTCCCCACGAGGGAGGCTGCGAGGCCAGGTGGGCCTGCCTGTGTTCCTGCTGCCAGGAGCGTGGGCGGGTCTGCAGAAGGGGCCAGGCTCCAGCCCGGCGGCCTGAGGAAGTCCCTCCAGATGTGAGGTGGAGCTGGCCGGGCTGTGCCGTCCCCAAACCCAAGGGAACAAGTGGCAGGGTGTGGGGGGTAGTGCCTCTGAGGAGGAGGACGCGCCCAACCTCAGGAGAGCCAGCTGAGCGGTGCCCAGTGGGCCTGGCATCTCCTGAATCCCTGCCTTGTCCGTAGGCTTCCTCTGGAATGATCCCTCTGGCACCATCTACGCCGTCCTCCCAAATGCGTAGTGACAGAGCAGCAGGGCATCCTTCTCTTCACTTTATAAATGTCCCAGGAGCGATGTCCTGACTCCCAGAAGGTCAGAGGTCTCCTCTCACATCCTTGCTTTCAAGGTGGTCAGAGGTGTGCAGTGGTCAAAATCTGCTGGAAGCCCAGGAGCTGGTTGTCTAAGCCCGACTCTCTCAGTGCCCTGAGTAGGGAGCAGCTGCTCCTTTTGCAGAGCCTCTCCTGACCCCACGATTCCTCCCAGCCTTCACTGCCACTCAGAGAAGAGAAAGCTATAGCTTCATCAGCAGGTGCCCGGCACTGTGCTGTGTCCCACCACAAGGCACCCTACAGTTTGAGGACCCACCGTGCCAGGCTGCCACGGGGCCTCTGGCTCTTTGCTCCTGTTGGGCTCCTACCCTGCCCTCCTTCCTCCTTGTCCAATCCCTTTCCTTCGCTGAGGCCCCAGGCCCATGTCCTCCTCCAGGAAGCCTATCCTGCTCCCTCCTGCCTCCACTGATCTAATCCTCCTGATGGTCTCTGCTGTGCATCCTGTCTGCTGAGACCCAGGGAAAGGCAACTGGCAGGCCCTAGGGTGCAAAGGGCAGCCAAACCTATGCTGGCCCCAAACTGGGAGCATGCTGGGCTACTTTAGGCCTCTAGTCCTGCACACTGGCCGCTGTACTCTAAGACACTTTGTCTTTCTTTTCCTCCTCCTCTCAGAGTCTTTCCTAACACCCAAGTGCCTTGGGCGCACTCCTGTAATCTCAGCACCCACCACCCATGTCTGGACTCACATGTGCACACGGGTCTCTCCCACCAGACAGTGAGGCCACCCCAGGCTCCTGCGATTTGTGCCTTCTCCACTCATTCCATATTTGCTCCCCCACGTGACACACTGTCTGGGGATAATGACTTCCCCAAGGCCATGTCTAGATTTTTTTTTTTTTCTCTCTGGGTCTTCTCGACTGTGAGTTCCCACGAGAAAAGCCTGGGTCTCCCCTGATTGCCTCCTTCAGCAGAGGAGGAACTCTGCCCAGCCCCACCTACAGCCCCAGGTTCCATTTGAATCCAGGGGCAACTCAGTTATCCCCCTTATCATTTGAGGTTAGGGAAAGGTTGGTCTTATTTTAGTTTTCTTAGCTCTTGACAGTGTGTGATTGAGAAATGTCACAGAGTGCCACCCAGTCAGCCAGAAAAATGACGCCAAAGGAGCCAGGCATGCAGGACTTGCCCCAGTGCAGATGAGGCACAGAGGGGCCTGGATAAGCTCTGAGGAAGAACCACGGGCTTTTTGAGAGAAATCAGGACAGCCGAAAATTGAACACATACGTACGTGCAAAAGACTAATTCCTTCCTTGGAGCTACAGAGAGACACTTTCATAGCTTTTCATGACATCATGTCAAATATTTCCAGGCATCCAAGACAGAGTTTGGCCCTAAATACTAAGTTCAAGTCACACGGTTCTTTGCTCTTCAGAGTCACATGGTTCAATTGGACATGGAAAGTTCCCTTCCCCTGTCCCTTCCTGAGGGCTCACCTTTGCCCCTTTTCAGACAAGTGCCTCTCCTAATTATAGGCTCCTCCTGGTCCCTGGGGATGGCTAGGCAGATGTCCCGTGAAGCTCTGGACTTAGGAGAGAGGGCATCAGTGTCAGAGATATGATTCAGCAACCTGTGTCTTACCGCTTTACCTCTTTGAGTCTCCCTATGTCCTTCCTTCTTTCCCTCCTTCCTTCCTTCCTTCTTCCTCAGTGCTGGAGATGGAACCCAGGGCCTTGAGCATGCTAGGCAAGTGCTCTCCCAATGAGCTACATCAGTCCTTTCTAGTTCATGAACCAATATTCTCAGATTGCTGTGAACATTCATGAAATGAAACGCATACTGAGCTTTATTATGCTTGGTTCCAGAAAATGTGCATGTCCAGGGTGGGAACTGGTGCTGAGTAGGGCAGAGTCCACCCAGGACGCCTGCTCTCACTCCAGCACCCTTTCCAGTAAATGGCTCAGGCTCCTTCACAAGTGCCCCAGCGACTTGAGAATCAGACCACATGAGCCCCTTTCTCCCTGGGAGTGGTGGTCAGTTTCTCCTCTTATAACAGCTCTCATTTTTTGGATGGATGTAATTCCTCCCAAACAAATATTTTCTGAGGTCCTACTATGTGCCTAGGTACAGGACAAGTTCTAATTACAGCTTTAAAGGACTGTACTGACCAGAGACACCACATAACAGGGAAAAGCCAGTGAAGATCACAGCAGATTCAAATCACGGCATAGACGGATGGTAGGGACGCGTGCCTAGGAGATGAGTGAGCGACTCCTGGTAACTCGGACGAAGGGCTCTGTTCTAAATGGACTTCCCCCCTCACCACCTTCCACTCAAACTGCAGCCTCAAAGGCCACAGCTGAACACCTACGGGCTTTTTAGGGGTCTCTGTTTGCTCCATCTCCCTCCTGGAAATTCTCTCCTCAACCAGCTGCCACCCATTTAGGGCTCGCAGCAGATCTATCTATATCCGTGGCACCAGAGAGCAGGTTCAGACCTGCAAGGCTCACGTCTGATGGAAGGATCCTTTCTAGAGTGAGGAGTTGCAGTGCAGTCTGACAGATGCCATGGGGAGGGCAGGGAGGAGCTGTGGGCACACAAGGCAGACATCTAAACTGCACTTGGAGCAGGGAGCTACCGAGAGCCTCCCAGGGAAGAGAACACCAGAGCTGAGCCTTGAATAAGGTTGTAGGATTGTGCTGGGGAGCACATGTGTGCACACGCTCATGCATGCGCATGCCATATGTGCACACACATTGGGGAGCGTGGACCAGCAGAGAGGTCAGCCTGGCAAAGTGGCAGAAGCCCGTGGAGGCTGGACACAACAGGGAGTTGCACTCTCCCTTTGCCTCCTAGTCTCCGGCCCCTGTGACCCCTCTTTCTGGGGCTGCTCCATCTGCTCTCCTTCCTCTTGGCCCCAACGATGGCTGTTGTCCCAACTTCTGTCATTGGTCTCCTCTCTCTCTTTCTCCATCCCTCTGCACTTCTGGTTTCATCTCTGCTCAGAGGCCTCTCACATCTTCATCTCCAGCCCCAACCTCAGTTCTTAAGGTCCAAATGCCTGACAGCCTGTCCCCTCGGGCCCTTCGCGGTCACCTGGAGCCCTATGGGATGGAAACAGAATGCATTTCTATCTGCAGCCAGCCTCCCCTCAACAGGCCCTGGCCCCCTAAACACACATCCTCTGCAGCTCATCCGCCTCTAGCCCTTAGGGCTTTCCCTTCAAGATGCTCCCACCTCTCCCCTCCTCGCCACTCCCACTGCCTCTGCCCAGGCCTTTCACGTTCCAGGCTGCTGATCAGGACTATTAAGAACCTGCTCCAGCTGCCTCTGGTCACTTCCTCCCCAGTGCCTTTCTCCCCTGACCACTCTCCGGAATCCTGCCTCTCCATTACGATCCAAGTTTCTACAGTACAGACAGAAAGAACAATACGGACACTGTGCCACCCTCCGATTCATCATTGTAATATTCAACTCTGCACATAACTGTCTGCTCAAAACCCAGCCATTGGCTCTTCACCACTAGCCTGGCCTTCAAAGCTCCCTGTCCTGGCCTTGTTTCCTCGGCCCTATCCCAGGCTCCTCCCCTGCGCGACAGGCCATCACTCTGTTCCAGGCACTGTACTCATATTTCTGGTGGGTCAAAGCACGCCAGAATCTTCACTCCCTCCCTCTGCCTGGAATCCCTTGGTCTTGGCCTCCATCTGAGTCCTGACCGTCCACTGGGGCCCCATCTCAACTCTAAGGCCCTCATGAAGCCCCTCTCACTCCCAATTCATTGGCCTCAGATGTCTCCAGACTCCCCACCTTTCTATGTAGTTGCTATGGATTCTGCTTATGGGTTCCTTAGGCCAAGCCCACCAGGTCACAAGTCTACTAATGAGCCATCCCAGGAGCAGGTCTGGCTCCCATGGACTTGACTCTAGTCATTCATACCTGCCTAGAATTCTGGGCAACATATATCTACTAGGGCTCAGTTTCCCTGCACTTAGATGAATCCCTGAACCTTGGCCTACCTTGTTAGCTCCTGACCACCCTGCCAGATCTTGCCAGTTTCCTGGGTGCTGTTTGCCAACCTCCCTGCAACTGAGTTAGAGAGATGGGGCGGGGCTAGGGGAGGAGAGAACGTGTGTGTGGTTGGGATCAGGGGTGTTTGCTACTCTGTCTCTACGACTGCAAAAGACCACCCATCAGAAAAGACCTGAAGGCCACAGAGAGTTACAGATTCAAAAATCCAACTCCCTGGGCTGGGGATGTGGCTCAGGCGGTAGCGCGCTTGCCTGGCATGCGTGCGGCCCGGGTTCGATCCTCAGCACCACATACCAACAAAGATGTTGTGTCCGCCGAGAACTAAAAAATAAATATTAAAAATTCTCTCTCTCTCTCTCTCTCTCTCTCTCTCTCTCTCTCTCTCTCTCTCCTCTCTCACTCTCTCTTTAAAAAAAAAAAAAAAAGAAAAATCCAACTCCCACTTCCTCATACCCTACCAAGCAAGATATTTCCACTGTTGCTCCCACCTTTTCAGTCATCTAGAGATGGAGCTTTCCTACAACAGTTTGGTCAGTCCCCCAGATTCTGACACCTGCCTCTCCCTCCTCAATCAAAACAGTATGAAAATAACCTCATACTTCTTTGCCCTGACCATATCCAGCAACTGCTCTAAGTACTTGACCCCTCTTGATTGATTCCTTTAGGTTTCACAGTAACTCACTGAAGCAGGTACTATCATATCTTCATTTTAGAGATGAGGGAATCCAGGCACTGGTACACATGGTAAACTCACATGTAACCCATCAATCTGGGATTATTACCTCTCTCTTTGTCTTCAGATCCCATCCTCTCTTAGGGCCACCACACACAGAAATACAATTTCACCCCTGCCCAAGGGTTCCTGGTGAGGATAAGGCATGAATCCACTGTGAGTTATTTTTGCAGTTTTGCTTCCAACGGTTTTTGGGTGTTCTCATTTTTAAGAACACCGCACAAACTTGGGATTTCAGCTATTACTTTCTCCATAGCTAGGGAGCTTAGGAGCCCAGGCTGGAGCTGCAGCCGCTCAGGGAAAGAGGCGGCTACTTGTATGTCACACAAAGGTTTCACACTAGTAGGTTTGCTGCCCTGCTGTGAAACAAAGTAAATATGACAGAACTTTGAGCTGGGACCGAATCTCTGTAATTCCGTTGTCCATTCACTCAGTCATTTATTCACAACATACGGATTGTACACCTGCCATTGTTAGGTACTAACTCTGTCCCAGGGCAGTGTGCACAAACTGACTTTGACACATGTATGCATTTATCTGATGGGTCTTTTCCCAGGGGGAATTAACAGGTTCCTGAGAGCACAGACCATCTCATAAATAGGTCTCTTGCAACATGCCCTCAGCGGGTGCTCAAAGGCAGTGGCAGATGGCAGCAGCATTTGGATAAGATGACTACCTCCATCCCTGGATTACAGGTGATACTAAAATCAGAAAGGCTGGGGCCCAGAATCCATTCCTCCTGACACACAGGCCACAGCATGTTCCCATTGCCTGCAGCTGCCTCTTAAGGACCAAAGCACTCCAGAGAAAAAGAGCAAGCCATTCCCCATAACAGGGCATGAAGGAACCGAAGAAACGTGAGAGCAACCTCAATTAATCCCAAATGTGGGAAGAATTCTGAAGGTCAGAGGAATGGAAAAGGTAAGTCAAGGAAAAAGTGAGCATTCAACAGTGGAGATAAACTGAGCTGATAAACGGCCTTTGAACACTTGGGTTATTTATTTATTTGCTTCTAGTTCTTGTGCAGTTGTTAATTCCAGCTAAAATTCCCCAGTGCCTTGCTCACATGTGTGGTACATTATGTACCCATCTGGCAGCAAGACTGACACCTCCCCTGGCAACTGCCCTCTGAAGTTTCAAACACACTTACATGTTTGTATCCCCACAACAACAACACAGAAAGGAAACAGGAAAAGGACACCCTGGAGTTTACTGCACCGACTCTGGCAGGACCGCTAGTGAGCAGTATCTAGTCGGCAATAGGAGCTCCACAAACAAGTGAGGAAGTGGACCGGGTCCAGGCCCAAAGGCTGGACCCACTGTGATCCTTTGCAAAGCGCCGGAATCTGAGGTTCCCCTTTGCAGAAATGAAGATAATTTTTTCCTGGGGATTTTTTTTTTTTTTTTAACAAACCCTCTGTTTAAGCAAACCCTGGTGAAAAGAACTCTTGCTCTGATTGTCCATGGAAAGGTTCCCTGGAATGTTGGACCGAGTCTCTGGAATGTATAGATTTAATGAGCCAATTTGGAAATTAACGGAGATGAAAAGAGAGCCTTATGGTCACATTACACACAGAATCACTACCTGAGCAAGTGCAGGGGGCCAAAGAGGTCCCTTAGAGTTTCCTGTGAGAGAGCTTAGCACATTCCAGACCAAAAACCTTGGCCAGTCTGCAATTTTAGGAGGGGGGGGGAGAGTCTGCAACCATCACCCATAGGCTTTTTGAGGGACGGGCACGAAATTCATGAAGAGTTCTAAGTGCCAAAAAATACGGTTTTCAAACTTTTTACTGAAAAAGTCACCCCCCCTCCACCCCACCCACCCCTAGTCTACTGAGTGCCATATTTGAAATATTTAAACAAACTGCATCTCTGTCCCAAATGATTTTGTCAAAATGCCAGTCCAGGCTTCTGATTAGGAAAAAAGATAAACAGTGTTGGAGCCCTGTATATTGATACAATGGGGGGCAGGGGTTAAAAACTCGAAATTTGAATTATCTTTTACAGTTTTGCTTCCAACAGTTTTCTGGCGGGTTTTTTTGTTTATTTATTTATTTTTAATATTGAGCAGCCTTGGGATTTCAGCCATGACTTTCCTCCAGGGCTAGGGAGCTTAGGGGCCCAGGCTGGGAGCAGGCACTCCATCCCGTTTCTCTCACGTGGCCCATGAGGCAGTGGAAGCCCAGGGAGGGGAGCCGCTGCCTCCACCAGGCACTGCCAGGGTCAGCAGCCCTCAAAAGCCCTGCCCAGGAGGGTGCTGCCCTCACGCCCACCCGAGGCAGACACCATTTCTTCTCTTCCCCAGGGTTTTACCTAACTCCATCGAGCCTTTTTCTCTCCCTGCAGGGCACTGAGCCATCTGACCCAATCTTCAAAGACTAAGTCCTTTTTGTTCAGGGACTTTGGGCACTGCACATGATTCTTCCTCAGTAGCCTTTGATTTTTCTTCCAGGACTTGATCAAGTAGGTTCAACTCAAGCTTCAAGACCAGGTTGTAGTTTCAACTCAAAATCCCTGGAGAAGAGGGACTATTCTAAATGAGAGAGAGGACAGGGGTTTCGATTCTGTCAGAAGCCCTGGCTTCTCTGGGAATCTGGGGCTGCATCTCTGCATTACAAAGCGATGGGGTAGGTGGCAAGGTCAAAACCAAGTCACAGACCTGGACTCACAATTAAGCATCCCCCTTCCTGCAAAACAAAATCCCCTTTGGGGCCAGAGACGCAAGTGAACTCCTGTAGAGAAACCTGGGGGCAGAAGGTCAGCAAGCTCAATGCCTTTGACCAGCTTCAGTAACAACTGAGAGTGTCTTCTCCCTCCCCTTGTCCTGGAAATAGCTGCCTAACAGATCCTGGCTCCTCCCTGAACCCCAGCTCCAGTGGATGTGGAGGGAATCTGTTTCTGCCAGGCCTCTGAATGGTGCTGATTATCTAAATGTGGAAGTCACACCTCTCTTGCCTCGTCTGTGTGAGGAAACAGGGCTAACCTGGAGTCGTGAGTCAACCCTGAGTTCCTCCCAGTTCTGACCCCTTAGCATTAGAGGTCATTCGGAACCAGGGTACTCAAAAAGGACTTTTGGAAATTTGAGGCTGCCTTCAAGCCACAAGGGACAGAGAAGGGAAGGAAGAATAACCTCTCTCCCCTTGTTCCCCCCTCCAGAAGAATATTTTGCAGCAGACTCTCCTCATTGTTTACAAAGGGAGGAAAGAACCCAAACAAACCAAAGCCCCGGCCACACCCATCGAGGAGGCCACATGAAGCCATACGTGTCACTTGAAGAACTCTTTGGAACTGTTTACAAAGAAGCCTGTTAAGGCCTTTGAACATCAGCACAAGGTCTCAAAGAGTTTGAGTCCCAATAGTGACTCAGGCACAAAGAATAGGGAGGTGGCAGGACTGTGTGTGAGATGACATCTGGGAGCAACAGGACAGAGGGGCTGTGGCCAGGCCAGAAGAACCTGGTGGCTGCTCCCCAGCACTGACCCACGCAGCTCATAGCCTTCAACACACCTGCCAGAAAGTGGCCCAGCACCCTCCTTAGTATTTATGGCCTGACTTGCCTGGCTATCAGCCAGCTCCAAAGGAAATGTCATCTATTTCTACTTATACAGCATGAAGCTCAGGCGAGAAGGGACAAATTTCCAGCCAGCTTCCCATGAAATGACCCAGGAAGTGCTTACCAGAGTGCCTGGTGAATACATGACAGACCCCAGTTCATGCAGACCCCTCCAGGAAGAGGATCACTAACCTGAACTGCGTATGGACACTTGACGTGCAGGTTTCTATTTAGACAGCATAGCTTTGCCTAATTTCAAGAAGGGGGTTCTAGAAATCAATCAGGCCAACCATTCAAATATACAGTTGAGTGTACTTTGACTATACTTTGACAAAGTGGAAAACTTTCTTAATTACAAAAATATTTCAATCACTTGACAAGTATTTAAATCCTCTCAATCATGTGCTTAGATGACTAGTTACCTGTCTTTTGCTGGCATGACACCCATGGCAGGAACTCAGGGCCCTTGGGGCAACTATTGCAAGATAGCTATTAGTCAATTCTTTCTTTAGTGAGCTGATTACTGGCTCCTAGAGCATATAAAGAATGTGTGGAGTCCCTGTGCCTAGGGAGAGCCCTTCAGAAACCAAATTAGCTGAATCACCCTCCACCCTGCATGTATCATGAGTGTATGTAAATAGACATGAACACACATACATGTGGAATACTTAACCAGAAGTCTCAATCCCACAACTTCCCACATCCTGAAGGCATGTTCTAACAACAAAATCAACACCACCAGCACTCATGCACTTGACTCCTAGCAGAGCCTTGGCGTCTTCATCTGAATTTGTTTAGTTTCATTTTGGATTCACTTTTCCAAAGTCTGGTCCTCTGGCTTCCTGGCTTACAAATGATGAAAAGCAACCAATGAATTGCAAAGGATGCTCGCTGCACTAAGAAGTCAGAATGTTCAGATGACTCTGAGGAGGAGGATGCATGGTCAGAAAGACTTCCAGGAACTAGAAAATAATAGTAGCCTAGAGTCATCTCATTGTATGATGTTCAGGGCAACTGTAGGTGGCCCTGAGTCTTCAAGAGAAAGTCAGCTGCAGCATGTGACAAACATCCTTTTAGAAGCTTTCCATCCTATGTATTCATGTCAGAGTAACAGCATGAAGCCCAAGAGTTGTGACTTTATTTTCTAGATCATTCATTTTCAGTGGAAGAGCTCACTCTATGTTGATGTTGCCTAAATGAGATGTCACTGTGTGCTATCTCACTGTGAACAGACACTGTTCAACAACAAATAGAACTGATGACTGTGACTCTAAGTGCAGAGATGGGCATGTGGTGGGTGCCATCCTGGTTGACTGATCCTCATGGTAACAGGAGTGAGGCAAGAAAGTATCACCTTCTGAAGATGCTTCCATTACCTGCTCCACAGAGATAAGAACTATTGAAATTAGCATATTCATATTTGATTCAAAACATCCTTGTCTTGTGACAACTCTGTGTGCATGACCCAGATGCACATTTC
Organism: Ictidomys tridecemlineatus; assembly: GCF_052094955.1. Taxonomy (NCBI): domain Eukaryota; kingdom Metazoa; phylum Chordata; class Mammalia; order Rodentia; family Sciuridae; genus Ictidomys; species Ictidomys tridecemlineatus. The sequence continues at coordinate 35,471,839 of NC_135487.1, forward strand.
TTCATGAATATGTATTTGCCATTTTAATTAGCTCAGCGATTCCTTTTCCTAAAGATCCCAAGAAGGTAAATTGTACACTGCTCCCATGGCAATAATTGCAGTTTTACCCCCTCCAAAACCCAAAACCCCAAGTTCCCAAATGAGCTGCCAGAAGGTCAGGATATCAGGCATGGGCAGTCATGAAGGGACAAGAACTCTTGGTTTCCTGGGCAACTGGAGGAAGTCAATGCCAAACAATGGTTAACACCAAGTAATTCGTCTTGGGTTCAGGAACATAGCATCACACCCAGCATGTTTTCCTGGACACAGGGCAGGTGCTCAGAATAGTTTGCTGAATGAGTGAGTGATTCCATAAGCTGAAGAAATACACTGGCCTGGCAAGCACTTGGCACATGTGTTACACCCGGTTTCTCCTGTGCCCTTCACTGATTTATTGTAGCCCCGTGTCTTAGTTAAGTTCCAATGGAGTCTCTGAATTATTCTCAAGATCTAGGGTAGCCACCACCATTAGCTTCTCAGTTAACATAGGAAATGAGCTCCGCTTACCAACCCTGGCCCAGGCTATCCTCACTGAAGTCTGCAGGTTTTGCTTGCCAATTTGTGTTTCTATTCCAAGTGGTCCACAGGCAGGGATTTAATGTCTCCTGACCTGGGGCTGGTACAAGAAATGCTCACTGGGATTGTGACCTCACCAAGGACCAGGATACTTGCTACTCTGGGATAGCCCTGACCAACAGGGTTGTGAACTTGGGGCTTTATCCTCATCTCACCCAGCCTTGGGTACTTTTTAATGAGCTGACATTCTCTAAAGTTACACTCTGCCTCTCTTTGACATGTTGTCACAGGATCGTCACACTCACAGAGAAGATTAGACTACCTTGCAAAGGAGCTTAGTCGGGTAGTGATCTGCTCAAGGTCACACAGCTAGCAAGGGGCAGAGCTGGGATTTGAACCCAGGCCTTTCAGTGGCCATTTTACAGATAAGGACCCAGACTGGGAGTGGTCCAAGATGTGGCAGAAGTCATCCTTTCAGGACTTTGGAACCACAGGGCTGTGCCCTCCTTTAGAAAAGGGTCCCCTTCTTAGACATCCATGTTTCCCCAACATCCAGCCAGGAACCTGTCCCAGAGCAGATTACGGAATGCAGATATGGACACCCGGCCTAAAGAGATGGGACAACTTGGTGTTAGGAAATTGGACTAAAAGGAAAGGACAGATATAATCAGAATTCACAAACCTAGTGGCCTCTGCGGAACGAGCCTTGGGGTTCAGTGGGAGTAAGAATGGCATTGTCCCTGTCTCAGGTAAAGCCAGCAAAGATGAGGCTCCCACCATGTCTATGTGACCAGGAGAAGGGAGTCCCTCTCCTTGGTGCCTGACTTCACTTCTCTCACTGTTACTCACTCTCACATTCCAGTCTTCTCTCCTGGATGGCCTGAACCCCTTTTCTAGAAAATATGGGGAAGGATGCTGTGGATCTCTCTGCAGGTTCTGTCTAGCCTAGAGCCCAGACTCAAGCACTCCCTAACTGAAGCAGGAAGTGAACATTGGGGAGTGAATAAACAAAGACGTGAATTACCAGAGACACCTATGGTCTAAGTGCCCATTCTCAATTTCATGACACACTCATTCAATTAGCAAGTGTTTCTCAAGTACCTACCACATACGGGTCAGAGTGCTAGGTTCAGGGATAGGGAAGAGAGCAAAAACAAACTGCTTCCTACTAGGTCTTTTGGAAAGCCCTCCAAAGCAGGAGGCATCACAATACCGAATTATACTACAGAGGTATAGCAGCAAAAACAGCATGGTATTGGCACCAGAATAGACTTGTCGACCATTCTGTACTTACTTTCAAACTTACCCTCTCTAGCTGGATTTGGATTTTTCTGTGCTGAATGACTTCCAATGCTTCCTTCCCACAGCATACTGAAAAATGACTGAACTCCTTACCCTAACAGTGAAGACCTTTAAACACCTATACTCCTAGCCTCATTTCCTGTCAGGCTCTCTTTCTTTCCCCTCCTCGTGCATCTTGTGGTCCAGCCCCTGCCTGAGATGCCTTTCTCATCTGCATTAGTCAACTATGGTTACAAACCACCTAAGACCAGTTGAAACAAAAAGTCATTTATTCTCACTTGCATGTCTGTGGGTCAGTTGGGGCTTGGCTGGGTCAAATCGTGTGTCCATGTGGCTTTGGCTCTTCTAAGGGGATTGGGCTCAGGTCATCTGTGTTCATTTGGGGACCTAGGCTGGAGTAGGGGAGACAGAAACTACATGGGGAATCTCTCCTCATGGCGATAGCATGGGCAGGAGGGGGTGATGAGCACATGCATCTAAGACTCTGCTCATTTCATGTCTGCCAAAGTGGGTCACATGACAGAGCCCAAAGTGAATGCGGAAGAAGATACATTTTGCCTATCATGCAGATAAAGTCATCTCATGGTCAAAGCTTGCATCTTTGGAGGCTAGGGAAAAGGAGAGACCAGGATTACTGTAAACGATAATCGAATCATACAAACCATCTCTACCTAACGAGACTGGGTAGTCATGGTAAAAGAAGAAAGTAGTCTTAGAAGTGGAAAGTCTGAGTTGGTATCATGACTGTACATCCTACCTTCTGAGAGGCCCCTACACAGTCCACTCCAAAAATACTTCACACGCGTGTACACACACACAGACACACACACACACACACACACACACACACATCTACTATGTGTGGAAATGGCATTCCAGATCCGGAGCTTGGTGACCCACACAGATGCATCCCACAACCTCTCCAGGTGTTACCAATGAAACTCAGAGTGTCAGCTCCCTTGTCCACAAAAAAAAACAAAAAACAAAAAACAAAAAAATCTAGCAACTTCCCCTGGGAAGCTGGCCTTGAGCACAGTTATGATATCTCCTTGGAAGTGAGCTCTCACCAATCTGTATCCTTAAAACAACAAAGCACCATAACAAGGTTCATCCGACCAATGAGAATGTATGGGGTTCATTTTGTCCCAGGTAAGCCTGCCCAGTCCAAACTCTCTGCCTCACAGACACTGCTTTCTAGCAAGAAGACAGGTGTGCTCTTCCTGGCTTCGCTGTTGCATGCAGTCCAGGGATACTTCACAATAGGTGCTCAATATATACCACGGACCAAGACTCTAGAACCTCTGCAAGCATTTTTCCTCACTCTTTCCTGGAAACAGCCTCAAACAGTGAGCTCTCCACTAAAGCCTTCCCAGTCACCCAGAGAGAAAAATGCAACTAATCAAAGCAATCTGGATTTTTCTTTCCATTCCCACCACCCCTCCCACCCCCACCCCAGAGCAAAACCTCCTGAAGTGATTAAATGTTATAATAAGGATTTGGCATATTTACCTTGTCAAAGATTGTGCTTTTGTGGTATCTGGTGGAGCACAGATTCAAGAGCCAACAGAGAGATGGACTATCAGTAGAGACCAATGAGGGAAGAAAACAAAACCTCAAGATAAGTCAATAACCCCTAATCACACACAGACGGGCCAAGCATGCAAGTAACTGGGTCTTTCCGGCAAAAATAACGCTAATTAAGTAGTTATAAAAATTATTGTTATTATTAGCAGTATCATTATTATTATTATAATAAATTAAACACTAGCTAGAAATTCAAAAGTCTTTCTTTAGGATCTGGTTTCCTCCAGTCTTCTTGCACATTGTTTATATCCAGTGGTGGGTCTCCCCAGCCAGGGAGCCACTGAACTCCAATCTCAGCATGGCAGGGCCCTGCAGGCTCTGGTGAAAATCTACTTTCCAGTCACTCACTCATTCAGCAACTGGTTTTTTCAGCACACTTATGTACTAAGATGTTTGTTTCCCTCCTCAAATTCATTTGTTGAAATCCATTTAATTCTCAATATAATGGTATTAGGAAGTGAGTCCTCTGGGCGGTGATTAGATCCTAAGGGCGGAGTCCTGGTGAATGAATTGGTGCCCTCATAAAAGAGACTCCAGAGAACTAACTCATGCTGCTTTCTACCACGTAAGGATATGAGAAGACGGCAGCCCACAGCTGGAAGAGGGTCCTCACCAGAACTGGACCATTCTACTACCTTGATCTCAAGACTTCTAGCCTCCAAAACTGTAAGAAATAAATGCTTGCTGTGTGTAAGCCAAGCAACATTTACTAATAGCAGCACAAAGTAACACAAGTACCTTTTTAGACCCTTGTTGTGGTGGATAAGCCACCATCTGACCTCTCCAACTCCTTCTCTCCCATTCTCTAACAGAAACCATGGCCGCATGACCCAGTCTGTTCAATGCCCTTTGAGTTGGCAGTTCAGTTCCCACCTCCACCTAGAAGCAGTGACTCTGAGGACATGTGCTTTCTCACCGGTGGCCAGCCATACTTTTACAGCTGTGCATTCACTCTGAATATGCTCCACATGCTTGTCTGCTCCTCACCTCATTTATGCTCTATCTGCCACCTAGACAGGACTCAAGTCTCAGAGAACAAGACTCAGCAACTGGTGACCAATAAATACTTGTTGATGGACTTTACTGTGGACATACATCAACCCAAACCTATCTATGTTGACTTAAAATGGATTCCTGTGGGATGGCCACTAGCAGAGACTTCAAGGGGGTATTCTGCTCAGTGCCTGGCACATAGGTCTGAGCCCAGCAGGATGCAGGGCCAGCAGCCAGGTGCTTGGTAACTGGCATGTTCTTTATCAGGATGCAGGATGACCCTCGTTGACATTTGACATTTGCATCTCATGCTTTAATAGTGTTAGCAACTCAAAAGAGCTGCTCACAAATGGGATTCCGGTGGAACTTCTCTAAGGAACCACACAGGATTTGTACTTGTGCTTTCTAAACTCACTCCTCCTCCAACCTCCCCTAATTTCAGTTATTGGTATTACCACAGACCAAAATGTGCAGCACCACACTGGTGTCTCAATCTCTCCACAAGCCACCCATCAGGTGCACTGACAGCTCCAACTCCAACAAGAAGTCAAACCCACCTCATCTGTTCCCCCAGGTGCATGCCACCACCATCCCTCCCCCACCTGGACTATTCCAGCAGTGTCCCACTGGTCTCCTCACTTCCTTACTCTGGCCCCCGAGAACCATTTGGCATATCATAGCCAACGGGATCTTTTATATAGAGAAGTAAATTAGTCTCACCCTGCTTCAAACCAATGGTTTCTGCTGTTGGAATAAAATCCAGATGCTTTCCCGTGATCCGCAAGCCCAATGAGATCTCACCCCCACCTCTCTCTGCTCCATGTTCTGACACTGTCCTGTGTACACATGGCTCCAGTCACATTGTTTCTGTCCCTTAAACAGGCCTCAGGGCTTTGGCTTTGGTTGTTCACAACTAAAATTATTTATTTATTCATTCATGGTTAAGTCTTCTCTAGAATGAAAGTTCTATGCAGGAAAAGAACCTCTTGTTCCCTACTCTGTTTTAGACAATTCTCGCCGTACCCAGCACACAGGAAGCACTCAAAGCACATCTTCCAATGAGGAACATAGCTCCCCACCCCTTAGGTATGGGCAGCACACAGCAACTTCTTTCCAAAGTGTACAGTATGGAAAGATGGTGGTGGGGGTGGAGAAACCTGACAAACTCCACCTCACCCAGGTGACTGAGGTCAGTATCAACAGGGACTGGTCATGTACCCTTGCTTTAATGCAATAAAAATGCCATTTTACCTCTTTGGTCTTCTTCCCTGAAACACAAAATTCTGGTCTAATCATGAGGGAAAAACATCAGATGAATCGTACTAGAGGGAAAAAGTTCTGATCAGTACTCAAAACTACCAAGGTCATATTTAACTGTCAAGGAAAGTATGAGAAACCATCACAGCCAAGAGGAGTTTAAGAAGAGATGACAATTGTATGTGCTATGGTACCCTGGGTGTCATCTCGGAACAGAAAAAGGACATTAGAAAAATTCTGAATAAAGGATGAACTTTAGTAAATCACAATGTATCAAATTTGGATCATTAATTATGACAAATGTATCCCATTAACATAAGATGCTAATAATAGGGGAACTGGGTATGGGGATCTCTCTGCACTATCCTCTTAATAATACTAGAAATCAAAACTGTTCTAAAATAAAAAGTTTATTTCAAAAACACATTTGTTCCCTGAACAAATGTGCAGCAATAAATGCTGCACAGATATTTTCTTGTCTTTTATAAGAATGTACTGAGCTCCGGCTGCAGCAGGACATCAGGAAGCAGTGCAGTTGCCAAAGTCTGGTAAGCATTGTCTGGGGCAGACTGTTTGCATCATTACTTCGTTAACAACACACTCGAAGCACTATAAAGGCAGACAGCAGCCCACCCTAACTGAACCGCCAGTGGTTCTAAATGAGGAGAGTTTGGGTCAATGACAGAAATAACACAGCCTGCCCTCTCAGCAGCGGATGAATCACAATTTCCCGCTGCTCTCAAGACCTTCCGGCCGCCGCAAGTGCCCCTGAGGGCCTACTGTGTGCCGAGCCTGGCTTGGCTTCTGAGCCAGCTCCTGTGCTAGACTGACACACCCAAAGCTGGTCAAACACAAAACTCTTTTCCACGCGGTCAAATGGTGCAGCACAGACAACAAATGGCAGAGATGTTCAGAGAAGGCAGGTGGTGGGAGCTGGACCACTCAAGGAAGGCTTCCCACAGGAAGGGCCAGGCTAGACCTGGAATAGGAAACTGCTTATGGGGAGACAAGAGGAAGGAGAAGAGGCATACAGGGCCCACGGAGCCCAGAAGCAGGGAGTGGTCTGATTAGAGCTGTGGGGTTCCTTAGGGGCAATGGAAGAGGAAGTTATTAGTAAACTGAGCTGAGACCAGACCAGAAAAGGCCTTCCATACCACTTGGTTGTAAATGCTTCTGCTACCTTCTTCCTTTCCATGTGTTGCTTGCTTGGCTGCCTGTCTCCTACTCACCTGTCAGTCTCTTGAGGCAAGATCCTTCTGCCCCATCTCTGCCTGTGCTACAGGGACCTGCACAGAATAATGGCTCAAAGCAACACCTGGTGAATGAGCAAGAGAGGGAATTAATGAGTTGCTTATGATCCAAGGAACTTTACCCCTTAACAGTGGGGAGGCCTGCAAGGTTTGTCCAAAAACCACCATCAAAACGACACTTCCTCCCTATCTCCCCAGCCCCTCCCTGCTGTTTTCCTCCAGCATCTACCCCTCCCCGACTTCTCACTCATCATTTATGTACTTGTTTCCTGTCTGACACTTCTCAGTCATTCAACAAACATTAACTGGTTACCTGCTATGTGCCAGGTGCGTTCTGAGTGCTAAGCACACAGACAACATGAACAAAAACCTTAGTGTCATGGAGCTGCCATTCTAATGAGGACAGCAATAAGTGAGCAAAATATATAGAAAGCCAATGGGTGACAAGGGCTTCGGAGGAAAAAGGCAGGGAAGGAAGATAGTAAATTTAAAGGAGCGGCTTGCTATTTAAATAGTGTGGTCCACTGAAACCAGCTGCAGGACATGGGGACAAGGATTGTTTGTGTTCAATGACATAGTAGCTAGCATGCTGTAGGCACAGAAGAATGGATAAGTGTGTAAATGAGGCCGTAATCCATTCTTTTAATTAAACTTTATTTTTGAGATGATTGAAAATTCAAATGTAGTTGTAAGAAAAAGGAATATCATTTCCCCCAATGACACATTTTATACAACTATAGTGTAATACCAAACCCAGGATACAATCCACCGATGTGTTAGGTTTCATCAGTTCTATGTGCACTGACTTTTCTTATGTGTGTGAATGGTGTATTCAATTTTATGCAATTGTAAGGGTTAATTCATTTTTTAAAATATATTTTTTTAGTTGTTGATGGGCTTTTATTTTATTTATCTAAATGCAGTGTTGAGAATTGAACGCAGTGCCTCACATATGCAAGGCAAGCGCTCTACCACCGAGCCACAACTCCAGCCCATGGAGTTAATTCATTTTTAATGTGAAAAGTAGGAGGTCACTTGAAGAGTCCAGGGCTGAAGAAAATGGGGGGAGTGAAGCAAACCCCCAATTATCCAGCATGCATGAGTTCTATTTATCCATGCAACCATCATAAGAAGGTAGGTATTCTGATCCCCATATTACACATTGGAAAATTCAGAGAAGGAAATTATTGAAAGTCTCATCATTGGCAGGAAGAGTCCCTAGAATCCCAAACCCATGAATGTGTAGCTGTCTTTCGGGGGCTCTTTCCTGATGACAAGAATGGCCTGGATTGAAAAACAAACAAACAGAGGAACTGGAGGTGAAGAGGAAGGACAAGGTTGAAATGAGGAAGGAGTTCATATGGTGCTCTGGGGAGGCAGAGTCAGGGAGAAGAGAAGTACCATCCATGGGAAGGAAATGAAAGAGGGTCTAAAGGAGAAGGGAAAGGAGATGCCCTGGTTCAGCGCTGATTTCATGTGCAATCTTTACATCCCCGGGCTTCATGTAGCTCATCGGCACTACCCCATCCACCCACTACTATCATCTGAATGTTTACAACCCCTTGAAATTCTTAGGTTGAAACCTAATCTCCAGTGTGATGATAGTAGGAGGCAGGGCTTTGGGGAAGGGATTAGGTCATGAGAGTGGAGTTCTCCTGGATGGCATTAGTGCCCTTAAAGGGACTAAAGAGACCAGAATTGTCCCCTTCCACCACATGTCTGGCCTTCTGTGAACCAGGAAGCCAGGCCTCACCAGACACTGAGTCTACTGGCACTTTGATCTTGGACACCCTAGCCTCAGGAATTGTGTGAAATAAATTTCTGTTGTTTGTAAATAAGCTACTCAGTCTATGGTATTTTATTACAGCAGTACAAACTGACTAAGAGAACCAACCCAGGATTGCTCTGAGGCCAAGGAGAGACAGCAAGGTAGCCCTATGCAAAGCAAAAGTGCTAGGCCAACTGCCAAAACCAGAAGCAAGGAACCCAACCCGACTGCCCAGACTGTCTAGTGTCTCTGACCAGGATGGCTGGCTGTCTTCCCCAGAGATGAAAACGTAGAATTTAGGTCAGCACACACAGAAAAATCTCGCTCTGTTTACAAGAAACAGAGAGTGTGTGTTCCTATTAAATGCCTTTGAATCACAGCAAGGAGGGAGACGCAGGGCTGTTTATGGCTTTGGATATTTACTTTTCTCATATACAAATCAGCTCGGGTGCCGTCAGAGCTGACGCCACCTCACACTGCGGCCCTCTGACGTCCTGGCTCCTCCCAGTGCCCCACACATGGTTTGAATTTATTGGTTTTAGCAGCTTTCATTTATATTGTGTGAGGATCACGGAATGACCAGCAAACAGAAGCTCTGATCCATGTCCTGGAAAAAATACAGAAGTGTGAGGAAGGAGGTTCTGGGGGAGGGCTGGGAAGACCCATCCAACCAATGAGAAGCATCTCCCAACATGGGGTGGTCCACTCAAAGCCCGAGGGGGCACTCAGGGGTTAAACATCAGTGAGATATCAGGACCATGGCTCCACCAGGAGATGGTCAGAACACACCAGAGTGAGAGGGTGCTCATCGGTCAAAGACACCCAAAGCCGCAATACTCAGTGCTACAGTGGGACACGCAGATGCCTGCTGAGATGTTTGGCCTCTGGGAACCAAACACCTGGAAATGGGGGTACAATGGGGAGGAAAGTTTGGGACTTTCTATTTTCTACCTGATACTCAGACAATGATTAGATAGCTATGACCAATAATTTTACAACTGCACCCAAAATCCTTGAGTGTGTACTTGAAACCAGCCCCTGGGGAATCCCAGAGTCATTGAATGAGGATCCTGTCCTCAAAGAACTTCAGTCTAATGGGAGAGACGGAGCGGAGCGTAAGTATATAACAGACAATAAAATGTAAAGTGTTGTTTTCCAGTGAGATCAGAGCAGGCTTAGAAAGTGGCTTTGCAGCAGCAGGGGTGCGGTTTCTGGTTTACCAAACAATCTCACACCAATAAGGGGGCTCAGCCAGGGGAGGGCCTGCCTGGTGCATGCTGCTGGGCTCCCAACCCAGAGTTCTCACAATTTATGGACTGCAAACCCTCTCATCACCCACTTCTGCTCCAAAACATTCAGGAATCACCTGCCTCCACCCACCCCTACTTTGAACAGGTGGAATCCCTAAATCTGCCATCAACTACGTCACACGAAATACAGGAACATGGGGTCCTACAGAAGCTATGCTAGAAATGATCGTTGGAATCTCAGGCTCCTTTCCAAAAGGCCCTACAATATGTAACTATGGCTGGTCTCATTCAAAAGCCTGCCCACTTTACCATCTAAGAGAAAAGACCCCCCTGAGTTCCTATTCCAGAAACTGAGAACTTCTTCTCCTCTGGGCCAGCAGTGGGTGTACCCTGTATCTGATACATGAAGAAAAAGACTCACAGGCAAGCCTGGCTGAGGGGCTTCAGTTTGGCAATGAAGGAATGAGTCAACATGAACCAAATGAGTCATTATTGACCAAAGAACTGCAGAACATAGGTGTGAGGACACTCTTGTGCCCCCATAATGCACCCAGGACCGGGCTGGGGATGTGGCTCAAGCGGTAGCGCGCTCGCCTGGCATGCGTGTGGCCCGGGTTCGATCCTCAGCACCACATACAAACAACGATGTTGTGTCCGCCGAGAAATGGAAAATAAATATTAAAAAATTCTCTCTCTCTCTCTCTCTCTCTCTCTCTCTCTCTCTCTCTCTCTCTCAAAAAAAACAAAACAAAACAAAAATCAAAAAAAAAAAAAATGCACCCAGGATCAAGCCCAAACTTCTCCAAAAGGTTACAAAAATTCCATGATGTGGCTCTTATGTGTTTCTAAGGCCAATGGGGGATAATCTCCCTGTGGATCTGTTAGTGTTTTCCAGGGAGTAACAATCACACTGGATAATATCAACACCACACCTTGCCCCACATCTGGGTTCCTCCTGAAGCCAGGGAATACCACTGGTCCACTGGAACTGAACTCAGGTAGTAAAGCCAGGCCAGGTATTCAAAAGATAGGGAAACCTGTCTCCTATATACACTCCAGCATCTACGATCACAGAGATGGCTCCTGGACAGCAAGGATGCAGGCCCATTCCTTTTGCTAGCACCCACAGGACCTCCAAATAACCTGAGCCCCTGAAAAGCCCCAGTCATCCTGGGGGTGGTACTCAACAGTGACACTGGGTATTGCATGATGGATAGGTGGGACCTGACATTCTGTCCAGCCACTCTGATAATTCTACCAGGAATTCTTCAGGGCTAGGGGTGGCCATTTGTCACATTTCCCCATTCCTGCACCCAAAGAGCCTACAGAGAGCCAAGCCAGCCATTCACACTGGGTGCTGTTATGAATTTGCTGCCTCCATATCTGTTGGGGCCTCAGCCACTCTGCCATACCTTCACCTGTCAAGGTCAGCTGCTACTCTTAATTCTCATCACAGCCTCTCTCTTTACATCCTATCGCCCGCCTCACCCCAGCTTCTGCAAGAGGACTCCCTTGCTCTCTCCTTTCCATAGTCATAGCCTTCCTCAGGAGGAAGTTCAGAAATCTCTCAACTCCCCATCCCTGTTACCACTAACCTGTCATACCTCCAGTCTCAGAAGAGCTGCCCCCATTCTCAAATTCCAGTTTCTCTTCTGCTATGGTTAAGATATTAGGTGTTCCCCAAAAGCTCATGTATGAGACCATGCAGAAAGGTTTAGAGGTGACGTGATGGAGTCGTGGTAACTGAAGGCAGACAGGGTGTGACTGGAGGAGGCAGGCATGGGGGCCATGCCTTTGGGGTACCTATTTTTATCTGTTGAGTGGAGTCTCTCTCCACTTCATAGTGTGATGTCTTGATCACTTCCCTCCATGACACTCTTCCACCATGATGTCCTGCCTCACCTCAAGCCCTGAGGAATGAAGCCAGCTAGCTACCTATGGACTACAACCCCTGAAACTGTGATTCCCGCAAATAAATTTTTCTTCCTCTAAAAATTGTTCTCATCAGGTGTTTTAGTCACAGGGGTGGAAATGCTGACTTAAACATCCTTCTTCTCTGGATCACACCCCCTTTTCACTAGAGCAGAAGAGTTTCAAGTATAGATTCTATGGTCAAACCTGCTAGGTTTAAACTCCAGACCTTCCACACATTTTCTGTGTGACCCCCCAGGCAAGTGGATTAAATCTCTGGGCCTCAGTTTCCTCACCCATTAAATGGGGCTGAATCCACCTGAGAGCCTGTCACGAGGATGAGGTGGGATAGTGCATTCTGCCACAGTGGACCCCTCCCTCAGGTCACATCAATCCCTTCCCTTCCCTCTATCTCCACATTCATCTCTAAACCCTCAGAATATGGAACCCAGCATGGCACAGTGAGGTTCTTGGAAGTGAACAAAATGAATAAATAAACAAAATGAGCAAAAGAATAGTGACTGGGTGGACCATTTACTAATATCTAATTCAGATCACTAAATATTTCTCTTCAAGATAAAGAGGAGAAATGCATGCGTACTAGAGCTAAGAGCACAGAGCACTTGCTCGTAGTCCTCCCCGGGCTGTATACCACCTGATTCTTCCAGTAACTCAGCTGCTGCTCTTAACAGGCGCCTCTCTGAGCAATGCTCGAACAGGGAAGAGCCCCAGGTCATGGGATCTAATCCATGGAAAAGCTAAGGCTAGAGCTGGGGGTCTCAGCCCAACTTTTCAATTCCTCCTTTTTGTGTCTCCACTCCAGAAAAAGTAGGAGACCATGGGGAAGCCAAGCCAGAATGATTACACCAAACAGGAAAAAACGACCATGCTCTGGGTGGTCTGACCACACAGTTCCCATCAGGCCACCCAGCTGCCCATCCCTGTCCTGGATGATGCTCAGTAAGCAAGACCAAGAGATCGAGAACCATCTTTTGTATAGGATGGGCTTCACCTCAACATACAGCCTGAAAACAGGCCAATACTAATAACAACTATAATGACCACTATTTAACTACAGTTAACAATCATTACCTCTTACTCTGTGCCCAGCGCTCAGCTGTGGGGCCGACAGGCCTCATCTCACTAATGCCTCACAACAACCCCAGGGGGCAAATGCTATTGTGCGCCTCACTTTTTTTCAGATGCGGAAACAGATCTCAGCCATCCAGCCAAAGTGGGGGAGACGGAATTCCAACTGCAGCCCAGTTTCTTGCTTAAGGCATCAAAAGATCTAAGCAGAAATCCCAGATCCATCATTTTGCACAAAGTACTTATCCTCAATTTCCTCGAAATGGGGAAAATAATACTTACCTTTCAGCATTGTTTTAGGAATTTACTGTGATAAACTTAAGGCCTAGCACATAATATACACTAAATAACAATCGCTCTCTTGAGGGCTGGATAGAGAAGGGAAAGGACAAAGCCACAAAGCCAACTGAAGGAGGGGTAGAAAGCCCCCCCCCACCCCCACACACTTTCCCATCCCCAAGATTGAAGGCTTTGCTGAAGACTCTTCTTCCTCCCAGAATGGCCCTCTCCACTCCCAGCTCCTGAGCCCAAATCCTATTCCACCTGCAGTCTCCCTTAAGCCCACCTCCACCAGGAAGCCTGCATTCCTTTCTCACCACCCGCCTCAGCAGGACATGGGGGTTCTACGTGCTGACTGAACTGAACATCCCAAGCAAAGTGACCAAGTGTTGTTCCCAGGGAGGACCCGAAGCACCTCAGTGTACCCACCAGATGACAGATCCACAGCTCTTCAAGCTGCATCTCAGCCCCAATACAGAGCCCAGTGCTCAAACATGTCCATCATCAAGTGACTGCCACAGCCACCCAACCGAAGATCTGGGAGACTACTGAGAGTCCCAGGACCCGGGGCACGAGTGAACAGAAACAAATCTGGTGCCGCTTCTGAGCTCAGGAGCAGCACTGACAAACAAACAAACAACAACAACCAAAAAAGGGGGATCCAAGAAAAAGCAGAGTAGAGGAGGGCAGAGAAAAAACACCTTGGGGCATGCAAAACCCTCTGGAGACTGCAACCAGGCAAAAGAGGGTAGAAATTATCACTGCCAAGGGGGCTTTTGTCTCAGACTCAAGGCCAAACAGCCAGAAAGGGAAACCTTGCATACTAAAAGATGAGGGAGGGGGAGATTTCCAGAAGGCTTTATCTGCTTGTATCATGCTCAAAGGGGCTTTTAAATGGGACCCAAGGCTTAAATTACTAAGGGCCTCCCAGGCCCATTAAGTCCATGGGAGATAACACTGGCCAGGAAACTTTAAATAACCCTAATAGGGAGGAAGGCGGTAAATCCCTTAAACAGCAGAAGACTAAGGGGATAGTGGGGAGGCCTGGCCTTTATCTTCGCACCCTGGCTTGGCCGGCAGGGTTGGTCGTGCGCCCCTGCCTCCGCCGCCTCCGCCTCCCAGCGGAACGCGGCTGTGGCTTGCCTCGAGGTGCCAGCCCTCCAGGTCCCGCCCTTGTCGCCACCGCTGCGTGGCCAAGGCGTAGCTGGGGACGTGCGCATTGCTGCCCTGTGCCGCCCGCCCGCAGCTGCCTTAGAAAACGTGCTCTTGCGCTCGCTCGCAGAAGCCGGTGCAGGAAAGCGGCGCGGCGGCGCGGCGGCGCGGCGGTCGGGCCAAACCCCGCGGGAACCGGGAACCGCGCACCGAGGTAGCGCTCCTTTGCGTCCAAGGGCTCCCCAGACGGAGTTGGACATTGCCCTGCCTGCTGTTCCAAAGGGCGTTGCGAAGAGGCACCAGGCTGGAGATTTCATTTAGCCTGGACTCTAGCTGCAACACATGCAGAGCGGCCGATCTGCAGGAAACCCCAAGACGCACCGCTCCTGGTGCTCTTGCAGCTGCCTTAGGCACCCTCAGTTTCCGGAGCTTAGATCCTCGCCAGTGGCCTTCGCCTGGCTAATTTTTGATTCCTTCCCATCTGGCTTCCTCAGGCCACCTCCATCAGGAAGCCTGTAGGAAGCCTTCCTGGGTCTTCCCAGGGCTGGGTAAACTGCATCTCCTGTGCTCCCACAATCTTAACCTGATCTCATCTGCTGCAGCAAAAGGCCTGTCTGACTGCCAGCCCCCCTACCCAGAAAGGATGCACCTGGGCAACAGAATGGCTATTCTTGCTCATTACTCTACCTCCTGCACATATCCTGTATCTGGCACAGAGTAGAAACTAAAAAACATTTCTGGAACAATTGCAATGATGATAATTTTTTTTAATGACAAAATTACAATGAGCTAGTATCTGCTGAGTACTTACGGGTCTGCACTGTACCACAGTGCTTTACACTACCTAATCCTCACAGCAATTCTATGAAATTGATAGTTAAGGAAACGGAGGCAAAGACAGAAATTGAAATTGCCCGAGGGTACTTACACTCCTAAGTGCACCAATTCTGGATACTGAAGAAGCACTGGGCTATGGTGGGCCAATGCCTAGAGACTTTCCAGTGGAGAGGGCTACTGAGCTGAGTCTGCCCATGATGTGGGAATTTATAAAAAAGACTGATTTGGGCTTCTAAAGGTAGAATCAGATCAAAATGTTGCTGTGAATAAGGGAGGTGGGGAGGGAGCTTTGTGCAGAGAACACATGTTCAAGGGATCAGAGCAAGTTAAGAGTAAATGCAAATACTTCCTCCTGCTCTCCTTGACTCAATGGAAAGAAAACAGAGAGAATCCCAAGAGTAAAAGGTGACACAAGGTCTGGGCCTCCGGGCAGGGAGATCTGTGTACTGCCTGTAAGGGATGGAGGGTGGTCAGTCACATGCTGGTCCGAGGGCTGGCAGGTTCCTCCACAAGCCACCTTGCCTGAGTCAGGGTAAGACACAGAATCTAGCAAGGATGCAGATGTAGAGACCCACATATCCCAAGGCCCTAGGCTCTCCTTCAGAGATGGCCCCAGGGCCCTGACTTTTATAGCCTAGTCTGATGACCTCCTGGGTAGCTAGGCATTCAGTGTGGCTCAGTACAACTCACTCGCCAATCCTTTCAAAACACAGTCCTGAAAGCCAATCCCATTGTTGCACCTAAACTCAAACTACTGAGTTGTATCAGGTGGCATCAGGCCACAGGACAAAGTCCAATCTGGTGACCAGGAATAAAAGTCTTGCTATAAATCAGCATTTGTTTGAAGAGCCCAGGATTTTAATGAGGACAGCCACCAGGAACCTTCAACAATTCAGAGGAGTAAGAGTTAGCCAGACAATAAAAACTGGAAGCGATTCTCAAGTAGAGGGAACAGCACAAGCGAATGCACAGAGGCATGACCAAGTACTGCATGTGAGAGGGAGGGAGGGGACTTCATGGAACCCCGTGGCCCACCATCACTGGAGCCCCCCAACTATGAAAGTGAGAGGAAGATAAACACTTTAAAATGAAAGTAAATGGAGGATGGAGTGAGCCTGGAGAGGCTCAAGTGTCCCAGGTACTAAAGAGGAGGAAAAAAGAGGCCTTTGTTCACAAGTCACAGGTAAAGAAAACAATAAAATATCCCACATGGAGAGTGACAAATCCAACAGACTCATGGATGCTACAAAGTTCTCACCAAGTGACCCAGTGACAGAGCCGAAGTACTGGACATGTCTCATGTGGGGAGTCTGCGGGCTTATGTGACACAGAGGCCAAGATGTCCTCCCTTTTCAGCATCCACAGCTGCCAAGTTCCCAACCACAGAATACACCACAAAGCCCGACTTCAGAACTGGAGCCTATTCAGCCCAATTTTGGAATCAATTATGAGTACATTCGGATCAGGAAAGAAAGACTGCCCAAGTAAAAATTATAAAGTAAAATACAGGCGTGCTGAAAGAACGTCATAAAATGCCATAAAGGAACTCCATGGAGGGAATTAAAGGAAGCTTTGGTTCAAGTCTTCTGGAGCAGGTTAGACCTGGGAGCATTCTAGGAAGACTTCCTGGAGGAGGTACAGTTTTGAGCTAAGCCTTGAAAATCTCAGGATTCAGATGTTAGAAGAGAAAGGGAGGAAATTCCTGGAGAAGGAGGGGGCCTAGCAGAAGCAAGGCGTTTCCAAGCTTGGGGCAATAGTCTTGTATTCCAGCGGATATACTGCACAGATTTAAAAGCCTGAGGATCCTGGAGGGGCGGCCTGGCGAGACGGCTTGGCAGCCGCTAAGCAGAACTGAAGGCTGGGCCACCGGCTGCCTGTGGATTAAGTGGGCGGACAGAGAGCCAGTGATGGGAGATAAAAGGGAGTGAAGTGGATAATATTTAGAAGCAAACTCAAGGGGAAAAGAACGTCAGCAGTCCGGCTGGCAGGCTGCTGTGTTGCCGGCATTCTTTAGTTTCCTCCCTAGGAAAGCTGCATTACCAGGCGACCTCATCCTGGCTTTGAGAGATGTCCAAATGGGAACTATTAACAAAGGCATGCTCCCATTTTTATCTCTATCAGAAAGTGCTTTGCCGGTATGGCTTTCTCTCTCGGGCCAGGGATTGGAGAGCAAATTGGGGAAAGGAGATCAGACAATGTGTGTGCAGATGGGCTTCTTGGAATTCTGGAGAACTGGCCCCTTCCAACTCTAAGATGTTAGAAGTCTGTGTCAATGAGCTGAAAATTCTTCAAAGCTAAGAGGCTAGGATTTCAGGACATGAAGATTCTTCCAGTCCCCCAATGTCTCCAAGCCTAACGTTCTAAGATTTCACCATTCTTTGGTTCCTTGAGCCTCAAAGTTTGGGGCTTAGGGATGGAGATTCTCTGAGCCTGGAAGTCTCTTACTGTGAGTTTATGATTTGATGCTAGAAGATTTCATGACCTTTTGGTCACCTCTGGCTTTAGGGCCTCATGTTCCTTTGACAGAGATTCTTAAGTCATCCTATGCTCCTGCCTCTGACTTTGTCCCCCTCTAAGTGCAGATGAGACATTAGATGTTAAGGTCTGAATCAAAAAGGTCACAGAGAGGGGATGTACAGAGCCTGCTGGGCCATCAGCCCCCTGTTTGCAAAGAATCTGAGTATATGCATGCTCAGGGGTCACCCAAGGGACTTCCACACCATGTGACAGACGTTTGCTGAACAGCTCCCAGCCAGAGGGCGCTGTGTGGGAGGCATAGTAGATGTGACGGCTGCAGAAGCTCAGGTGGGGCGAGAGGAAGCCTGCTTTCCAGTTCAGGTTCTGTACTCTCAAGGTGCAGCCCAGGCCAGCCTATATTTACTCCAACCCTGACTAAGGGGCTCTCGCACTCAGGATGACTTCTGAAATAGACCATGCTGAAGCCATGGTCTGAGGTCCTCCAGGGGTACCCAGCTCCCTTGGGAGAGGTGTGTGCGCCCTTCATTCTGTGGAGAGCATATAGATCCCACAGGAGGCCCGATGGTAGGGCCTAATGCTGTGGATTTGAGGGCTGCTGTGGAGGCTCAGAGAGGGCTGGAGCACTCAAGAATGGCCATTCTTGGAGATGGGAAATCAGAGATTGATTTTGAAAGGAAGGTAAAGGAAGAACATGGTCTCTTGATGAAGAATGAAGAGCCAGGACACAGTACAGATAATATCAGACGCTGCGTGCTTCAGTCACACAGCTGTAACAGAGTGCTAGCCATGCTCACATTTCAGGTGATAAGCTCTCCACAGGCAAAAACTATGCCATTCCCAGGTCTCTGCTCCCAGATCCTACACTGAGGTGTTCTGGCTGAATGACTGAGGAAGTGAGGGAGGGAGAAGAGCCACAGTAAGGAGAGAATCAAGCCTGGGCAGTGACCAGAGGCTATGCCGCAACAAGCTGGGTACCCTCTGCTCTGCAGACCAGCAGCAGAATCACCCATCAGAACCAAGAGACCCCAGGACAAGCAGGTATCAGCAGCAGCCCATGAAAGACAAGTGGCCACTGATGGAAAACTCAGGCTCCATGGGGGTTGGCTTAATCTCTCTAAGAAACAAAGGCAAGGGATGAGCACCACAGATGGCAGAATTGGGTGGGCACTGGAAATAACCTAGCCCGACCTCTCATGGGACAAGGGGACAACTTAGACCTACAGAGGGAAAGGTCTATCCCAAAGTCATAGGCAAGGTAGTAATTGGGTAAAGATAAGTAACTATTTTGAATCTTGACTAATGCCCTAATAAAGAGGCTTGTTACTCCCTTTTCCCCTTCTCCCACGTGAAGGCACAGAGGAGACCCATCTATGAAGAACAGGCCTTGATAGACCCTGAATCTGCTGGCACCTTGGTCTTGGACTTCTCAGCCTCCAGAACTGTGAGCAATAAATTAACACTGTTCATAAATCACCTAGTGGAAGGGATTTTCTTATAGTAGCTCCGATAGGCTAAGACAACCCATTTGATGACTTTGGTATTTTGTGTCCTTTATTGTAAAGCCTGGAGTGACTGAAGTCCAAGAAAGGTGCTCTTCACTGTGCCTTATGCTTCTTTCTTCACACATTCATTCATTCAGCAGTGCTGGATGGTAAAAGGGAATTAGGGAAGGTCATATCATGGGTTCTGACCATTTGGTGTTAATTCATTCTGCAAATATTTACTAATACCTGCTGGCCCCCCAGGATGTAGATATGGGAACCTTGACTATAAACCAAGGAGATCTTTCTTTATTCAACTGTTCAGTCTTAGCTTGTATTAGGGCGGCCGCCTTCACAGTGGTCCCTTGGAAAGCTGGAGATGCATTCCAAGGAGGCAGCTGGTGCCCAGAATGTCTTTGGAAACTCCTATTTTAGAATTACCTTCAGATCCAATTTATAAACCAGGGAGAAAATCAGTTTCAGCACTTTTCAATTATTTCTCTTTCTCTATTTTGCTTTTTTTAGCAAGAAATGAAAATCTTCCCCCCCATACACTTCACACACACACACACACACACACACACACACACACACACACACACACACACATACACATACACATACACATACAAATCCACCAGATAAAGCTACTTGACTATTAAAAACAACAATCAATTCATCTCTGAGATGCTTGGGAAGCACAGGCTTTAGCAATGGACACACCTGAGTCTGACCCTGGAGTCTACCTGGCCTGTCTATGTAATCACAGCCAAATGACCCAACCTTTTCAAGTTTTAATTTATTGTCTTTAAGACATATATGACAATTGACCCTGTAGCATTGGCATGAGGATTAGAGATCACATACTTGTGAGATCTAATGTAGCACCCAGCACAGAGACAAAGTTCAGCAGATAATTTTGTGGTTTCTAGCTCCCAGGTGAGGGACTTGTAGAATTTTACAAACATTTTGGACATGTTTGGCAGGCCTGTCCCAGAGCTCAGGCTCTACACACACTGGATGGGTGGCACCAGCAGACTGGCTAAGGCACAGCATGGCAGTATCCTCATTTACTTATTATATCTCGGAGCACCATATAACTTAAAAGGTCTTCTCATCCAGTGTCCCCACTTACAGGGGTATGGTCGGGGAGGACTGGAGATCCCCAGAGGGAGTAGTGACAGCCAGCATCAGTCCCTTGAGGCAGCAGGCAGAACTGATAGGAATGTGCAGGTCTCAAGATTGTCATAAGATCTGGGCTCAAGGCTCAGGTATCCCAGGCCCCCAAAGGCAGGGCCTCATCACTACCTCTCAATATTCCAGTTTCAGTTTGCCCAGCAAAGGTTGGACAGTGGACACAGCTGCTGGAAGAAGCACATGGTGGCTTCCCATGTAGCCTTCCTCTTCCCGGGGGGCTAGTTTACTCTTTGCCAAGCTCAGAACCATCATGCAGGAAGTCATTTACTTTCTCAACAACCTTCTACAGGGAGTGTCTTCTCACGTACTCATAAAACCAGCTCCACTCTGAAAGACTGGCAGCTACCATCCCATTGGATAGATTAGATGGGGATACCAAGTCTCGCCCAAGCTGAACTGCCTACAACAGTTCAGGTCCAGCTCGAAGTAGACAAGTCTCCCACCAGGCTGAACTGCCTACAACACACGAGGAAGCCACATTCTTCAGAGGATCAGCCTTCACCATCCCCTCTCCAGCCTCACAGCCAAAGGAAATAATGTCTCTACAAGTACAAAATCACCAAGAAATAACATTTTAAGCCCTAAAGGAAGTATACAGCAGAATAACAGATACCTAGACAGAAGTCTAAAGAAACAGTACCAGTGTCAAGAAGAGCACATCCTTCACTTAGAGGCAGGCAGATGGGCTCTGCTCCTTATTAGCCACGTGACCTTGGGCAAGTCATCAACCTTTCTGGGTGCCCACCTTAGAAAGCTATAGGGTTGCTATGGGAATTCAGTGAAATGGAAACGCATGTGGAGCTTCCTGCAGGGTGCCTGGCACGTGGAATTGATTAGAATCATCCTATGGAATGTCAGGGCTGGAAGGGGCTTGAAAGATGACCTAATCCTGGTGTCTCATTTCAGAGACAGAGAACACAGGGCCCAGAGAGAGGAACTGACTTGTCCAAGGTCACATGGCAAAGTCATGGTGATGCTAGGTCTGGCACTTTCAGTTTATTTTGAAATGAAAGATCAAAACCTACCAATAGACCTGACCTTCCAAGCTAGGCAAGATCAGTTACCAGCCTTCCAGTTTTTCAGGGGTTCCTCCAGGCCCTGAAGTCCCCAAGCTAAATCTTTCTTTCTCTGCTTAAGAAGCAAAACTGCTTCTTCCCAGAAAAAAAACAAATATTTATGTCTATAAAAAATTTTTGTAACACCAAAATTAAAACTAAAATCTCAGACCTTAACAGAAAGGGACTCTTTTAAGCCTTTTTTCTAGCCTTCCTCTCTCACTGCCCCCCCCAAACCAAATATTTTGCAATAATAGTAATGCTTCGAGGAAAGAAAAAATAAAAATCTGATGCACTTAACAGATATTTCGGTACAATAATGCATCACAGATGTTCATATCAAACTGTGCATGCGCGCATGCAATTTTACTGAGTAGGCTGTTGCATTTCTAACTGTGAGTTTAGGGATCTTTAATGACCCCATCTGCCCAGGTTCTTAATCCCACCTTTTCCAGGTTAGCCCACGTCTGCCCAAGGGGTTGGAGGAGAGATTTCATCACCTCAGTCCAAAATGATAACAGGACAAATTGGCCAGTCAGGCACTCCGGCAGGTGGTGAAGGGTGTGCAGATTAGGGAGCCAAGAGGAGACCTGGTTTCTTTTGTTTGGAACTTGCTTTCTGCAGCCCTAGTGAGAGGCTGGACCCCAGAACAATTTGAAGAGCCGGCCTAGGCTGGAGATGGGATGGGTACGTTTTTGAAATAGAAATTGGAGTCTGTTTGATCTTCAAACATGGGCTTTGGAGACTGTCAGCGGGCTCCTTGCCGGCCGATGAATGGCTCTCAGGAACTTTTCCTAAAACATAACCTTACACACTTCCCAGCAAATGTTTTCAACCTAGCAGAGCCGTCATTTGGTTGTACAGCAGCATTTCCAGACCCCAAAGAAAAGATAGTTTTGTTGTTTTAAGAGAGACAGATTAAAGCCAGGGGCTGTTTAAGCAGAGCACTGGAGGGCTCCCCTCAGCCCTCGCTGGATTCCTCTGTGGTTGGTACAAAGAGGGTGTTGAGAATGATGGTGGATCCCCCGCCTCCCCAGCCTAAAAAAGATATAAGGCCAGACAGGAGGCCTCTGAGCAGAGAGGCCCCCCACAAACCTGCCTCCAAAATGAGATGGGCGGTGAGCGCTGGGGGGCCCCAACACAGATAATATCAGCTCCCGAGGCTGGCAAGGGAAAAGTCACTTCAGAGGGAGAGAGCCGCTATGTTCAGAGGAATCAACACTGGGCCAGAGAATACGCAGGATTTTCCCCCGTGGAGAAGGAGTCAGGCGTAGTCAGAACCCTGCGGGGCGTGACTAACTGCCCCAATATTCCTGCCACCGGGCCCCTCTGGGTAAGGACTCCACAATTATGGGAGAGCCAGCAGGAGAACCGACAAACCCGCCTTTCATTTGGCCGGCAAATCAATCTGGCTTCTTACCTCCCTGGGGACAATATTGCATTTCCCCTGGAAAAACAAAGGCCAGAGATCTCGGAAAGGGGGATCGGTTTCTGCCATGGTTTCCCTGGTGAAGAGCTTGCAACATCTGAGGAGCAGCGGGCAGGTCTGATCCCAGTGGTAGATCGTTCCTGGTCCCATCATCTTATGGTGCTGTCTCCTTAATGCGGAGCATGCACCTTTCAGGGCCTCACGGCTCTGGGGACTTTGGCCTGAACCCCCTCTTGAGGCCTCCTTGCAGGAGCCACCAGCCTGGGAGTCCCCATCCTGGGAACGACAGCCCCTTTCTCAAGGCACAGATGTGAACTCATTGTTCCCAGGGCCTCAGAGTTGAGTTTGGGGCCAGTGAGTTGCGAGTGACCTCTGTCCATAGAGAAGGCCTTTTGCTGGCTCAGGTCTCTGGCAGTCAGAGACTTTAAACCTGTTAAGCCCCTCCCTTTTCTCTGCCCCCACTCGTGAGGTTCAGAAATCACAACTGTCAACCTTTAAGCAAACACATGTCTCTGAAATTATTAACCCCCAAAGTCTCTTTGCTGACTTTCTCCCAATCTTAAGGAAGCAGTCTCAGAGTTTAGTAAAGGCCCAGGAAATTCTGTAGTGCTTAACTTGAAACAGCAAACCAGTGCTTGTAAAGGGCAGGTCCAGGACACGTCCCCTGCCAGCCCAGCCCAGGCACCATGTCCTCCTCTGTACAACACCACCGCTCCAGGTATTTGTCCACACAAGAGCCTCACAACAGCCTCTTGCTCTCCAGACACCATGGCTTTGGCAAAGCCTGACACAAACTGGCAACCCCCTCTTTTTGTTTTCGATCACTCTGATGCTCCCAGGGAAATTCTTTCTGCTCAGGCAAGCACAGCAAGTACGGAGTGGATATCCCCAACAGGTAACCCTGAAATACAAGCAAACGCTCTCTTACCCCAAACTCTGGCATGCACCCTTTCCTCATCCCACCAAAGCAGCCCCAGAGCCAGAAAGAAGCTCTTCCTTAGGGGAAAGACCTGGCTCTGGCTGCCAGCTGGAGGGGGAAGTCGAATAGAGAAGAGGACCAAGGCACCAGGGGCTGCCAGCTCCAAGCTAGTGAGCATGCCTACCTGGGAGAAGTTGAGCCCATTGAGTGGATGGCACTGCTCCTCCACCCGCTCCACAGCCCCTGTGCTCTTCTTCATCTTCTCAGCCTGCTGGGCCAGGTAGAGGTCCAGCACGGGCACACCACGGGAGCGCACGTCTGTCTCCGTGAGAGAGTTCACCATGAGCATCACCCACACAGGCCTCTTGCGCTCCCAGTTGCCTGCAATGGCGTTGAACAGGTAGTCCGCGTAGAGCCCCTTGCCCCGCTGAGCAGGAGTCATCCATGATGGCATCATCAGCTTCACATAGTCCAGGTGGCGCTTCAGGCGCCAGTAGAGCTCTCGGGGCAGCACATCCTGCAGGTTCTCTCCGTGCGGCAATAGCTGGCAGCTGGCCAGTGCAGAGATAGTATAGGGGTCTGTCAGGTCCAGCTCGAAGTAGACACGGGCACTGGCCTGGAAGGCCGCCTTGGAGTTGTCAGGGATGAAATCCCAAACGCGGGTGTAGGGGACATGGATGGTGCCAAACAGGTAGGCTGGGGGGTGACGCCGAATAGTCCACAGGAAAGAATTCAGGTCCCTCTGCTGCAGGAGAGGAGAGGAGAGGCAGTGAGGCTGAAGGCAGCAGAGGAGAGCCAGGCTTGGCACAGAGGAGTGGGAGGGGAGGTGGGGACAGAAGGCAAAGACTCACTTGGGCTGTGGCAAAGAGCAAGAGCTTTGGAAGCGGAAAGACCCATACTGGAATCCTGGCTTTGCCCTATCTTAGATGCATGATCTGGAGCGAATCATTTCTCTTCCCACAGACTCAGTTCCTCATCTGTAAAATGGGAGTGAGAGCAGGGGCTGTTGGGAGGATTGAAAGATACAATATATGTATATGAAGCTCTTTGAGCAGTGCCCGGTACAGAGGAAGTGGGCAATGAAGGGAAGCTCTCATTATGACCAGCTTTCACTGTGAGAGCCAAGCACTGCCACACCACCTGAGAACATTCATGCTGGGCCAAGGCAAACCTTCCCCAGTGTTTCATGTGGAAGGTGGGGAGAGGGGGACCAAGAGTCCTGCTCTGGCAAGAAGGGAGGAAGTCATATAACTTTTAAATCCAACCATTAGTAGACATATGCCAAGCGCACCTTGAAAGCAGAACACCTATTAAAAATAGCACACCTATTTCAACAGCTACTTCCCATTCACCAGGGTGGATACAGTTTTCTTCTTGGAGGGCAGGTCTGGGGTGTTAGCTACTTTGCTCCAATAGCTGAGACCATAGATGAGAAAGTGCTTTAAAACCTCGCAAAGCCAAGTCAAGTCTCAATTTCTGGTTTGGAAAGAGAGGATTCCATAGAATTAATCCCAAGAAATGTACACATTCTGGGTGCTTTCCAGGCTCCTGCATCAAAAATATATACCTGGTCTTTATCCCCAATTCTGTCATCTTCTATGACCTAAGCTCCCATTAGGGTTGTGTGTGTGTGTGTGTGTGTGCAGGGGCACGCAGACCAGGGCCAGATTCAGATTAGGGTCAGTGGGCATGGGAATGTAAAGGGGACTATCATTTTCTCTCAGGCAACGCCATTCTTCCATCCAGAAAAAATCCCTGAAGTGCTGAATGATCACTCACAAACTTTCGGTCGACTCATAACATTTTTCTACCTGATCTGGCACAAATGAAAAGTATGTGTTGGGCAGGTAGAGGAATAGAACCTTACTTTACTAATAAGCAAAAATTGTAAATCCCAGCTTACTGGAAATAGAACGGAGTGCCCAGCCAGCTAATGTGCTCCCTGTTTCTGTACAATTCAGTCTGTTGGAGGTGCACCTTGCCCAAGGTCAATGAATTCCCTGCTAACAGGGCAGTGAAGGAAGACCATACAACACAATTTCTTGATCTCTTGGCCTCCAATTCAGGGTTACTGCCAATGAATTAATTAACACTTAAAGAAAATCAAGAGATTCTTCATTTTGGAAAGAAAGTTAGGAGAACCAGTAACTTTTTCCACCCCCCCGAAGAAATATTAGGCCAGCATGTCCTGGCATTTACTTTTCCTCTCCTCTGGACTCTTCCCCCTTTTCGCCAAACTGGGGCACTTGGGACAGTAGGTGCTGGGGCCTGGACTGCAGAGAAAAAGAGGGACCCCCAGGTCGGATAGGGATCCAGTACCAGGAGAAAGTTTGCCTTAGGTTAGAATAGGAGGGCAGGGAGAGGGAGGGAAACCAAGGAAGAGGCAAGAGTGTGTGAATGTAAGCGCGAAGGGGTTTGGAAGGAATCTGAGAAGACAGACAGAAATGGGCAGCAAGAATAAGGAAGGGTAAGGCCAGAATAAAAGTCAGAAAAAAAGAGAGTCCAGGGGGGGCGGCACACGGAGAGGAAACGTCCAAACAGGACCTAAAGTCTAGAGGAGAGCCGGAGAGTGTCAGGGAGTAGAGAAGGAATGGGAGAGAGGGAGCGCCCCATCTCAGCTCAGGCTGGGTTCCGAGCTAGAGCCAGGACAGGCAAAAGCCAGGAAGGGCGCCCAAGACTGCGCCCGGCGGGCAGAGGTAGAGCGAGCGGGCTGAGATGGGTGCGGAAGGCAGGACTCAAACAGTCGCCCCAAAGGCTGGAGTGCCCGGGCGGGCGGGAGAGTGGCGGGGCAGGCGCTCGCTCACCGATCCTGGCGGCCGGCACTGTCCTCCGTCCGGGGGCTGCGGGCGGGCGCGGGCGGTGGCGAGGAGGACGGCGAGCAGCGGACCCGCTAGGGCGGCGTGCATCCTGCCGGGGCCCGCGGGGAACCCTCCTAGGCAGCACCCCCTTAGCAGGGCGGGGAGCCCCCAGCTGGGCACTGAGGAGCCTCTGGAGCGCGGGGCTCCAGCCTCGGGATGCTGGAAGCCCTCTGGGGCGTGGCTGGATGTCCCTATCAGACCTGGGGGTCCCTCTGGGGCGGGGCTCCGACTGTTGGAAGAGGGGGACCCTCTGGGGCGGGGCCCCCCTCACCAGGGCGCGCAGCCCCGTTGGCCGAGCCCGGGGATTCTGAGGGCGCGCAGGGTCTTGGGGCGCGCGGGGGTCCCTGAGCTGCGTAGGGGTCCAGGGGCACGCAGGGTTCCTGGGGCAGTACCGAATCCCGGGGTGCGCAAGGCTCTCGGGTTATGCTGGGCACCCGGAGAACGCAAAGGTCCCAGGGGTGCGCGGCGCTCCAGGGGGCGCGCAGTGGGACAAGTGCGGCGGAGGGCGCGGCAGGGCGGGGGTCGGGTCTGGGGCGCCCGCTGCCCCAAGCCCGGCTCAGAGGGGCGGCGGGCGGCCGCGCGGCCGCTGCCCGGGCTCCGCCATGCTGCTCCGCGGCCGGGAGGGAGGGAGAGAGGAGGGCGGGAGAGCGGCGCGGAGACGGGCCGGGCGGGGGGCTGGGGCCGCCGGGCGGGGGGAGGGGAGGACCCGGCGCGGGGGGCGGGGGGCCGGGGCAGCGCCGGGCCGCGCTGGGCCGGGCCGGGCCGCAGAGAGTCGGGGCGAGCTCTGCGCCCGTGCGCGGCGAGGCGGGGTCTGATGGGCATGGCAGGCGCTCGCTAGCTCCCCTCTCGCTGCCGCGCTCGCTCCCTCACACACGCGCGGAGGGAGGCGAAGCCCGCAGCAGCCACTTCCCAACTTTCCAAACTTCCCAGCGCAACTTTTTCCTCTCCTCCCCAGCCCGCGCCTCCTCCTCCCTCCTCCCTCCTCCTTCCCCTTGCCAGCTCCCTGCCGGGCCGGAGCTTCCGTGCGCCGCCGCCAGAGGGCGCCCGGGCCGAGGTCCTGTTTGGCCAACCTCGCAAGCTCAGTGGTGGACACAGACCCAGTAGGAGAGTGCTACAAATTTGTGGATGGGACAAGGGCCAGTCTCTCACAACGTGTTCGCTGATTCTGGCGGGAGTGAACGGCCAGAGGGGCAGCAGTTGGACGAGCCCTTGTAACTAACTTAAAATGTAGCAGTCACAGGAAATCCAGAAGATGGAGGTTTACAACTTTTTATCATGACGCTGTGCCTAACACTGGCACGTGCTTCCTAGTTGCCCTGCAAACACTAACTGAATTACAATGAAATTTATAAAAGGAACAGAACAAAATCATCCTCCAAATTTCTTGGAAGCTTCCATTTAGGCAGTCATCTCCCATCTATTTCTCTGAGTCGCAGAGATCCTCGTGTGAGGTTCTGAAAGGGAAAGGCTCTGTATCCCAGGTTCTCAGGCATTCCTCTAGGAATTCAAAGAGCCTTCAAAACCAACTCCCTCTGGCTTCTCGGGAAGAAAATGCGGGCTTAGAGAAGGCCACGGGGTAAAGCCAAAATTTCTGGACCATGTCTACAAAATGAGGAAACTGAGCCATAGCACACTACTTAGTTCTATTAACACAAGAGTTTACTGACTCTTCTATCCTGTCATCATAGATTAAAGAATGTATCTGATGATATTGTTGCAAGCCAACTGCTGAGAAAGGAAGACAGGGACAGATATGCAAGGAGGCAATTAAAATGCAGATAATAGTGCCAGAAAACACAGAAGCACAAGGAAATGGGAACAGAGAGAAAGGGTTATTTCTAAATATTTCTAAATCTTTCTAAAATATTTCTAAAATGGTGGTAATTGCACAATGACAGCCCAGATACCCAAAAATGAGAGTCTTGAAAGATAGAGGTAGCTGAGAGAAAGAGGTGCACTAAATCTTTCTAGTGGAGGAGGAGCAGGTGCCAGGGTGTCCTGGTGTGAGTGAACAGGTGCATGCAAGGCATTGCTAACAGCTAGGTGAGGCTGGAGCAGAAGCAGTGGCCGATAAGGCTGTATCCTCCAGTCAGGACTCAAAAGAGTACCCTTTGTATGTACAGGGTAATGGAAGTCACTGCGAGATTTGAAGTCAAGGGTAATGGAGCACCTTTGTTCTTATAGGGGCTTGCGATTGGAGGGAGCAGGATGGGGGCCAGGAGCTGGGTGAGGAAGAAGGCAAAGAATGAGGAGCCAGGGCCTGAGCTCATGCGTCCTGACTCCCAGCTCAGTGCTCTCCCTTTTCTCCACTCATGTCTCTGGACACCAGATTGAGCATCTGAAGAATGACCATGCTAGAAGATTGGGTGAGGAACCTGCTGGGCTGGATGGACAGAAAGGTTTCATAGAGCCCAGGATCTGTGCCACTGAGAGGAACACCCAGAAGGAAGGGGGCACTTCAGATTAGCAGGTTAAATCACATGAGCCATATGAAATCACCACTCTTATAGTCCAGAAACTGATTAATGTTGGCAATTTCATATGGTTCGACTTACTAGGTGCCTGGAGCAACCTCTGCCTCTCAGCATCTTAGCCACACACATACTTGGTGACAGATAGTGAGCAGACCAGAGTGCCCAGACAGTATGGTACCACAGCCACTGGACAGATACATGTTTCCCATACACAGCACTCTGAGAGCTGCAGCTGCAACACAAGAGAAGTCCTTGAAAAAAACTCTAAAACTCCCTACAAAGTCATCAGTCCCCTTCGTAAGGACAAGGTGAATTTGGGGGGCGGGAGGGAGGACTTGATTCAACCAAAAGGGAAGCCATGGTCTTCACTGGAGAATTAGAAGACACAAGGCAGAGAGTGAATAAGCAAGAACTTGATCAAGTTAAAAGTGGTGGTGTGTGAATACATGTTGGCATTTTAAAATTCTACTTATTTTAAACAAAAGTTCCCTGGCATCTTTTTTTTTTTCCTAAAGTTATAAACATTGTGGTGGCAGATTATCACAAGTGCTAGATGTAACTCCCTCTTCCACCACCTCACGTAGTTAGTGGCTCTAACCAGAGGTAGAACAATTAACCTCTCTGTGCCTCTCTTTCTACAGCCAGCTTCTTATCCTCCACGATTTTTCTAGAGCCAATGCATACATGCTTTTAGGCTCTTCATCAGTATGGATATTGATGTTATCAATGAGGTGAAAGAACAAGTGAGTTTTTTAATCTGAGAGAATTGAAAACATCCATTCATACAAACACCTGAACGTAAATGTTCCTAGCAGCACCGTTCCCAATAGGCAAAGGATGGAAAGGACCCATGTGTCCATCAATTGATGTATGGAAAAACCAGATGTGATATATCAAGACATCATATTGTACACTTCAAATATATACAATATTTAATGAGGTAGATCTATATGATGGAATATTATTAGGCTACAGAATGAAAGGGTGTCCTGGTACATGCTGTTACATGGGTCAATCTCAAAAACACTATGCTAAATAAGCCAGTCACAAGAGGATATATATCACATGAGTCCATTTCTATGAAATATCCAGAATAGGCAAATATATAGAGGCAGAAAGTAGATTACTGATTGCCTAGAGTGAGCTAGGAGGAATGGGGAGATTGAAAAGCATAGATTAAGGGCATTGGGCTTCTTTTTGAGTAGTGAAAATATTTCTAAAATGGTGATGATTGCACAATTCTGAATAAACAACAACAACCAAACTTTATATAGTAAGTTGTATGGTATGTCAATTATGTTTCCATAAACTAGTATTTAAAAAAAAAAAAAAAAAACGACCAAACAATCGTGGTGCCCCAAGAGAGTACTCTTTCAGGACCACGAATCTTAGTGTTTTCAAACAAGCTTCCTCCCACCTGTTAGTGTAAAAAGCCCTGAATGATGACAAGTCCTACGTCCTGGAGACTGGGCAGCATGGGTCATTCTGTCCCTTCTGGACCTGAGTGTGAGCTGAGACGCTTTATCATCAGTGTGAACAAGCTTGTGGGGTAGATAACCTTTAAGGGCCTCAAACCCAACCCTAGAGCTCCAAGTTCAGTAGCTATAGCCAAGGGCTTTAGACAGGATGTGAAAGGCCTGGGCTCAAGAGGGGCCTGTGGACTCAGATTCCTGACTCTTTTCCCTGGGGGCACATCCGGCCTACTTTTCCTTTTATTGCATTTTAATTGCATTGTTCAATCAGATTGGTACCAGGAATCTGTAAGCTATAACAGCCAGGGCAGGGGCAGAAGCCTTGTAGCGTAACTAAACCAACAAAGTCTGCCTCCTGAACAGATTCTGGAGCCCCTGCTGCTGAAGGGCATCCCTTGCAGGGAGGGAGATGAAGGACTCTTCTACTTGTGATGGCCTGAGGGAGAAGATTTGCCTGAGGGCTACCCTCTTGTGGGTCCATTGATCACTCTGGCATTTTCAAGTGGGTGTGGTCCAACTTCCAGCTCTGACTCCTCTCCCAGTCATGCCTCCTCCCACGCAGCCCCAGGATGTCTTCCCTATCCTTGGTTGGAAATTGATTCTTGATGATTGAAGGACAGGATTGCCTTGGGGAGAGGGGAGAAAGGAAGCTAACTCCAAGGCCAGGCAGAGGTCAGCAGTGCTTTAGACAGTCAGGAGTGAGGGAGAACTCCAGAAAAAAAGTGTAGACACTGAGATGATTCAGAAAAGGGCATTCCTCCCGGGAGCCAGGGAATATACACTTGGTTACAGAGGTGCAAACAGGAATTAGAGTTACCTATGTAAGATGGCATTCATTAAAAACAAAATCCCACAGTGGCCCAGCACTGTAGAGGAGTGGAGGGTAGCGATCAGCCCAGGATTTTGTCCTCAGAGAATTTGCAATCCAGTTGAGAGGACAAAGATGCAAACAAACATTTTGGAAAACGTGGGGGGGGGGAGGCGGGGAGAACAACTAAGTCAGCCTTAGGAGAGAGGAGATAGGCAAAGGTCTTTAAGGATGAGTAGTAGTTGGACATGGAGAAAAGAGAAGTCATTCCAGGCAGTGGGAACAGCATGTGCAAAGGTATGAAAGTCTAAGTATTTGATCTATTTAGGGAACTGCAATCAAAGAACTAGAATTTAGGAGAACCATTGGGGATGGTCAGAAATAAGACTGCACCAGAAATGTCTCTGCATGATCTTCAGAGGAGCTAGCTTGGTTTGCATACATTGTGGGTGCTGCTTGAGGGTGGCTAGCATGACAGGTTCCAGATGGGATGTGTGCACTGCCAGATGTACGCAGCCTTCAGGGATATAACAGCAATGATATGCATTGCCTATATTAATTCACCAATATTTATGGAGTCCCTATAAGTACTGTAGTATATTACCACAAATGAATAGAAGATCTGCCCTCTGGTTAATAGCAACTCTGAACAAGGCAAAAAATATGTAGGTGGCAAATTTAAAATGCATGTGAATGAATATGGCTGCAATGAACTTGGAAGTAGATGTCTCTTTGAGATACTGATTTCATTTCTTTTGGACATATACTCAGAAGTGAGATTGCTGGTTGAAATTTTTTTGAAGAACCTCCGTACACTTTTCCATAATGGTTGCATCAGCTTACATTCCCACCAGAGAACAAAGTTGGTCAAAAGTATGAACTTTCAGATGTAAGATAAATGAGTTCTGGGGATCTCATCTACAGCATGGATGGCGATTCATGTGTTAACTAATTTGACTGTAATCATCCTCACACCATGTTTGTTACTAAATCCTCATGTTGCACACCATACAGATATTCAGTATTTGCCAATGAAATATTTTTAAATAAAGGAAAAAAAGACATAAATAGTATTTATATATATATATATATATATATATATATAAATAAGGAAAGGTTAGGTGAGTGATGCAATGTGGTGACAATCCAGGCACTGTCAGTGAGAAGTGAGGGGTCAGAGACATCTTCCTGGAAGAGGTAACATTTGAATTAGTCTGTAAAGGAAAAGAGGATTTCAATACTGAAAAGAGGTTTGTTTGCACCCCAGGTAAGGGGAATGATGAGAGTGAAGGGGCTGAGCTGGGACAGGGAGAAGAGCATTCTGGCTGAAGTGGAAGGGGTAGCAGTGAGAGTGGACTGGGGTGGGGCTGGGGTGGCATGGGGCCATGTAGCAAGTGAAGGAGGGAAAGGAGCTGGGGGTGATTGCAGACCGACGTGCACCAGGCCCTTTATCCAAAGGGTCTCAGCAACGTTGTAAGACAGATATTTTAACCCCTATTTTATATATGAGGAAACTGAGTCTCAGAGGGGAGACATGACAGATTCATGACACGCAGCTGATAGTCAGAAGGCCTGACTCTCTAGACCTTTCCACTGAAGTCCTTGCTTCCTTCAAGACATGAATGGGAAGGGAACACAGGTAACACAGGCCACACTGGATGTGGCTTGTGAGCGCACGGGCACACACACACACAATCATGGAGGACACACTCAAACTGCATGGAACAATTCTGGGATTTATCTCCCCGTCTAATTAGGACAGTGGGGTGAGAGTCATTTAGAATTTGCCTTTCACGTTAGCCCAAGCTGTGCGATGCTTCATTCCTCTATTTAGAATTCAATCAGAGTATGGAAAGGGAAAGAAGAAATGTGATGCTTGAAACAAAATACCCCATCAAGCTGACCACTAAATGGCACTTAGACCCCAACTGTACACACAGCTGCTTTATGTAATGAAGGCTGTGGACCATGTTCCTGGATATAAAATAACAAACCACATATAAAGTTTTACGTTGCTGTGTAATTAGCACGGATCTGTGAGAGTGTGAGGTGGCCAGGGCGAGGGCGGGGGGGCTCGGGCTTGGTTTAAGCATGGTGAGCTGTGGAAGAAATATCAGGCCCAGGGACCAGGAAGACAGGGGTTTGAATCTCTGCTCCACCACTCTGTGCCCTTTGACCTTGGGCAAATTATTGAGACTCTGTAAACTTTCAATTTTATATCTGTCCAAGGAGGTGATAGTACATGTCTTACAGCAGTGGTTTTGCCCTCCTCCCAAACCCCGGGGATATTTGAGGACTTTGCATCTTTTGGGTGTCATAACTGGAATGGGGCTGCTGCCATCTGGCATAGAGGCCAGGGGCTGCTAAGAATCTCACGATGCACCTGACATCTTCTTCTGCAGTAATGGATTGTTCCGTCTCAAATGCCAATTCTGGCCAGATTGAGAAATCCTGCCTCACAGGATTGCTGTGTCATGATAGATCATTTCTAATTCTTATGGGGCATTTACTGTATTACTTTATCGATTTATTTAGATATATTATCTCTGACCTGTTCATACAAAATCTGTGAGGGGGTTCCTCATTCTATAAATAAGAAAACTGAGACACTGGGAGAAAACCTGACCAAAGTCACACCCTGAGTAAGGGTTTGAACCAAGGGTGTGGCTTCCTTGACAACTGCATGTTTCAGTGCCTAGTGCCTGGTGCCTGGTACATGGCAGTAACAGTGACCTTTGTAAAGATTCAGTCATTTATGCATGCCACATGTGCATTGAGAGATTTGGTGCCTGGTGCTAAGGACTTGGTGAATGCTATAGGAAAGGTCCTTGCTCACACTTAGCTTACTTTCTAGTTGATGAAGAAAGATAATAAGCAGGCCATTAAATAAAAATAGAGAGAGTGTAAGAGGTAGAGAGTGTCTGGCAAACGATGAGGAACCCACCAAGAGAAGATCTGTGGGAAGGCCATTATCAGCAGAGAGAATAGCCTGGGCAAAGACCTTGTGTTAGTCAGCTTCTGTGATCAAAATCCCTGACAAGAAAACTTCGATGAAAAGTTTATTTTGGTTCATGGTTTTGAAGGTTTAGTCCCTGGGGGCTACTCCATAGCTCTGGGCCTAAGACGAGGTAGAACATCATGGTGGAAGGATATGGCGGAAGAGCCCTACTCCATTCATGGCGTCAGGAAGGGGGGGTGTGGGGACACACACACACACACACACACACACACACACACACACACGACTGCAGGGAAAATGAACCCTTCCATTGCATTCCTCCAAGTGACCCACCTCCTCCAGCCATGCTCCTCCTGCCTGCCATTATCACCCAGTCCATTCAAACAAGGATGGACTGATTAGGTTACAGCTCTCACCATCCAATCATTTCATCTCCAAACATTAAGGCCTTAGCACAGGAGCTTTGGGGTGACACCTTGTATTCAAATCATAACAAGGTAGGAAGGTACCTTAGTATGTTAAAAAAAAAAAAACAGAAAAGTCTAATGAAGTTGAATTTAGGTCATAAAGGAGAAAATTTTAAGAGCCAACAGGGAGTTGGAGTAAAGCAAGACTTTATAGATCAAGGTTAAGTTTTAATTCCAGCTTTACTGAGAAGCTATAGGAGGATTTTAAAGAAGTTAAACACGACCTGATTTAGAGTTTTAAAAGACCATTCAAACTTTGGTGTGGAGGATGATGAGGTGGCAAGAGAGAAATTCAAGGAACCCAATAAGGGCACTGTGCCATAGTCAGGTAGGAATAATGGGTTCTCAGTCCAGGTGGTTGTGGTGGAACTGGAAGAAGTGAGAAAATTTGGTTCATGAAGAGTTGGAGCCAATAGCTACCATTTTGTGATGGAGATGATGTGGAGGTGAGAGAAGAGAGGAACGAAGCACCGTGCAAAACGTTTGTCTTGAGTAACTGGCTCCATTAACTGAGATGGGTAAGGCTGAGGAAGGAACAGATTGGGCTGAGGAAGGAACAGATTGGGCTGAGGATGTGGCTCAGCAGTAGAGCTTTGCCTAACATGTGCAAGGCCCTGGGTTCAATCCCTGGTACTGCCAAAAAAATTATAAAAAAAAATTTATTTAAAAAGGGAACAGAGTTTTGAAGAATGGATTGAGGTCATATGAACTGCCCACTAAGATCCACGTTAGGTGTCAAAGTAGCAGCTTATAGGAGGGAGCAGGCAGGGCTGGAAAGATGTATTTAAGATCCATTGCTCAGAGATTAAATGTAAAGCCAAGGGCATGCTAGGGATTAGACAGATAGATGATAGATAGATAGACAGACAGACATAATAGAAAGAAAGAATTGAAGAAGGCCCAAGTCTAAATCCCAGGTACTCATTCATTTCAAGTTTGAGGAGAAGTATCTGCCAAAACGATCAGAAGTAGAAGAAAAACCAGGGGAGAGAGATAATGACATCTAACACAGCAGAGCAGGGAAGCCACCCTTAGATGGGATCTCAAACGGGTTGACAGCACTGCTTAGGGATGGAAGCACAAGTGCCATGGATTGAAGACAAAGAGAGAGTTGAAGAAATGACGATGGTCACTGTGGGAAATCCTTTCTAGAAGATTTGTGATGAAGAGTTAAGAAATGGAGTGGCCTAAGAACATGGGTCAATGAAGAGACTTTTTTTTTTTTAAAGAGAGAGTGAGAGAGAGAGGGAGAGAGAGAGCATTTTAATATTTATTTTTTAGTTATCGGCGGACACAACATCTTTGTTTGTATGTGGTGCTGAGGATCGAACCCAGGCCACACGCATGCCAGGCGAGCGCGCTACCGCTTGAGACTTTTAAAAATACGAATCCTGAAGTGTGTTTGCAGGCTGATGTGATGGATCTAGCATGGAGACAGGAACATTTGATCCCAGACAGAGGGAGGGTGTTTACTGGACAAGTCCTTGAGGAGTGTTAGAGAAAGAAAGATCCAGAGTCAATGGAGGGCTACTCCTTGTTAGAGGTCATTTCATCTATTTTTACAGGAGAGAAGATAGCAAGTATGTGAGTGTGATATTAAGTAGTCAAGTGGGAAGATAAAGCAGCTACTTCCACTTGCACACATAAAAAGATCTGAGCCCTGATCTGGACCACTGGTCCATCCCCAACCCTGATCCCAACACACTGATACAGACTGAGCTTTCATCCTGGCCGCAGACTGAGTTCAGCCCCATACACTGAAGATGTGACCACAAGCAGGTCACATCTGAAGGTCAAATTGTGTCCACTCACCTCTTTCTGTTGCTAAGGGAGACCCTGTAAAGAGTATTCATGGCTCAACATAGCCGTCTCCACAGCAGGAGAAGAGCATTGAGGCTGAGCAGCACCCAGATGCTCCACCACTGAGCGCTGTTTTCCAAGACAGTGTCAAAAAAGGGAGGTCCTAGGACTTGTCAGCAGATGGGTCCGTAAGAGTAAAACCATTTGTGGGGAGTGTCCGAATAGGAGAGAGCCAAGAATAAGAGGCTATTGAAATGGACCAGAAGTTGGGATTCATTAGGATGAAAGGCCCCAGCCAGGGCAGAAATGGACAAATCACTGCAACTGGCCATAAGGACAAGCAAGCACAGCTGAACGAGTGTGAGTGTGCTGGGTGGGGTAATCAGTGGTTCAGCTGAATCTAAGACAACTGAGTGCTCTTCAGATTCCTTTCCTTTAATATGGACTGACCCTTGCAGAACCAATATTGTCTACACAAGCAGATTTATACATATATATGGTGATTAGGAGTTTATAACTGTAAAAAAAAATACCTGCTGTGTAGGAAAAGCCTTTGCAACTCCCTCCACACCTCAAATTCCTCATTTTAAAAGTCAGAGCAGTAGAAGGGTGTGGCTTAGAGGTTTGCTGTGGGGATCAAGTCAGATAATGTGAAAACACCCCATGTAGTCACAAAGGGCCATGAATGTGGCTTTCATGATCATTATTAATAATATTAAAAAGATAAGCCACGCTTGGTGGCACATACTTGTAATCCCAGTGACTCAGGAGGTTGAGGCAGGAGAATCACGAGTTCAAAGCCAGCCTCATCAATTTAGTGAGGTCCTAAGTAATTCAGTGAGACCCTGTCTCTAAATAAAATACAAAATAGGGCTGGGGATGTGGCTCAGTGGTCAAGTGTCCCTAAGTTGAATCCCTGGTACCCTCCCTGCCAAAAAATAAAAAGAATATGAAGAAGATGAAGATGCTCGAAAGTGTCTCCTACCCTAGGAAAAAAAATTTCATGCTCTGAAGTTACAAAAGGGTGTGCCCATCTGCAGCATGGACTCCTTATGGGAAATATTGTAGAGGGTGTGTGCTGTGGCGGTACCCAGGGCCACTGCACTGAGCAGTAGGGCAAGATATACCTTGTCGGGGGTGCTCTGCAGAGGAGCTGCAGCAAAATCCATCTAGCACTCCCCTTGCCAAACTGTGTGCTCTGGCAAGGGACTGTAACCGCATCTGATTTCACCAGGCACCATATAGGCTAGCCGTGGCTCTGGTCCCACTGGAATGCTTTCTTATGTTTTTAGGTTTGTTTATCTGGCTTTTATTGACCAAATCCAATCCTGGGGAATTGGGTGGCTGTCTGGGTTCAGCTACTGGCTTTTCATGATGATGCTCCAATCTGTATCTGCAGCTTGGTGTCTTCTCTGCTTCCCCATCAACCTCATTGTGTCCAAATTCACACCTCAGGGTTTCCTTGGTTCGGAATTGAGACTGGATGCTGGACACTCATTTTATCTTTGAAACCCCTTTCAATCAGTCTTCTCAAGTAGTTGTCTAGACACTGCTTGAAATATTTAGTGACAAGAAGTTCAGTCACTAACTGAAGATAGCTAATTTTAACTTTTTAAATTTTTTTTAAGTTATAGGTGAACACAATATCTTTATTTTATTTTTATGTGGTGCTGAGGATCAAACCCAGTACCTCACGCATGCTAGGTGAGCACTCTACCTCTGAGCCACAACCCCAGCCCCAGTTAATTCCACTTTTAAGCATAAATTAGTATTTAGATATGTCTTTATATTGAGCTTGTACCTGTCTACCTGTAGCTTACGGCCACCAGTCCCTGGTTCCTGATCTTGAGACCATGTGGAACAAATCCTCACTTTCTCTATGACAGCCATTCATAGATCCAGGCACAAGGACGAGGTTATCCTGGGTGTTACTTCTGGCTCTTCCTTTCCTTGCTGGAAAGGTTTTGCTTCTTTTCCTTTCCTTTTGAAATCCCTTATGTCTAGAAACGATACCAGCATTTTACAATTTTTTTCATTCACTGATAACGTCAATTCATTCACCCAACATCTACACGTCCAGGATCTAAGGCTAAGAGGAATGAAGAGAGTTGTTAAGAGTCTTCAGCTACTCAACTTGTCTTTAACTAGATCCACCCTGTTCTCTGTGCCAGCATGGCCTCCACAGAGAAGCTCTGGCTTTGGAAACCAAGCACCTCTACAGTAGCAGAAGCTTTCGCTGTCTCCCCAACTTTTATCACAAAGTTTTGCAGTGTGCTAACACACCCACATGTGTGTGAGAGTGTGTGTGTGTGTGTGTGTGCGTGTGTGCGTGCATATGTGTGTGTGTCTTTGTTTTGCCTCTGAGCTTTTTCCTTATCAGTCTAGAGTGCTTAGCCCTCCCATCTGTCTTCCCCTCTCAAATCAACAGCTGACATTCTCATCTATTTAATGTCAGATTTTTCGCCCCAGTAGATCCCTTTTCCAGTAGGATTTCCAGTAATGCTGCAGCTGAAATAATCACTTCTAACTACACCATAAAGCATTAGCCCAGGGCTACAGAAACAGAAATCCTCAAGAGATCAAATTCAAAGAATTGTCACAAATATACAGGGGAATGTGTGTTTAGACAAGGTCATGGGGGTGAAGACCATTTCAGGGTTTTCCATTCTGTACTGTGCATAGCTCCTGTTCATAACAGTTGTGGCCACTCACTGCTATGACTGACACATAGTATTTTGAGGCACTTATTATTCAATAGGCATTGAGCAATGTATGGATTTCCAGTCATTCACACCTCACTAGGCTTTGGTCTTGCTAGTTATTGTACTTGCAGCCATCCTAGTGAGGATGAAGTGGTATCTCACTGTGATTTACACTTCTCTTGTGATAAATGATGTTGAACATCTTTTGGGTGTGTGTGCATAGTGGGAGTTTTTTTGTTGTTGTTTTTGGGGTTTTTTTTTTTTGGTTGTTGGGGATAGAACTCAGGGATGTTTTACCACTGAGCCACATCCCCAGCCCTTCTATTTTTTATTTTGAGACAGGGTCTCATTTAGTTGCTAAGGGCCTTGCTAAACTGCTAAGGCTGGCCTGGAACT
The DNA here is from genome assembly GCF_052094955.1 of Ictidomys tridecemlineatus. NCBI lineage: Eukaryota > Metazoa > Chordata > Mammalia > Rodentia > Sciuridae > Ictidomys > Ictidomys tridecemlineatus. The sequence goes on from NC_135487.1 coordinate 35,511,561, forward strand.
TGTGATCCTCCTGCCTCAGCCTCCTGAGCCACTGGGATTACAGCCATGTGCCTCCACACACAGCCCATCTTCATCTTTTTGCAAATGGATATCTATTGTTCCAATACCATCTGTTGAAAGATATTCTTTCTATATAGAATTACTGTGGCACCTCTATCAGAGATCACTTGGTCATTTATATGTGGGTTTACCTTTGAAATTTATGTGTGGGTATATTTTCAAAAATATGTTCTGCCCCACTGATATGCATATCTATATTTAAGGCAATACCACATCGTCTTTATTATTATAGCTTTATACTTAGTCATGATTTTAGGTTGTGTAAGTCTTCTAATTTTGTTTTTCATTTTCAAATACATTTGGCTATCAAATCATTTGCATTTTCATACAAATTTTGGAATCAATTTATTAATTCCTGCAAAAAAATATCTCCTGGGATTTTGATTGAAATTTCAAGGAATCTCTAGATCAATCAGGGAAGAATTTATGTCTTGATAATACTAGAATAACACTTGATAACACTTGAATCCATAAACACAATTCACTCCTAAGGTTTTCTTTAACTTCTTTCAGCAATACTTTCATATACACATCTGCAGATCTTTTGCAAAGATTTTCCTGAAGTATTTTATATTTTGTGATGTTCTTGCAGATAGCATTTCAAGTTTTTGATTGTTCCTTGAAAGTATATATGAATCTTGTATATTGTTCTTGTTTCCTGCAGCCTTTCATTTTCTACATCTACTGAGATGATCAGAGGAATCTGTGATGGCCTTCCCATTCTCCTTTTGGTTAATAGTAATTTAGTCTTTTTCTTTCTTCTCTTCCTAATAGAGTGGTCCAAGGTTTATTGTTTTTATGGATCTTCTTAAATAACTAGCTTCAGATTTCATCAATGTTCTCTGTTTTTCTATTTTATTTTATGATTGTTTTTCTTCTTAGGTTTTAGTTTTCCCTCCTCGTCGTCCTCCTCCTCCTCCTTCTTTCTTTCTTCCTTTCATTTCCTTATTTATTTATTTATTTTTATTTAACAGTGCTAGGGATTGAACCCAGGGTCTCACACATGCTAAGTATGTGCTGTACCACTGAGCTACATACCCTATCCCTGTTCTTACTCCTTAATGTATAATTCAGTTCATTGATTTTAAACTTTTTATTTTTTATAATATGAACATTTAATTCTATATGTTTTATCTTCACTTCACAATTTTGGATATATTTTCATTTCCATTCAATTAAAGTATTTCTGTGATTTGTTCTTTGAATCATATTTATAACTGTTATTTAGTTTCTAAATTATTGGCTATTGTTGAGATACCTTTCTTTTATTGATTTCTAATTCAATTCTCTTGTAGTCAGAGAACATACTTTGTATTATTTCAATCCTTTTAAATTTATTTAAAATTATGGCACAGAATCAGATTATTCTTTTTTCACCTTTATTCTTTTAATCTATGTAATATCCTCATTTGCATATGATATTCAGTAAGAAATCAAGTTTTACCCTTTGGCTTATAATGAGCTAGATTTCCTCAATCTGTCAATATTAAATTTTTTTATATTTATTTTTTTTTTAGTTTTCGGTGGACACAACATTTTTTTTTTTTTAGAGAGAGTGAAAGAGGAGAGAGAGAGAGAGAGAGAATTTTTTAATATTTATTATTTTTTTTTTTAGTTCTCGGCGGACACAACATCTTTGTTGGTATGTGGTGCTGAGGATCGAACCCGGGCCGCGCGCATGCCAGGCGAGCGCGCTATCGCTTGAGCCACATCCCCAGCCCCACAACATTTTTATTTTAATTTTTTTATGTGGTGCTGAGGATAGAACCCAGTGCCCTGCGCATGACAGGCAAGCGCACTACTGCTTGAGCCACATCCCCAATCCCAATACTAAATTGATTTGTCACATTACTTTCACTGTATCTTAAGTCCTTTTATATATGTATCTGTGAGGGCTCTAGCAGAAAACAGAATACAAGCCCAAATGGACTACCCAAGGAAAGCTTGATAAAGAATTACCAGGTTAAGAACACAAACAAGGAGGGGGGGCACTCAGCAGCAACAGGGGGTGCTCTGAAGCACCCATCTATCAGGCATGAATGAGCAAGGGTCTTGAAAGACTATCAAAACTAAGAGAAAGCTGGAGATGGCGGTTTGGTCTTCAGAATGGGTAGCAGCTGGGCCCCACCTGCAGCCTGGCAGGAAGAGAGGTAGAGAATAACTACCCTCTTTCTTCATTTCCTTCCAATTTCCTTCCAGTGTCTTTTGGTGGCAAACTCAACAGAGCTTTAAAGTGCAAGTGAGTATGGTTAATGCAATGCAGGAGGCTGGCCTCTGGAGGCAAGGCAGAGCAGACCAGGGTAGAGAAAGGATCTGGAGGAGCAGAGAGTACCCATATGCACCTCTGCTCTGTGATAGAAGTGTCTGTCTGTTCTTGTGTCAGTGCTACCATGTACTTATTCTGTGGTCTTGCAGCATGTCAATATCGGGAAGGTTGAGTTCTCCCCTCTTCTTCTAAAGTTTAAAGTTTTTAGATTAACTCCATTTATATTTCTCCATGTGCATTTTAAAGTGTATTGAGTTCTTCAAAACTCAACTGAAACTTTTATTGGCCTTATAGTAAATATTTATATTGATTTTGGAGAAGGAATATATTTTTTAAATTAAGTCAACCCATTTGTGAGCAAGGATGTCTCTCTATTTATTCACATTTTCTTCCGTATTTCCCACTAGGGTCATACTCTTCTACATAGAAGTCCCTTGTATGCTTGGTTAAATTAATCTCTAGATTCTTCCTGTGTTGTGGCTACTAGGAATGGTGCAAATATTTAGCAATTACCTTCTATGTGTGCACCCTGAGATGGGTGATATGGGTTTTGCAGTGAATGTGACGTGGTCCCTGGTCTCACAGAATTGACCCCACAGAAACAGACATCACCCTTGTAAAGACACAAATCCATGACCACACACTGGGATGAGTGTTCTGAATCAAAGGTCTAGGTTTCCTCCCTGGCCCTCTGCCTTCCCTGTGTCATTCCTTAGTGCTCTATGTTATGGCTCTTACAAAGATCCCAGCCAGATGTCATGAGACAGCATTTCCAGCCCCAGTTCTGATTCATCAGGCCAGTTTGTTCATCTTTAGAAGGAAGGGTTGGACTGGACCCTCTAGTCCAACTTTTATGGCTCTTCAGCACCATCCATCTTCTTTCTCTCTCTCCCTCCCTTCTTTTGTTCCTTTTCTCTCTTCCTCCCTCTCTCTCTCTCTCTCTCTCTCTCTCTCTCTCTCTCTCTCTCTCTCTCTCTCTCTTCCTTCTTTTTCTCCCTTTATCTCTCCTTTCCTTCTTCTATAATTGAGTGTGAAGGAAAGAACAGTATTACCAGGGAGAGGGAATGAAACAGAACGGCTGGGTCTAGTTTTAAGTGCTGTTGGGATGCTCAGGCCAAAATGCCCACAGTAGAACATGCAGCTGCGAATCTTAAAAGAAGAATCCAAGCTGGAGATGTACAGCTGTGAGACTGATGTGAATGACTGCACTAAGGACAGTGTTTATAAAACAAAAGAGGAGAATTAAGCATAGAATCTGGGAAACTGAGCCATTTAAAGTGAAGTAGGAGAAGGGAACACATCTTTCATAAGAAACCTGCCCCAGGTAGAGTGTGACATAGGGCAAAAGGCTTTTAATCTCCTAGGCAGTCATTTTGGAAGAAGTTTAATTAATGACTCGAAATCTTTTAGAATTCTTTGTTCATCAGTCTTCCTTTGGCGGGTGGGGGACTGGCTAATTGATGATCTATGATTTCAAAACCGTGGCATGGACATTTGATGCTTTTACTAATAAATTCTTAGAGGAAGACACCAATTTTCTCCTGGTTGCCTCTAAAATAGACATAATGATAAAACCTTTGGTGAGAGTGAATCTAGATTCTGGGAAAGCAAATTTCTACAGAATTAGAAAACCATAGTGTTATTCTTTATGATAATACTAAGGGTTAAATTCCTGTCTTGGCCTTTATTCTCCATTCAGTAACTTAATTGTAAACTAATGTTCATTCCATTTTCACATATCTGTCTCTTCCTTCTGTTCCAATTCCTCTGGGCTCCCCACACCCAGCAGTTGGGAGATCAGAAAGATACCATCTGCTGATCAGTAAACAGATATGTATTCCATTCTGAGTTGATTGGATCAGGGTGTCTCTTGATGTCCTTTTCTGAATGTTCATACATTCCACCACATGCTCACTTATCTAAGGTCACACCCGGAGCCTCTGTGGCTGGGATGAATCACATCTGAGCTGACCATCCTTCCTGGAATCCATGGGCTGCAACATATGTGAGTTTAGCCAAAGTGGACACCTGCCACCTCCTTAGAACAGGGTTGGCTTCAGATGATCACATCTTTACGGTCTACATGGGGCCCCCAATTGGTGAGATCACATATGGAACTTCTATTGGGCACCTCCTGTATATTTAGCACTAGGGTGAAGGGGGTTTATAGTAGAATAAAATGTCAAAAGAGAATAAAATGTCCAGCTCCTCAGAAGGAAAGAAGAGAGCATGGGATGGTGGCAGGTTTAGGGTAAAAAAAAAAACATAAGGCATTTTCATGGTCTTTTATTTCTCTAGTCCAGATTTGGTATCTAGCAGGCTATAATTCCCCCAAATGAATTAATGCTCTGCCTTAAACATCCAAAACCTCTCAAGTCCCTCCAAGCTTATTGACTTCCGTTGGCTCCCCTTTGCTCTGAAGCATGTTTATTTCTCTGGGAGTTGCAGGCTCTCGTGTTCACAGGGCTTGGCGAGGGCCTTAATGTGTCCTTCTCCAAGTGGGGATGAAGAGCTGCAGATTTATCTGGGCTCCACAGCCACCTTCCTTGCATTCTTTATACCCCAGCTGAATGTCCCAGAGACATTTTTAAATGAAAGGGGGATTGTTTGCTTTTTCTTTTTGTTAAGAGATGTTGAAGAAACAGAAAGAAGAAACAAAGCCAAGAGGAGTCCCACTGAAAGTTTATAGGAGCAAATATTCCTATTATGAAAAGATCCCTACACCACGGAGTTTGTGTGCCACTTCCATTTTTCCGAAGTCTAGAGTGCTTGTCTAAAGCCTTGTAAGAAGACAGTGACAGGATGGGGACTAAAATTCATGCTCTCTTTCTCTGACTCTGGGCCTCCACCCTAAAGAGCAGGGAGGATGTAGGGTCACAGAAAGGAGGTTGTGTGGCCCAGCAAGATTGAGCCTGCTCTCCTCCTCCTCCTCCTCCTCCTCCTCCTCCTCCTCCTCCTCCTCCTCCTCCTCCTCCTCCTTCTTCTTTTTGTAGATGGACACAATACCTTTATTTTTATTTGTTTATTTTTATGTAGTGCCGAGGGTCAAACCCAGTGCCTCATACATGCCAGGCAAGCACTCTACCACTAAGCTACAACCCCAACCCTTGACTTCTCTTTAGAGCCTTCACGTGACTCCCTGGGGACTCAGGACAATCCTCTCTTGCTTTCTGTCCTAGAAGCTTGAACTTCTCCTGGAAGCTTTCTCCCAGAATCTTGAGCTTTTCAGAAGTTCTGCCATCAACATAAAGGGCTGATCTGGGGTGGCAACTGTGGGACTGTGTCCGTGGGTGGGTTGGTCTCCCCAGGCAAGCTCTGTGCTCCCCGCCTACCACTAACAGCAAAGCTTGAAAGCCAGCAGGTGTTGGGGAGTGGATATTGGTGTCATAGACGACAGAACATGGACTTTGGGGTCGGACAGACCTAAGTTTAAAACCCAGATCTACTAATTCTCAGTTGTACGAATGTACACAATGAGCTAGTTTCGGAGTCTCAATTTCCAAACTTGATTTTCACACCAAACCGTATGAAGAAGGCATCTGAGAAAACTAAGAATAAGAGAAGTGGAACGCCTCCCCACCCCCACCCCCCACCCCCCTGCTGCCATTGTAATGCTAATCAGCTGAAGGGGAGAGGAAATGGCTGCTTAGCCCTCTTTCCATGCCAGGCACTCTGTATGAATCTACACAAACTCCTCATGGCAGCTGTGGGAGGGAAATGCCACGCTCGTCCTGTTTAACGATTGAAGAAACTGAGGCTTAAAGGGAGTCGACCCTTTTTTATGTTCCTTATATGTTTTCTGAAGCTAGCAAGGAAATCCTTCTCACTTTATAGGTGAGAAGTTGTGATGTAGAGAGGAAAATAAACCACGTGCTGGGGGTCACACATAAGGAGCTGGTGGTGAAGCTGGGTCTGAGTCCAGATTTCCTGGCTCTCAGGGTTCTCTCACTGCCTAAACTTGCTGGGCCCAGCCAAGCCCAGGGAGGGCATGCTGCCCTGGGGTGTTGCTCTCCTGGACCAGTCTCTCCCCTCTTGCCAGGGAAGCACGGCCCCAGTCCCTGCCAGACGGCCTTGTTGCCCAACTCATGGGCAGGAGCCAAGCTTGGCAGCCTTTGGTGGGCATCCAAGTCAAGTTGCTCTTTCCTGGGCTGAGTTTAGCATGCAGCATGGCTTCATCATCCAAATATGTCCTGCCAGACAGGCCTCAGCTGCTGGCCGGCGGGGCACTTGGCGGCCCCAGAGAGCTTGGCGCTAATTGGGCCCAGCCAATATAAATCATGGTTCTCATTAAGAGGAAGTCCAGCCGTTCCCTGGCAGGCAAAGGGTGAGAGGTGGGGAAGGGGAAGAGCCACTTACTGAAAGGGGCTGAATCCTGCAAGGGCCCGGTGACCTTATGCAAGTGTCCAGATGGCTCTGGCCCTCTGAGGAGTGAAGAAGCTGTGCCCAGAGATCTCTGATGGTTTGTGCCAGACTCCAGAGCTACCCTGTGATGTTTGCATGTGTGTGTTGTGTTATTTTCCTTTCTGCCTGGAGCACCATCAGGGATCGTCTCACTGCATTCTGAGATGTAGTGAGTCAAGTGCCATCCAAAAAAGGGAGGTAAGAGATAGTGCCCTCCCCCCAACAAAGAACTGCCCCAGGGCTGCAGTGAGGCCTAGAACTTTTATAGAAGACTTCTAGGATTCCCTGGAGACAGCAAGGCCCTGAAATAGGAGAAGGCTGATGTCTGGGTCACTGATGGACAGACAGTAGGAGGGATGCTGTCAAAGAGGGTCTATCTTATCTTAAGAACAGGTTTGAACTGGAAACAATAACTAGATGAAATTGGACCATTCACATACTTAGCACTTAGGAAGCTTCAGCTGTGTGCCAAGTACTATGCTAGGCCCTGGAAATATTGATGAATGTGACTCCGTTGATGCCTTATAAAGGAAGACCTGGAGAAGTAGAGAAGGCAGCTGAGCAGAGGTGTCTACAGGTGATGGGGACAGCAGAGGCAAAGGTGCTGAGCAGCTCCAACTGATGCTCTGAAGGAAGAACAAGGAGTCATTGTGTGCTGAGAAGAATGAGCTCCTGAAAACGAAATGATAAGAGAGTAGGATCAACTCTGTACCATAGGTACATGCAAGACCCCCTGAATTCAGAGGAAGAAGTCAGAGACTGACTTGGGTCGGGGACAGGAGACAGGCCTCTCACACCAGGTGGCATCTCAGCAGTGTTTTGGGAAATAAGTGGAGAGGACTGGAGGGGACGTTAGAGTCGAAGCAGGAGCAGGAGCAAAAGCAGAAGAGACCCAACAGGGTGGCTGCCCTCAGAGCAGCAGAGTTCCACATGGCCTGAGGGAGGAGCATGGGCAGCACGGGGTGGGGGTGGGGGCGGTGAGTAAAGATGAGAATTGAGACTGAAGTTTGGTCCATTTAAATAATATTCCATCTGAGAGGGACCTTAGTTTGTCCAGTGATTTTTTAAAAATAGTTTCCAATCGTCCCCGTGCATCAGAATCACCTGGAGAGCATTTATAACAAACAAATAACCAGTCTTCACCCCTGAAATCCTGGGTGTGATGGGAGCCAGGAATCTGTGTCTTTTTTTTTTTTTTTAAGAGAGAGTGAGAGGAAAGAGAGAGAGAGAGAATTTTTAATATTTATTTATTTTTTTAGTTCTCAGCGGACACAACATCTTTGTTGGTATGTGGTGCTGAGGATCGAACCCAGGCCGCACGCATGCCAGGCGAGTGCGCTACCGCTTGAGCCACATCCCCAGCCCCAAGGAATCTGTGTCTTAAAGCAAACTCCCAAGGCAATTCGGAGGTGGAGTGACTAACAGCCTAGTATTTTTTTTTTTTAATGTAAGATGCTGATGAAAGCAATAGAGAGAAATAAAACAGAGGAGGGAGATAGAGAATGTGGGTACAATTGAAAGAGTGTGGTCAGGAAAAGAAGACCCAAAGAAAGGAGCTGTGAGGAGGTGTCTTCAGGTGGAGGAAGGAGCAATTGTGAAGATCCCGAGCAGCGGCATCTGGTGTTCTCAAGGAAGTACAAGGGGCCAGCGTTGCTGGAGCAGCGGAGACCAGGGCAGGGAGGTGATGGGCAGACTGGTTGTATAGAACTGAGGCCTGGCCCTTCCAGGTCATCATTTAGCCCAACTCCAGAACATAGGCCTGGAGAAAGGAGATTCAATAGCTTCCTCTTCTCTGAGCCCCCCTTGCAACAAGGCTCTGTACCCAGTTGTGGCTGAGGAGATAGAACGAGGAGGGCACAGGCTCTGTCTCCTTGGGGATGCCAATCTGAAGGGAGAGGCACAGGCTGCCGTCACCCTTCTCCACAGGAGGCAGCTGGAACACATGGTACTGTGCTGATTCCAACAGGGCACAGGTGGGGTTGCAGTGTGCAGTAGGTAGTTAGGAAGAGAGATGGGAACGTGATGAAGCAGATGGCACTGAGTGGCTCCTTCGAGGGTGGGAAGGACATGGAAGGCACAGCAGGAAGGACTTGCTGGAGGAAACCATCAATGCAAAGCAGAAATGGAGCCCAGACAGGTGTCTGTGTTGGGGGAGACAGCACGAGAGAGTATGGGGTTGGAATGTCCTAGGTTTTGGCCTGACTTGGTCTTGACATTTGAGACTAATGGGTGGCACATGGCGTTACCTCTTTGAGTCTCTCTGTTTTCAATTTCCCCATCTTTTCCAGGGGTTAATCCCATCTCCAAATATTGGCTGTGGAGATTAATGAAGTCTGTAATGCAGAGTTCTGTATCTACCAACCTAGGGCTTGGCATGGACTGTGTTCCCTGGGAATTGAGTTTCACCTCACCCCAAGGACATTTCGTTCTGTTCTGTTTTTTTCCCTCCATAGACAACACATTTTCTGATTTTCTGGGAGTCACATGGCAAGGTGGCACCCAACAGTCCACAGTAACAATTCACAAAGCTTCATTCTATTGACCATGGTGCTTCTGATCTCAACTGTCCTTTGAAGGTGGCGTTTTTACTGTTGCCCTGTGTCACGGGTGAAGGAGAGAGTTGATGAAGAGTCGCCGTGGTCACTGAGGGAGTCACAGATTCTCGGTGTGCTTTTTCCTCTTCACCTTGTTGACCTTCATGGCCAAGACTTGGCATAGCAAGGGGAGCTATGAGTTTCTTAGTAGGTCCTGGAGCTGAAAAAGCCACCCTCTCCTAGTTCACATGGAGGAAACCTAGGTGACAGTGGTCATTGGGCCCTGCCCCCTCTGCCCTGCCAGTGTTTCCATCCTGGCTACCCCACACCTATCCTCAGCTTTGTTTGCTCTGCCTGACCTGGAATAACCAACCCAATGGGCAGGGACCTCCTTCTAATTTGATTTGGGTCTCTGTGGAGGGAGCTGGGCTGGGTGGGGATAGGCTCACACAGACAGGTTAACTCTTTCTCTGCCAAGGGAAAAAAATTCTAAGGCAATTTGGTGAGGTGCAAGTTCTCTGTTCTTTCAGTAAGCTCCTCCTTGAGTCTCTGTGACACTGTTCCCTAGGTGGACAAAGGGGCAATTAGACCTGGATATGTTCACCAGTAATGGGAGGCAGAAGAGAAGACCCACAATCACTAGCCATGCTGAAGGACTGGGAAGAAGACACAAAGCCCCAGAGCTGGCAGAGATGCATGTAGCTCAAGAAACACTCCCTCTTCCAAGCAGAATGGCCATTCGTTCATTCATTCATTCATTCATTCAGCTAAATCCCACTGAGTCTGCCTGGGTCCCTGGGAGTTAGAGATGACTCTGACCATTTGAGAATCTCAGAACCCACTAGGCAGGGGGCAGGGCCATGTGCAACTCTGAAATAAGCCATTGAAAAGACAATGGTAGAGAATTGGGGGTCAAAGCCACTTAGCGGGAAACGAAGGCTGGAGTGGGGGCCGTGGGGCTCCTCCTTGGAGGAGGAGGCCTATGGCCCAAGTCTTGAGGAAGGGGAGACCTTGGTAGCTATAGTCCTAGCTACAAAGAAGGGCTCCCAGGGATCCACATGGACCCTGTGCTGGGTGTTCAGGTCTAGTTTTCTTAACTATCTGGGTCTTATTTGAATGTACACACCAATTATTGGCCGATTTTTAAAAATTTCTCAATCTTTCTACAATTTGATTGCTTGGATGGCATTTTTCAGAGGAATCAATTGATTAGATAAAGACAGACCAGTTTTCAGACCACATGTCCTGATTTCTGATTCTGAAATATCATCTGTATGTTTCTGTCCACATAGCTGGGGTCTAGTTTGAATCCTTTGTTTAATCACAGCATGTTCTCAGGAAAAGGTTTCTTCTTAGTCACCTCCCCTCACATGGGGTAGGGGATGGTGGAGGGAGAAAGATAAGAAAGGATAAGAAGTCCCAGGTCCCCTCACCAGGTAGAGGGCTGGCCAGAGTTGACATTCTTGGTTTGAAATGACCCTGGCCCCAGAAAAGGTTCAAGGATCATGAAGGCTTGGCCCTATCGCTGGCTAAGAACAAGGGATTTTGAACGAGAAAGAGCTGGGTCCAGTTCATGGCTCCGATGCAGATCAACTAGCTAACACATCTGTACTTTTCTGTAGATGATCAAGACCATTAGAGAGATAATATAAAGCGCTCAGCCCTGGGTCTGGCACTTAGTAAATACTTAAGGAAAGGCAGCTGATAAATGAACAGTAATAGACCATTGGACAAGAACGTTCAGAGATCCTATTACCACCAGGCCAATTCACACTCACCACTTTCTATCCACACCCACCTGAGCAGGTGTAATCAGGGGCCAGAAGCAGAAGTGCTCAAAATCATACTAACAGTGAGAATGAAGACATCAGCCCTAGGATCTGTCATTGTGGGAATCTGAGCCCATCTCCCGTCCCATGACATCTCTAAGTCAGCAACACCTCCTGCGCTACTTACTTCAGAAAAGACCCAGAGCTCCTCTTCCAGCCCAAAGGCTCTGCCCCTTTAAAAAGGCCCCTTCTCATCTTCATTCTGCTGGTTTTATCCATTACCTATGAATGGAAATTGAAGCTTAATTTTTCTCGCTTGAAGCCTTTAACACGCTGGGCCCTTAACAGGAAACGCAGCTGAGCTTTAATTAGCCACAGCAAGCCCCCTGCATGAGCTTCTAGCACAGCCCAGGGACTTCAAAGATAAAGGCTTCTCCATTCTTGCTAATCACAGCTATTAATGAGCCAATTAAGGCTGTCTCTAGGCCAAGGCACACAGCTCTCTTAGTACTTGGGCAGACCACTCAGTCCTGCCACCGGGAAGCTCCTCCCCCTGCAAGATGGAATCTGGTGTCCTTGGGAACAGAATGACTGGGATGTAGAGTCCCAGCTGGGTTGGCCTCCAGCTCTGTAGCTTTTCTGCTCCAGGTCCTAGGGCTGCGCAAAAGTCTTCTCTGAGAGGTTTTCCACAGTGAGGGACAATAAGCCTATTTCTCATGAGAAGTAATTATGATAACAGGAATGTAAGTCAGTGGTTCTCCAAATTTAACAGGCTTCAGAATCACCCCCAAGGCCTTATTAAAAATCTCGGCTGGGCTCCACCTTGAGTCTCTGACTCAGTTGTTCTGGGAGTGGCACAGGATCTGCATTTCTACCTTGTTCTCAGGTAATGCTGTTGCTGCTGTTGGCTCAGGGACCACACTTTGAGAATCACCACTCCAGACCACAGAAGGGTTTGTACAAATGTGAGCTATTACTTGAAGATTTTAATTGTATTCCCATTATAAATGTCCCATCCCACCTCACCCTTTCCTTCACCTGTGTCTCATAGGACAGTTCCAGGAACTTCCCACCTGGGTGACCAATACTTGTACATACCTGTGTTTGTCACTGCTTAGTGTCCCCCAGTGTCTAGTATTCCAGGCTCAGCCCTAGGCAGACGTTGACAGGTCCACTTCTTTGCCTAATGTTGCTACCAAGATTCCAAGTCCTGATGTCTGCAGAGGTCTTCAGCATCCTCTTTGGAAGGGGAAGTGGATGGGGACTACCTGGTTGCAGAGGAAACAGAGCATTAGGTCTTCAGAAGTCTTCTTGAAAAATGAGATGACCAGTGGAAGTTGGAAAGATGAGAATGTGCAGAAAGAAGGACATTCCAACGTGGGGACAGAAGAAGCATTTTAGGATAATGCCTGTGGATCTTCTACTGATGGCTTAACCAAAGACTAATTAAAGTCCCTCCTGCTGCACTCTGTTTCCTTAGGCCACGGGAACACAAACTCACACACTTTTCTGCTACTGCCTCCTGCTTGTAACTCCCGACAGCATGACTCATAGTCACAATGTGCTTCTGGCCTTAGAGACAAGCTTTTGTGGTCAAAAAAGATGTTAACAGTTCATGTACAACAGACAATGGGTTTCAGCTGGGACTGTTGCCTCCCTGTCTGATTCCTCATGCTCACTCCCACCTCTGTGCCCTTCCTTATTCTGTTCTACTGCCCAATATACCTTTCCTCCCCTGCCCTCTGATCTACATCCAATTCAGTCTTCATAACCCACCTTAAATTTCTGAGGGAGCTTGTTCCTGAAAACTACCAGTTTGGAGAGATTTGCTTTATAGACATTGGATCTCTAAGTGTATATCTAGGGGCCTTGGGAGATGTTAGAATCTGTCATGCGACAGAAGTGCTTCTCTCAGGAGTGCTGGGCTTAGTAGAGGAAGTCAGGTGTCTCCTCTGCAGGACTTCTCAGAGCTTTGGGTATGCTACTGCAGATTGGGAGGCTCCAGGAGAATGTCGAACCAACAGCATCCCCCAACTTAATTTCACTGCAGCGCATAGAAAGATCTCTTCCCATAGAGGACCTTGATTTTAGGTAGAAGATATGGGCCTTGAAGGATGGATGACTTCAGAAAAGCTCAGACTGGCATACTTGGGTTCTAAATCTGGAACTTACTCCTCCTTGAGCCTCTCATTATCTGTCCAACAGAGTGGTCCTTACCTTAGAGGGCTGTTGCTAGGATTATAGAAGAGCTATGAAATATGAGAAGAGCTCAACCCAGGGTGAGGTATGCAGTAGGGGCTCAATAAATGTGATTTTCTCTTTCCCCTTTTGCCTTTTCTGGCAGAAGCTCATATTATGCTTAAAACATGAACCATACTAGACAGGCCCTGTTCAAGGACTCAGCAAATGAGGGTCATTCACAAGGACAAAGCCTGGAGGAGTGACAGTTCCAAGGAATCAGTCACCCAAACAGGCTTCCTGGAGGAGGTAGGTAGGTCTCTGCTAGGCCAGATTTTGAAGCTTAGTTCTCCAGCAAGGGGCCTGTGGTGGGGGAGGGAAGGCCTTGGGAACTGCATCTCTCCCTGAGCAAGCTAGAGCAAGAATCTTTCTCTTTATTTTCCTTTTCCACCCTGGAGGCCCATTTCCCCACCAAATCCAGCCGACGCAGCACTTGCCGTCCCCTCCCACCGCCTGAACTTGGCCAACATCTCAAGTTCCCCTAGGTGTGAGCCTCAGAGTGGGGCCCTCCTGGCTTGTGGAAATTCACTGGGCCCTGCCTCCCTGACTGCCCACAGAAGCATGCCGTGCTGATGCCCACAGGAAGTGTGGGGCAAACAGGCCACTGGGGCCCAAGCAGTCTGTGGTGCTGGCCTGGGCCCTGGCACCCCAACCCTGACCCCGAGGGCTGGGAGGGAGCAGACCGCACTTGTAGATTCCCTTCCCCAGATTCTGTGTCACCTTGCGCCATTCATCCGCACCCCACACCGTGAGTCATTTCAGGGGACCCCACTTGGAATCAGGCTCATCTTGTCCTGAATTCATCAAATATCTGTCACATCCCTAGAACGAGCATTCTTTTTACAGGTGAGAGAACAAAGATTCAGAGACAGCTGGAAACCACACCTGTTTGGTCCAAAGTCCCACTGGTGCTCTGGAGCCCTTTCTTTCTCTTTGAGTCCTTCCTGGCTCCTCTTCCAGACAGCCCTCACCGGAGGCCATGCTGACCTCCTTTCTGAGCTGGAGCCACAAGCTCCCTTTAGTTTGGATTTCTGGGAAGAAAAGGACTGGGTCAAGGTCCTACCACTGTAACCCCAGTGCCCGGCACCGCACACAATGAGAAAGGAACAAAGGATAACTTTTGAGACTACATGGAATGGACAGGTCAGGGGCTTTGCTTCCCCCATCCCGAGTGGCTCTGTGTCTTCTCAGCGCTCTGTAGTTCTTCCCCTTCCCCTTATACCACTCAGGGCTGTTTCCCACCCAGGGCTGGGGCTGGGCGTCATCTGTTTTACCCTCCTGCGACCCAGCTCCCTTCCTAAATTTCATCGGGGGCCCCCAAATATTCATGAGCAAACCCCTGCGGCTGGACACACTCAGGAGGGGCACCGTAAGATCTCGGCTCCAATTTTCTCCCTCCGAAGGAGCTGCGGTCCAGCACGTTCCTGTCAGACCTGGAGCTTGCACTACCGCCCGCCAAGACCCACTTCAATGATTAGCGAAGGTGCCAGGGAAATTATGAAAACCATGTGACAGGTAAATGGCTGTTCCTGCTACTTTCTTAGGTTTCAAAGGGAGGATGGCTAGCTCCAGCGTGTGGGCTGGGAATTCAGGCTTTGCAAGTGCTTTCCAGAATCCACAGGGCAGAGAAGACCCAGCGGGATTCCACTTCTCCCTTCCGTGGATCCCAGTGGGCCTCTCAGACTGCAGAACTGAGGCCGCTGGCAGAATTCGCTCCAAGCTAACACTGTGGCTTTGTTCCCTCCATGAAGAGCAGATGTACAAAGGGGTTCTGAGTAGAAACAGGGCGGGTCTAGAAGCCAGACAGCTCCGCGGCTGGAAGACTCTTGGGGTCACTAAGTCCAGTCTTTTCCCTTTTCAGACAGAAAAACCAAGGCTCGAGCAAGATGTTTCCCCAGAGTCAAAGAGCTTCTTGTAGATGGAGCCACGGTGAGAGGGAACACATCAGTATCTCTGTCAGGCCTTGGCAGAACTTGAGTGACAGACGTCCACGAGGAATCAAGCCCAGCTGACTGGCTGGTCAGACTACCAGAGGTATATGCGACTGGCTTACCCCATTCATGGGTAAAGCTGGGCAGCGCTTGGGAAGGTGTCTAAGGCAGTGAAGGCTGGCCACCTGGCTCTGTCCCCAGGGATCTGGATGTCCAGAGAACTCATAGCAGAACACATCCCAGAACAGAACTCAGCCTGGGCACCACATTGCCTTTGGCACAGGGAAAGGAGAAGGTACCGTTGCTAAATATCAGGTGCCTTTTACAAAGAACCCATGAAATACTTGTGAAAGCATCTTCCACATCTTTATATGGAGACTCCTATGGGTCTTCCTATAAATACCCATGTTCTAGCACCTTCAATGGCTCCCTATAACCCTAAGAAATAGAAGCCAAGTTCTTCCCATAACGCTCAAGACCTTTATATACTCATCTGACCTACCTTTCACTTATCTCTGAGAACTGATCTGTACGTGCCCTTCATGATCATTGTGCCCAAGGCACTTCTGGATCTTAATAAAACCCCCAAACAAAACAAAAACAAACAAACAAAACCCTCCTCTATCTGGAGGACTACTTATCCTCTGTAACCCAATAATCCAATGAAGTGTGTCACCTTCTCTGCCAGGTCTGCCTTTGATCCCTCGTCTCTTGTACCTCCAAAATATATCCCACATCTGACTCTTGCACTCTCTGCATTGCTACCTCCCAGGCCCGAGTCACTGTCCCCTTTTACCTGCTGCATCGAAGTGGGCTCCTACCTGGTCCCCTGATTTCCACTTTTCCCCAGAACAAGCTATTCTCCATGCAGCAGCCAAAAAAATTTTTCTTTTTCTTTTTTTTTTTTTTTACATCACAAAATAGATCATATCACTCTGTGCTTGAAACCCTCAAATAGCTTCCCATTGCAATCCTTTCCACGGCTTCCATCATCTCCTCTGCCTGTCTCCCTCTTGTCACATCATCTACTCTGCCTTGTCCTCTGTGTTCCAGCCACAGGGGCCATTTTCTTGTTCCTCAAACAAACCACACTTATTCTGGGACTTTTGCCTTGATACTTGCCTAGAGGGCTTTCCCCCACATCCTTCCATAGCTGGCTCTTGTCATAATTCAGGACTTGGCTCAAATATCACTTCTGGGAGAGGTCCTCCCCGTCCATTCCACAGAGCAGCCCCTGTGGTAGTCCCTGTTTGATTATTTTTGCAGCAATCATCCCTACATCAAGTGATTTTTATGTATTTGTTTCTATGTTTAGTTTCTTTGTCTCTGGCTACAATATAAGCTCCAGGATGGAAGAGGTGTTGCCTGTCTTTACTGAGGTATCCCCAGTGCCTAGAACAGTCTTTCGTGTGGAGTGAGTACTTGATAAATAAATATCTATGAGTGACTGCATTAAGCAGCATCCCAAGAGACAATGCCCTGTGGAGATCTTTGTGGGCTTTCTGGATGAGCTCTAAGAAGGTGGGTAGGATTTGTGTAAGCGGAGAGACTCCAAGAGATATCCTAGGAAAACACCAGGATCATGGGTTGACTGGATGGAAAGAGAAAAAAGGTGCAGAATGGCTGGAGCAGGGAGTCTGGGTGCTGAACAGAGATGGAGCTAAGGTACCTCTGTGCCTTGGCAAAAGGCTGGAGTGGGGATACTCCATTCTAGGTAAGAAGGCCAACTCTAGAGGTCCTTGAAGACCAGGTCAGAGAGCTCTCCCTACCCCAGCTTTGTACTGCTTCCAAGTCCATTCCCGGCAGACTTCCTTTGCATGTACATCGTACTATTTCCAATTAAAAAGAGAGGGGGGTCATAGGAACTTAGAGGCACATACTGTCTTCATCAGTAAATGGAAATGATTCTCACCCCAGCTAGGACTGAGCAATGTCTGTGCCCATGAGTGGCAGTTATGCCATCCTTATCTTCAAATGGACCTTGAACTACCTCCAGAACTAACTTCCAACCCCCGATGCTCTTCAGCCTCTGTTCTAGAGGATGTCAGCTGCTCCTTGCACACCTCCAGTGGCAGAGAGCTTCTCAACCATACCGCTAGAGAGTCATGCTGCTCAGAGAGTCTCCCTTTCTTCACATGAAGATGGATCAAGTCTCCTTGGAATTCCACTTCTGGGACTTCACTCCAATTCTGGGACTGCCTACTCTGCCCTTGGGGGACACACTAAAGCAGGCATGACGTCCTCTAGGGTCTTCCGGTCAGACACCATACTCTGCACACTTCTACTCTTTCTCCACAGTGTTGCTTCCAGAGTGCTCTCCACACTGAACACCTCCTCCCATCTTGCCCCAGTTTGTCCCCACTCTGCTCCCATTTCCCTTGGAAGTGTTTCCACAGAAAAGTGACAGGTGACTTCAGAGTTCATCACACACTTTTTTCAAAATTTTATTTGTTCTTTTTAGTTATACACGACAGTACAATGTATTTTGACATATAAACATACATGGAGCATAACTTCCCATTTTTGTGGTTGTACATGATGTGGAGTTACACTGGTTGTACAGTTACACTATATATATAAACATAGGAGAGTTATATCTGATTCATTCTACTGTCTTTTCCATTTTCATTTTCCTTCCTCTCCTCCCCCTTTGCCCTGTCCAATCCAGTGAACCTATATTTGTTGACCAATTGTATATCTTCTGTTCAGTTCCTTGGCCCATTTATTGATTGGGTTATTTGTTCTTTTGGTGTTAAGTTTTTGAGTTCTTTTTGTATTCTGGAGATTAGTGCTCTATCTGAATCCTACTTCAAGATCATACATATCACATGACAGGTGAAAATGTGAAATGGTTCAGTGCTGTGGAAAACAGGATGGTGGGTACTCCCAAATTAAACAGACCCAGCAATTCCATTTTTCAGTGTGTAGCCTAAAGAATTGAAATCAAGCACTCAGACACCAATGCTTAGTGCAGCATTATTCACAATAACAGAAGGTAGAAACAACTCAAAGGGCCTTGGATGAAGGAACAAACCACACAGTATGTTCACACAACGGACTATGCAAATAGTAATGCTAAGTGTGCAAATAGTAATGCTAAGTGTGGTAAGCCAGAGGCAAAAGGATAAACATCACTGAGTATACTTGTATGAAACACTCAAGCTAGGCAAAGTTATAGAGACAGAAAGTAGAAGAGTGGGGTAGGTAGGTACATATTATTGATCAGGGAGTTGAGTTTCTGTTTAGGATGATGAAAAGTTCTGGAGATGGACATCAGGTAACATAATGGTGACATTACGAATATATATATAAGGCCACTGAATTATACTGTTATAAATGGTTAAAATGGTATTTTCACATTATTTATATTTATTTCAACAAAAACACTAAAAACATATCTACCTTCCACCTCCTGCCAAAAATCAGTCAAGTACCAGGCATTTATAAGGTACCTGCTAAGTACAGGGACTTTCTCACACTGTGTGCCATCTAGCAGTAGAGAATTCCCTGTTCATAGTGACACTAAGAGTCAAGCACTAGCTATGTACCTGGATTACTTTATTGGACCCACACAGCCTTCTCAAATAACTGTCCTTGTACCCATTTAATAAATAAAACTGAGGTTAAGAAATTTCCTTAAACTTATGTGGTTATGGCTCAGGACGCAACTGTGAATGTCCAATCACACAGACTATGTTTTTGGTTGTTATAGCTGGCTGCTTCCTGAAAGATACTTGGGAAATGCTTAAGAACAAGAGAAACACACATGTGCATTTGCACACACACACACACACACACACACACACACACACACAGCCTGATTGGTGGGTGAAATGTGTGCAGACTTCTTAAAAGGTGTGACCTTAAACTTCAGAAGTGGGCAGCTTGTATCTTACACACTCCGAGTCCTCAGTTGAGATTGTTGAGAGGACAAGTACTGAACAGCCACTGGTGTGTCCTGAAGAGGTCATATTTTCTGAAGGAGGTGACATTGCAGTCAGGCCCGGTAGATTGAGGAGGGGAGAGGAAAGAGAGCTCACTCTGCTTGGTGCCCACAGCCTTGCAGACCTGCAGCCTCGGCTTAGGGGAGCCTGTGTCCCTTTGCGCATCTCCAACCCCAAACTTCCTTGTTGACGGTACCTGTAACATTGTGGGCTGGGCTTGTGTGTCTACTGCCCCACCAGGCAGGCGCTGCTGGTGGGCAGGGTCCGATCTCACTCTCTAAGGCCTGATGCCCAGCCAGGGGCTGGTGCAGAGTCACTTTGTGGTTTCTCACTGAAAAGATGAAAAACGGGAGAGTGCTGGAGAAACCTATGGAAGAACTCAGCCTTGAGGAACTCTTGTTCAATTCTCCTTATTTCCCTATAATTAGAACGAATTTCCTATTAGCTCAATTTCCATTCCCGAAGGTGGGAGGAATTCAGGAAACGTCTTCCAAGATGCTGAGCCCTTCTCAGTCTGACTGTCTAGACATATGACCCACGGGCTGCCCTTGGTGCAGGTACCGATCTGGTGGGGGTTGCAGCCGCAGCTGGGGCGCATTACTTCTGGGGCTGGCACAGCCTTCGTTCTGGGCTGAGTCCTCTTCCAGGAGAACAGCAGCCCCGATTAAGTGGCTGAGGCACTCACCTGGCTGGCCTTTGCTTGTGCTGGTGAGGCTGGGTTGCTGCCGCAGTACACAATCCCAGGGGCACAATTTACCTTGAAGACAAAGTGGATGATGTTTTCTAAAAGTTGCCACCAGGAGCAAAGGTCGAGCTGCTAGTGACAGGCTTGTCTTTGTGGCCATCTCTCCAGCTGTGTGTGATACTGAAGCCCTCAAGAGCTCCACTGCCACCCAGGACCTCTCTGTGATGTGGATACCCTAGTATATATATTTTTCTCTCACCTCCAACTTGTCACCAACTTGTCACTTGTTTGGCTAAAGTTCTATTGTCCTCTCCGAGCCTCACTTTCCAATTTGCACAAAATAATCCTGAAGTTCTCTCCATCATAAATAAGCTAGGACTCAAACTAGATCCACAATTCATCCTCTGTTAGCTCTGGTCTTGGCCAAGTTCATTCTTGGCTACTCACAATCTAGGGATCTGGGCCTTCTGTGCTGAGAAACTCAGGCCCTGTGCAAATGACTAGACCAGGGACTGTCAACATGGGTTAGTTCTGGGAAACAGGACATCCAGATGAGCATCCCCAGAGATAGTGCTGCTCTAACCAGGCTACTGTGGTGAAGGTGGGGGTGAATATCCCAACTCAGCCCCAGGTGGCCTCAGGGGAGAATTTAGAGGGAAGAACAGTGGGAAGCTTTATTCCTGGGGAATTTAGTCACTGCAAGGTAGATGTCTAGCTAAGCTATATCTCCAGCCCCAGCTCTCTAAATGGATAAGGATTTGCGACTCTTTCTAGCCTCCACAGACTGCAGAGAGAGGTTTTAAATAGCCAAGGTGACTTGGTTTAACTTGGTCAAGCTCACAGTTGGACACATTCCTTGTTTGGTTACAAGGACTTAGAAATAGTCTGGTGGTGGTGATCGTGGTGGGCATTGGAGGTGCCTTGGGAAAAATAAAGAGATAATAGTCTTAGGCATCCCCTTCAAGGACATAAGATGTGCCTAATATACTTAAAGGGGCCTCCTTGACCCTCCTTGACCATCGGGCATTTTATGACTTGGTAGGCTTCAGAGTTCTCTTGTGTGTTCTTCTTACATGGAGAAACTGAATCCCATGGAGGAAAAAAGACTGGATCAGGACTACCTTGGAACAAATAAAGTTAATGGCAGAGCCAGGGCTAAGACTTGGATTTCCCGACCATAAAGTGGGCGAACTTCCCTACTTTTGACAATGCAGCTTCTACACCAGCCACAACCAGCATAAACCAGTACAATAAACAAGGCCACGTGCAGATATTCACTCACTGCTCATTTACCAAGTCTTTGCTGGATGCAGGTTGTGAATCAGACACAGAGATGGCGGAGCTGGGAAGAGACAGAAATGAGCCAAGTGCCACCCTTGACCTTGGGCTAGTGAGAAAGGGAGTTTAGCAACCTGAGAATAGATGCTGTAGGAGGGAGGAGCTGGGGGATGGGGAGCACATCTGGCTGGAAAGGGAACTGGGAGTTGGAAATCTGCTCCTGTTTTCTGTTTTCTCATTTTTATTGGTCTTATCTCCCCTCTAACCCCAAGAGAGGGATTAAGGCTCCCTCATTAGTCTGGGAGTCTCTCTGACTGACCCTCTGAGTCAGCCTCTCCTCTTCAACACCTAGCATGACCTCCCATTGAGTGACTCTCTCTAGCTTGATCAGGCCCAGCTCTTACCTGACTCAAGCCACCATATTTTACCTGGAGCACTGCTGGGCCCCTCACAGTTGGATACATTCCTTGTTTGATTCTCAGGCAGGACTCAGAAATAGCCTTGCGAGGTAATAGTGGGGAGCTATGGAGGTGCCCTTCCATCTCACCTCCAGCCCATGCTGTCCCATATCTCCTGCTCACAGCGGCTATAGTGGCCTCTCTGAAGAAAAATGATCTTGTGGAATTGAGTTTTATGGGAAACCGACATTACCTCCACTTCTCTTCAGGGTTGGTTTGGAGCAAGCACTGTCAGTTTCTGTCAGTCTTAGGACTAGTGGAAGGGAAAGCAGGTGGAAGATTTCAGCTCTGACGTAGGGGACACAATCTACCGGCCTGAAGGTCCAGTGTTGTGACAGGCTGCTCCGGGACAGAGGAGAGGGACTGTGTGGTCGATTCCCCGTTTTGGGAGACACGTGAGCAGGGGCCTGAGATCCTCTTGCTTACTTAGATATTGTAGAGGGTGTTTGGGCATCAAATCCAGGCGTCAGATTCCAAACCAGGACCTAAGAGCACAGACACTTCATTGCACTGTGTCTATTTCCATGTCTGTATCCCTTCTTGGGTGGCAGCAATTTGAGAGCTTTGGTGGGGGCTGATTCATCTCTAGAGCCTGGTTTACTAAATCTAGCAAGTGCTTACTCTGAGTGAATGAATGATTTGTGAGCTTCTGAGATCCCAGAATTACTCCTGGACTGGGCCCCGCCTCTCCAACCGAGGAACGATGATGGAGACTTGAGTGTAGAGAAAAGGCTCCCTTCTGGCTGCCAGTCTCTGAGAGCTCCCCCACTTCAAAGGACTTGTAGATAAGAAGGGCTTTCTGGGCTGAGTGAGATCATGCCCTCGTTGGCCTTCCCCTATCCCCCCGCACCAATTGTACACATGAAAATCTAGCTTCCTTATCTGCCTAAGCTCAGATTTGGCACCCTGGAACTTGAAAGGCAGAGGGGAGAGAATCGATTGTCCATCCAGATGTCCTTAAAGTCCTCTAGCTGTGGACCACAGGACCTTGTTCCTTCTGAGGTGCCAGACCCAACTTCTATCTGCACAGAGGCGTGAGACCTTGCTTGGATAGGAAGATGCTGCCAGGAGGCAGAGGATCCCAGCAAGGGCTGCAGAGATGGCTGGAATGATTTTGGGAGAGGAAAGAATACAAGAAGATAAATGGGCAGAGGTTCTCACCTTTGAAGGGAAATTCCGTGTACAGAGTCCTTAATTTGCGCACGATGAGTGGACGGTTAGATGGATGGAAAGGTGAATGACTGCAATGAATGGCGGTCCATTCAAAGACTGATCAGAGATGCAACGAGGCAGGGCCAGCCTGTCCCCAGAGAGCTCACTGTAAGCAGTGTGTGATACCACAGTTGCAATTCAACTTGAACGTCGGAGTGGACCTTGAAAGATGGGAAAGGTGTGGCTACAGGCTGAAGACAAGATTGAGCTGAAGTCTCAAAGTATGTTCAGAGGTGATTTTTCTGGGATTTGAGATGCTCTGAACATTTCTTGAACCACTTTGAGATGAAATTCAAACGACCAAACGTTTTGGTTGATTTTTTGCCTTTCAAAACAGGATTTCAGTATTGTTAAGATCTAGTAGGCCTGAAAATTCATGAAAAGCTTAAGGCAGAAAATTGAAAGTTAAGAAAATCATACCATCTTAATGTATTCAGTGCTGTGTGTGAATCAAAGCTTGAAAGGGAAGTGTACTTTTTGTACAGCCTTTCATTTAATATAATCTACGTGAGGATTATTATGCAGGCTTTCATATATGTACACTTGGGTTCAGGGAATTACAAAATTTGTTCCAGGTCACATAGCCTAAGTGGGAGAGCTGGGATCTGGTGCCATAGCTCCGACTCGAAAGCCACCTGATCTCTATTATATCTCACAGATCTAGAGACCTGTCTCAGCAGAAGGACCCCTGGGTACTACTGCTGGAATTCCAGAGCCCACAGAAACAGAGATTAAAAGCTTTGAGTCTGAACAAAGACCCGGAGGCAGGAGGGACCAGGGGTGAGCTTGGTGGGGAAGTGGTTATTGTTTCTTGTGACTGAGGAGAGTGTTTGCTTAAGGGGGGAAAGGGAGATAGATGAAGATAGGAAGAGAGATGGGGCCTGTTTATGGGGGGCTTTGAACACCGGATCCAGAACTGCTCACATTTCCTTATGCTCCTAGGATACAGTTGACACCAGTAGCTGTTTTATAGAAATATTATACTCCCCCCCACCCCCCCCAAAAAGCAAAAGAAGCTTGATGTTATAAGGGAAACATGATATTCAAGTTATTTGAATTCAGTTTCTGCTCTTTTTTTCTGTAATCAGATTTAGTAACAAAAGCTTCAACTATTTGTAAACATGTATTAACTACTTATTTTGTGCCAGAAACTGTTTAGAGAGTTTTACATGAATTAACTCATTTATCCACACACTAACCCTATCAGGTACGGGCTGCTGTGAACCCATTTTACATATAAGCAAATGGAGGCAGCCGTTGTGTACCTTGGACAAATGACAAATGATCTCTGGGTCCCAGTTTTTGTATCTATAACACCAAAGAATTGAACTAAATGAAGTATTTGCTGTGAGCACAGTCACACCATTGATGTGTGAGAAATGCTTGTGGAATCTTCATCTGACATGAGGAAGCAAGCGTCAAGTCCAGAGTTTTCTGACCCCAGACTTTGGTTCCTTTGCCATCCCTTGCTTCATCCCAAGGGTTTTTCATACAGCCGATGAGCATTAAATATCTGTTTGATGAGATCCTTGTGAATTCCAGGGTCTGCTTTGGACTGGCTGCCTCCCCCATCTCAGCCCTAGGAGGGATGGGGTAGTTTTTCCTGAGCTGGGAAGTCCCTTCCTGCTCACATATGAACTTCCCTGATTCCTAGGGCCTGATCTAATGGAAAGTTTCCAGGCAGCTTCCTGGGAGGGAGTGGGCACCCCCTGACATAAAGGTTACGCTTCCCTTTATGCTCGTGTCAGATCTTGGGCAGGGTGGATCCCCAACTCTCTGGGTGGTATGTGCAAGACTGTGTCGAAGAGCCAAATGTGGATGAGGAGTGAATGTGCCTCATGTTGCTAGGTGGATGGGTAGTGCCTGTGTGTGTGCATGTGTGTGCATGTGTGTGTGTGTGTGTGTGCGCGCGCACGCTCATGTGCCTGCATCAGACTTTATGCCCATGTCCTCCTAGGTGGGGATTATCTGGTCCTTCAGGAAAGAAAAATCACTCAATTAATGAAACCCAAACTGGGAAGTGTTGATTAGGAGTGTTGGGTAATGTGCATATCGCATTATACTCTTCAAAGGGTGATCTTTTCTCTAGCACCCTCTCCTTGCTTGGGATTTCTGCAGTACTGGTGACAGGACCCTTTAAGGTAACAATATCTGCAGAGGCTCTGGCCTTGCATTTGGCCCTGAAGGGAGGAAAGAGGGCGATGAAGTTAGTGGTGTGGAAGGTAGGACTCTGGGCCATAGACAGGATAGAAAGAGAGGGTGCAGCCAGGCAGAGGGCACAGGCCAGTGGGGTTCCCAGGCATTTAAGCCTGCCAGTGGCACCCAAGGACATGGTGCTTGCAGTAGGAGGTGCCTGACCTCTGATGTCACTCACATCTGAGACTTGCTGTTAGACACCTGGATTTGTGTTAAGTCAGGTCAATGCAGAGCTGACCAGGTAGGGGCCCTGCTGCACAGGATGGGGGTAGGAAGAGAGGGTGGGTTTATTTTTAGAGTCAAATTGCTGGTTGAGATCACAGCCAGGGGCTCAGTCCTCTCCTGATCCTACAAAAAAATGTACCTTAAACCACCTTGGGGTGGGAGCTATTCTCAGGGAGGCTCAGCTCACCCTGACCTGCCAGACCCTCCCCCCATCCTCTTTGGAACCTCCCAGCTGGAGTTTGTTTGCACAGCTGGCCTGGGGGTAGCTGAGTCGGTGGGGAGGGGCTGCCCTCTGGGTCCTGAGGCTCTGGCCAAATATCCTTAGGCCAATTGGAAGGGGCCCAGAATGATGAAAAGGGCCTTGCAGATCCACAAATGGGATGTCCAATTTTGGAATCAAGGAATCACAAGCTGCTACCTTCCTGTTGCCTAATCTCTGGCAAGTCGTGGACCCTTCATGAGCCTCCCTTTCCTTGTCTGTAAAATGGAGAGAGTACTGTATGCGGCAGTCTCTGGGGGGAACTAAACCTGATTATACATGTGAGTAACTGAGACTAATGCCTGATGTACTGCGGGGATATGAATATCAGTTCCCTCTGTTTCTTCTCCTTCTAGTCCATTTCTCCTGTTTGTTTTTTTTTTGCCATATGTTAATCATTCCTATGTATATTCAGCGAGTGCCATGGGCCCCAGGCACTGTGGATGCCATGGTGAAAGAATTGGGACCCAGACTTCAGGGGCAGGGATTCCTGGCAGAGACAGACGAGAACAGTCCGTAGGGTAAGTGAGCTCTAGAGAAGCTGCTCAGGAGACGTGTTGCCTGGACCCTGCTAGAGTCCCCTCAGCTCATCTCCCTAGTGGTCAGATGCCCTCCAGCTGCCTGAGCAGTGGGCAGCTGCATGCTTCCTATAGCACTGCCCCCCAAGGAGATTCCAAGTGGGTCCCCATAAGGTACGCCAGTAAGTCCCTACAATGACAATTCTCAGACGTCTGTGGAGTGGTGGGTAACGTCATCACTCTGCAGGTCTAGAGAACAGTGGCAGGGTGTGATCTGAATCCAGCTCTGGATCCAGGGTCTAGCTCTTTCTACCAGGCTGAGTTGCCCCTTCTTATAGGTCTTTTTCTTCCTTGGACTTCCTCAACCCAATTTATCACTGTGGATTCTGATTATGTGTTTATTGACTCGTTGTTCCCACTATCAAGAAGCCCTTCAGGAGCTGGGACCATATTTCATTGTGTCTGTGACCAGCAGTCCAGCAGTCCAGCAGCCCAGCAGCCCAGCATAGGGTCTGGCACTGAGAGGGCATCAATAAATGCTGAAATGGATCTGGTACAACCACACCACATGACAGCCCCCCCCACACACACACCAGGAGAGCCAGGGGGCAGATCAATTGCAGCAGTTGCCCTTCTCTTGAATTTGACCTCTGCAGCATAACCCCACCCCTGTTGGACTCCCTCCCTTCCTCCTTTCTTCTAGGTCCCAAGTGCTCTTGGGCCAACAGGATGTGACAGGGCAGAATGTGTGGCCTACCCAGGTCCAGCCAACTAGGCCAAGCTAGGAGGTGAGGGCAGGAGATCCTGGCTCACACTGAAGTGAGCATGAGAGTCAGGGGAGGGAGAGATGCCCACCAGCAGTCATATCTCACATGAAGACCAGTACCACATGAAGGCTTCAAGAGGAGCCTGGAATTTAGGGTTGGAACACAGGGATTCAAGAATTAGCTCAAAAAGCCAGAGCAGACCTGGCTAATTTCTCCAGTTTAGATGTGGGTCTGTCTGTCGTCGGTGTCTGAGTGGCTGCTTCTCTTTCCTGTCAGAGTCCAGAGACAAGCTGGCCCATTTGCTTGGGGCCCACCAGGCCCCACAGCCTGGAGAGTCTGGGAAAGAGCTCACCCTGGGGAGTGACTGACAGGTTGTCAGGGAGAATGAGCTTTCAGATGGGAACTTAGTTCATGGGTAGATCAGACAGCGGCCGAGATCCCAGGGCGAATTGGCCTGGTGATGGATGCTCTGAGACCTTCTCATCTGCCTCTGCTCTGTTTCTGCTGCCCACCCCCAACCTCCATCTGGTCTTCTTGTCCTCTTCTTGGTTGCTAGCCAGTGGTGCTGGCGGTGGGAAGAGCCAGCTAATCCATCAGGCTGAGGATACAGGGAGGCTCCAGCCATCAGTTCATGAATCAGCTCAGATCTGGTGTTGTGTCAGTTGGACATAACACGGCAGCGTCTGGAGTGTACGCCTCAGGGACATTGTACAGGAGAAGGAGGCCTTTGGACCCAGAGAGACCTGGTCTCAAATCCTGGCACCCTCACACGCTTGTTAAAGTTGGGCACACCACTTGGCTTCTCCAAGCCTCAGGGCTATCCTCTGTGAAATGGGAGTCATAGAAACCACCTTGCCTGGTTATTGAGAGGATCAAATGATAGAAAGAATTTTTAAATTGCTGCCAGTGGTTGTTACTATTTTTTTTTTTTTTGGCACCCGGTTTTGAACCCGGGGCCAATCAACCACTGAGCCACATCCCTAGATCACTTTTTTTTTTTTGTATTTTATTTAGAGACAGATTCTCACTGAGTTGCTTAGGGCCTCACTAAGTTGCTAAGGCTGGCTTTGAACTTGCAACTCTCCTGCCTCAGCCTCCCAGGCCGCGCCACTGTGCCTGGCTGGTCACTAACTATTATCCTTTATCACATAGTTGTTAGTGGTGGAGTCCAGTACAATCCAGGTTTCCTGACTCTCACTTTTGTTCCTACCTTGAATCAGCCCTTCACATTGATGATCTAGCTTAGGATATCGGCTGGTCTAGAGGCAGAGGAATGAACCTGATGAATTCAGGCTGATCCTTCTGAGTCTGAGAGCACATAAGAATTGGGCCATGATTGTTCTAAACTGAATGACTGAGTGGTCAATGTGGCCGATGAGTTGTACCTGCCAATGCATCCCTAAGCAGATCTCTCGAGACTCAGTGTGAAGGGTATGTGTTCATTGTGGGGCAGAATGGGGGGCAGGTGTTGGGGATTAGGAAGGAGGCAGATATAAGCTCTAGCCTCCAATGAACTTGCAAATGCTTTGGGGGTGGTGGGATGCTCATTTAAGAGATATTAACTAATTTATAGGGCAGAACATGTAAGATAGCAACCCTTATCTATTCACAATAGCATTCCCAGTGCCTTACATACATAGTAGGCATTCATGAATTTCTGTCCCATGAGGGAATAAGGAGAACAAGTGCCACAGACCATCTTTGTGTGTCATTCATATTCCCTTTGGGATTTCCATGCTCCTAGGGGAGAGTTTGTAAAATTTGGTCTGAGGCAGAGACAGCTCAGTTGTTCTGTAGTTGCTTGTCAAATGTCCCTATCCCTGCTCATGTCCCTGACATATCAAATCATCAGTCTCAGATGCAAAATTCTGCTCTTTTCCTTTTACCCATAAAATTTTAACTGCACTGGGGATTTTTTTCTGGGCTTTGTTACTTTACTGAAGATTTGAGGTGTTGTAGAGGAGGGATCCCAGATGCTGCCAACTTTAGAAGCTGCACCATAGAAAGACCTTCCAACCTCCCCCACTCCAAGCACCTGACTTGTGGCCTTCTCCACAGCCTTCTGAGAATACCCACTAGCTTCTCTCCCTCTCCAACTCATGGCTCTTTTTGCAGGAAGAAGACTGATGGTTTGCTTCCCTCAGTCCCAGAAACTTCTGAGGAATAGAATCTTCTGTTTTTATTTTTTTCTTCTTCAACATTAATCTCTCCAGGAGGATTTCAGGCCTGTGAGTTCTGGATGAGTTTGCAGAGGGCAGTGAGGAAGGTTCAGACTCAGGATAGGGAAGCCCTTTCTAACACCAAGAACTGTCCAGGTTGCCTAGAGGGACTGAGCCTCTAGATATGCCAGCAGAGCAAGGTTGCAGAAGACCTACCTTCCCCAGCTGGCAGATGTGAATTCTCAGGTATTTATTCAGCTCGGGGCTTAGGAAGTGTATGAAGTCAGGAAGCAGAACTGCGTTGCTCATGGCCCCAGCTCTTTTATTGGCTTTCATTGTGAGCTTGATCAAATTCCTACCTATGTCAGTGCCTCAGTTTCCCCAGTTACTCAACTTGTGGGAGCAGAGGACAGGAAAGTCTGATTGGGTGCTCTCTTTGGTTTCCCTTAGCCCCGAGACACTGTGATTTTCTGGTATCTCAAGAGTGGAAGGTGATTTTTTTTTTTTTTTCTGCCACAGGAACTGGATGTCAAGTTTGTGGGAAATTGAAAGTGAGTGACTGGATCTTCTTATCTCTCTGGCTCCAGGCCTGGCTGGGGCTCTGTCTGGCTGCAGCAGATGGGGAGGGAGCTTTGGGGAGAGGGGAGCTAGCCCCAGACCCTCCTCCAGAGCAAGTGAAGCAGGCTCTTGACATCCTGTGTAGAGTGGGCCCAGACAGGTAGGGTTAGCCTTCTGGGCCTTGCAGATTGTTCTGAACTGAGTCACTGGGTGGTGAAGGTGGACAGCAGTACACAACAGTGTGGCCTTTGCACCAGGTTCTAGGGGGAACATATCCTGCATCTCTGTAGTACTTGGGAGAAACAAACTATCAGTCCTCCTCCTGCAACAAAGAGATGGAAAGACCTGCTTTTGGGATGGGCCTGGGATATAGATGGAGCCTTCCTGTTGCAATACAGACTTCATAAAAAAATCAGGGCTCTCTCTATCACTGAAACTGGTCCAAAGTTTCAAAAAATCTTGTTCAAGATCTCCGTATTATTTTGTTTTGTGTTTTATGACAAAATACTGGAAGTTGGGTACTTTATACGATGAAGAGTTTTGTTTGGCTTACAATTCTGGTTCTGGTGAGTCCAAATATCATGGTGCAGGCATCCTGGCAAGGGGGCCCTGGCAGCATCATGACATGGTAGAGACATGATTGTGGGCAGAAGGGATCAAGTGTTTGGGGTGGCTACTTAATAACAGCGCGCCCTCATAGAACTAACTAGAGCCCCAGGAGAACTATATTAATTTCTTCTGAGAATGATCCCATGATCTAATTACCTTACACTAGGCCCTACTTTTTAAAGGTCCCACTACTTCAACATTGCCATACCAAGGGCCACTCATGTGCCAAGATTCTAGCACATGAACTTTTGGGGGACACAAGCCATATGCAACCCATAGCAGTCTTCAAGAACACCTGCAATTATGAGTAAACATATTTTTTAGCATCTACCATGTGCTAGGTTTTGTGCTGGGCACCAACCCACAGCAGTAAATAAGAAAGACCCAGCCCTTGTCTTATTGAGGGAGAAAGAGACAAAAAAAATAAGGCAATGATAGGATAGAGTGGTACAGTCCATGACAGGAGCCCACAGAGGGTTGAAGAGGGGCAGACAAGGACTGTGAAGGCTGAGTAGGGTTTTGCTAAGCCAGGGGAATGGAAAGATGGTACATAGGGTTCCAGAGAGAAGGAGAAACAAGGACAGAAGCCTGAAGTGGGAAGGGAGCAAAGCCCATTCTGAGGTTGGAGGTGCTGTCTCTTGAGTGTGATCCGAGTGTGAATGGCTGGTGAAAACAAAGGGCAGGAAGAGCCGGGAGGTGAGCAAGATGTGTGATGGCTGCAGACAGTGCAGCAGCCAGAACCAGGATGGGTCTGGAGCCTTGTCAAGGAAGGGTCCTGGGGGCAGTGAGAATCATTGAAGAATTTTAAGATTCTCAGAGAAGATGGCTGCTGTGAGGTTGGGAAACGATGCCTGGAGGGAGAGAGCTTGGAGTGGGGTGGGAAACGGCCTCAAGGAACCAGATGAAGGATGATGAGGGATGGACTAGGGAAACTGATGGCTTTGTAAGATTTGGAGGAGGTGGAATCAGCAGGATCTTAGTTTCCTGTGGACAAGAAAGAGTGTCCTCTTGCTCATTCTGAATGATGAATTGTATCTTTTAAGCAGTTAAATTTATTGCATCCATTAAAAAATAGTCATAAAGGCACTAGTATGGAACCCAAGGGGTTTCTATCAGGTATCTTAGCTGCCTGACATGAAGCTTTTGGAAATGGGTTCTACTCATTCACCACCCATCATGTCATTGCAGTAATCAGAATTACTGGTTAAATAATTTTGCCCCATTTGGTCAATATGATCACTATCTATTGTAGAGACACTTAATGTTTTAGTTGCCTAAAGGTTGTAGTTGGTGGCAAGCCCATGTCTTTTGGTTTCTCTGTTTCTGGTATCACCCTCTAGATGATTGTTGACACCACTTCAGAAAGATCTTTCTAAAATGAAAATCAGATATGCCTTACAGTTCCTTGGTAGTGCCAGGGTTTCTCTCCCTCAGTTGACCCCAGCACATCCACAGATAAATCCCTACATGCTATTTAAAGTGAAATGCATCTTGCATTCACGTTGTAATCCTGATCTTGAGACCCCAAATCTTGTTGGATAACACCAGCCTGGGTACTCTTAAAATATCATCTATAGCCAGCAAGGCCCAGGATGATATAGCCCCTGTGACTTGTAGCCGTCAAGTTAGTTATGTTAGAAATATTTCTCCTGGAATTCCCTTCACTGAAAAGTTCCAAGTGTGCAAGAGGTGCCTGAGACCCTTACAAGAACTTTGGAAGAGAGAACTGCAACAGCAGCCCTGTTCTTTTACACAGGCTCCGAGGCAGTGGCCAGGCCTACAATTGCTCCATCTCCTGCTGTATTCTCCCTAGGTTTCTCCTCCTTGTGCAGGGCATATCCAGCACGATGAAAGACCTCTACTCCTCCTGCAGCCACCTGCATAGCCTAGTTGGAGCCTGGAAGTAGGGACCTTGAGGATTCCATCCTCACACCCATCATTTCTCTCTGATTGCCCGCCCTATAGACTTCTGGCCCCAGCATCCAACCCAGAGACAGCAGCCTCAGATGGAGTGTTAACCACCCCCCTCACCTTCATAGGTCACATCCCTGTAATAAGCTCCTTATTATTCCCATCATTCCTAGTAGCTGTTCTTCTCTGCTTGAACCCTGAGACCCTGTCTCTCTCTTGAGCTACCCCCCCCAGTAGGATGCTCATGCTGATCTGGTCTCCTCCTTCTTCTTTTTATCTTGTTATTTTTAGTTAAACATAACAATAGAATATATTTTGACATATTTGCACAAACATGGAGAATATTTTATTCTAATTAGGATCCCAGTCTTGTGGTTGTGCATGGTGTTGTGATTTACTGTAGTGCATTCATATGTGAACATAGAAAAGTTATGTTTGATTCATTCTACTGTCTTTCCTATTCCCATCCCCCCTCCCTTTCCTTTATTCCCCATTCCTAGTATTTTGAGGAACCTCCATAAGGCTTTCAAAGGTGATTGCACCAATTTGCAGTCCTACTAGCAAAGTATGAGTGTCCTCTTGCTCTGTTCCTTTATTGGTTTGTTGCTTTGCTTGAACACCTGAAGCTCCTCCCACTTTGGGGCTTTCACGTGGACTCTTCCTTCCTGCTAAATGCTGCCCTGCACACCTCTGCCCGACCAGATCCAGGTCTGCCTTTTCACAGTGCCTATGTTTAATGTTTCCCTCTCTCTTTTGCATTTTTGATAGTCCTTCACGGGTTTGTGGGTTGTGCATACATGTGTACATGATGCCATCGAATGTCATATGTCTCTTTCTTGAGTAGAGCACACCATTTATGCAGGGGGCCGGGGGAGGGACTGCAATATGGATCACTCACTTCGTATTTTGTGTGTTTCCTGGGCAGGAGTTCTTTAATAATGACTTATTGAATTGAATGAAAGAATGAGTGAGGAAAGAAAAAGGGAAGAAAAAATTGAAGGAAAAAGGGAGAGAGGATGAACAAAAGAAAGAAAAAAGGGATAAAGAAAGTGAGAAGAAGGAAAAAGAAAGAGGCATTTTTTCTTTTCTAGCTGTTTTCAGTTTCTAGCTGCTGCCCCTGCCCCTGTGCCAGGAGAAGCCTCCGTGACAAGGACAGGCAGGTAGAGGACCTTCTGCCATTCACTGTCCCATTCTTCACTGTGGTGGGTGCTGAGTGGCTCCTACCTTCTCTCCCTGCTGGCTTGTAGCTCTTTGAGGTGCTCCTGAGCCTGGCACATGGCAGGAATCACAATTGTGTGAGCTCGCGTGAGGTTTCCATGTGGAATTCTAAGTCTTTTACCATCCAACTCTCACTCACTCATCTCTTCCTGTCCCTGAACCCTTCTCTGCCATCTGAACAAGCCACAGCCTCTCCAGCCTCCAGATTTTGCATGTGGGATCCCTCCTGCCTCCCATGGCCCCTGCTTCTCTATCTGGCAACTCCAGGCTGTCCTTCAAACCTGGCTTCAAGAGCAGCCCTCTTGGGGACTGGCAGAGCCCAGGAGTGTGGGATGGTGAAGGCTGACTCTGGCCCAAGTGTCAGCTGACATTTTTCCAAGGGTTTTCTTCCTCCCAAATGCTTCCTCTGTGATTCAGAGATTTGCCAGAAATAACAAAGGTCACAGGACCCAGAAAAAGCAAGGAGGCTCAGGTAAATAAACTGGGTATTGTTTCCCTGGTCACATGGAACACTTTCCTTCCTGCCAACGTTCTCTCAGCTCTGCTCTGTTGGCTGTCCTAACACATGCCCTTCCCTCGGCCTCCTCCCAACACAGGCCTTGTGCTGGCACGGGGCTTGGACTTAGTTTGGGATCAATAATATCTCTGCCTATGGTGAGTATTTCCTGTCCTTACATTTCACTCATTCATTCACTGTCATTCCTTTTGGGCCTTGTGCTGGGCATGAAGGACACAAAGGTAACTGTCTGTGACATGATGAACTCTTACAGTCACTGGAGAAACAGAAACCACAGCCTAGGTTGGCAGATGGAACCAGGCAGGGCTGTGGGGACAACGAAGAGGGGAAGGGGAGTATTTTCAGGAGAAGTGGCATCTAAAATTATACCTTACGATCAACAGATTTGGTGAGGAGAAGAAACAGCGAATGTCCTGTGCAGAGAGGAGTTAGTTCTGGGCAGAGAGAACGGCTAGGAAGCAGAGGGGCCCGGCCTGGTCTGTGTCCTGGGGTGGCTGGAGGGAGGATACGAAGACATGAGGTTGGACAGGCTGATAAGGACCACATCACAAAGGGACTTAGGGATAATCAATTTGAACTTTATCTAGAGGGTAACGGAGAGCCCTGGTGAGTCTTGATCTACCCAACTGTAAAGCAGAAATGACAACTCCCAGCTTTATTCTGTGGTGAAGGCATGCGTTCTAGCCCCTGCTCTTCTGCCATCTCATCATGCGACCCTGGACCTGTCTTTCTCTACCTCTGTCCCAGCTCCCCCTGACACCCTACTTCCTATCTCTAAAATAAGGTATTTGGACTAGGTGAACAGTAAAGATTTTCTAGCGCTGCCATTCCAGAATATTCCATTGAATTAATTAATTAATTTATTAATCAATCAACATTTATAAGTTTGTGCCAGGCATTTTGTAAGAAGATGGGGTTCCCATCACTGCCCAGCAGGAGCACGTGGTCTGCTGGGGAGGCAGATAACTGAACCTATACCCGTAACACAAAGCAGAATGAGCTCAGAGATGTGGGAGCTCAGTGGAAGGTGTGATTCATCCTCCCTTGGGTATCTGGGGGCGGCTTCAGAGAGGAAGCAGAGGATGATCTGGGCCTTGAAGGATCTACCCAGAGGTTGAAGATAGGGCCTACTTTGTTCAGGGGGCCTAAGTCACTTGGGGGCCTAGAGCTGGGTACCTAGGAGGCCCTCAATGCCAGATTTAGAGGTGTGCTTTATCTTCTGCAAGGTGTGGGGAGCACTAGGGAATGCTAAAGTGTGGGCAGCTCACTTGCTTTATTTTGGGGGGCTGGAGCAGACTTTGTTTCACCCATAGAGTCAAATTCATGTGACAGATGAGAAAGGCAGAGTCATTTTAGACCCCCAGCTAGAGGCCAGATTGTGAGCCACGTGACTGAATGCCTCATTTTCAATATAGGAATCCTGCTTCAGTCTAGACTGAGGCTCAGAGGGTGATGCACGGAGTCTGAGGTCACACTGTTAGAAGGTGGGGGAGCCAGGACAGCAACCTCACTGGGGTCACGACTCTGGAGCTGTGATCTTCCCAGTGACCATGCTGACTGCTCAGTTGTTTGGAGCACTGAGCTGGAGCTGGGTATTTTCCACTAGACCCAGCGCCTGTGTAGGAGGTGCTCTGTCCAAGATGTTTCCTGCTGGCCTCTGGTGACAGTAGGGTGTGGAGAGAACCACGTGCTGGAGGGGCAGGGGAGGAAGTACCCCCATCTGTCCTGTCACTGCACACCCTCCAAGAATGGGCACCAGGCTCCCCACTACCCTGGGTGGGAATAAACTCTTGAACTCTCTGCAGAGATAAAAAGCGCTATCTCCTCTCAGCCTTGAGTGTCGGCAGATGGGGCCTCCTGGGCCAACCTCCAGCTGCCTCCACCGGCAGTTGTGAGGAAAAGCTGTTGGGGTAGGTGGCCCCTCCATTCTTTCCTCCCTTGGGGATGCACCAGCACAGCCATTGAGCACAGCTTGCCAGCAGGCAAGGAACCCCAAGTCAGGGGTGTGAGGAGCTAAGAGGCATAGTCTACCCCAGCTAGCAAGCTCTTCGCAAGTGGGTGACCTCCATCTCATGATAAAATGAAATCAGGCTGCCTGATTCAAATGCTAGCCTGCCCTCTTGAGCTGTGTAAATCTGGGAAAGTTCACTCAATTCAGTGCTGGGTCTCTTCCTCTGTAAATGAGGGTTTGGAGAGGCAGGCACTGGTGAATCCATATGAAGCAGCCAGGATGGTGCTGGCATGGTGATAAGATCTCTGTAGGAACCCGTTACTTACTACTGAGCCTCTGATTCACTCTCTGATCGCTGACCTGTGATCACCAACCTCCCTCTGCTTTCCTTCCTTGCTCAGGGAAGCTCCGTTGTCTTTCAAACATCCTCTGTCACACTGGCCTCCTGTCCTGTATCTCAGGACGAGGGCTGCTCTGTGGATACCTTCCCACATGTGTGATAAGGACACAGACTTTCTGGTCCTGCTCAGATGAGACAAGACAGGCAACTCTCTGTCTCCCACACTGACGGTACAGTGCTGGAGAAAGGACCGTTCTTTTCCCAGTCCTACAGAAAAAAAAAATATATCACTATGGTGATTCATGGACTTAGGGTCCTACAAAGTCAGGGTTGACAGGGGACCTCTGAGGGTACCCCTGTCTGTTTCATGCTCTTGCCCCTTGCATTCCCACCCCCAGTTGAAGGCACCAGACCTCTGTATAGTTCCCAGGGCAGCAAGACGGATCCAGTTTCCCCTGCTTCTGGGAAGAATGCCCAAGGACAACCAGGTCTGGGTCTCACAGTTCCAGGGACTGAGGATGAGCCTGCTTGTCCCTCCATAGTCCACAGCTGAGCAGGCTGGCTCGGAGCCTTTGCTATTTGGAGGGATGTTTTGATAACCTCTTACAGCTCCTCCCCCATCCTGCAAAGCCCCACCTGATCACCCACACTCTGGGCCCCTCTTATCTCTTTGCTCTAAGCTTGCCATCCATTACTGTCTGCTGGCAACACGAGTTTTATCTGGGTCTCCATGGAATGAAATTGATTTCTATGAATAATTGGAATAGCCGGCTGGTGACCCGGTATTGCTGCCACTACCGGTGGTGGAGCCTTCAAAGCTCACATCTCTCTTCATTCCCATGAGTGTTATCTGGTCCAGACCACCCTAACCTTCTGCTTGGATTGTGGTTACAGCGTTCCATTGCTCTGCTAGGCTTACCTGCCCCCTCCCCCACCATCCATCCACAGCAATCCGTCCACTGCAATTCATCCTCCACATAGCAGCTAAAATGATCTTGAAAAGCTCAAGCTTTCCTAGAGAGTAACCTTTCCTTCCCTGGGCCTGTCATTTGTGATTGGATTTCAACTTAACTTTCTAGTCTTGTAGATAAAGATTCACCTTCAAGTGTCCTAGGTGCCAAAGGACAACTTAGCCCAAGCTGCTTCTTGGGAGTGTGTTCCTGCATTCAAAGGTAATTCTTGCTGGACACCTCCCCTGCCCAGGCTCTTTGGGGGTATATACAGATGGGTAAGACACAGACCTTGTCCTCAGGGAGCACATGGGCTAGTAGGAGAGGCAGAATCATGAAAAGTTGCTTTATAATGGAGTAAACAGGTATCCTGGAGGCAAGGATGGAGAGATAGGGAGTGGGCTGTGAACCCACAGGACCCCAACCCAACCTGGAGTTGGTAGGGAAGCATTCCTGGATGAGAGAACATAGGGCTGGGTCTTGAAGGAAGAGAAAACTGGCCATATGGGCAAAGGAGACCCTAACTGTTAAACAATACTAACCACTTGAACTAGACCAATCCAAATGCTACTTCCTCCAAGAACTCTTCCTTAATTGGCAAGGCCCACACTGCCCTCCTTCCAGAGCCTTCAGTCTGTACAGTTGCACAGGGCCTCCCGCTCTTGGCTTAATGCTCTGTTCTCGCTGTCTTAAAATTATTAACGATTTTATTTTGCAGTGTTGAGGATTGAACCTACATCCCTAGCCTAAAAATTACAAATCATTTTTTAACAATGGCTCCTAATTTTTTTTTTTAAATTTTTTACTACCCATCACCCAAATATGCAGCTGGCCCTGCCATCCACAACTCTTGTCACTTTTGACCTTGTATTTGTCCTCTCAGATTTCTTATCGTTTCCCTGGGGGCAGTGGCAATTCCAGGTGGGTCTGCCTCATCTCTGTCTTTTGGGTCCCGCACAGAGGCAGGTAGAAAGGAGGCACTTGTGGATAATGTAGCAAAGACAATGAACTCCACTGGAACACACTGTCAATCAAAGCCAGGTTAGCCACTCCTGGGGAGAGGCAAGGCCCAGACTGCACAGACTTCAGGGACTCAGGGAGGAGTGACAGTGTGGCTGGACATGGTAGGAAGTACTCCCCAGAGGACACTCTGCTGCTCTTCTGTCCTGGGCTCAAGTCCATTTTGATATCTAGTCCCCATTCCACTTGCTGCACAGATCCTGTCCCTCTTGCAGGGCCTCTCCCCAGGCCTCTGGGAAGTAGAGAGAAGCTGGGAGGTGGGATGACAGCATCTTAATTTCCCTGCTAATTACAAGTGCTGGGAAGAGGGGTGCTAAAAGCCAGATAATTACCTGGGAGGAGCCAGACTCCTGGCTGTTCCTGGTCCAGGTATTTCACTTTAAGAATTTTCTTTTCTTCTTCATTAAAAAATAACTTTTTAAAAAAGGGAGATAAAAAGAACTAAGGACATGGCCTCTCTCTTCTCAGCCTTAGCAAGTAAAGAAAGCAGTCCCTTTCCTAAGTCCCTTGCTGCCCTCTTTTCATCAGGGACCTAGATCCTCCTGGGGAGACAGCTGGAGAAGCACAATCTCCTCTGCTCTGCTCACCATTCCTAGACACAATGTGTGTATGTGTGTGCACGAAAACACACACACACACACACACACACACACACACACACACACACACACACCAGCTACCCACAGCTCCATTTTTGAGAACGAGAAACTGAGAAGCCTGACTTGTTAGGACTGCAGGGCATAGGGGAGAAGTCCCCTCTAGTCCCCTCCATGGGCTCTGAGAGCAGGGAGCAGAGGCTGGGCCATGTCACCCAGTGGCTTGGCCTGACTCCTGCACCCCAGTGCCTGCCAGCTTCAGGCATAGCTTAAAAGGCTCCCAACAGGAAGCCCTGAAGTTGATGAGCATTCTTGTGGTCCAGCATTGATACAGCGATGCTCTGTTTCATGAAGCTGTTGTAATCTCCATAATAACATTTTCCTCTTCTTAAATAAACTTGGACTCCAGCCCGAAGAATGTGGCTGGCTTTGCCTGGGGAATTCAGGACCCTAGGCTAGGGAGGGAACACGGCTTGGAAAGGTGGGAAGGAAAAGGGAGTCACAGCTCCCCACCTTGGGGCTGGGACTCAGTGGGGCCCAGCAGGGGAGTTGGCCGGGAAGAATCTCAGAGGGCTCCATAGTCCAGCTCTGGGCTGGCCAGGGCACCTCTGCCCTCCAGGGCATAATTCCTTCCAGTACAGGGAGGTTTTGATTAAGGGACCACTACACGCTACTTGAATGATCTCAAGAAAGTCACGTCACCTCTCGGTGCCTTAGATTCTTCAATTGAAAAAATAGGAATCATTATAGTAAGCAACTTACAGGTACACTGTGAGGAGCACATGAGAGGAATATGTAAAGTACCTCATGCAAAGCATGGGCTCAGCACATCTTTAAAAGAAATACACACAGATGATCTTGCTTCAGATCATTTTAAAGTTCTAAGTAATTTAGGTTCTGAGTTAAGGGATGAAAAAAAATCTTAGTATTTTTGAGCCACTGAATAGAAAATGTCTTAAGATCATAAAACAATGAATTAAAATGTTACTTAGCAGTGTGGAATCTTAAGATTCACAGAATTCTACGCTGAAACAAAACAAATGATAGTCACATCTTAAGGTCTTAAAGGTCAGTACAACACTGGCTGTTGGGTATCTGTCTCAGATCTCTGTGACAATACCTCCTAGGTTGTTTCTTTCTTTCCTTTCTTTCTTTCTTTTTTTTTCTTTCTTTCTTTTTTAACTGAGGGCCTTATGCATGTGTTTTCTAACACTGAGCAACATCCTCATCCCTTTTCTATTTTATTTGAGACAGGCTTCTTGCTAAGTTGCTGAGGCTGGCCTTAAACTTGCAATTCTTTTATCTCAGTCTCCTGAGTTGCTGGGTCACAGGAGTCAGCTTCTCTTATGTTGTTTCTGAAAAGTTCTTGAAAACTGAGCCCATATTTTCCTCCCTTGGTCCTAGTTCTATCTGAATCACCAGAGCATATTGCCTCATTTGGCATTCCTACTAATGCCCCAGAAGGTGACCTGGTATGTCTGATTGGCAGGGTTCAGAGGGATTTCTATTACCCTTCATATATTTATGTGCCAAGGACCATGTTCTCCTGGCAAGTGAGCTTCTCTGGTTCTCAAGTTCTAGAGACCATTGGCAGTAAGTGGTTCCAGTAGTGTGTGTGACACGAGCAAGGGACGGCGGCGAGGTCCCCCGACCGCTCCCGGGTGGTCCTGAAGTCACGGCTGCCCCTGCCCCAGGTAACCTCTCCCGGCCGACTCCGTGTCTTGAAGAAAGAAGTCGCCACACGCGAGATGCCTTTTCGAATGCTCGGTTTATTCACTCCAAGGGCATCACATCACACGAGGCACAGGAACAGAGGCTGGTGGGACACAGTTCGCTCGATGTTGACCCACACATAGTGGGTCTGAACTGGCCAAAGAGCTCAGCCTTCCTGGCCTTTAAATACTATAGTTGTTTACAATACTTCAAACCAAAAACATGTTTATTCCATAATTTCTATTTCTTATCCTATCTTAACAGATCGTCTCTATTACATCACACCTTGCTTACATCTTTGCTTATCTTAGACAATCACACTTGTTTTGTGCTAAAATACCTCAAAACATGTTTACCTTGTATCCTTATCTATTTCACACATTTTCTAGCTTAGGCACCTTTCTTCATCACAACATGTTTACTTCAAACTCTCCTGTCCTTTGTTTATTTCAAACTCTCCTGTAACTCTCCTGTCAGTGTGTGTGTGTGTGTGTGTGGTGTGTGTGTGTGTGTGTGTGTGTGTGTGTGTCCCTGTGTATGTGACTGTGTGTGT
Organism: Ictidomys tridecemlineatus; assembly: GCF_052094955.1. NCBI lineage: Eukaryota > Metazoa > Chordata > Mammalia > Rodentia > Sciuridae > Ictidomys > Ictidomys tridecemlineatus. The sequence continues at coordinate 35,552,397 of NC_135487.1, forward strand.
GCACCTTTGTGTATAAGGTTGGGAAGGGAGCTTTGGAGCTGAATTTCAGAAGTTAAGGAAACCAAGATTAAAGAGGGACTAGAAAGGAAGAGAAGTGGCTGATCTTCCTGCACCCAGTGGAAGATGGGACCAGCCTTCATCATGAGGGGCACCTGCTGAGGTGGTGGCATGAGCAACTTGGACAAAGTCCACCTTACCCATCTCTCAACAGGTCGGCAGAACATGTGCGATGTTCCTCATTGTCTTGTCATCTTCTCATCTGGTTCCCTTTGAGAGGAAGCAGCAGCATGGGCAGAGTCACATATATATTTCAGAAAGTTCTCCTGGGCAAGGATCTCCAATGGAGGAGCTGGAAGGATGCGAGGCCAGATGTTGAGGTGAGGTGGGAGGTAATGAGGGTCGTGACATTGAACTGGGGGATAGCCACAGGTAGTGGTCCTCATAGAGCTTAGCACAAGGCTGGGCACACATCTGCTATTACTATGGATCATTAATATTATTCATTCTGAAAAATACTCATAGTGAGAATAATAGTAGTTCTCACCTATTGAGCATTGCAGTCTAGGGTATCATGTTCCTCACCTACATTATTTCATTTAATCCCTGTAACCTTTACTAACTTCATTTTACAAACGAGGAACCTGAGGCCCAGAGAAGTTAGGCATTTTGCCCAAGATGCCCCACAACTAGAAAAAGACAAATTCAGGATTTTTTAAAACATGATTATCCAACTCCAAAGCTGATGCTGTAATTAGGTCACCACAGAAACAGTCTTGGAGGAGTTTCCTGACTATCCTGGGCACTGGGGAGAGAGTCAGCAGAAGACCCTGTCGGACTGGCCCCAGAGGAGAGAAGGAGGGGGAAAGGTTTGTCACCTAACAGGACCACGGAGAGTCCATGGAGGTCCCAGGGCAGACTCTGTTTCCTCCCACAGATGCTATGCAAGGCTGACCTGGAGGAGGAAGCCCCAGGTTGGGGAGGGGTCCAGCAGCCCTGCCCACTCCCCCAGGTTTTGGTTCCTTGGGGCTCGTAGGATCAGCTCTCTTCCACTCCCAGCTCCTTGTGGTGGAGCTGTACGTCTTTTCCTCCAGAGACCACCATCTCTCCTTAATTGGTGGAAAATTGGTTGCTAAACTGTCAGGAAATCACCGATTTTCCATCCATTACTGGGGGGGATCAGGCTGGGTAGCTGTGGGGGACTCTGGGTGGGAAGCAGATGCTGATTAGGCCTCCAAGTTAACGATTAGGTTTGTGGACCTCCTCAGGCAGTCCTCCCCGACTGCTTATTAAGTCGCTGTGAAGACCCGATGGGTAGGAGATATTGGTTACATGGCACGCAGAGCCGCAAGAGTGGCTATTCATTAGGCCTCGGTTGTGGGGACAGAGAAGACCTAGGAAAAAACAGTGGCTTCGATCCAGGAATGTTAAACAGCCCCATAAGTTGGCAGAGAACTTTCTAATTGCTGCTCTTAAGCTATATGTATTTATATAGGTGATTTTTTGGAGGAAAGAATTTCAGCATTGGGGTGAGATCCCCACTATGATTTCACCCAGGATTAGGTTGTTAAAGAATAGATATTAATTAAAGTTGAGGGCCTCAATCCCTTCCTAATTAGCTCATGGAGTATAATTTGCCTGCAAATGCTACTGTTACAATTATCTTGAATTTGTCTGGCGCTCTCCTCCAGCTGGACTGGGTGGGCTTTACCCCATTACATGAGCAAAGGGGAGGGGAAGGACTAGGCATGGGTTTCACTCCTACCCTGCTCCTGACTGTCGGGCGAGGAAAGGGTTCTATCTCTGGTTCCTTCACCTGCACTGAAAGGGTAGTTAAGGGAAAGAGATGGATATATCTGAGGAGCCTATTTTAGCTGGGAGCCTGGGATCCACAGAGTTAATGAATAGTCAACACTATCCTGAAGATGAAAATATATTTGTGCCCAGAGTCTTCTGCATTCTCCACAACAAGAGAAATCCAAAGGGATTGTCATCTTCTCACCTGGTTCCCTTTGAGAGGAAGCAGCAACACAGGCAGAGTCACATATGTATGTCTCTTTGCCTCAGGGAAGCCAGAGAGTTCTCTTGTGGAGCCTGACCTTCAATTGTCAGCATGTTCCTTTTTGAAAAGCAGGTTATAGGGGTGTTTATCAGCCTCTGTGATGGGCAGAGCAGTGCACCCAGCAGTTCTCACTTATTGGTGGACCCTGGCTGGTTTTCTGTGTCCTCTGACCACTCCACCTCTATTCCCTGAACACCATATGGCCATCAAAAGTTGTTCATTGTCTGCCTTTTCCAGAAATTCTTCTCTTCACCCTCTTCTCGGCCTACCAAATTCCTTTCACGTTTTAGTCCCTTCTTTATGAATTCTTTCCATACTTTCCCAGACAGGAATAGTGGTTAAGGCCTCCCCTAAATGAATCCTCTGTTCAAATCTTTAGCTAACCCCACCTTGCAGGGTATTTATGTCATGTCCTCACCTATTGCACATGAACTTCTTGAAGGCAGGGCTCACACTGTGTCTAATTTAACTTGAAATCTCCAGAGCACAGGCCGTAGCAGGTGTCAGAGTTAGCTGCATTCAGTTTATGCCTCTGACTTTTATAGCATATTTAAGAATGGGCTCTTGGTCTTTCCCCCCCTGATGTGAAGAGGACTCTGGACTTGGACAACACCAACGGGACCTTGGGTATTCCCTGGGGCAGTGGAATCTGGGCCCTGTTCTCAGCCTTAGCACAGGCAGGTAAGAGGGGTCTTATTGTCCTTATCCGACTCAGGGATTCTGGGCTCAGGGGACATGGGAGAACAAAGCCTGTATCTTCCTCTTCTTCCTCCTGAGATCCCTAACACAGACTGGGGTGATGGGGGAGAGGAAGTGAGGCTGTCTTGCACTGAGCTCAGCTGGCCTTGAAGGAACCCACAAAAGAGACTGAACCAGGCCATTGAAACCCAAACCTCTGGGTGGAGGAGTCTGCCTGCAGCCCCCTGAACTGGGGGGTTGGGAATCAAAGTAAGGGAGGTGCTGCTGACTGGGAGTATAAACAGGTTCAAGAAAGGCTTAAAGAAATTCCTAGTTGACAGATCCCCAGCAGGTAACAGGTCATTAATAACCATGAAAGATGGTGACGATGATGATAATAATAATAATTAATAATAATACCTCCAAGAGGGCTTTTATACTTTTAAAAGCCTTTTTTCCTGGCAGGATCTCGTTAGATACTCTCCACCCGCGTGGGGGAGGGTGCCGGTGCTCTGAAGGGTGAAGGGATTTGCCTGAGACTGCACAGCCTGTTCAGGGCAGTACTGGCACTAGATGCAGGATGTTCCTCACTCTGTCCCCCAATTTTTTTAGAGAGTGGGGTACAACTATCCAAAGGCATTGTCGGGTGGGAGCCTAGAACCCCATTTTTGTCCTGCTCCCCCAAGCCCTGCATTGTTATGCTGCTTCTATAAACTTTTCACTCAATGGACAGCAAACTGGGCTCAGAGCCCTGTTCTCTCAGTGATTTGCCAGGTGACATTGAACAAGCGTCTCCACCTTCTTCAGTTTGCCCGTTTGTTCAAGGTAATAGTTGGATATTCTGGGAAATTAACCTCTTGGATCCACCATTTCCTCTTGGTGAAGTGAGGGGGCAGAAGTACTTGACAAGTAGATGACATGATGAACTTAGCCAGTTTAGCACAGAGAGAGCTGACCACAAACACAAGGTTGCGGTGATATCTGGGAAAAGCAGCCCAGGTTGGGGCAGGAATTTGATGTCATTTGGGGGACCTGTCTGCCTTTTTTTCTGCTCAGGGGTTTCAAAGCTGGTTTCTTTGCACCCTGCACATTTCATGGACGCTTTGCACTGGCTCATTAGAAAGTGATGGTGATTTGTTCTATCTTGCCAGATCCTAGAAAGGTCTATTTTCTGCATGGACTGTGGCCTTAGAAGTTCTGTGAATTCACCAGATGTGTCACAACTTCAATGTGTGAGGATATTTGTTCTGAAGCTAGTTTGTCTCATTCCATCGGCACATGGTACATCGCTCTCCAGAGGAGCACTTGTTCTCCAGTGAAAATCGAGTCCCCCTTGGGGAGTGAAAGGGGCCAGTGCTGCCACCTACAGTCAGATTCGTTAATGGATTAGATTCATTTCATGAAAAGCCTGCTTAAAGAATAACAGAAAACAAACAAAAAAAAAAAAAAAAAGAGAGAGAGAGAGAGGGGAGATTCAGTTGCCAATTTCAAATGCCTCCCTCCCTCCCTCACCTTACTGCCTCAATATTTTAAAACTTATAGTTATTAACCACTGTTGTCTTCAGCTATCCCACCTTAATAGAAATTGCTGGTTGCAAACCAGGATGCATGTGGTGACATTTCCATTTGGGCTCACCCCCAGAGCACTGACATTCACAGTGCCTGTCAGGGTTTATAGGATGCCCAGAGGCTTCTGCATTCTCTATAGCTCTCCATTCATAGATTGGTTCATTATATATTGCATCATTGCTTTGGTATTGGATCAAGACTTGTGAATGTTTCATATCTTTACTAGGTTTGCAAAGCTTCAGTTTACCAAATCCCATTGGGATGGAATGATCCAAAGGGTGGTGCCAGGAATAGAACAATTTTGATTCTTGCAGATGAAGGAGCTCAGAGGACCTTGCTTCTGATTTGTCTTTTGCTACTTCTCAGAGAGCAAAGAGGACATGTCTGGGGTCAGCAATGCTATCTGTCTTGTGTGGGGAGCAAGGAGGAGAGGTCTGAGTCCTTGCACTCCAGTCTCGGGTGGAGTTGCGATTTGCTGCCAACTTTTCATCACCCCAAAGATTGTGAACAGTAATCAAAACTTGCGCTGGACAGCTTGGGGCTTCAGTGTGACTCTGGATTTAGAAAGGTAAACACGCACAGACTCCTCTCAGGGCAATGTATGCTAGAGCACTGCAACAAACCCAGTGGAGATTTTTCCAACTACCTTAGGGGAAATAGGAGCTCAGGTGGGAAATTGCCCAGGCTGAGGTCACCCAGTGGGTTGAGAGTGGAGCCAGGACTGGAACCTAGGTCACTTGGCTTCTCACTTCAGGCTCTCTGGGAAGACTTCTTTCATAGCCTGTGACCTCTCAGAGCAGGACCTGGCTCTCTACCCAAAGCTCCCTGTCCCTGAGGGCTATAGAGATGAAGCTTAATTTTTAATGAACTGGTTTTCAGTTTAACTGTTCCTTTGGCAATGATTAATACTTGGTCCACCCGTCTGGCATTAGTGATCCTGACCAGGGCTGACCCATGCAAGTGTAGGTGGCCTCCAGGTTCAGGTGTGCCTCATATGCAGATGGGCAAGGCTTAAAGGGTGCAGGAATGGCCTTCTATCTCAAGGCATCTCTTCTGTCCTCTGCTTGGAATTGTGTCATTAGAATTGCTACTCTGCCAAAGAAGGACATTAAAAATGCCACTGGTCAAGGGAGCTAGCGATATAAATTGTGTTTAGAATACTCCTTGGGCTCTTGATCTGACAGCTCTGGTGTCCAGAAGATCAGAGTCATGATCAGAGTTAGGATTTTTAGTTGAAGGTTAGCAAGCTGATGATAAGCCAGGTGGTATGTGTCCTGTGTGCCAGAATTGGGGATGGCAGGGATGTGTGTGGCGAGGACACAGATTTGGAGCTGGGAAGACCTTGGTGCAAAGTCTAGTTCTGAGGGTCACTAGCTTTGAGGACTTGGAAATGCTTCTCTGAGCCATAGTTTCTTATTCTACCAAGTGGAGATAATAAGCTCTCTCTCTAGATACTTCTGAGGGTGAAATGAGAAAGTGTAAGTAAATTATCTGATCTCCTTCAGAGGCATGAACTAGAGAGGGCTTCTTCCCCCATTTTTCTTCCTTCTCAGGGGTATAGCCTGCCCTGTGTGGGGAGGTAGAGGAGATCCCTGGTTTACACAGGGTGGTGGAGAATTTTGCTCGCTGATTCTGGATTCTTACAAGGATGGATTCTCTCTCCATGAGATGGGTAGTTAGCCAGGCCACGGGGTTACCTCTTTTCTGCTTCTGAAGTCAGTTGGAACCTTGAGCAAAGCTGAATCCGCCTCCAGCTTCCTGCCTCTTCTCATGATTGCAAACATTGTGAGCTGAGCAAGTGTCTCTGGTGGAGTCCGTCACAGTCTCCTGCCTCTGTTTTGTGTCAGCATCCGCTGGCACTGGCAGCAATTTCCTCCTGCTGTTGCCTAATGGATGCTCTTCTGTGTTGGCATCCCTGGCTTGGGGTGGACATGCAGTGGTTCAGTCCTCTTTCTAGGCTGATGCACTGTTTGTACCCTTTGCCTCAAGGGCCACAGCCAGGAGGAGTCACACAAATGGGATAGAGTTAGCCCTTTCCTGCTCTGACCACGTGGGACTGACCATGGTTGCCTAACTTGCTGGCCCCTGTCATATCTCAGGTCTTCCTCTTCTTCCCCTATGCCTGAAGTGCCCTGCCCAGAACTTTGTCTAGAGAAAAGCTCATTACTCAAGCCAGGGCCCACTGTCCTGGATCTCTAGACCCAGAGGACAGCCAGTCCTTAGCTTCCCTGTAACAGCTTCCATAGCTCTGCATGTTGTCTATTTACCTGCCCATCTCTCTTACAGACTGGAGGCTCTATGAGCCATTCCTAGGTCCTGATCTCTGGGCCAGAGTCAGGACCATTTTCTTGAGATTGAGCTGAGCTGAAGTCCTGGGGAGGAAGGAGAGTGGTTTTCATGACCTCCCCAGTGAGGATGGATTGGGTTGGAGGTCAGGCAGGCTGAAGCAGGCCATCTTGAAGCCACCAGCGGAAGCTATGGCTCCTTCTCTGTTTTGGTTTTGCTTTTGTGGGCTTTTCATTTCAGAAGTTAATCTAGTTAATGCCAGCAATGTCATTTTGGCAAGCCAGCAATTTCCTTTTGCCCTTTATTTAACGAGCCCCGCCCCCTCCCCAATCTCTATAATAAAAGGCATGCAGGTGGGTAATTACAGAGGTGTGAAATAGGGGTGCTGGGCCAAGGCCAGCTGAGCATTCTGGAGCATCCGCTGGGGAGGGTTTTAGGGAACTACCCAGTCCCACTATTCAGTTGCAGGTAGAGAAATGGAATGTTCGAGAGGGTAAGTAACTTGCATGAGGCAACACAGCAAGTAGGAGGTAGAGCCAGCACAGGAGTCCAGGTCCTTAACCCCTTGCTGAGGTACTTCCCACTACTCAATGCCAACACTGTTCCCTTTGTATACCCTGCTGAAAATTCCACAGGAGTGCCGCCATCCATCCATCCATCCATCCATCCATGCAGTCCATAGATACTTACTGAGGGTCTCTGTTGCATGCATGGCACTGTGAATAGCTGTGACCAAGGCTGTTGCAGCCTTGTCTTCACAGAGATTATCTTCTTAGGTCACAGTCTGACACACAGCCCGATGGAGGCACGGCATGTGATAATAGGTGATTTCAATACAGAGTGGCAAATGCTAAGTTTCTGTAAGGATCAGCCTCTGTAGAAACACAGAAAATGTCTGGCACCATAATGAATCTTGAAGGATAGGTAAGAGTTTGTAAAAGGTGCTGTGTGAAGATAGAGAAAGCTTTTTAAGGAATCTGAAAAGATATTTACCCAAATGTTAATAATGCTCATCTTTGGGGAATGGGGTTTGAAGGGTAGTGGGAGGGAGGGATGGAGGAGAAATTTTACTTCCTATTCTACTTTTGGTATTGTGTGAATTAGAATGTATATGTACTGGCATTTTAATAAAAAGGTACTTCTATTTTGAAAAAAAATTGAGGGTAATTAGGGAACAACAAATGTCTCAATGTGACAAATACAGTATTAAGGGAGAGAAGAATAGAAGGTCATAGAAGGTCATGGAGGTTGGCTGAGGTCCATGTAATGTTCTGAAATGCTGGGCCAAGACTTTGGACTTGAACCAGTGGTTAATGGAAGTAAGGGTAGAGGCCAAATCCACAAGACTTTGCAATGCTTGAAACATAGCAGATGCTCAGTTAATCCATACCTGATTTTGAATGCAAAGGGCATCTCTGCTCTCTTCTTGGGTAACCTTTCTTTTGCTGGGCCCAATGGCATATGCATATAATCTCACTGCTTTGAGAGGCTGAAACAAGAGAATCATATCACAAGTTTGAGACCAACCTGGGCAATTTAACAAGACATTGCCTCAAAATTAAAAATAAAAAGGACAAAGGATGTGACTCTGTGGTAGGATGACCTTGGGTTCAATTCCCAGTTCACAGAAAAAATAAAAGGGCAGGTCATATAATATGGAGTCATTTGAGTTTTGAGGTAGAAGGCGTGAAGGTGTGGGGCTTTGCCACCATGTGCCGATGGCAGCGGGAAGCCTACTGTAGGGAAATGCATTCCTGCAGAAGCAGACGAAGTGGCAGGAGAAATTCTATAATACAAAGAGAGATAAGAAGGGCTGAGGTTGTGGCTCAGAGGAAGCATGCTCACCTGGCATGCGTGGGGCACTGAGTTCGATCCTCAGCACCACATAAAAATAAAGTAAAGGTATGATGTCCACCTACAACTAAATATATATATATATATATATATATATATATATATATATATATATATATATATATTAAAAGAGATAAGAATACTGTGATTTCTTCTCAGACCTGAGGAAAGTGGAATGGGTCCAGATCCAGGGAACGTGGCATAAGTTGAGAGCTACTTTCTTGAAATAGGGAAATTCCTAAGACATGGACTTTTCCAGAACAGATGAATTGTGTGTGTGTGTGTGTGTGTGTGTGTGTGTGTGTGTGTCTTGTGGCTAAAATTGATCAAAGCAGGTCATTGCCAGTTTTTACCACCCACATGGGGTCTGCTTCAGCATCTCCCCATTTCAGTGACAGCAGGAGGGAGCTTCCTACAGTGCAATGTTGACTGGATCGCTTCAGGATAAAGTTCAGGGTCCTTCCTCACCCTGGCTTGGGGGTGCTTTGTGTTCTGTTCCTGGCTCATTTCTCTAGCCTCACCTTCCACGGTCCTCCTATCCTACTCTGCAGCCCATTCAATGGCTTTCAGTTAACCCCGGGCCTCCATGCCTTTCTCTCTTTGCCTACATCAGCATTTTCCTTGGAATATCCCATCCTACTCTCCGCCTCCCACTTGTCAGATGTATTCCCATCCTTCTTTTAAGTTTCCATCTTGAAGACATCTTCCCTGTGAAGACTTTTCCAGTCACATCCCCACTCCCACCAGTATCTTTCTCCTCTGAATAGACTTACTCCTTCCCTCCTTGACACTCTGTGCCCAAAGTGCTCGGCACGATTACATTCACTTGCTATCAGACACACTGTCCGTGATCACTGTTTAAAGAGCAATGACAACTCACTGAACAGAGCATTCGCTTATCTGTCTCTCCCTTACCACATTCCCTTCCTCCCTGACTATAATCTCATGGTGTCAGGGACCTTGTTTGGCTATCCCTAGCACATGGCACAGCAGCTGGAACATACTAGTATGTATTCAGTAAGCATTTGTTAAACTATTGTGTGAATAGCAGATCACCTCTGTAATGATTTCTCTTGTCAAATAAAAATCAGATCACACCACTACATCCTCTCACCTCACGGAGGGTCGGCACAGCTGTCTGTACTGGGAGGATGTGGAGGGCTGTTCTATCCCTGCCTTCTGCCCTTGGATAGTCCTCTGCCCTGCTCCAGATGTTAGTTTCCCCATCTCGTTCATTGAGGGTAATAATCCTTGTGCTACTTCTCCATAGAAATGTTTTGAATCTCAAAGATAAAGACTCAGATCCACTCACTACAAACTCCAGGCAGCACGAGCATGTTGGTGGACAACAGCCTTGTCTGCCCAGGCCGTGGCTCAGCTTTGGGGGGCTCCTCTCCTACCATCAGAGACTCTCCCCTCTTCCAGCTCACTTATATTGTGGGGCTCAGAGAATGTTAATTATTAGGTTGCAGCCCACCTGGAGAGCCTTAGATGAAAGCAAACTCAGAGTGTAAAGTCTAATCGATGCCCAGTGCCTGGCGTCAGGGCCTTGGCTCACTCTGCCTGGAGATGGATCATTAATCCAGGCACTCTGACCTGGAACACTGGGCCCGGGAAGTCCTGAAACATTCCTGACCACCCACGGCTCCCACCATTAGCCCCATCAGGCAGCCTGCCCTGCCGCTGACTTGCAGAAGTTTACAGTCTCAATGTTAGATGAGACTCAGAGAGTAGCTGGTCCAGACTCCCAGCCACAGCAGGAATCCAGGCTCCACTGTGCACTGGATGCTCAGTCTCTGGAGAGGTGTTCTTGAGGAACAGCCCTGGGCGTGGAGTAGACAGATATATGTGAGTTTGGGCCTTGCCTTCCCCTTCTGTAAAAGAGGGATAAGGTTATCTAGCTCACCAGACTGATGTTTAGGAATGGATTAATTTGCCTGAAGGATTTTTATTTTGAAATTAATAAGAAGGACGGTCATATGGGAGGAGTTATTGTCATTCCTAACATCACAAGGAGTCCCTGGGATATAGTCATTTCTTTATGCCCAGAGTCATCTTGGATAAGGTGTTGCCTCTCTTTTTGCAAACTTTTATGATCCCTGGGCCTGAAGTAGAAAGTAAGGACCCCTTTCCTCCTGCCCAAGGCCCTTCACTCTGTAATGTCCCTTCCTTTCTCAGCTGCATCTCCTGCTTCTCCCCACCCATCAACTGCCTTTCAGACACACAGTTGACTTTGATAGCCCATTAGCCTGGCACACTGGGGCTCCTCTCCCTTTACTTTGGGTGCATTTCCACCTATCTTTCAAGTCCATCTTCTGAGAAGCCTTCCCAATTCCCTACTACAACCCACTGGTGAAATCAGGTATTGCTTCTTTTGGTTCTCATGGAATGCCATGGTTTTTATTACCCTAGAACAAAAGCATATCATTGGAGTTTAAGCCATTTTTCTTCTTAGATGAAAAAAGGAATATTAAAATGTAACTTCCCTGGTGGTGGTGATGGTGGAGGAACCGGTATTCTTGTTATGGCAAATCACAACAACAATATAACAATATCAGTCATGGGTTCCTTGGCATGACTTTTTTTTTTTTTTAAACAGCTGAGTACCTAGTTTCTGGACAAATTTACTCTAGAATTAAACCAATCTGAATATAAATCTATATCCTGGCTACAAAATGACACGATGGTACTATCAGTGTTTTTCAAGCTGTGGTCTCTGGCCCCGTGGTTTGACCATGCAGGGCGTGGCATTCCAGGTGGGCCTTCAATGGAGGCCATTCCTTACCTCTGTCTCACAACTCCGTTCTCATTGATTCCATACCTTGTGTGGTTCCTGAGGGCCCCTCTGGCTCTGATCTCCTGTGATGCCCTGATTCCACGAGGGAGGCAGGTGACTGGGAGAACGTTGTGATGAGGAAACAAGACAGAAGGGGCCATCAGCCTGGCCTGGTCAGGTTCTAGGCCATGGTTTGAGGTTCCCAGGCACCTGGGGCAGGTGAAGAGGGCAGGGCTTTGTCTACCTTTCTATAATGCCTCAATGGTACCTTGCACAGTGTTTAGCCCGGAATAGGTGTTGAGTATTTGTTGAATGAAGACGAAGGTTGTCCACAGAATATTTCCTCAGACTGGATTAACTGAGAAGGTGCCTGGCTTAATCTGACTTATTCTGCTTCCTTTCTTGGGGAAACACCCACTGAATGAACTCACCAGCCCAGAAGACTCTCAAATTCCAATTTCTTGGTGGACACCACAACAAGCTCACCCCTTCAAATTGATGTATGGAAGCTTCCTAGAGAAGATCCCAGGTCTGAGGAGAGATGGAGGCCGGGGGAGCTCCCTGCTCAGGGGAACTGAGGTAGGTAGAGGTCCTGAGGTGACCCTCAGCTTTGGAGAAGGTGTCAGAAGTCCCTGAGACAATACACAGCAGGACTCTGGGGGAGTTTTGGCACCTTTGTCCTATGTCCATATCCATGAGTGTAATTTCAGGTGGGTCTTCAAAGGGACTAGCTATAAACTCCAAAATGGAGAAGGATCTGTGTGGTCAGCTTGTCTATAGAAGCTGAGGAGCTGGGGCAGCCCAAACTTGGCCCAGAAAGGAGCCCAGGATGATCATGGACAAGGACAGAATTTCAGAGTTGAGGAGGGTGGTAGGAAGAGCTGCTGGGGTTTACAAGAAGAAAGAAACACAAGAAGCAATTTGGGAATAAGGGGAGCCTTGTGGGCCACCCTCACCACTGCCTCATTGTGAGCTCTTAGAGGACAGGACACGGGGCCCTTCTCTATCCCCCTTGGACTCAGCATCAAGCTTTGCAAATATTTGGTGCATGATAAACACTGCTTGAACTCAAATTTTCCCTATTCTATATTGCTCTTTTATTTTAAGCAAGACTTTTTCTCCCTCAGATGGATTTCTCCCATCTGGTTACAGAAACTGAATCAGTGGAAAGAGAAATCCTAGGATGCTGGAATTTCAGGAACGTTTCCAGAATGCCAAGAAAAATAACTCTGTGATGAACCAATGGCATCGTGATGGCAGATCTGGAAAATGCATTTGACTGTCTGCATCACAATATCATAAGATCACAGAAACCTGAAAGTCATGCAGTCTGTTCTGTGATGGTACAGATGGAGGAGCCGAGACCCCGGGAGGGGTAGAACCAGCTGGTAGCAGAGACAGGACTGGAACCGAAGGCTGCAGCCATGTACCCGGCTCTGATCGGATGCCAGGCCTCAGCTGCTGGGCGCTTCTAAGAGCTGTCTGACATGTGTAGCTTTGCCTTATCAGCAGGAAGAAAAGATGACAGCAAGCACTCTTTCCTGGCCAAACATCCATCAGGACCCACATAAATATTTTCCCAGAGTCTGCATGGCCGGCATCTGCTGGCTGGCTTCCATAGGACAGTAAATAATTCAGAAGACTGGTTGCTTCCTGACCACTTTCTTGGGTGTGTTCTTGGATGACTGTGTTTTTTGGAGTGGACTTTAGAGAGAACTTGATGAGGCAGTGAACAGAGTCCTTATGGGACTCTCTGATGGCAATTCCTGGTCAGGAAAGAATTGCCCGTGGGGTCTTGATGTCAACGCACTTGGGGTAGATGATTACTGTTACTCAGTCTGAAAGGCCTTTCAAGTGGGGCCAGGAATTAGTTTCAGGGATTAGGGTGGGATGAAGGTAGAGACTCTGGGACCCACAAGTCAGAAGAAATGAGCTCAAGTATGGTAAATTGGGTAAGCTTGATCAAAGGCATGTTTGGGTCTTGGCAGATAAGCTGCTGGGGAAGAGAAGAATCTCATTGGAGCTGGCATGGCCTCAGGCTATCAAAGTGGCCAATCTTGGAGCTAAAAGCTCAGAGGGTAGTGGTGTCAACCCTGTTCATTCTGACACCTCACCCAGAGCATCCGACTGAGGCTGGTAGTGAAGTATAAAGGCCTTAGTACCTGCCTTTGTCCAGCATAAGGGGAACAAGTCTGGAACTGAAGAAAAAGCATTGGATCCAGAGGGCTGGAGCTCAGAGGACCAGTACCAATGGGGTCCTGTCTGAGCCTCACAATGGCGATGATAGGGTGTCTGATGTGTCTTGATTTCCAGCCTTGTTTCCTGAAAGAGGCCCGATCTGACCTGCTTTATGTGGCTTTTGAGGATTAGGAACGGGACCCTTTAATTCCCACCATGGGCTTGTCACCTAGGCATCTGACAAAATCTTTTTGAACCAGCCTGTAGGTGTTGTACACTCTCCAGGGATGGGAGCTCCTAAATTCATTTCCTCCTAGGCTGCGTTGTGAACACATTTCTCCTGATTTGGAAGGAAACAGAATCATGGCAAGAGTATGGGCATGGAAATCAGATGAACCGGATTCAGGTACAAATTGAACCAACTGTGTACGCTTAGCCAAATCTCATTTTTCTCATCTGAGGAATGGAGAAACCATCACTGAAAGACCGAAACAAAGTGACATGCATAGAGTGCAAAGCACAGTTCCTGGCAAAATCTAGATAATCAATAAGTGATCACTGACTTATTATTCAGCTTGAAGGAAATGAGACCTGGGACTTGTCTTAGATCTGTCTGAGCCAGGCTGTGTGTCTTTGGGAAGTTACCTCCCACTCTGTGCCACAGTGGAAGCCACCCTCATCACTAACAGGGGGAAACTATTGTCCACTTCACAGGCTGTTGTGAGGTTTTAATGAGATGCTTGTAACCATTCTTGGGCTTGTACTTGTTCCCAAGTTTAGGGGAAACTCTCATTTTATAAAAGATTAAAAACTGTGAATTCACCCTCTACATCCTATTAGATGTGAAAGACCCTGATGTGAGGGTAGAAGAGTTCTCCTGTCCATCCCTTCCTTTCTTTACCCCTCCCTAATTCAGGCCTCCCCCCCTCTCACATGGACCCCCTCCACATAGATCTCTCTCCTGCAGTATCTTTGGTTCCAGTTGATTTTTCCCACAACAAAAGGACACACATAAACAAAAAGCTGACCCCTCCACTCTCCCATTCAAATCCTCCTGTTGTGGTGGTCTTCAGGAGCCTCCAGAGTTCATGGAGGCCAGCCTTCCCACTCTATCTCCCAGCTTCTTCCCTGAAGCCCCTTAATTTACATGTGCGTTTGCATTTGCATATACATCAGAAAAAGGTCCCTGGGTTCCAATCAGCTGATGAATAGTTCTCTGCGGGCCTCCTTTGTCTGTTGGGTCATCTTCTGGCCCTTTCTCTGGGCTTTGGGTTCCCTATCTGGGATGTCTAGGATTGAACTAGATGATCTCTCAGGGCCTGCTGGGGTTTGAATGATGGCATTTCCTCCAAAACTCCGTTTGAGGGTTGGGGGTGTAGCTCAGTGGTAGAGTGCTTGCCTCGTTCATGCAAGGCCCTGGGTTCAATCCCCCACACAGGACAAAACAAAAGTTCATGTTGGACTTAGTTTTCCGTGGAATAGTGTTAAGAGGTGAGGGCTTTGGGAAGTGATTAAGTCAGGAGAGGTCTGTCCTCATAAAGAGGATTAGCACCCTTATAAAAAGGCTCAAGGTTGAAGGGACCCCTGTCTTGTCCTGCCTTCTGCCACATGAAAACTCAACCACAAGGTGCCATCTTGGAAGCAGAGAGCAGCCCTCACTAGACTCCAGTGTTGGCTCATGTTTTACTCCCCAGCCTCCAGAACCATAAGAAACAAAATTTTCTTCTTTATAAATTACCAGTCTGTGGCATTTTCTTATAGCAGCACAACTAGATTAACACAGGGCCTTTCAGCTCTCAGGCATTTTAACAAAATTGATACCCTCTAGGGTGACTGGGAATTCTTTCTCTTTTTTCGCTCTCATCACATTCACATGTATACACATATACACTTACCCAAGTCCTCATATGCAAATCTTGCACAAGTACACACTTCCTGTATGTTTGGACAAGTATTTTCATACACACATTCTTACGTACCGTGCAAATATTGCTTCATAAGGACTCATGCTTTTCTCTTTTCTAAACATCCTCATATCATATATATATGAAAACTAAGTCTGTCTTATTCCACTGAATCCCCAGCATCCAGAGCAGAAAACGTCCTCAGAACACATTTGTGGAATGAATAATGAATGCTCTCCCTCCTCCCAATGACACAGGCATTTATATATGTTATATCTGTAATATGCAACTATGAGCTGCACACACTCAAGGGTGTGGCTGCGCCGACACACATTAGATATGCCCAACACACTGATTCCCACCCACATCCCTGCGCCTCAGATCTCCTTTTCCCAATGCCACCCTGAAGGTTCCCTTGTCAGGTTTGGCTCAGGGACACTCACAGACCTTGGTCCAGGTGTTGGGGATAACTCCACAGCTTTATATTTGGACAGTGCTCTGTAAAAGTCAAATCACTTTATCACATGATATTCCACTTGGTCTTCTCAGTTGGCCTGAATGGAGACTCCTAGCAGTGGTTAGCTGTCCTCTCGTGTTGCAGCCAGGGTAACAGGGACCTGGGGAGCTTAGGCAATTGAGTTGCCTAAGCAGAACCCCCTCTCTCCTTCCCTCCCCACTCTCTCCTTTGCCTCTCCCAGTGACTGTTTTAAGATGATTATTTATTCTTCAGTTGTTTTCTCCCTCTAATTTCTTTCTTTCTTTATCTTTTTTTTTTTTTGTCCCCTGTTTCCGCCTGCAGAGAGTAGGGTTTCAAGAGGGAGTGAGGGAAGCCAAGTTCACCGTCAGAAGGAAAATCTAAAAGTAACTTTTCTTTGGAAACCCCAGCCAAGATTCCTGCCAAATGAAATGAGAACTTCACTCGTTCGCACACACCCACCTTCACAAAGAACCAGCTTAACTTGCAAAAGGAAAAAAAAAAAACTTAATAGAGTTAATATATCTACTTCAGAGAACAGATTAAGGCCCCTCTGGCCATATAATTTGCCAACTAATTAAAAAATTATTTGCACTGTTTTATGATTTTAAAAAGTTGCGTCACTTTTTGTTTCCTGGAAGGAACCGTAACATGCAAGCCTATGCCGGTTGCCTGGGCTTTGGGATGGCTGGCTAGTGTGTGGGTCAGTCTAACTGGTTCTTTCCCACAAAGGTGGCACTGTGGCAAGGGTAGAGACTCCCTCTGGGACTGAAGATGTGATAGTGGCACTCTTCCTGGCTGTAGCAGTTTTGGGGAGAGATGGTAGAGTAATGAAAAGACCACTATCTTTGGAGTTAGACTGGTTTGAATCTCATTTCTCCCTGATAATGATCATATAACTATAGGCAAGTCACCAAGTTTCAGGTCTCAGTTTTCTCATCTGCAAAAAAAAAAAAAAAAAGCAATTTATAACCCTGTATTGGCAAGCTTTTGTTAGATTAAGACTAGCATATAAAGGAAACAGAGATCAATGAATGGTAGATAGCATCAGGTAAGCTAACCTAGCATTTGATTCTACCCTGTCCTACATTTCTAGGAGAAGGTTATGAGGGATAATGAGACACAGAAGAGGTAATGAAGAGAGCCAGGCTCCATTTCTGGCTCTATAATGGATTTGGGAAACTTTTGCTCTTCTCTAGGTCTTTGTCATCCATCTGGATATCTCTAAGGGGCTATCCAAACCTGTAGACTGTGTGTTGGTCAAGAGTTAAAGCTGGATCTTCTCCTATTTCTGCCTCTGGACAGGAACATAGATCAGATACACAGTAGCTGCTCAAAGATACCTTAGCTGATTGGCCCTGCCCACCACTGATCATCCAAGCCCAGAGCAGCAGTGGTTAATTGAGATGCTCTCATGCCTAGTTGTGTACAAGGGATGACTCATGAAATTTAAGGTAACTGTTACATTGAATACATTAGAAGCATGGGGATATAATCAAGAAACACCTTCCATCCATCCATCAGCACTCTGCAGGGCTGACTCTCTTTGGTAAAAACTGGGTCTTGTTCCACAATTCTTCTGTTTTCCCTTATATAATGAAATTCCCCATTCATTAAAAAAATCATAAAACATTGTTTCTCCTCAATAATTAACATCTTGTCTAGGAACCTACTACTATTGTGAGTTCATTTTCTGCTGCTATTAAAGAATGTCTGAGACTGAGTCATTTATAAGGAACAGAAATTTATTGCTTATGTTTCTAGAAGCTGGGATGTTTAAGATCAAGGGGATGGCATCTGGTGCCAGTCTTCTTTCTGCATCCTCGCATGGCAGAAGTGCAAAGAGAGGGCAGAAGACTGAACGCATAGCCCCAAGACATTTTTACAATCCATATTAATCCGTTCATGAGGTGGAGACCTCAAGAACTAATCATCTCTTATCAGGTCCCACCCCCTGACACTGTGGCATTACAAGCTAAGTTTCCAACACTCGCTTTTGGGGGACGCAGTCAGAGTATATCACTACCATTAGCCATAATAGTGGTAATAAACTTCAAACTTCATTTAAAGGCAGTATTTTTCCTCAATATCTGCTTGGAACTGCTGGCCAGTCTCCTGCAGTGAGAAAGGGGATCAGTGTCTCCTTTCTTTTTCTATCAAAAGCATCTAGTTCTCCTATATTTGATAATCATTTTTTTTAAAATTTCTCCATTGTCAGAGATGGGGAAGGGGCAGGAGAGTTCTTACTAGACTAAGGTAGACTTGAAGGTTCAGGTTCTCTCTGAGCTTGGCAGGCATTTCACTTCTCCTTGGTTGGGTGTTTTTATGGGTGTTTCAGAGAACTTCACGCCCTGCCCTTGGCCCATGCAGGTGATCCCTTCAGAGGGGTAAAAGCATTTCTATTCTCCCTGGCTTTGTCAGACTCTTTCCTAGCCCCCAGACATCGGCTAATACCACCAGCCTTGTTCTACTGAGTGCCGGGGTCTTTGGTCCCTCTAGATTGTCTTTTGATAGGCGTGGCCTAGGCCATTTTCTTCTTTGTGGGGTCCAGATCTGGTTTCCAAAAAAATACTCCCGCATTTTCTGCCTTGATCAACTCTGAGGATGCAGGTTTCCCCTTTGCAGCAACCTCCCTTTACTCTGCTGCTAGAACAGCTGGCCAGCTCCCCTCTAACCCTTTATATTGAGCAGTGGGAGTCAGATTCCAGTCCATCGTATCTCCCAAATACAGGGAAAACATCAAGCTATCCAACGATTCCATTACCGCCACTTTTCCCAGGCTTGAGTTAAGGGAGGAAGTGGACAGAGAGGCACAATGTACTTACAGCTCTTTCCAGAAATCCCATATCTAATCCCCCACTCGGTCCTTGGCCTCTCCCACCTCTTTAATATGCCAGAGGTGGGTGGTCAGCAAGGAACCACGAGAGCAGTTTTCAGCACCACCTTTGCCGTCCTCACAGGGTGGTCTTGCATTGCACTTGGGGTGTGTTATCCATTATCTGGGGACCTCACATGATATCTGGACGAATGTAGTTAAATTTTGAGATTGGCTTTGTGTGCTGTTTTTCCTCCCCAACCTTCGAGGTAGATATTACTATCTTCATTTAATGGATGAGAAAACTAGTCTGAGGCTAAGCAAGTAACTGTAAGCATACAACTAGTTGGAATTGAAGATTGCATTCATAGGATTCTAAAACCCGAGTTTTTCTTATCTTACCATAAAGACTGAGGTGTTCCCTCTGTGGTTGGTGGATAGCATGATGTTTGAGTGCCTACCACACAGACAGCTTGAACTTCTGTGTCAAATTCGGGTGTGACTGTCAAGCCACTTATTCATCTTAAAGCCTGTTCCTATCCACACCTCTTTTAATGGGATGTCATTTAGGGCAAAAGCCTTCACCATGCCTGGTGAACGGCTTTGGAAGAACCTAGCAAAGAGTCTGTCTTGTGCTTGACCACATCATGAGTTCCCCTCCTAGTATTTTTCCAAAGCTTTTATTTAATTTTTTCCCTCTGCTTTTTAAAATCTTGCTGATTATTGTATTGGAGAGAGATCCTCGATTGACATGACCCCTTGTCAGCACCAATAACACATTTTTTTTAAAAAAAATGTTCATTTGTTGACTCATCTGTCTTTATTTGTTTTTTTTTTATTTTAAAGAGAGAGTGAGAGAGGAGAGAGAGAGAGGGAGAGAGAATTTTTTTAATATTTATTTTTTAGCTCTCGGCGGACACAACATCTTTGTTGGTATGTGGTGCTAAGGATCGAACCCGGGCTGCACGCATGCCAGGCGAGCGCGCTACCGCTTGAGCCACATCCCCAGCCCCTCATCTGTCTTTATTTGGTTCTCTTTGTTTGCAGTAGTTCTTAGTAAATATTGGAGGTTTGTTGGATTCATACCTTGGCTGAACAACGTTAATTTGGGGGCAGGTTAGGAGCCGAGGAAGGAGGATGAGGAGAGAAATAGGCATCTGTGGGGGCAATAACATCAGTCAGCCACACTTCAGAGTCCCGATTCCCCGGGCAATCCAGCATGAGTCACCTTCTGTCAGCCTCAATTTTTCTCATCTGACCAGCAAGAATGAGGGTCCCCATCCTGCCAGCCTCACGGGGAGTGTAAGATGAATCTCCACGGGATCAAGGATGTGGGAAGGAGTGACCAAGTGTCAAACGTGTGGGTTTGGTCTGGGAAAACAAAACTTGTGACTCAGCCTGGTTCTCCTCAGACCCTGGGATGGGGGACCCAGAGAACCACCCTGGCCTGTGTGTGAGTCTCCAACAGAGGCCTCTATGCTCTGGAATAAATTATCCATAAGGCAGAGGCGTCAGGGCTGCTGCTCCCTGTCTGGCCTCCTTGGCCATCTCACTTCATGAGACATAAATCCCCAAGACTCCCTAGTCATTTCTAATCTTCATCAGTGTTTAGTTTTTAGTTTTGTGCCCCCCTTTCTTTCCTGCTTGTTATTTTATAGGACTGTGGGTCAGAAGGGCAGAATCCAGCTACAAATCTCACCGCTCTCCCTGCAGAGCCGGTGGGACAGAAGGAGGGAGCTAAGAATAAATTGAAGCACATATGCCCCAAGAATCTGAGCCAAGACCAGAGGCATTGCCTTGGAGGCTCTTCCAGGAAAAGCGGGGTCTGGAATTTGTTCTCTTGGTTTACCTGAACCTCTAGATTCAGAGTCAAGAGACAATGGGGAGTGTGCTCATGTGACGAGGACACTGGGCATGGTATGAGACTCATTTCTATCACATCTAGCTGGGTGATAATGACCAGGTTCAAATGGCTATGAGCCTCAGTTTCTCTTCTTAATGGAAACAATGATACTTCTTCATAAGTTGATCGACAGGACCAGTCAGGAGGATGTAGGCCACTGTGTCTAGCACACTGCCTGGCCCTGTGAGGCATTCAGTACACATGGCTTCCTCCTCCCTTCAGCCATCTGTGACTGGGAAGTCATGGATTTGTCATCTAATCCTCCTTAAGACTCTCTTGAATGTGAGCTCCTTGGAGGCCGGCACTTGGGCTTGTTGCCCCCCGGATGGATCCTTGGTTCTAGTATAAAATGCCTGACAAATGATCTCTGCTCAGTGAAGAGTGACTGAGGGATGAATGGATCCAAGTTCTCTGCAAACGAAGGAGAGAACATTTCCACAGAGTTGTACAGAATCAGAAAGGGCTGACGAGCAAAGCACAGGCTCATGTCTTCACTGTTAAGAGGAAGGGGCATAGATTTGTGAGGGGTAAGTGACACCAGAATCCCACCAGAAGTCACAGCAGATCCTGGTCTGGAACCAGGCCTTGCCATGCCCCATGTGATGACCTTTGCCCTACACTCTGCTGTTAGCCATGTTATCTCAGACAGAGAAGGAATTAAATCCCAATCAGACTGTATGACATGATGGACAGCCCCAACTTTTCTCCAGCTCTCTGAGAACTCTTCCCCACTCTCTAATGCTCAACAGTGCACTTGACCTTTACCTATGTAGGTGACGGGATGGAGTAATATTGGTGTGAATGGGGAAGCTTCAGTGTCTACTCGAAGCCAACCTACGTTGCCTAACTCAATCTGGATAGCAAGACTGCCTTCCTCATACCTGCACAGTGATGCTGTTGAGACCCTCACTACTCTTTTTAACCTCTCTCTTAATCACAACTGTCATTATCTTTCAAAGGCATACTGTGTGCTAGGCACCGTGCTAAGTATTTCACAGGTGTGAATGTGGTTACCCCTCACAGCCATCTTCATTTCACAGAGGAGGAAAATGAGGTTGAGTAATCGGCCTGTGATCACCTGTGAGTGAGGGAGAAACCAGCAGGACAAAGCCCATCACCGTCTCTTCTCACATCTCACTTCAGCTTTTCTCCTGCTGCTGTTTTAGATGTTACCTTGCGTTCACTGAGCTGAACAGATCTTTCTACTTTATTCAGACATGCTTCCCACTCCATGATGTCTGCAGATATCCTAAATGAAATACTCTTCTAGGCCCCAAGTGAGGGGCCAGGCATGCAGATATAGGAAAAGGGAGTTGACATTTCAATAGAACACTCTAAGTTGGTGTGTTAAGTAGAAAAAAGAAATACATCTCCAGCATCTGGAGGTTTGGAGCAGAACTTGGAGACATTTGACCTATGCTCCAAGGTTGAGTGAGTGACCACTACAAGTAAGACTGGACATTCCAGTTAAGGGAAAAATAGGAATGTGCTGGGGAGATATGGGATACTAGAGGAGCCAGGGGACTCCCAAAGGAAAGAGCTGAAATGTGAGATTGGAGAGGGATGCCAATCAGGTTGTCAAAGACTTGAAGACCAGGCTGATGATGGCTGTATTTTGAGGCAGTCGCTTGGGTGAGATTTCCATGAAGGAAATCTTGCTGTACTCTATGTTGACTGTCACTTAGTAGGGACTTAATAAAGCCAGCTGATTGGCTGATAAAGGTACATGTCAATACTTCTCTGTAGCACCAGAGAGTTTATTGGAGACATTTTTGTTGAAGGCCCAGCCCTGTTATAACAGAAAAACTACTCTTTCTGCCCTCAATTTCCTTCAGGCTGGGACTTTGCTGCTTCTGGCTACACATGGTGCTCCTGGCTCTGGGATGTGTTGGGCTCAGAATTTCTGCCAGCCTTCTGGGCTTCTTATGAAATCTGAGATTTGGGCTGGGCCCCTGTTTCCTGACACAGGCCTAAATCACTTCCACTGCTCTGAAGTCTGCTGTGCCTTCTCACCACTCATCACAGCCAGAGGTGTCTGTTGCCAAGTTGGGAAGGGTCAAGCCTCCAGAACTCCAAACTCTGGGATGTGTGTTGCTAGAATCAGGCCCGCAAGAGGTTCTGGGGTCCACCCTCAGCCCAAGAGAACTGGCCAAATGTACAACCATGGACAGCTTTAATAACTTGGAGCTACCTCATTGGCATAAACTCTCAGTTTTAGTTTGCTATTTATAGTTACTTGTAAAATCAATAACACATTTTTGATTGGAGACTGTTAAATTGGTCTTCACTTGCCAAGGGCCTGGGAAACCCACTGGGTGTGAACACTCTGGGTATATACAAAAAAGCTTGATTGCACTTTGTCCATCCCGGGTCCACAATGCTCTTTCTATACTATCCCTCCTGCAGCCTTGCTCACAAACAGCCTCCAGCTTCCTACATTCTAGAACCTTCAAGACCTGGTAGCAGATACTCTGGCATCTCCCACTATCTTAGAATCATAGTATTTCAGAATCTAAAGATCTCAGAAGCCTACATGATTAAAGTCCAAGAATATTCAGATTGTAGATTGTGAGAAACTTGGAATTCTAAACAATCTGAAACTTTGCAATAAGGAGTACTAAGATATGAAATGAGGATATTAGGAAATGAGGAGTTTGGCTTGAGTCTAGGTCTCTGTCTACTATTGAGGTTCAGAGAAGGCTGAACATGTCTAGTTATTTGGTGGGGGTGGGGAGTGGCCAAGTGATGTTTGGCAGTGGACAGTAAACCTGGCAGGAGAAGGGAAGGGCAGAAACTGCAGAGAGGAGCAGAAAGTGCTGCCCTCTAGCTGGCCAGATGTGTTCAAGTCAAAGATACCTGTTGGGAATTCGGGATCTTGGGGGCAGAAGCCAGTGAAAATTTGAATTATCACTATTATGTAACCTTAATTCAAGTCAGACTTAGAATTCTGGACTCCAATGGCTTTAGAATTTAATTTAAGACCCCTGGAATTTTAGGTTATCAGGTAGATTCAATTTAGAATTGAATCTGGAATCTTAAAAACGTAGATTATCAGAATTATAATATCAGAGAATTCTAAGATATCATAACTTAAGGGGCCTGTAAATAAATGTAGTTCAGTCTTTTTCTAGTGAAATAGGATAGGATTTGGGGAGAGTCTGGGTTCAAGAAGATCTGTTGGAGGTAATTGCAGCTTTCATGGTATATTTTAATATCCAAAGCTCTAATTGGACATAGCAAGAAATGAGCGAAGGAAAGCAGCAACACGTGGTTGTTTTTTTCAATAGATATATAAAGAGGATCTTGGCTTAATACTTCTCAATGCAGTTAACATTCAGTGATATGAGATGTCCAACCTAGTGTTTCTACTTGTCTTCGTCTGTTTCTGCTGCTATAACAAAATACCTGAGACTAGATAATTTCAAATGAATATAAATTTATTTGCTTATATGATTCTGGAGTCTGAGAAATCCAAAAGCATGATGCTGACATCTGGCAAAGGCTTTTGTGCTGCATAATCCCATGGAGGTGGCAGATGGACAAGAGAGGGTGAGTGTAAGAAGGCAAGAGCTGAAAACACTTTTATAACAAAACCAACTCTCACGATAACTAACTCACTCTCATGATATGGACATTAATTTATTCATCAGAGCAGAGACTTCATGACCTAGTCACCTCTTATGAGGCCCACCTTCCAAAATAGTTGCATTGGGGATTACATTTCCAACACATGGACTTTGGGGTACACGTTGAAATCATAACACTACTTTATGTTGAGGAAATGGAAGTCTGGAGAAGGAAAGTGATTTGTCCAGTTTGAAACAATCACTTAGTGACAGATCAGATCTGGACAGAGATCCATGATGCTTGACTTCTAGCCAGTTATTTCCCTTCCACTGGTCTGCCTCTCCTCGACTGAGGTCTCTCATTTCATTCTCTTGACAGCTTTATGGGAAGCAGTTAGTATATCACTTAAATGGAAATATAAAGGACAATAAAGAAAGGAAATGGATTATGTGATGAGAGCTCTGCACAAAATTCACAGTGAGGCAGAGGGTTTTATCCTTACTGGAGCCCGATTCTGCTTTTCTGTCATGGACCAAGTCCTGTCCTTCACATGCTGAACCTGGACTCTGGTCACAAAGCAAGGCTTCCATGTAGTCACAGGCCAACCCTTGACCTTGGCCAAAGACTGAGCCTTGACTTTAATAACAGAACAAGATACAGTAGAGGAAAGAGGAAAAGCAGGCCATACTGTCTGCTGAGAAGAAGACAGGCCATTTCCTATACTGAGAAAAATCTTCTGGCACAGGGAAAGAACATTCCTGATTGCATGAGGAAGGGATTTCTAAGAAGTGCATTTAAGGTTTCCAGGTCACCATAGGTGAGAAGCGACTTACCTGATTGGTAAGTTTGGATGGAATTTCTTAGTGTATAGGACTAGCTCTCTTTCTTCACCTTAAGAGCTATCTGCCAACAGGAAGCACACGTTCTGCTGTAACCCTGGCTCTTGTCCTTGTAGATAAAGGTGAGCCTGGTATAGAGCTGCTCTGCTTAGTTGGTTAAGATCGTCTACTTGTGGGGGAAGACCTAGGCATGCTATGTCAGTCAGCACATACTAACTTTTACAAATAGCTCTCAAAGTACAATAAAAATAAATTTCTTGCACAAATCACTAGCAAATGTGTGAAGAGTACTCTAATCCATGCATTCATTCAGGATTCACGTTCCTTCTGTGTGTGGCTTTGAAATCTTCTACAACAGTATTTCTCAATCAGGGATGACTCTGCCTTCCAGGGGACATTTAGAAATGTCTGGAAATATTTTGGTTGTCTCTGCTGTGAGGAGTGAGGATGCTATTAGTGTCTAATAGAGAGCAGGAATGCTATTAAACATCCTACAATGTGTGTGTCAGCCTCTAACAAAAAATTGTCTGTCCCAACCTGCCAATAGTGCTGAGGTTGAAAAATCTTATTTTGGGGTCTTCTGGGTCATTCAATAAGCAAATGAAGTAAAAGAAAGGAATAGAGAATGAAATGCATTAGGAGGTTACTGGTTTTCAGAGAATTGGTGTATATAGCATTTTGTTCCACATCTAACTGGCTAGAATAGGGAGTAAGGCTGGGAGATAGAGTCTAGCCGATGGTTAGAGGATGTGCATCTCTCCAGTCTCTGCCACAAGACCCATTTGCCTCCAATTCTAATCTATTAAAGGTACAATTTTGGCTTCTATATTCTCTTTTATTTCTTCAAGGATTCAGATTTAATCAGCCATGGACTCAAGTACGGAATAGGGCAAAGCGCTTTCCCTCTCTCCTCTGTTCACTGTTCTACACGGTTAATAACTTTGACCTCACAGGACTTGTGAGGGTTTCTCTGCCCTCTATTCCTACATTCTGAAAAGTGAGCCCTCCCCTTCCAACCAGAGTAAGACTTTGAGGTACCCCATTCCAGAAAATAAAAGTTCACCCTAATCACAACTTAGTTCTTCTAAGAAAGGAAAAGGAAAAAGTTTGCAAGAAGTTTTAACACTGAAAGTTGGGGGGGGGTTCTGGCAACTCTCTCAGCTACTCAAAAATTTCCTATGAGAATTGAGAATGGCTGCAGAAAGGGCCGCTGGTTGAGAGGTGGGGCAGTACACATCAAGTTTCAGTTCTGCCCCTCCATGGCTGTGTGCAGCCTTGGCCACATTCTCTCTCTGAATCTTAGGGCCATTGTTACAAAATGGGTAAAGTGACTTGGCTTTACCTGGCTCCAAGTGTCAATGTATAAGCGTATCTGCTGCTTTATTTTCCTATCTTGGTCCCTCTCCCCCTCTATGCAGATCCCTTTCCTGGCATCAACATACACTTAAAGAATGGGATCTTGCAGGTGGTTGGTTTAATGACCTTCTCTCCTCTCGTGGAATTCCGTTGGCAGAGGGGAGTCCTCAGGAGGTTGTCATAAATAATTAGGCCCTTATCCTCACATCGTCAGAAGGAAGTTTGAACAGTGATTGATGTGACCCATTTGGCAGCAATGGGAGCCCAGAAGAAGGCTCATTGCAGATCAGCTTATAAAGATTCATGTCCATCCAGCCTGACTCAGAGCCAAACCAGGGTGTCAGACTTCCCTGAAAGCCTTGCTCAAGAGTCCCTGAGGCAAGAGCAAGCATTTCCCTCTGGGTGAGAAGTGAAAGGACAGTCTGTGGGGAGGAAGAATGAAGAAAGGGCTCTATATAACATTTCAGAGAGAGGACCTTGTAGAGTTTCCAATGGAATCCTTACAAGAATTTATTCCTCTTTTTTCTGTCTTGCTCAGAATATCCAGAATAGGGATCAGCATACGGCAGGCAACATTAAAACCTGCTTGAATCAGCATGACATGTTCATGAGTCGAATATTGTTATATTCCCAAAGGTCCTTTGATAATGCAGGAGGTGAAATGATTGGCTTATGAGATCTGAAAACTTCATTAGTGGTTTAATAAGTTAAGAGGACTACTATTCTAGGTGGAATTGTAGACCAATTTGCAGGTGGGGCATGGCTGGAGGAGATAAGTCACTGGGGGGTATAGCCTTGGTAATTATACCTTGTCCCTCTGGCTTCCTCTCACCTCTGCCATGAACTGACTAGCTTTCCTGTGCTGTGTCCTTATGCCATAATGTTCTGCCTCCCTGGGCCCAGACCAATAGAGGCAGCCAACCATGAAGGGGGTTTCTGAAACCTGAGCCCCAAACAAATGTTTCCTCTTTTAATTTGTTTTTGTCAGGTATTTTGGTCACGGGGACAAACAGCTGGTTCACACAAATATTCAAATTATTATTTTTTTTTTGGGTTGAGACGAAACAATTGTGTGTTAAAAATGGTATTCATAGTGGGAAAATATTAGACCTAAGAGAATTGTGCGTCTCTTTGTTCAGCAACAGTGATCGCTGAAAGGAGGAACAAAAGAGGGAGGAAGAATGTGGGGGAAGAGCCTGGGACAAAACTCTGCTGATTTCAAGATCTGGCTGATCCAACCCTTGATTCCCCCAAGACAGAACTCATTAAAGATTTGTTGACTTAGCTCAATATGCAGCTTGAAGCTTTCTGGGCCTATGGCTGCTCCTACCCACTCCCCACATCTGAAATCTTCTCCTCCAGCCAAGGTCTGAGCCTCAGCAAGACTCCCTCCCTCCTGTGGGCCTCTTGACTCTTCTATCTGAACAAGAGGTTTCACTGTAACTGCTAGCAACGGGGGAGCAAAATCCTCTTTTGGAGGAAAGTAAACACCCCAGCTATACCTAATCTTACCTGCAGCTGTCAAGAACCCCACGCCCCGAAATGTATAACAGACAGATCAGTAGAGAAATACGTCATAGCCCCCAGGGGAGTGCAGTTTCTAGAAAAGGATACCTCTTCTTCTTAGGTCTCCCCTATTTTGATCCAAGTAAGAGAGGATTTTCTCAGAGATAGACCTCTGGAGGTTGGGAGTGCCTACAGGAAAGGGGTCAAGAGACTTTCATTCCCTGTCAGATGCTTGCTGATGTGCTGAACCTGCAGACCCATCTAGACCTGCAATTATAGCACACCAGAACTCTGGGAAGTTCTAGTTAGAGTTTGGCCTCTGTTCATTGGAATTTGAGGGCACACAAAGTAGAGACTGCCATCTTTTGCTGTTGCTTCTGAAAATACAAACAAACAAACAACAACAACAACAACAAAATTTCATTGGGATGTAGTTGACATGCTACATATTTAAAATGAACTATTTTGGGCTGGGGATGTGGCTCAAGTGGTAGCGCACTGGCCTGGCATGCGTGCAGCCCGGGTTCGATCCTCAGCACCACATACAAACAAAGATGCTGTGTCTGCCTAAAAACTAAAAAATAAATATTAAAAAATTCTCTCTCTCTCTCTTAAAAATAAATAAATAAATAAATAAAATGAACTATTTTTATAAGTATTGACATTTATATACACCCCTGTAGCCATCACCACAGTAAAGATATTGACTAGATCCAACAGCTTCGGTTTTCTTTCGTAGAAGTTTGCCCTTTAGTTATTACTTCCCCATTTCATCCCCGTACCCACTCTTCCCAGGCAACTATTGATCTACTTTCTGCTGTAATTGATCGGTTTGCATTTTCTAGACTTTTATATAAATAGAATCAAATGGGTAAATACTTTTTTTTGGTCTGAATTCTTTCACTCAGCATAAACATTTTGAAATTCATCCCTATTGCTGCTATACCACTAGTTCCTTCTTTTTTTATTGTTAAGTAGCATTTCATGGTATGTATATACAATAGTTTATTCATTCACCTGTTGGTGGACTTTTTGATTAATTCCAGATTGGAGTTAATAAAGTTGCCTACAATTGTTCATGTGGAAGTCTTTGTGTGAATATATGTTTTCATATATCTTCAGTGGAATAATTAGATCATATTGTAGCTGTACATTTAAAAAAAACTGCTAAATTATTTTCCAAAGCACTTCTGCCATTTTACATTCCTATCAGCAATGTACAAGAGTTCAGTTTCTCCATATACTTGCCAACATCAGTGTGATTGGACTTTTTTAGTTATAGTCCTTTATGTAAGTGTGTATTGTTTTTCCATCATGATTGTAAAATTAGTAATAAGAACGAACAATTTTTTGTATGCTTATTTGCCACCCACATGTATTTTTGGTGAAATGTCTGTTCAAACACTGTTCATGTTTCATTAAGTTGTTTCTTTTCTTTTTATTGGGTCTGAAAGTTCTTTACAGATTCTGGATACAAGTCCATTATTAAATGTAACTCTGTAAATATTTTCATCCAGTATGTAGCTGGTATTTTTATTCCCTTGAGTGTCTTTTGACATGAAGAAATTTTGACAGTCTAATTGATCAAAATTTTTTTTTTATGAATCTTACTTTGATGTGTGTGCTAACACTTTTGCATATCTTAGGATCACAAAGATTTTCTTCTGTATTTTTTTCTAAAAAGTGTTATACACTTATGATTTACACTGAGGTCTATGATCATTTAAGTTAGTTTCTTTTATATATGGTGTGAGTTATGGATTGAACTCTTTCTTTCTTTCTTCCTTCCTTCCTTCCTTCCTTCCTTCCTTCCTTCCTTCCTTCCTTTCTTTCTTTCTTTCTTTCTTTCTTTTTCTTTTTCTTTCTCTCTTTCCTTCTTTCTTTTGTGTTGCCTGTGCATCTTTAATTGTTCTAACGTTTGTTGAAAAGAGTTTCATTTCTTTTCTGAATTGCCTTTACATCTTTGTCAAAAATCAGTGGTCCGGATATAAGTGGGTCTATTTCTGGGTTCTGCATTCAGTTTCTTTTATCTATTTATCTGTTTTGGGTCCAATGTCATACTTTTGATATCTGTGGTTTTATAATAATTCTTGAAATCAACTAGTTATCCCATTTATTCTTCTTCAAAATTGTTTTAGTTATTCTAGATACTTTACATTGCCACGTGGATTTTAGGATCAGCTTGTCAGTGTGTGCAAAAAGCCTTCTGGGATTTTGGTTGGGGTTGAATGAATCTATAGATTAATTTGGAAAGCACTGACATCATAACCACGTTGAGTTTTATGACCCCTAAGCAAGGTATGTCTTTTTTTTATGTTTTCATATCTTCCTTTCAGTGTTACTTTGTAGTTCTCAGTTCCCTAATTATTTAGCATGTTTTTGGTGGACACTGTTGTAAATATACCTTAAAAATATATTCCTTTTAGCATTTTTGCTAGTATAAGGGAATGTAATTGATTCTTGTATATTGATTTTATATTTTACAATCTTGCTCAATTTACTTATTGATTCTAGGTCCTTTTTCAAAGATATTATTATTTTCTACATAGACAATTATATTGCCTGGGAATAAGAAGAGCTATTCATTCTTTTCTAATGTTAAATCAGGTAGAGTTATTACATCAATACTTTTCTTTTAAAATTATTTTTGCCACACAAATTTTAGAATCATCTTCAATTTGGGTTCCTTTTATTCTTTTACTTCCTGATTGCTCTGTCTCTGATATGTAGAAAAATGTTGAAAAAGTCAAAGTAGGTGTCCTTTTTTATTCCTAATATTAGAGGAAAAATATTCAGTTTTTACCATTAAAATGTTAGCTTTTTCTTTTGGTATATATCCCTTTTCAAGTTGAAGAAATTATTTTTAATTACTATTTTTTTCAGGAGTAATCAGATTTTATGAGGATGTTGGATTTTATTAAACTAATTTTTGGTTTCTGTTGGTCATGTGAACTTTTTTGTCTTATTAATATAGTGAATTGTATTTTTTAAAGAAAATTTTAATTGTGGTAAAACTATAAGGTTTGCCATCTGAACTAGTTTTAAGTGTATAGTTCAATATTGTTAATTATATTCACACTGTTGTGTAACAGATCTGCAGAACTTGAATTTACTTTTGAATACTTAAAACTCATCTGCATTCTTTGGAAAAACTTCACTTGGCCATGTTTTATTACCTTTTTCATATATTGGATTTGATTTGTGAAATTTTAATATGGCTTTGATTTCCTAAAATTTCGCTTTGCATTTTTCATCTGTGTTTGAAAGCTATTGGTTTGTCATTTTCTTTTCTGGTAATGTCATTATCTGGTTTCAGTATCAGGGTAATGCTGGCAACAGGTAATGAGCGGGGAAGCCTTTCTCCTTCGATTTTCAGAAAGAGTTTATGTAGAATTAGTATTGTTTCCCCTTACGTGTTTGGCAGAGTTCAGTAGTGAAGAAACTAGAGTTTTCTTTGTGAAAAAGTTCTAAACTACGAATTTTATTTCATCAATGTCAATGATATCTAATTCTTTTTGGCTGAGCTGTAGCAGATTTGTGTCTTTTAAGGAACTGGTGCATTTCGATTGAGTTGTTAAATTTACAGGTATAAAATTGCTCATGCTATTCTGTTATTTGTTACATTTTTAAAATCTTCAGTGACTTCACCCATCTATTCCTAATTTCGTAATTTGTATCTTCTTCCTTTAACCCAATGAGTGGCTGATTCGTTATTGTTGCTCTTAAGGAATCAGCTCTTAATTTTGTGGACTTTTTTCTATTGTACCATTTTCTGTTTTACTGATTTCTATATCGAACTTTACTATTTTGTTTCTTCTTTATGTTTAATTTGCTCTTTCTTATTACTATGTCTTCAAATTAACTATCTTTTCTTCTGCTGTGTTTAATATACCCTTAATCTTATCCAGAGCCTTTCTTTATCTAGAACACTGTACTTTTCATCTTTAGGGGCTTTTTGAGTCTTTTTGACATCTCCCATGTTTCTACTTAACTCTGAATGTATAGACTACAGTTATAGTAATTTTGACATCCTAGCCTGCTGATTTCAAATCTTTCTCAGTTCTTGAACTGTTTTGATTCATCAATGATCCTCCTCTGTGCTTGCATCTTTGCAAGCCTGGTAATATTTGATTAGATACAGAAATTTTGACTTATCTTGTTGGGTGGTGGATCTTTTTTATTCTCATAAATCTTCTTGAACTTTTTTTTTCCCCCTGAGATGTATTAAATTACTTAGAAACAATTTGATCTTATCAGGTCTTGCTTTTTTTTTTTTTTAAATTCGTTTGGCATATCTGAGCAGTCTAGTGAAATTATTCCCCACTACTGAGCAAGACCCCTTTTTGGGAAAAAGTTCAAATGTTTCAGCATCAAAAGATCTCTGCTGTCTTGGAGCCTGGTGGGTGACCCACTTCGGAAGGGACAGCAGGCACTCTTGTGGAATTTTCCAGGGAAGAAGATGGTCTGTTTTGTGCTGCCTTCCCAACTTCCCCCTGGCCTTTGGAGAGTGTAGAAGAAGGCTTCCATGTTTGTCAGGGTTCTGTTATAAGGAGACGACAGAAAGCAGAGGAGACAGTGGAAGCCCTGATAGTTCTGGACTAGATAAGGTGACATCCAGCCAGGGAGGAAGTGGGGGGCATAGACTGTGGAACAGAACAAAGGGAGACCTGGCTACCCCTCCCTGTGGAGTCCTCAGGAATTGAGGAAGCTGGCATAAAGATAAACCTCTGCCTCCAAAAACTCATAGTTCACATTGTCTACTAGGAGACTGTGTTAGTCAGCTTTTTTTTTTTTTTTTTTTTTTTTTTTTTTGTGGCTGTGACCAAAATACCTGACAGGAACAATTTAGAGGAGGGAAAGTTTATTTTGGATCACAGTTTCAGAAATTTAGTATGGTTGGCCAATTCTCTTGGTCTGGGCCTGAGGCAAGGCAAAACATCATGGTGGAAGGGCATGGCTGCAGGAAGCAGAAGAGAGAGACAGGGGGAAGGCGTCATAGCGAAGATGAAACCTTCCAAGGCATGCTCCTAGTGACCTACCTCTTCCAGTCATGCCCCACCTGACTACAGTTACCACTCAGCTGGTCCATCCAAATTAGGTTTCGGCTCCAGAGACCAATCACTTTACCTCTGAAGATTTCTGCATCAACTCAGAAGCTTTTGGAGGACAACTTGTATCCAAACCATCATAGAGACCGACATGTTTGGCAGAGGGCACCAGCAATAGAGGGCCACAGTGCAAGAGAAGGGACCTCTTCCCATCGACAACAATCAGCCTCTTTTTAAAGGTGACCTCCACTAATCCTCTTACTTTTTCTTTCTTACCTCTCAACAAGAAAGGCTTAGACCCAGAGAAGAAAGACGAGTAAAAGATAAGACTGCACTCCCTTCCCATTCTTGTAACTTGAGTTATAAGTCTGGCAAACTTTGAAGGGAGGAGAGGAAATTCTATGGAAATTAGATATGAGATTGGAGTTGGGAACTAGACTGGACTGGGGTTTTAGTAACTGATATCGATAGGAAAGCCACGGGATCTGCCTGGAGATATTTTTAGGAGATGAGACTGAGAGATTGGATAGATCATAGTTAACTGAAGTGACCGGAGATCATAAATTGAATGAGATTTATTCTTAGACTCCAATAAATTAAGTCTTCTCAATAAACTGGTTATAGCTGGTCTGCTAACATCGGTTGCTGAACATTGACATAGGCACTGTGCCCAGTGCTGAACATACATTATCTTAATTGCTCTTTGCAACCTAGAAGACAGGCAGTAATTTACTTCCCCTGTTTTACAGATAAGAGAAACTGAGGCATAACTGACCTGACTAATTGTGGAATACAGAGAATTCACATGTACCTCTCCACTCCACAAAAAGCCCATTCTCCTGGGCTGGGGTTGTGGCTCAGTGGTACAGAACTTGCCTAGCAGGTGTGAGGCACTGGGTTCTATTCTCAGCACCACATATAAATAAATAAGGTCCATTGACAACTAAAAACATATATAAAAAAAAACCCTCGTTCTCTTTAACTTAACTCATCTCACACTCCTGATGTTTGTCCAAACATTTTTGCTCATGTTTGGAGTGTTTTTCATTTCCCTCCGCTATTTTCTGTGGGTCCATTTCCTAATGGGGCAAAGACAGCTTACCTGGTGGAATGGAGGTGGTTGAGGAAAAGGGCATTTTAGGAAAACACATCACTTATGTGGATGAAATGTTGGATCAGAGCTCACAGAATTATGTCCAGGTGAAAGATATCAAATAAACCACTGATCTTGTGTTTCAGTTCTTTTGCCTGTAAAGCGGGCCTAGCAGGAGTGCCTATTTCACTGGGCTATGTGAGGAACAAAGTGTTAATACTGGCAACATCCCTGGATCTGTCTCTGGCACATGGTCAGCTCTCTCCAAGGATCAGCTCTTGTTATTGTCTACCCTCATCACCACAACTGCAAGAGCCCAAGTGAACCCACACATATGCTTTATTTTTTCCTCCATATCTTCACTGCCCCTCCATCATTACTCCATCTCCATCACCACCCTCAATAAATTATCTTTGCAAAGAAAAACTCACTTTCCCTATCCACAAGAGAAAAAGGGAACCTTTCCTTCCTCTTCCTGGAGACAGCCCACATCTGACACTAGCTTTCTATCCAGCTTTTCTAAGTGCACCTCTGGTTCCCTTGCTGGACAGGGTCAGAGTGAGGATTTGAGCCCAGAGGAGAAATGCCAGAATCCTCCTCCACCCTTTGCACGCAGCTGCTTGGATAGGTAGGATTCCTGCAGTACCTTCCGTGTGCACCAGGCGGCAGGTGCTGATTAGGAAATGAGGTGCACCAGCTGCACATCAGGGTCCTGCCAGTGCCTCTGAGCATGGGCTCGGCTGGAAGATTTCTCAGAACACGAATGTGCAAGCTCTGCCCTGAGATTCTAATGCAGTGAGTTTGGTGCACAACCCAGGCATGTATGTTTTTTAAAAGCTTTGCAAGTACCTTTGATTCAGCTTGTTGCAAGGGTCTGTGTTTGGAAGTTTTCCAGCTTTAGAGTATTCCAAAGAGCAGCAGCCACACACAAGCATGCAGTGTGTAACACTGAAGCAGCACAGGCCAGATCCTTAGACTGAGCTTTTGCAATTCAGAGTGAGTGATTTTTCAATGTGTTAGAGTCCCCAGATAATCAAAACTGTGTGGATTTTTTTTTTTTTTCTGAATCAGGATTCATACCTTAGTGACCTGTCTCTCAGTTGCCCTGCAATGCTGACTGCTTGCCGTCTTACCACTGCCACTGGAATGTTCTCCCATGCTTCCCAGCAATTTTGCAGTCCTGTAGACCCTGCTCCCATTTTCTCCCAGTTTTGGGGCAAATTAAAACTTCTTTGAGCCTCAGTGTCTGAGTTATCAAGGAGAGTCAGAGCTGGACAAAAGTTAAGGTGGTGAAGACAAGTTTTACTCAGGGCTATGGCAATAGGAGGAGAGCAGCTCTAATATGGAATTTAGGCTCATTTTGAATGCACCAGGGATAAATGGAGGTTTATAGCCAAGATGCAGAGGATTGGAGGATGGAAAAATGCTAAGAGGAAACATCAGGTCTGGGGGGATTTCTGACTGAACCAACCAACTAGAATTCTGTGGAAGGCAGGCAATCCAGGATGATCAGATACAAAGAGTGGGGGGTGATGGATTTTGATCATATATTGAAGATGATCAGATATATCCATATCTCTTGTGAGGGTGAGAAATCCTAGGTAAATTGCCTTGGCAGTGTTATTTGCTAAAACAGGGTTAAAAAGGAAGTGTACACATGAGCCTAGGAGAAGGTTCAGAAGCCTAACAAAAGTTTGACCAAACAAAGAATCTTTGTCAATGGGATAGAAATAAAGATTCTACACTGATATTTCATCTCATTCCAGTCAGAAAAGCAATTATCAAAAATACAAGCAACAATAAATGCTGCCAAGGATGTGGCAGACAAAGGCTCACTCATACATTGCTGGTGGGACTGCAAATTGGTGCAACCACCCTGGAAAGCAGTATGGAGATTCCTCAGAAAACTTGGAATGGAACCACCATTTGACCCAGTTATCCCACGCCTCAATATTTACCAAAGAACTTAAAATTAGAATGACCCAGCCACATCAATGTTTATAGCAGCTCAATGCACAATAGCAAAGTTATGGAACCAAACTAGGTGCCCTTTACAGATGAATGGATAAAGAAAATGTGGTATATATATATACACCATGGAATATTACTCAGCCTTATAGTAGAATGAAATTATGGCATTTGCTGGTAAATGAATGGATCCGGAGACTATCATGCTAAGTGAAATAAGTCAGTCCTAGAAAACAAAAGGCCAAATATTCTCTCTGTGGATATTAATACCCAATAATGTGTGTTGGGGGGGGGTGAGAATAGAAATTCATTGGATTAGATGAAGGGGAATGAAGGGAAGAGGGATTGAGAATAGGAAAGACAGTAGAATGAATCAGACATAACTCTCCTATGTTCATATATGTGAACTCCATGTCATGTACAACCACAAGAATGGGAGCCTAACCAGAAAAAGTTATACTCAATATATGTATAATACGTCAAAATACACTCTACTGTCCTGAATATTTAAAAAGAAGAAATAAAAAAATTACAGGAGAAAATTTAAGAAGTTTCTATCTATACTGGTAGAAGGAATTAATGGGGCTCCATATTTCCAAGCCCAGGTATCTTGGAAAATCTTAGAGCCTAGGCCCCTGGCTTTGTAGATGGGCAAACTGGGATCTGAAAGCTAAATGATGCCATGATCGTGTAGTGGTTAGTACTCTGCGTTGTGAAAGCTAAATGATCTCCACAGGGTGTTCCTGTGAGAGAGGAGCAGGGTCCGGGTGCCTGACTTTCAGTCCCTATTCTTTCTTCCACATCTCACTCCCAGTGTGCAGCCTCTCCTGTGGAGACTCTTGCTAGTAACATTCTAAGTATTCCTGACAGCCGTTGCTGGTCTCCTCTCTTCCCCCTTTCCTTTGGTCAACATTTAGTAGCACCTATCTTATTTTGGTCCCTATGTTAGGTTTCTGATAGAGAACCTTAACTATAACTGGTACTAAATGAGTGATTGAGGGTGGTTTACTTATTTACATTATTTACTTATTACCAATAAGCAGCTGCTTTGTGCTGAACCTTCTTCAGGGAGGCTGAAAGGGACAGTGACATGCTCCACAATAGCTGGGAGGGCTTGCTAGAATTTGGCAACACACACATTCACATGCACACACATGCACCCTGTCGTGGATCATCAGCATCTAGGCATCCATCTAGGAGAAGCCATGGTAGGGTCACTAGTGCTGTGTATGCCTTTGAGGCCAGAGGTTAATTGGCGCTGGGTTGAGAAGCCTGAAAAGTCAGACCTTGGCTGATGCTTCTCTTTTTCTGCCCACTCTGAGACTGCATTTTCTCAGTCCAGTCCCCTGGCTCCTCTTTTCTCTTTGAATCTATTATTTGATGGACTCCTCAGGCTTCTCTCTCGTACCTTTATTTCTCAGTCTCTGTAGTCTTTATGAGGATTCCATGATCTTCTGTTTCTTGATGGCTTCTAAATCTGTATGTCCAGGGTAGCGAGTTCCCATTAATTTTGGATCCCTTACATCTATCTACCCGAAACCTCTCTGATCAGAAAGCTCAAATGCTCCTATCCCAAACTGAGCTAATTTCCTCTCCAACCTGTTTTTCCTCTGGAGCTCAGTGGCTTAGTCGGAAAGCCGGAAGTTGTTTTAGGATCCTCTCTCTCCTTAACTCCTCCGGCCATCCCAGTAGTCGCCATGTTCTCTGGTCATCAAATCTTGGGGCTCTTAACATTCTCACCACAAATTCTCTTGATCGGACCTTTTCTATCACTGTCCAAGTTCAGGTATGATGAAGACTCACCCGAATTATCCTAACAACTTTTTACCTAACTGGTCTTCCTACTTTGGGTCCCTACCTGCCAGCAAATCCTCCACATGAGACCCAGAGAACTCTTCTTCTTCTTCTTCTTTTTATTTATTTTTTTTTGAGAGAGAGAATTTTAATGTTTATTTATTTATTTATTAGTTCTCGGCGGACACAACATCTTTGTTTGTATGTGGTGCTGAGGATTGAACCCGGGCCACAGGCATGCCAGGTGAGCGCGCTACCGCTTGAGCCACATCCCCAGCCCCAGAGAACTCTTCTTAAAACAAAACAAAAGCAAAAATACTTCATCATTTAGAGCCTTACACTGTCTTCCCTCTGCTCATCCCACACTCTTAAAGGTGGTCTCTGTAATCTGTGTCATGAATTGAACCACGTCCCCTGATAGGCATGTTGAAGTCCAGCCCCTGGTGTCTCAGAATGTGACATTATTTGCGAATGGAGCTGTTGGAATGTGATTCATCAAGATGAGGTCATGCTTGGGTATAGTGGACCCCTGATCCAATACAAAGGGGATCCATATAAGAAGAAGAAAGTTTGGACACACACATAGGCAGAGAGGGAGGATGGTCCTCAGAAGCAGAGGCAGAGGTGGGAGACATGCTGCCACAATCCTGGGAAGGCCTAAGGCTGAAGCAGAAGCTGAGAGAGGCAAAGAAGTGTCCTTTCCTAGAGCCTTTGGAGGGAGCACACCCCTGCCAATACTTGGATTTTGAACTGCAGCCTCCAGAAACCCAGACAATGCATTTCGGTGGCAGAAATGGTATTTTTAAATGGCAGTTTGTGGTAATTTGATATGGCAGCCCTAGTAAACACAACTGTCATGATCCAGATGCCAACTCTGCAGCCTCATCCATCATCCCTTGCCTCAGTTTACTCTAATCTCAGGCCAGTCACACTGGGCTGCTAAAGAGAGTGCTCACCCAAACTCACCAACCACGAAAGGCTCATCAGCCACAGGGCAGGGATTCTTCTAGGAAATGGCCTCTAAACTGCTTCTCCCTCATGCTCTTGTCCCAGGCTGACCAGCAGGCTGGAGGGAGGCGGGCCCAGGGAGGGAGAGTTTGTATGCTCTTTGAGGCCAACACCTAATCACAGTCCCTCTTCAAATGAAAAATGGGGAAAACACTAGCTAACTGTTGTTTAGTGACCCCCACCCCCACCCCTTTAAAATAAACACTCTTTTCAATTAGGAAGATTTGTCACCGGGGACAGTAATTCCGTGTCCTACCAAAACAAACACAGTTGTAATTAGTTTTATCCAGGAAGAAAATTAACTCTGTTTATCTTAGCATAATTAATCACTGACCTCTTTCTGTCCGGGTAGCTTGGGGGAGGGGAAGGGAGTGGGGTTTGTGATCTACAGCAAAGGGGCATTTCGGGACCCATCTATCTTTTCTCTTGGTTACACAGCTGTCTGCATGAGTTATTTGAAATAATATTCCTAGCCAAGAGTGGCGGAGCTGCCTATGACATAGCCTGGGAGAGACACTAAATAAGGCCATGGTTTTACAGCTTCGGTCTGGAGAGTGTAGGATGAGTACGTATCCAATGGGCTTGAAGCCATGCTATGGCCCCTGAGATGCACTTGGCTCCTTTTGTGTCCTTTGCCTTGACCTCTAGGAATCCTGGGCATGGGGAGAGGAGCCACAGGGAAGGGGGTGGTTCTTGGTTATGGAGAAGAGACTCTAGCTGCAGCCGTAAGGGTAGGCTTTGGGGATCTGGGCTTGGCTTCCACTCCTGACTCTGACATCCGTTAGCTGCATGACCTTTGGCAAGACACTTCATCTTTCTGAACCTCAGCCACCTCCTAAGTTAAAAAGAGAGAGAGAAGAACAATCCCAAACACAGAAAACCAAAAAAAAAAAAAAAAAAGCAGGGTAGAGGGTCAGGGTGAATAATCCATACCTGTTGGGATGGAACAAGGATTAAGAGTGTGTCTAGCCCTGAGCACAGGACCTGGTACTAAGCAGTTCTTCAGTAAACACTACAGGTTTTGTTACTCTGGCATGGACTGGCCGAGGGCCCAGGGTGGACGGTCTGCGTTCTTCATTTCATTAGCTCCACCACTCACAGGGATCCTACCGAGTGCTGGGCCCTGCAGTAGGCCCTGGAAATAAAAAAGCAGGATTAATTATGACCCTACCCCTGTCCTCATGGAGCCCACACCTAGAAGGGAAGAAGAGAGGGGAGGGGGGAGACCGAGAGAGGGAGGGAGGGAGGGAGACAGAGAGAGAGAGAGAGAGAGAGAGAGAGAGAGAGAGAGAGAGAGAGAGAGAGATTGATTTTCTCAATGCATTGCAGTATTACGACAAACACAGAGCTGGGGACACTGGAGTGAGATCCCCTGGTAGAGATGGATGTAGAAACGAGGGAGTCCAACTTCTCCCTGCTCTGGACCATTCAGTGGATGAATAATACCTCACACAATCCTCACGATCACTCTAAAAATAGGCACAAGGGAGGGGAGCCCAGGGACAGGGTAATTGAGGCCCACAGCTGGGAAGTCATTGGACCCCCAGCTGCATGCCTAGAAGGCAGTGTGGCTGGGACGTGACCCAGGTGTGTCTGACTCAGAAACCTGCTCTTTGTCAGTTTCACCTTGGGGGTCCTGACTGAGGGTTAATGACGGGTGCTCTGCCCCAAGGCCTCGAGTCAGGGGCATGAGAGCAGCACAGTCCCCAGGGCCAGCGTCAGGTGTTCCCGAGTTTGCCTGGCAGTGTCTTGGGCCTCACCTCGTCCTGACTGAGACCTGTGGCCGGGGGGATAATTTCAAACAACCACCCAGGCTGATCTTCAGGTTTGGCTATCTGTTAGGGTCATAAAGGCCTACTTTTTGCTCATGGTGTTGAGATGGCGACTCCCAGACTCAGGTGGGGAGGGAGCCTTGCCCTCTGGATCAGGGGAAAGGAGGGCTCTGAGACCAACCCGCCCGGTCCTGAGCTGAGTGGGACGAAAAGGGAAGGGGAGGTGGCCAAGACCCCTAGAAGCAAAGGGCAGCCCTTGTACCAGAGCTGTACCAGAAGCAGTGGCTTCTGGGGTCGTGGAGAGCTGTGCAGGTCAATTTTTAGGGCCTGGAGGCAGTACCTTCTTCTGCTGCAAACAAGGAGCCAGGCAGCCTTTATGAGTGCACATGTTGCTGGCAAACTGTGGGGTTTTGTTCTCCCCAAACCTAGCAAAGAACCAGAGCATAGAAGAGGCAAATTTTGGTGCTGCAACAGACCCCGGGAAAGGGCAATGAGACTGGTTGGTCCAGGCCACGGTGATAAGGCCCAGACCACAGGGGACGCCACACATCCTAAGAGCAGAGACTAGTGGGTCAGGCAGAATTATATTCTGCACCCCACCTTTGCCAGTGACAAACTATGAAAACTTGGAAAACTTCCTTCCCTTCTCAGTGCCTCGGTTTCCTGATCTGTAAAATGGAGACAATAGATAGCCTGTAAGACTTTTGTAAGGGTTAGCTAACTGCATTGTGTGTGTGTGTGATCTCACTTAATCTCCACAGCAATCTTTGAAATAGGTTTCTAATTATTCTCAAATTTATAGTTGAGTGAGAGCAAGAAGCAACCTATCTTTCTGGTGGTAGAGGCCAGGTAGAAACCTGGTTCCATCTGATTCTAGAACCTTCACTTTGACTGTATTCTGTAACTCCTCTTTTTTTTAGGAATGAATAAGCAAATGCCCTTCCATGCAGTCACTCAGCCTCTGAGGTGTCGCTGACAATCATCAAGCCCCCTCTGGAAACCAGGCTTGGCTCCTCCTGCACACTTTCTGCTGTAGCTCCTACATCTGCTGTTTTAATCACATCTGGAGAACTCTCCTTGCTAATGGTCCTGGAGATACACACAGCGGTTTCAAGCACAGGATCCAGAGTCTGGACAACCTGGGTTCCAGTGTTGCCCAAGAAACCTCAGATAGAAACAGTCTCCAGAAGGCAGACACTGTCTCATGATGGGGTTCCTCAAGCCCTGACTTTCCTGGGAGCACAAATCAGGCCAAAAAAAAAATGCCAGAAAGCTCCTTGAGAATTGTCCTTTACAACAAGGCCGCAGCCAACAGAAGGGGCAGGGGCACATCACTGGGGCTCAAGATGGGGTCTGGGCTCTGTGGGAAAGGGAGGGAGGTGGCTCTTGGAAATGGTTTTACCATGTAAAATCTTCCAGTAGGAACTTTATATGCAGGATTTAATCAGCAGGGACGATAGACAGGACTCATTTTGTTCATTGCTGTTCTCAAAGACTGCTGGGTTGGCTCCCCTGTGGTTCTGTCCTGTTCAACAGACATTTATTGAGCATGTACTGGGTGCCAGGGACTTTGCTGGGGATTCAGGGACTAAAAGGGATAGCGCCTCTGCCCAAGGAATTTATTTCATCAGCTTTTTCATTGCTCTGACCAAAACACCTGATAAGAACGATTTTAGAGAAGGAGAAGTTTGTTTTGGGATTCACTTTCCTACTCCATTCATTGTGGCCTGAGGGAAGGCAGAACATCAGGGCAGAAGTGTGTGGCAGAGGAAAGCAGCTGGAGAGAGAGAGAGAGAGAGAGAGAGAGAGAGAGAGAGAGAGAGAGAGAGAGAGAGAGAGAGAGAGCGCTCTGTTCAATAAGGACAAAATATGAACCCTAAAGGCACCCACCAAGGACCTCCAGGGACCCACCTCTTCAGCTACACCCCACCTGCCTATAGCTACCACCCAGTTAATCCTTCTCAGGGGATTAAGGCACTGATTATGTTAAGACTCTAGTAACCCAATCATTTCACCTCTAAACCTTGTATTGTCTCAACCAAGAGATATTGGGGACACCTGAAGTCTAAACCATAACAGAGTTTGTGAGCTCTCTCAAGCTGGGTGGCAAAGCAGTGTGTGTGTGTGTGTGTGTGTGTGTGTGTGTGTGTGTGTGTCTTTGCGTATGTGTGTGTGTCTTTGCGTATGTGTGTGTGAATGTGTTTCCATGTGTATGTATGTGTCTGTGCATGTCTGTATGTGTGTGTGTGTGTGCGTGTGTTCTTTTGTGTGTGTCTGTATGGGGCAAGGAGGGGAAGTTGAGATGTGTGGCAGGAAAAAAAGTGCTTTCTCATTTTTAATGGGGGGGGTGGGTGGTGGTGGTGGTGGGGGGGGAGGAATCAGTCGCTCCCCCTACTGGTCAAGACCAACTCTGGTGGTGCCAGGCTGAGACTGGAAGCGTGACTAGCCATTTGGGAAGTGGTTTGCACTCTCCTGGAGAAGAATTAAGAAGCTGGAATCCTAATGAGTGGTTTTTACATGACGAGAGCTGAGCTCTGTCGGCATTGGCCCACAGACAGACCCCAACCTGTGTGTTGGAGAAAGAGAGGGAAGGGAGGCAGAGGAAAAGGACAGTGAGCAGGGGGCTAGGGGAGATGGTCTGGTTTTGGGTTCAAACCCTCAACTACAAATATCTAATCTTAGAGAGCTCAGTCTTTAGTATCATTCATGGGAAGATGATCTGGCAGCCGGGGCAGCCACCAGGTAGACAGACAGGAAGCAGCAGGCTGGCCTGCTGTCCCAGGGGATGTGCCTAAGAGCCTGCAGTGTGCAGACCACCACACAGGAGCGTCCCTTTGTCTTAGCCCTGGTTGCCACTGAAACAGTCATCTACAGATGTGGGAACCAACAATTGGGGACGTCTTAGTAGGGCAGGGAAGGGTTTGTTGGATAAAATTTGAAGAAGAAAAGAATTCAGATCTCTGATGGTCTGAAGGCAGAATTATCATGGAGAGCCAAGTGTTAGCTTAAAAGGGGACAGCTTTCCTGACAGCTTTCCTGACAAGCTATGTTCTATCCAGGATCAAGATGTGATTGCTCCGGGCTCAGGCTTTCCCTGTATCGTGCCCCTGATCAGAAAAAGGAGAAAATAGGTCAAGCATGGAAGAAAGTGTGGGGAGGCAGACAGAAAGTGTGGAGTGGACATCAGAAGATGGGACCTACTATTGGCTGGGCTCCTTTTCTATTCAAGGCTCACTTATATTTGGGCCACATTTGACCCTCATGCTACCTTCTAGGGTGGTTTCACAGACTGATGGTTGGAGGTGGTCAGCCGGAACATTCCCAGGTGTGCCTGCCTGCTGTATTTGGAGTAGTCAATGGTCCTCAAGTGGGCAGTAGTGTCTCAGGCCCAGAGACATTTCTCAGAGCCCTTTCCTGCTCCCTGGAGGGCCTGTCCCCTTCTGCTTGTACCCTGCTTCATTTGGCCAACCTAGCTGAGTGTTTACTCAAAAATGAGTGGGGCACTTGGCTCCCCCTGGTGGTCAAACTAGTCAAAAGCTACCACTTTTAGGAGATAATGTTCTTTTTTTTTTTTCAAATTAAAATAATTGACACATAATCATTGTGTATATTTATGGGGTACAATGTAATGATTTAATATATATGTGCATCATTAAATAATAAAATTCAAGTAATTAGTATATAGATCACCTTATCTTTGTTTTTATTTGTATTTATTTATTTTTGTGGTGAGAGCATTCAAGATCCTCCCTTCTCCTTTGGCATACATGACACATTATTGTTTATGATAGACATCCTTCTATA
Source organism: Ictidomys tridecemlineatus (assembly GCF_052094955.1). Classification (NCBI taxonomy): domain Eukaryota; kingdom Metazoa; phylum Chordata; class Mammalia; order Rodentia; family Sciuridae; genus Ictidomys; species Ictidomys tridecemlineatus. The sequence continues at coordinate 35,596,649 of NC_135487.1, forward strand.
CAATAGAACACTGGCTCTTATTCCTCCTGTGTGCTTGCCATGCCTTTTAGAAAGGCAGTGGGAAAGGTTTGGTGACTTAAGAGGTAGGAGGAGGATTTTCCATGAATGGAGTTTCTGGCATAGTAGGTGCTTCATATAACTTTGACTAATTAATGAATGAAGTGGAGACCTAGAGGCAGGGGTGAGCTATGGGTGGGGGGAGCAGGAAACCAACCTGGGAATCCTACACAAGTGGCCCTCTGCTGTGGGTCTCAAAGCCTCTGCCTGTGTAATCCTGGGGTTGCTTAATATTGCTCTGTTCATTCTAGGCTGCAACCTGGGAAGTTGTTTAAAAAATACTAATAATGAGGCCCTATCCTTAGAGATTCTGACTCAATAGTTCTGAGGTAGGGCCTATGTATAGCATTTAAAAAAATCTCCCCAGGCAACTCCACTGTGTCTCTGAGGCTGAGAAAGATGTGGGCTATTTTTCTGGGCCCTTATAGCTCTTATTGCCTATGATTCAGAGATTGTTTTTGAGGACCCTCACTAAATTTAATTTGTATTCTGTGGCAGGTGGTGTTATTTTGCCATTAGGACCACGGGCTGATATTTGTCACCAATAAACTTAAAGATAGGTCTCGAAGTCTGCATCCATAAGGCGATCTTAACAACAGACCAGGGGAATATGATTTATTCCCCATGCCTCTGGTGTAATTAAGTGTGCATTATAAAGAGACCTGCACTATGGAGATGCAAATCAGTGATGGCAGTTTACCTTCAAGTTCCTGATTCTGTAGGGTGACCATTGTGTTGTTTCAGCACTTAGGAGCATGTTATTCACATAGCAAACATGGAAAGTCCACTGGGAGACAAAGTGCAACACACCGAGGAGATGAGTCCAGGCCTCTGGACTTTGTCACATCCACAAGCACTATTACTTTATTTTCTTCTCTGTTGAGTCTCCCTGGGTCCCCTACATAAAATTTATGGGGAAAAAGACAAAGGAGAAACAAACTTCAATGTGGGCAGTTCCCCTTTAGACATGCCACTTACAATAAGTTTTTCCTATTAGAAATGCCCGAAGGGTAAACATTATTTGGAAGTGCTTCTCTGGTGTTTCTGGGCTGGGGAAAACCATGTGCCCAAAAGAGGGAACTATGAGTTGTGTCTTTGTGGGCAGACTGGGCTGGCTACCCTGCCTTTCATTCTCTCCCGCCATCCCCTGCCCTTGCCACTGAACGAGCATTCACCGTGAGGTTTCTGACTGAGCCCAGATGAGGTTGCTGCCAGATGACCTGAGCTCTGGGTTGGATTTGCAATTAACCACATAAGACAATAATATCAGTAACAAGAACCACCATTGACTGAGTGCTACCACATACCAGATGTGCTGCCCGCACCTGAGGTGTAAGACTAGGTCACACTGCTTTATTTTCACGTCCTGCCTCAAGGCCTGTCTGCCTAAAATACCACCTTCCCTGACTTTTCCAAGAACATTGTATAGAATGAAGTGTCGGATAATCTGTCAGAGAGAGTCTAATCTTGATGATTGTCAGAAGGGAAGAGATTGGCTTGACCTTGTACCCCTTCTCCTGAGTAGCCAAATCCTGGGATGCTTCTCAAAGGGTGATCTTTGTAAATCTTAAAGAATCCTGTTGCAGAAAGCCCATGTCTCAGTGTCTTCTTTGTGGCCTTTTGTTTATAATAACTAGGGTGAAGAACAAATAAACTAAAGGGTTCAGAGAAAAATAAAAGGTCTATTTTAGGCTGATAAAACTTAAAATGACTGTCAGAAAATACTGGCAGTTTCTTTTTTTGAACTAGGGATTGAATCCAGAGGAGTTTTACCACTGACTGAGCTACATTTCCAGACCTTTTTATTTATTTTTTTGAGACAAGGTCCACTAAGTTGCTGAGGGTCTTGCTAAATTGCTGAGGTAGGCTGTTTTTTTTATGAAAAATATTTTAAACTGTCTCACCTGGCAGTCTATCTTACATATGTACATAATTTAATGTTCAGAACCATTTTGCAAAACAGATGAGTTTAATCTCATTGTTAGAATTTTTTAATAGTATAAACTTACATATTCTTAGTACTTTATTTCAAGAATTGTGCTAGATTGTAATATAATATACAATAATATAATATAATATAAATAATAAACACTATTGCTGATCCTTACTATGACACCATTAGGTAGGTTTTATCATCCCATTTAACAAACAGGGGAGTCAAATGTCTGATATACAGGGTGCTCCTGTCATGTGGAGGGACCCTGGCAAGGGGACAATGACCCTTCCAGCCCAGGAACTAACTAGTGAATCATCAGAGCCACATTGCTGGCCACAGAGTCTGGCATAAAGCATATGTCATGAAAAATATTTGTGAAAGAAAGAAAGTGTAGGAAAGGCAGCAGAATACAACAGACACTAGTATGGCAATATGTAAATCAATGGAAGTGTAACTGATGTGATTCTGCAATCTGTATATGGGGTAAAAATGGGAGTTCATAACCCACTTGAATCAAAGTGTGAAATATGATATATCAAGAACTATGTAATGTTTTGAGCAACCAACAATAAAAAAAATTAAAAAATTAAAAATTAAAAAAATTAAAAAAAGAAAGAAAAAGAAAGAAAGAAAGAAAGAAAGAAAGAAAGAAAGAAAGAAAGAAAGAAAGAAAGAAAGAAAGAAAGAAAGTGCTCAGACTTGGGACTGATGAAATGTTAAAAACGATACACTAGGATCTGTCAGACAAAAGGCAGTGACTGTGGTGCGCAGTGGTCAGGAAGGTGGAGGCAGATTTTGATTTAAGATATGAAAAACCTGCTTGCCTCATCATTGCCATAGAGCAAAGCTGTGATGATAAGGTTTTCCAGGAGCAAATTCCTCTCCCAGCTGTGTATGAGCAGCCTTTAAAAATTCTGCAGTACTAGTTTGACCTCTAGGTGGCAGTCTGGTACCCAGGTTTGAACAGAGCCCAGCTGGTGCTTCTGTCCAGCATCCCTTCAACTTCTTTTCATCGTGCTTCTCTGAGTGAGGGGTTCTCTCATAGTTCATAAAATACTAGAGGACAAACACATTCTTTTAAAATTTATTGTTAATTCATCCAAGTGAACCTTCTCAGCCCCAAAAGATTTTGAGGCTGGCCTACCTGCATGTCATCCCATATTATAGACATTTGAGGCAGAGAGCACAGACACCCAGGAGACAGTCCTTTCAAACCCATTTATTCTGAATCCTTGCACAGAGGGAGTCTCTGGATGAGACAAGATCCTGGCACAGTCCAGCCCTGGGGCAAAGTACCAGTTTTGTCTCAAATGATGAGTAGAAAAAAATTGTTTTCTTCAACTCCATGTTTATTATTCTTTCTTTGCCCTTACCTAGTGTATTCTTCTGAAACACAATTAGGCGGGCAGGATGGAGGTAAGGCAGGGTGAAGAGCACAGTCGTACATTGTGCTCAGGGAGATCATGAGATACAGTGAATATGAAATGTGCCAAAGACATGTAACAATCAACAATTCAGAAACATGGCAACTGGAGGTGAGGCAAATGTTGATGAGAGAGATCATGTTATCTTAGATTTTCAAGACTTGAACAGGGTTGTGTTAATTTTAATTAATTTAAGATGAAGTCAAGTTCTGGGAATGGTACTGAGGTTTGGCTAGTTGAGTTTTGAACTGGCTCTGTAGCATCTCTCCTTCTTCCTGCCCTGCCCAGTGTCTTATAACTATGTCTTCATTCAACAAGTAGCGCAGCACCACTCACATTACAGGTGTTAGTAGAGGAAATGGAGATATAGCTATGAAAAAAGAAAGCAAACTTCATGCCCATGAGCTTACATTTTAGTAGAGTAAATAATAAACCAATAATAAAATCATTGTATATGATAATAAGTGCTATGAGGAGGACAAAAATAGGAAACTAGATAGGAAGTGATCAAGAATAGGGTTTATTTAGCTAGGATGATCATGCTAGACTTTTTTTGGGTGGCATTGGAGTTAAAAACTGAACAATGGGAAGTAACCTACTCGCTGTTAGCATCCTCATCTCCAAGGAAGCTGCAACTAATGACAATCAATTTCCCTGATAAATTCTATGCACAATAAAGAATGGGAATTAAAATTGGGAGAGGAAATGGGTAGGTACGTGGAACAGTTGATGAGCACTTCTACCTTCATGCACACAAAGATTTTTCAGCCAGTATACATCTTGATTCAATCAAGCTAGGCTATGGACACATAAACAAAACTACCATGGGTCCTCAATTCTGTACATGGAGTTAAGGGACCGGTTTGCCAGTCTGGGTTTTGGTTTGGTTTTGGTTCCACCCCTTCTTTCTATTCCCCTATTCCTCTATTTTGGAATGAGAATGTTTACTCTGTGCCACTGTATATTGGATATAGGTAACTTGCTTTTGATTTTTTTTACAGGGGTTCACAGCTAACAGTTTGCCTTGAATCTCAGAGGAGACATTGGACTTGAACTTATGGCAATGCCAGAACTAGTAAGGACTATGGGACCCTTGGAGTGGACTAAATGTATTTTGCACTGTGAGATTGATGTGAGCTTTTGGGGACCAGGGATGGGATATTATGATTTAGATATGAGGTGTCTCCCAAAAGCTCTTGTGTTAATGCAGGAATGTTTGAAGGTTAAATGATTGGATTGTAAGAGCTGTAACCAAATCAGTCCATCCTAGTTTAAATGGGATGACTGGTAATTGTAGACAGGTCAGATATGGCTGGAAGTGAGTCACTGGGGACATGCCCTGGAAGGGCTCATTTTCGCTGTGGCCCCTTTCCCCTTCCTTGCTCTCTCTGCTTCCTGACTATGATAAATGGAACAGCATTTTTTGACCATGCCTTCCCATCATGATATGCTGCCTCATTTGGGGCCCAGAGTGATAGACTCAGCCATCTATGGACTGAGATCACTGAAACCATGAGCCCCCCAAATGAATTTTCCCTCTTTTTATTTGTTATTCTTGTCAGGTATTTTTATCACAGCATGGCAAACGCTGACTAACGCACTTATTATCAGGCAAATGCAAAATCAAAGCCACAATGAGACCTCATCTCACTCCAATGAATGGCCATCATCAAAAAGAAAACAAATAACAAATGCTGCAAGGGATGCAGAGAAAAGAGATATCTCACCCACTGTTGGTATGAATTAGCATGACCAATATGGAAAACAGTGGAAAGTTCCACAAAAAGCTAAAAATGAACTACCATATGATCCAGCTACTCCACTTCTGGATATATGTCCAAAGGAATTGGAATTAGTATATCAAAGAGACATTGCACTTCACAATGTTTGTTACAGCACTGTTCACAATAATCAAGATGTGGCCTATCCTGAGGTGTAGTTCACGTCCTTCACCAAAGCATTGGGTATAACTTTTATTGCAACCACTCTCATGGAACCACTGTCTTGTATGTGGTCTGTCACTGATCAAAATGCCATTGTGTGGCACATGTCTGTATTTAAGTTCTATAATGTTGGGGATATAAGTATTTACAATTTTCTATCCTCTTCATGAATTGAGTCTTTTCATTGCACAATGTCCTTCTTTGTCTCTTTGACAGTTTATTTTGTTTGATACAAAATAAAAAATATACACACAACAGGATATCATTCAGCCACAAAAAGAATAAAATCCTGTGATTTTGTAGCAAAATAAGTGAAACTGGAGAACATTGTGTTAGGTGGAAAAATCCAGGCACAGAATGAAGAATACACTTTTTACTTTCACATGAAAGCCAAAAATGTTGATATCGTAAAAGTAGACAGTAGAATAGCAATTGCTAGAGGGTACTAGAGGGTAGAACTTCCAGGAATATGTTCTGTGGAAGTGGTAAGAGTGGGTAGCCTTGTCTTCCCCTTGAGTTTTGAGGAAAAGCTTTCAACTTTCAGCATTGGATATAATTTTAATTGCAAACTCATCATCTGTGGTCTATATTATGTTTAGATACATTCCTTCAAAACCCAATTTGGTGAGTCTTTGCCATGAAAGGTATTGTATTTGATCAACCACTTTTTCTGCATTATTGAGGGGATAATATGCTAAGATGATTTTGTTGTTGTGCCGACCTCATAGACAGTGATATATTTAAACTAAAATAGTGATGACATCACTAGGCAACAAACTTTCATGGAACCACTGTCTTGTATGTGGTCTGTCACTGATCAAAATGCCATTGTGTGGCACAAGTCTGTATTTAAGTTCTATAATGTTGGAATATAAGTATTTACAATTTTCTATCCTTTTCATGAATTGAGTCTTTTCATTGCACAATGTCCTTCTTTGTCTCTTTGACAGTTTATTTTGTTTGATACAAGTACAGCCAGATCTGCTTTCTTTTGGCATTGTAGATCTTTTCTCAAGCCTTAATTTTTAGCTTCCCTGTGTCCTTTAAAGTTGATGTAGATCTCTAGTAGGCAGCTTGTGGTTGAATACTGTTAAAAAAATTTACCCAGGGCTGGGATTGTGGCTCAGTGGTAGAGCGTTTGCTTCTCACATGTGAGGTACTGGGTTCAATCTTCAGCACCACATAAAACCCAATAAAATAAAGATATTAAAAAGAAATCTATCTAGCTAGTCCACATGTTTTGAGAATTTAATACATTTACATTTAGACTAGTCATTATGTAAGCACTATTGCCATTGTGTTGTTTTCTGACTGTTTTGTAGCTCCTTTATTATTTCATTTTTCTCCTTTTGTCCTTCTTTGTGATGACTTCTACTGGTGGTATGCTCTGATTCCTTTCTCTAAATAATTTGTGTATTTACTACATTTTTTGTGGTTTCCATAAAGTCTATGTAAAATATATAGTTATAATAGCTTATTTTAAGCTGATAACATTGATTACAGACAATAACTCCATACTTTTAATTCCTCATTCATCACATTTTATATTGATTTTATAATATGCATATTTTTATATTACATGTACAATAAGTTATTATGAATAATTAATAATTAATAATGATAATGCAAATTATCACTTATTTTAAATATTTTTTAACATTTATGTTAACATTAAAAGTGTTTTATTCACCAACACTACAATATTAGAGAATTCTAAATATGAGCATACTTAAATTCAAAAGTGAATGTTATACATTCTATGTTTTACATTGATCATTAGCATCTTTTATATTAGATTGAAGAATTCCTTTAGCATTTCTTATATGGAAAGTCTAGTAATAAATTTTTGCAGCTCTTGTTTGGTTAAGATTTTATCTATCATTTATTTCTGAAGAATCATTTTGCTGAGTATAGTATAACTATTTGGCAATTTTTAAAATTTCAATTTTTTGGGGGGTGGGTGGGGGATACCAGGATTGAATTCAGGGGCACTTGACCACTGAGCCACATCCCCAACCCTATTTTGTATTTTATTTAGAGACAGGGTCTCATTGAGTTGCTTAGCACCTCACTTTTGCTGAGGCTGGCTTTGAACATGTGATCCTCCTACCTCAGTCACTTGAGCTGCTGGGATTATAGGCATGTGCTACCGTGCCTGGCCTAAAATTTCAATATTTTGAATATATCCTTCCATTCAGTGTTTTGAACATACTGTCCTGTGGTTGGTGTGGTGGGGGGCCAGACTATATAACTGGAGTCTGGCTGGGAATCATAAGTGGATAGGACCATGAACTATGCTCCTTAGGTTGCAGGGATTCTGGCTTGACTCCTTACCCAGGTGGGGTTGATAGCTATTTTCTATGGCTGTGATGAACTCCTGGCTAGGTTCCTCAGTCAGGACGAACTGTGGGCTGTTGCTCTCTGGCCAAACGAGGCTGCCTACTGAGTTACTCATGTATTTGGAGCTGATGACAGAGTTGTATGACCAGACAATGCTGCTGGTAGGAACGTGGTGCCACTGTTAAAACCTATTTATGAGTGGTTGTTAGCATTGCCTTCTTTTTTGTTCCTAGATGATTATAGGTGGTTCCTAGATGATTATAGGCCCTAGCAATTTCTCCACTGTTCCCTGTAAGGTCAGATAAAAGTGGTACTCCCAGAAAGTACCCCATAACACTGAAGAAGCTGAATGTTTGCCTGGCGCTTTCTTCTCGCCCACTGGAGAAACCGCAGAACCAGGGGAACCTCTCAGTATGGTGTTGTGCTGGCCTGGGTAAGAGGCAGTCTGTTCAAAATGAAACTATTCTTCACATGTTTCTAATCATTCTCATTTCTTGTAGTCCAAGGGGATGAAGTCCGAGCCTTAGCTTTGCATCACCATGGCCAAAATACTGGACAAAAACAAATTGAGAAGAAAGTTTATTTGGGGCTCATGGATTGAGAGGTCTCAGTTTATAGACAGCCAACTTCATTGCTCTGGGCCCAAGGTGAGGCAGCATATCATGGCAGAAGAGTGTGGTGGAGGAGGGCTGCTATGTTTATTTCAGCCAGGAAGCAGAGAGAGTGAGGAAGGGGCCACAGGAAGGATGAACCCCCAGGTCATGCCCCTCGTGATCTGCCTCCTCCAACCATGTCCCACCTGCCAGTAGTTACCACCAAGTCAGTCCATTTAAACTCAGATTAATCGACTAGTTTATAGCTCTCTCAATCTAATCATGTCACCTATGAATATTGCTGCATTAACACAGGGGACATTTGGGGGAATACTTCAATGCTTCATATCCAACCCATAACAGGGAATAGCTCCTGCCTCATCCTCAGATTCTGTGCTCTTCACAAATGGAATATTGTCTATGTGTAGTTGCGAACTGAGTCTAAAGTTGGGGACCTTCTATTCCATCATCTTGCTAACATTACATCTCCTTCAATTTTAAAGGCTAATTTGCCAGATACAGTGTTCTTGGCAGGTTTTTTCCCCCCACTTTTCTTCTTCTGGTATTTTAAGTATACCATTCAATCTCTTCTGGTCTGCAGTGTTTCCATTTAGAAATCCATGGAGTGTTGGGGAAGTTGCCTTGTATATTATGAGTCACTTATGTCTTGATGTTTTTAAATTCTCTTTTTGTATTTGAATTTTGACAAGTTGATTAAATGTGTCTTGGTGTGGACTTCTTTGGGTTTATTAATAATAATAGACCAGTTAACAATAATATTAATATTAACAATTAATAGTAATAACAGTAGACTAGTTAAGGTCTATTGTGATTTTTAAATCTGTATGTCCATCTTTTTATCCATATTTGGGAAATTTTTGATTATTATTTCTTCAAAATAATTTTCTGCTTTCCCTTTTCTCCTTGAACTCCCACAATGCTTATATTTATGCATTTGATGGTGTCCATAAATCCCTTAGGCTTTCTTCAGTTTTTTCATTCCTTTTTCTTTGTTCCTGAGGATAATTTCAAACGAGCTATCTTCAAATTCACTGATTCTTCTTTATATCAAATCTGCTGTTGACCTCCTTTAGAGACTTTCCCCCCAGTTCAGTTATTGTATTCTTCAGTTTCAAAATTTCTTTTTGATTATTTAAAAATTTTCATCTTTGTTGATTTTCTTATATTCTGACCTCCTTGAAGATATTTTTTCTTAATTTTTTTTAGTTGTTGATAGACCTTTATTTTATTTATTTATGTGGTGCTGAGAATCAAACCCAGTGCTTCAGACATGCCAGGCAAGTGTGCTACCACTGAGTCACAACCTTAGCCCTCCTTGAACATATTTATTTGTGAGTATCTTGAATTATTTTTCAAGTGATCCCCATATGTCTTCATTTATGTAGAGTTTGATATCTGGAGATTTAGTTTGTTCCTTTAGTCTTTATTTCCCTGTTTCTTCATGCAAATTAATTTTGTTGGGATTCATATATTTGAAAAAATAACCTCTTTGTCTTTACAGACTGGGTCCATAATAGGAAAGACCTTCACCAAACACCCTAGCTAGAGATTAAACAGGCATTTTAAATCTTTTTGTTCATGTGTGTTCCCTGGGCTTGTGCAAAGTTACCATTAGAGGGATTTGCTGACTCCTCCCCTCCCAACATCTTGCTCACTTTGTTATCTCTGTAGTACTATTAAGTTCTCTGAAGCTGGTACAAGCCAACTTGCTCTCTTTTGTTCTCAGTGACTTTCGAGGTTCTAGAGTACGTCAGGTTCTGTAAGTGCTCTGAGATGGCCAAGACCTAAGCCAGACCCTTCACAGCCCATTGGAAAGGCAGGACTTTGAGCACAAGCTCCGTTTTCTCTTTCTCTCTTCCTCCTAAGGGAGAGGCCCCTGATCTTTATTGGCCTCTGTCTACTTATCGCCAGTCTTCTGGAGCAGCGGTAAGCCAGCTCTCTTTTGTTTTTAGAGGCCTCAAGAAATCAGACTACGCTGGGTCCCATTGATATTCTAAGAAAAGAAAGATAAAAATTAGTCCCTCAGGCAGCTCCCTACAAAGCTGAAACCTGTATACCCGCTGCAACTCTTTCCTTCCCTTGGGAGTTGAAGAGTTTTTTTCTTGTTCTTTGCTCAGCTAAGGGGAAAGACTTCGGTGACTGTGTGGGTTCAACCCTAAACTATTAAAGGAGTTTGGTGACTCCCAACCTATGTCCTTTCCTTTCAGTGCTCACGTTTAGGTAAGACAGAAATCAATTCCTTGACAGTTCCACCTGTAACCCCGACTCCCCTCAAGTCTAAATTATATATATATATATATATATATATATATATATATATATATATGTTTCATTATTTTTTAAAAATTTTTTATGTGTCATTATTTTTTTTCTCTTTTTAGGGAGATGCCTGAATTGAGAAATTTTCTTCCAATCATGCCATGTTGAGCCAGGAGAAGGGACTGTGAAAAGTGAATGCCAAACATTTTCCTGCCGGCTTTGATGCTGCTTGCTCAATGGTTGTCTGGGGTGCTGGAAACTCTTAACTATTTTTTAAAAATTATTTATTTACTTTGATTTCTTAACAAAGGAATTGATCTGTGTACTGTTGTGGCGTTATTGCTTGCAGGAGGAGAAGGAAACTTTGGGGTTTCCTATTCGACTGTCTTGCTGATGTCACTCCTATTGTTTTTACATTTTGTGTTTAGATCTATGACACATCTTCAAATGAACTTTGTTAGAACAATTTTAGATTTAGAGAAGAAGCTGGATAAGTTCAGAGTTCCCGTGTACTCTACATTCAGCTTCCCTATCATGATCCTCTCGCATGAGTGGGTTCTGTTATTTCAAGTCCACACTTCTTTTCAAACTGTTATGGTTTAGATATGAGGTGTCCCCCAAAGGCTCCTGTGTGGGACAATGCAAGAAGGTTTAGAGGTGAAATGATTGGATTATGACAGCCTTACCCCAGTCAGTGGATTAATCCACTGATAGGGATTAACTGAGTGGTAACTGAAGGCAGGTTGGGTGGCTGGAGGAGGTTGTGACTTTGGGGTACATATTTTGTTCCTACTGAGTGGAGTTTCTCTTTCTTTTCCTGTTTCTTGAGAAACAGAGTGCCGTGTCCTGAGCTGCTTTTGGCTGCCACACTCTTCTGCCATAATGTTCTGCCTCACCTTTGGGCCCAGAGAATGGAGTTGGCCATCCATGGACTAAGACCTCTGATACCATGTGCCCCCAAATAAACTTTTCCTCCTCTAATTGTTCTTTCAGGTCTTTGTTCAAAGTGATGAAAAAGCTGACTAAAAATTGGTACCAATTGGTATCAATTAGTTTGTCATTCATGTACTTTTTCTGTTACAGAATCTCATCTAGGAAATCATCCTTTGGTTATGACAGTTTTTCAGACTTTCTGTGTGTTTTACAACCTTAACTGTTTTAAGATGTACTGGTATGATATTGTGTAGAATGTTTCTCAAGACTGATTTATCTGATGTTTTTTCCTCATGATTAGACTGGGGTTTTAGATGAAGCCCATAGAGATGCCATTGACACAATATTGTCATATTAAGGATGCATATATCAACACCACTCGCCACTCTTCATGCTGACCTTGATTACCTCTATGAATGACCTCATGGATATTTATTTTATACTTTGGGTTATAATATAATACTAATTTTTTTTTGTACTGGGGATTGAGGATTGAACCAAGGGCATTAAACCACTAAGCCACATCCCTAGTCTTTTATTTATTTATTACTTTATTTTTATTTATATATGACAGCGAATGCATTATAATTCTTATTATTTAGAGACAGCACAATTTTTCATATCTCTGGTTGTATACATAGTATATTCACACCAATTTGTGTCTTCATACCTGTAATTTGGATAATAATGATCATGATATTCCACCATCATTAATTACCCCATGCCCCTTCCCTTTCCCTCCAACCCCCCTGCCCTATCTAGAGTTCGTCTATTCCTCCCATGTGCTCTCTCCCTATCAGCCTCCTTATGTCAAAGAAAACACTGGGCATTTGTTTTTTTTGAGATTGGCTAACTTCACTTAGCATTATCTTCTCTAACTCCATCCATTTACCTGCAAATGGCATGATTTTATTCTCTTTTAGTGCTGAGTAATATTCCAGCTGTGCATATATGCCACACTTTTTAAAATCCATTCATCTACTGAAGGGCAACTAGGTTGCTTCCACAGCTTAGCTATTGTGAATAGCTTAGCTATTGCTATAAACATTGATGTTCCCAGCATTTTATTTTTTATATTTTATTTAAAGACAGGGTCTTGCTAAGTTGCTTAGAGCCTCACTAAGTTGCTAAGGCCAGCTTTGAAATTGTGACAGTCCTGCCTCAGCCTCCTGAGTAGCTAGGATTACAGGTGTATACCTCCATCTTGGCTACAATATTATTATTATTATTTTTTTGCTCAAATTAATTCAGCTTTGGCAAGAGGAAGTTCTTTCAGTTGGTGCTTGTGCTTCTGTGGCAACCCATCATTATAGGGCTCTCATTGTCTCTCCATTTTGTATATGGGGAGACTCATTTTTTTTGACACTACATAATGCTCCTGGGTCATCCTGCATATTTAAAACCCTAATTTTAGAATCAACCATTTATTCAAGGAGTCCTGCTTCTTCTTATTGGTAAATGGTATTAGAAACCAAGACATGGACATTAGTTGTGCTTGTTGCTATTGGGATATTGTTTCTTTTGGACCCTCACAACTGACAGAATAGTCATGTGTACACTAACCCATGTATAGACACATATTTATGAACTTTTCTCTATGTAATTTCCTGTAGCTATTTTCATTTCAACACAAATTCACAGTGTTGTCTCCAAATCAATTCGTTTAACTTGAATCATTCTGACTTCCCTTCTTTATCTGTATATTTCCATTCCAATGAGATACCTGGTTCTTACCACTCACTGCAATTTTATTTGTACAATGTCAGTGTACATGTATAGAAATATTCAGAATTGTTAATTCATACTCTCATGGGAAATAACTTCATCAGCTACACTACAATTTTTATGTGCAGTTCTTTTACATTTGGACTTATACACTTCCAATGTCACTTTGTTGACTACTTTTGCCACTCACCCCTTCAATAAGGTTTTTTTCATATGTTTGTAATAAAATTTGATATTCTCATCAGAATCAAAATTCCTTCATTCTGTTGCCTTATTACTTCAATGGTTTTTAAAAAATTTGTATGTGTTAAATTTGATCTGATTATTAAATTCTATGGGTTTTAAGAAATGCATAATGTCACGTATCTGCATTAAAGTATCATGCAGAATAATTTTACACCTCTAAAAGAACACCAAGCTTCAGCTGTACATCAATCCTCTCTTCCCTTTGAGCTTTGGGTGACCACTTATTATTTTACTGTCAGTATAGTTTTGCTCTTTCCACATGTCATATAACTAAAACCACATGTCACTTAATTAATGCATGATGTAGCTTTTTAGGATTGGTTTCACTTGGTGTTGTACCATGTGTTTTTGTGGCTTTATAGCTCATTTATTTTTGTCACTGAATAATTTTCCATTTTATGGATGTACCATCATTTATTTATTTTTTACATAAAGATTATGAAGATCATTTGAATTGTCCCAAATTTTGGAAATTATGAATAAAACTGTTACAAACCTTCGTGTTATTGTGTATACATAAGCTTTCAAATCAGCTAGAATTACTATATAGACAATACTTGCTAGATTTTATTGTAAGAGTCAGCAGGCTTGTAAAAAAATGTCAAACTGTCTTTCAAAGTAGCTTGTATCATTTTTTCATTTCCATTAGCAGGATAAGATTTCTTATTGCTCCACATCTTTGCCAACATGTGGTATTGTCAGTTTTTTATATTTTAGCTATGTTCATTAGCATGTAATAGCATTCCACTACTGTTTTAATTTTTAATTTGTTAATGATAAATACATATCTTTTTATATGTTTATTTGCATCTTTATATCTTCTTTGGTGTCTGTTCATATCTTTTGCCTATTTTTAAAGTGAGTGAGTGATTTTTTTTTTAAGTTGTAATATTTAGGTAAAAGTATTTCATCAGATATGTTTTCCAGAAGTTGTTTGTAAGAAATTTACTTGAAATAAAAAGATACAATTAGGCCAAATAATAGGGTGGAGAAAGATATACCAGGCTATAATTAATCAAAGGAAAGCTCAAGTAACTTCATAGTTATGCATGGCTTAATGGGACAGGTTCTGAGAAATGTGTTGTTATTTTGATTGGTCATTGTGCAAACATAGAATGTACATATGCAAATAAAGATGGCTCCAACATCACTGGTTGATCAAATTGAACCATTGTATATATGGTCCATCATACACCAAAATGCTATTATGGAGCACATGACAGTATTAATACCACACAAAATAGATTTCAGAACAAAGAACATTACACATGATAAGGAGAAGCATTTTATAATTGTGAAAGGAGCATTCATCTAGGAGATACGAGAGTCATGTATATCTATGTACTCGATAACAATGTTTTAAAATATATGAAATGAGTACTGATAAAACTAAAAGGAGAAACCTAAAAATACACATATTTATTTGAAGATCACAAGACTCCATCTTTACTATTTGATTGAATAAGTAGTCTGAAAATCAGTAGAAAATTTGAACAACTATAAATCAACTAACCTGACTGGCATTTGTAGAACACTGTGCCTAAAACAGGAGCAGCCATGCGGATGGGCTCCAGCTGTGTGTGCCAATCACAAACTTTTCCGGCAGCCACTTTTGAGAAACTCCATTCTTGCCATGCTCTGTCCATGGAAGGCCACTCTGATGGAGCAGTCTGGTCCATCATACCCTTTTCAACACTGAAAAATTCTGAAGAGCATCTTTAGCTTTCTTGTATTTTTAGCAATATTGGACCACTTGTACAGAGCAGGACTGGTCAACCTCCTCGGCAGGGCCTCTGGCAGAGGGTCTCTGTGTTTTGTGGTGGCCATGCCCTCTTCAAAGAGGCTTGAATTTCAACCTCAGAATTGAACACACTCCTTAGTTGTTTTATTCTCCATTATTCCTTAGTTTAGAGAAAAAGCTTTTCTTTTGCACCTAATTCCTTTGAGCTCCACAGAGTTCACTGAGTTATGAACTATCCCTCTGTTTCTAAACAATAATAGTTTCATGTCAAAGTTTCCATGTGTGGACTCTGGGGCAGTTTCTGCCTCCCAACTAGACGCAGATTGACATGTCCTAAAATGTGGGCCTTCGCCAGTGGGACACTGAATGGGCCTGAAGGAAGCTTTTTAAAGAGGTCTGAGCTCTCCCTCAAGTGCCATTTAACCTTTCCCCTGTTGCTCGTCCTTTGTGCCTGGAAAGAGAAAATAATGGCTTGAGCTCTAGAAGTCATCGTATGAGTATGAGGTGACCCTGAGGATGAAAGCCAATTGCTTCCAGGATAGAAGAGCAGAAAGATTGAAAGGTCTTTATCCCTAATGATTTAATGGAATCCCTTTGCTACCTCTGAATTGCCTACCTTTCAGCTTCATGTCATGAAAAAAAAAAAAAAGAATAAATGCACTGTGTAAGAGAAATACTTGTATTACAAGCACATGCTACGGGAGAGTCTTTGTTGGTTTCTAAAACTTTACCTTTATAAATACTGTAGTCAACGTCCTCCAACATAGCTTTTTGTCCTCAAATATGATTTAGGAAACTGTGAAATATAAATAACAAACATTTTAAGTTTTCAATGTATATACTTCTGGGAATTAATGAGCTGCATTTTTTTTTTGCCATCCATTTCTTTCCATTCAGACGTGCATTTTAATGATTTGCAAATAGTCTTACATATGGTGTGTGTTGACTTTGGCAATATAACAAATTACCACAATCTCAGGAGCTTAAAATAGCATGCATGTATTATTTTACAGTATCTGCAGGTTAGAAATCCAGGCATGGCTTATGTGGGTCCTCTGTTTCAGGGTCTCTCACAAGTCTATAGAATCAAGGCATCATCCAGGTTGGGGGTCTCATCATCAGGTTTGATAAGGAGGATCTGCTTCTAAAATCACTTACTTAACTGTTGACAGGTTTTAGTTCCTTCTGGGATGTTGGGCAGGAGAACTTTGCTTCATCAAAGCTAGCGAGGGAGAAAGTGCACTAGCAAGGTGGAGGTCAAAGCCTTTCATCATTAGTTACAGAGATGAAATACGCTCAGCACTGAGATAGACCACTGATTAGAAATAAGTTGGTAGACCAACCACACTCAAGGGCAGGGGATTACTCAGGGGAGTTTATACTATTTTGTGGAGTGATATGAGAGTTCATCTCATCACATTGAAGAAAAGTATCATTGTTTCATAAATGTTCTTACAATTATTCTTTCTACTTCCACAGAGCTTATATCTCATTGATGGCATTTTGAGGTACACTGATAGTCTCTTTTCCATGGAATTTCAAGTGAAAAATATATGAAATTTGTTAAGATAGATATTTGGGTGATCACATGAAGCTGTGCCTGCTAGAACCTTGATCTGGCTTTCCCATTATTCTTCCTAGTGGTCTGTCTTTAGACTATGTACCTTGTTCTTAAGGAAAAAAATAAACGAACTCCTTTAGCAGCTCCAAGCATTTTTCATTCATCTTTAGTAGCAGTCTGCAATGCAGGTGTCAGAGCCCTTGGGGAACGTTTCATTGGATTGTAGGCTTTATGGGCCACCACCAGTCCCACTGTGCTTTGGCTACCGTCTGAAGGCCTCACATTAGCTTCTGGAAAGAAGAGACCAACTTGCAGTGTCCAGGCCTGGACGTTATAAAAGCTAAGGGCAAAATATCAGTGGGCCCACTTGGTGTCTATCCACTGCACATCTGTTGGGAAACTAGATCATAAGGACTATCACCCCATGAGTGATAATCCAGCGATCCAGAAAGAGCAAGAGCTAGTTATATTCTTGCTGACCATTGAGATAAAGGAGTTTCTCTGATCTATATACCTGTCTTGAAATGTTCCATTTTTGAGTTATTGTATTATATTTTTCATTGGGTTTCCTGATTTCGAAAGGTTAAAAAAAACCTTCCAGTTTATGACTAAGTTATGACTTTGCCCTTCTTTTGGTTATGCCAGGATCCTAAGAAGGCTATGAGAATAAAATAAGATTAAGGGAAAGAAAATCCAGCTATTCAAGGTGTCAATCTATGCAGGGTGCCAAAAAGTAAAATGCTAGAATGAATTGAAATATGGTACCATTTATTCACATTTGTTTTATTTAATAACCAGTGAAATGTGAATTATTTATGTATCTAAAAAGAACAGTGTCTTGGAATAGACATTGAAGTACACACAATTACAACAACAACAACAACTAACACAATACTTCTCATAAGTGTTGGCCAATTTCTGTCAAATAATGTGATTGCTTTGTAAACCCTGATAGCAACCCACAGATAATAATCTGAAGTTGGCAGTCCCAGCCATAGGAAATCTGAAATTATAATTCATGGTAATGTTCTCTTCAGGAGAATGAGTAATAAGTTTATTATATAAACCTAGACATCTTACTATGCTTGCCAAGAACTTCAGAAATCCAAATGAAACCTGATAGAATAATGTTTAGGTAATCTACTAATGTGATAAAGATAATTTTGTAAATCTACCTAAACTACGTTCACTTCTAAGTGTGCACAGCCAAAGCTATCATGGTTCCATTCAATGATATCTTTGGGCTCTTCTGGGTCTCTCCGGAAGAGAGACTTCCAGAGATGCCTTTCCCATGATGAGGGTGGTCTAGCATTTTCAGAGAGTTAAAGACCCAGGAATTTTTTCTGAGAAGATTACTTGTTATATGTGAAAAAAAATGTGTGTATGTGTTGTTTGTCAAATAATTGCTTATAATCCTGAAAACAGAAACAAGTAAATTATCTAATAAAAACAATTTAGTTGAATAAATGAGGGCACACAACAGAGTTAAAAAATAATTTTTCCTTCAGTTTAACTCCTATCAAATATTCTCAGCAAGGTGTGACCATTATTATTAATTTCTCAGTATTCCAAGCTCTGGCTCTTCCTAATACTTATGTGTACACCTACCATGTTCTATTTTCTCTACTCCCCACTAAAATGACTCTTCTCTTCTGTCCACTTCCTATGATTCCTTCCCCAGGGTTGACATTCAGGAGAGACTTTTCCCTCATCAAAAGGCTGGAGCATCAGAGTATTGACAGGAGAGAGAGAGAGAGAGAGAGAGAGAGAGAGAGAGAGAGAGAGAGAGAGAGAGAGAGAGAGAGAGAGATCTTCATCTGCTCCTAACCAGAAAACAAAAACAAAAACAAGAAAACACTAATATAAAGGTAGAACAATTGCTACATGAGCTTGGTGATGTTACTTGCAGGAGGAACATCAATCATAGTGAGGTAGTTGATGGACAGGGAGGTTCAGAGCTCCTGGGATAAATGAGCTATGTTGGTTGAGACTCTGTGACCAGGACATAGGCTGAATTCATTAGGAGACTTATAGATTATTGACATATTGTGTTCACCTCTTTTGGATATTTTTAACCCTATATTCAGTTATTTCAGGACGTGTGTGATAATTCATTCATTTGTTCATTCATCAAGCTTCTGTACATATATGTCAAGTACTAGACACAATGAGGCTATGTTTAAAAAAAGAGTGTGTTTGATTTCTGGAGATTCAACTTCTAGCAGGAAAGAGACACGAACAATTTATAAAGCAATGATACAAGTGCAATGATCAAAATTGTATTTAAAAAGTAGAAAGAAAGGAAAAGTATTAAGTGATTAACATTTTGGGAGGTGAGAGGGAACGGATGACCCCAAATCATTCCCAAGATCCTGTTCCAAATTCCATCTTATAGAAAACAAAACTTTTAAATCCTCAACTAAGTGATTAAGTCCATCCAGAAATTTTGACCTCAGAGAATTATGGTTCCAAGGTCATAAAAGATGGCAGAGAAACCAGAAAACTACACTACACAGAGGTTTGTGTGAGTAAAGAGAGTTTCACTTCTTCCATTGTAATCTGTATGACTTTTCCTTGCCTTTTGCATAGGCTGGAGTCTCAAGAGAATAGAAGTAGTAGCAGCAGACAATTTCCCCTTGTTCTCAATATTAGGGTGTGTATTAATTCAGGCTGTTTTAACAAAATAGTCTCCTAGGCTGGGTGGCAGAAACACTAGCATTCCCACATTTCTGGAGGCTGGAAACTTGAAGATCAAGGTGTCAGCAGATCTGTCTGATGAGGGCCCTTTTTCCTGGTTTAGAGATAATTGTCTTCTTGTATTTTCACTTGGCAGAGAGAGTGCTGTCTTAGGTCTATTACTCTTTTATAAGGGAATAAATATTAGCATGAAGGCCCACCCTTGTGACCTAAGCTAATCCTAATTATCTCCAGAGTTTGATTCCCAAACACCATCACATTAGGGATTAGTATTCAACATATAAAGTTTCACTCTATTCCTAATTTATTGAAAGATTTATTAAACCATGAACTGGAGTTATGCTTTGTCAAATGTATTTTCTTTGTACATTGAAATGTTCACTTGTTTTTTTCCTTTATTCTATTACATTATGGTCATAATATAAAATAATCTCGAATGCTGGGATAAGTGGTATATAATCACTTTTATACATTGCTGTATTCAATTTATATACATATATTATTTATAAATGTATTTATTTATTTAAGCTAGGGGTTAGACATAGGATCTTGAACATGCTCATCACACACTTTACCACTGAGTTATACCCACAAGCCCCAGCTCATTAATATTTTTAAAAGGATTTTTATTTCTGTGCTCATAAGATACTGATCTTTGGTTCTCTTCCTGTGATGTCTTTTTCTGGTTTGAATATCAATGTAATACTGCCCTTATAGAACAAACGGAGAAGTGTTCTTCTGCTGCTATTTTCTGAAAAAGTCTGAGTAACATTGGTAGTATTTAATTAAATATTTAATATCATTTAACAACTTATCATTTATTATTATAATTTTATTATTACCTATTATAATATGCAATATTATAATATATAATATAACATTATAATTAATAATAATTATTTATTATCTATTTTACTATTTATTATTTTCTTTTTCTTCTTGAGTCAGTTTTATTAATGTTTCTATTTGCCAATTTTTAACTGGTGAGCAAAAAATTGTTCCTAACAGTCCATTATCATCCTTTGAATTTCAACAGGGGAAGTAGTTACATTCTACCTTTCATTTTGGAATTCTTTGTCTTCTGTTCCCCCACCCCCACCCTTGGTGAGTCTGATTAAGGGTTTGCCAATTTTGTTGGTCATTTAAAAGAATTAGTTTTCAGTTTCATTGATTTTCTCTATTGTGTTCCTGCTTCTATTTCATTATTTTCTATTCTGATTGTTCTTTATGTCCCTTTTGATTTTTTAATTTATTCTTTTTCATTATATACAACTTTCTGACTTCTTTTGACTTAATTACCTTTTCTTTTTCTATTTTCTTAAGGTAAAGATTTATATGACTGATTGGAGAATTTCACTTTTTACAAACCTAAGTGCCCCAAACTATAAATTTCTATCATATTGCATAAATTTTGATATGTTGTGCTCTCATTTTCATGAGTTCAAAACATTTTCTAATTTCTTTTGTGACTTCTTATTGTTACAACTTATTTGGAACTGTGTTGTTTAATTTCCAAATATTTGGGAATTCTCCAAATTTCTTTAATTACTAATTCCAAGTTTCATTTTTTTTGTGTTTAGAAAACAAATTTCATATGAATTAAATTTCTTCAAATTCATTGAGATTTATTTTGGGGGAAATTTTTTAATATGCACTTGAAAATAATGTTTGTTCTGTAACTTTGGGTGGAGTGCTCTATAAATGTCAGTCAAGTTAGAAGATATTGTTTTCGAAATTTTCTATACCCTGTGTAGTTTTCTATCTAGTTTGTTCTATTACTGAAATGTCAACAATTGAAATGTCCAACCATAATTGTTGAATTTTTATTTCTTCTTTGGGTTTTTTCAGTTTTTATTTTATGTACTTTGGGACTCTGTATGTATACAAGTAGGTGTGACATTTATAATTATTATATTTTTTGTATGCTATTGACCCTCTCATAATTCATTTTACTGTTAACCTATTTGCATCTTTGAATTTAAGGAATGTCTCTTGCAGATTAAAAGGATCTGTTTTTATCAGTTTGGTGATCTCTGCCTTTTGAATGAAATGTTCAGTCCATACTTAATGTGACTTTTAAAAATATTTGGATTTGTTTGCCTGTTTTTAACTTATTTTTATCACACATCATATTTTTGTTCATATTTTCCTCCATTTAAAATGCATATCTCCATGATTTTTAGTTTATTTGATTATGCAACCATCATCTTATTTACAGAGCATTTCACCACTCCCGAGTTAAAATTCCTCTCATTGCTGTCTCCAGAGAGGCAAATTAACTTTCAAAGCACAAAGATTGATAGATGACTTCTCAATAGTCTATGGAATCTGTGAGTCATCAGGTTGACATCTATCAAATACCACAACTTACATACATACACACATGCACACACACCCACAAACACACCCTACCTGTACTAGCCTAAAATTCTATTCTTTCTAGTAAAACTATGAACTATACTTCAAATTGTAAACATGAAATAAAAACATTTTAGATAAAGAGAAGCTGAGGAAATTTGTAGTCAGCAGACTTCTCTTCAGGTGGAAGAAAAATGATTCCAGTTTGATATATAAGAGTCAAGAAATAATGAAGGACACATAGGAAAGGTAGCAGAATACAACAGTCACTAATATGGCATTATGTAAAAATGTGAATGTGTAACCGACTTGATTCTGCAATCTGCATTTGGGGTAAAAATTGGGAGTTCATAACCCACTTGAATCTAATGTATGAAATATGATATGTCAAGAGCTTTGTAATGTTGTGAACAACCAATAAAAAAATTAAAAAAAATAATGAAGGACACAAAATGGGTAGATAATATTTACTACTCAGAATAATAATTGAAAGTATTATAGAGTAGAATATACATGTGCAGTTAATACACATAAAAATAATAATACAAATTGAAGTGATAAGTGAATTTCTAAAATTCAAGCAGTATTAAACTCTAATAAGTCAATAAAAACGATGTAATCTCTCAGGTAACCACTAAATAGCAATAGGGCATAAAACTAAACATTTAATAGAAGAAGAATAAAATTTAAAATTTAATCCATAAGTCAGGAAAGAGGAAACAAGGAGCATTATGTCACTATTAAGTTAACAAATGAGCCACAAATAAAATAATAAAAAGTAGGTAATTAAAAGAAGAAAAGAAGGACTATGAAACTGAGAAGCCAAACAGAAAATAAATGAAATCTTATATAGCAACTCTACTGTATTAGTAATACATTAAAAATGAAAGGACTAAATGCTCCAACTAGAAGAATACAAGTGTCCTACTGGTTAAAAACAAGTTCAACATGCTGCTTACATGAGACATACTTTTATTAGAAGAGCACAAAGTGGTCTAAAAGTATAGATAAAGGCAGTCTGTACAATAAGCAATCAAAAGAAAGCTAACATAACTATTCTAATGTCAGACACAATGGATTATAAGACAAAAAAATCTTTAGTAGAAATAAAGGGAAATATTTCATAAAGATACCTAACAACAAGAGTGTCTACCTAGCACAAATATCTATTTATGTACACACAGATGTATTTACTGATCCTATTGTGAATCCTATTTCACCATCAATGTGTGTATCTAGAACACACACTGAGATCAAATCATATGTCTGTCTCAGTGCTTCCCCTTGTTCTTTCTGTAACTCTTCTTCTTCTTGCAGGAGGCTTTATCAAATCTTCACAAGTTTTCCTGGGGTCTGTGTTGGCTTTTGCATCCTTGCCCTTTCCTTACCCTTGTTACAGAGCCCTCTGGATCCTGACCACCTTTTGCCTGTACCTGTGTCTCTATAGTGCTGTTGGCCTCACCTATTTCTGTGACCTAGGCAATGTTATGAATACATTTCCAGCAGACTTTTTGGACAGGAAGGCTAGTCCTGGAAGTCTATGATTATACAAGTAATGTCCAATGAATTTTGACTGTCATGTATTAAGATGAAGAAATTAAGATTTGCCAGATAGAGTTTGTATGATTCATATTGTGTCAAAGTTGCTGCTTCACCCAGTGATTGATTATCCTGAACAATTTCCAGTTTTCTTGCATATGACCTAGCCAAATAGAGCTCAAATTTTGCACAAGTTACAAAGTTCATTTTCAGGAAAGATTAATGAAGTGACGATATTTTTCTCTCTTGTTGGTGGCAAGAAATTTTATTATTTTAGGGAGCATACTACTTACCAAAACTTTGGTGAATCATCTGGAGGGAGGCAAATACTGTTGAGCTTTAGTGTCATCAAGTGACAATATTTCTGAGAAAAGTAAGAATATATAATAGATAAGATGAAAATATTTTCTTTATGTGGGCCAGAGAGTCAGAAAGGAAAATGGGGAAGAGAAAGTTGATTCTTAAAATAGTACCATATTGTGTTTAGGGTTGTGTTATATTTTCTATGAACTTCAAGTCCCTAATAAAGTAAGCATCACAAAACACTTGGGATATTTGATTTCTAATGAAAATTTTTAATGTTACTGAGGTAGGCTTTGGGGTTGATGTGGAAACTGGATAGAGACGCAATGCTTAGATCTAGGGACTAGAGACAGCAATAACCTGAATGTTTTGATTCAGTTGGAATTTGGAGAGGTTTTTAGACTTCAAAATGTATGTTCAATTAGGGTTCAAGGACTCTTCACCTAGAACAATGAGAAGGAGGCAATAACCAAGTGAATCTGGATTACTTAAATATTTAGTTCTATTTTGTCATGTTCTTCGAAGCTCCCATAAGAGTTTTATGACTACTTTAGGATCCCAGATACTGGCTTGGGATCTTTCAGGAGCCTCCAAACTGGTAGCAGTCCCCAGTCTTGGGTTAGAGTGAGATCTCCACTTGTATCTTGATCTTGTGCTCATTGATAAGTCAGGGTCTCTATGATTTATGCCCCTCAACCTTCTGGTTCATATTTGGGATTTTATACCTTTATTTTATTATTTATTTTAAAATTTTTATGTGGTGTTGAGGATCGAACCCAGTGCCTTGCACATGCTAGGGATTTTAATCGAAGTGCTGAGGCTTTCTTACCATACCTGCTTTCTCTTGAGCCAGAGTTTCCATTGATGACTTTAATGCTGAGGGAAGAGATTCAAAGATTGAAGAGGGAAATGGTCGAGAGAGGCTATTGCTTTGAAGAATTTCCATTTACTTTGTAGCCCTGGTATGACACTCAATTTTACAAGATCTGCAATATTCAGGTGTGACTTTTGAAACCTTATCATGCCCTCCCCTTTGTAGGGGGGTGGGAAGAAGAAGCATGATAGGATTTCTAACTTCTGTTGGCTAATAGATCACAGATACTGTGCCTGATCCTCAGAAGCAAAGATGAATTTCTGAGATGGAGGTGCTCTCTGCAATTTTGTACTGTAAAAAAGGTAGGGGTATCTTCATCTATTTAGTAACTCACCATGTATCTATTACTTATTATTTTCAAAGCTTCCCTACATAGTATATTTTAGGGTCTATCATGATCATTATAGTTTGTGAAGTATTCTATTTTTTATCAAATTAATAAACAAATGAGGACTTAGAAATTGTAAGAAAGTTGCTTAAAGTGATGCAAAATTATATCTGCTTGAGAGAAGCAAAATTGTTTAATTTGGATGAGAAGTCCTAAGAAGACACAGACTTCCCTGTATTTTGGCCAATCGCCTCCCTCTTCCTGCCCTCCTGCTCCCATCAAGACAAATTAGAACCAGGCAATAACCAGTCCAGGAAAAGAAAAATTCCATGCAGAGCAACTCAGGAATGTTAACTGAAGAGTCCATCAGAATATCTAAAACTGGAATGGAGGGGTGCGTTAATTTTCCATTGCTGTATCAAAATAGTTGAGAACATTAACTTATAAGGAGGGAAGATTTATTTTGGCTGACAGGTTTCAGAGATTTCAGTCCATGAATGGTTCTGTTTCTGACTATGATGAAACAGTAGTACATTATGGTGGCCAGGAAGCGAAGAGAGAGAGAGTAAAGGGCTAGGGGTCCAATATTCCCTTCAAGGGCACATCGCAATAAACTAACTTCCTTCAAGTAGGCCCCACTGTTTTAAAGTTCTACCCCTTCCTGATAGTGCACTCCCTCTGGCAAAATGCCAGGCGCCATCTTGACTTGTTTACAGACCTTAACACCCCAGGCTGGTGACCAAGCCTTGAGCTTATGGACCTTTGGGGGACATTTAAGATTCAAACCATAACACGATGCAAGAAGAGGTCAATACTATTGCCAAATATTCCTTTTATTTTTCCCTTCAGACACTTTAGTATAATCCAAGTTTAGCCTGGATTCTCTCTTAGGCTCTGTGTACTTCCTCTTCAGGACAAACTCCTTCCCCTTAATGGAATCCCATTTAGGGTGAATTGGGCTCCTCCTGGTTCTAATTGGTCCTCCCTGCTTCTTACCTTTGTCACCATGAATCACTTCAAAATGAAAAATCCTGCAGTCCCTTGTCTGGTAGCTTCTTCTGTGACTTTACTCTTCCATTTCTTTTTCTACCTATTTTATTCATTGATCCAGGGTATTCATTCTGTGTAAACTCATTCTGCCCTACAATTTTACCTTATTTATATAATTCTCTTCTTTCTTCTTCCTATAGTGTTTCGTTTTATTTGTCACTCTGACTAGGCAATAATGTGCAGTTGTTGGTCAAGCAATTGTCTAGATGCTGATGTGGTGATCATTTTTAGATATGATGAACACTTTAGTCTACTAAAAAGTAGACTTTAAGTAAAGCAGGTTACCTTCAATTATGTGGGTGAGCCTCATCCAACCCATTTAAGTTCTTGAGAAAAGACTGAGGTCCGCTGAGAAAGCAGGAATTCTGCTTTTAGGATACCTCTAGACTTAGGTGCCAATAGAAACTCTTCCCACGGTCCCCAGATTGCAGCCCTGCCCTGCAGACTTCACTCTTGCCAGCCTCCACAATCATGTGAGGCAATCCTTTAAAAGAATCCACTCTCTGTAAATGCACATCTTCTTGATTTTGTTTTTCTGGAGAACCTTTACTAATATACTCCCTTAAAGAAAACTTGACTCAGCTCCCTGGAAACCACCTTCCTTGTGGGTGTCTCTAATTACTATTGCTTTTCCTCTCCTACTCTAGACTGAAGAGACAAGAGACCCTTTGAAGACATCATCCACTTCTTTAGAAGTCATATCATCAAGCAAAAGGCCATCTTTCTTTGCTACTGATGTTATCCGGCTAACATAATATTGTTTCTTAGGCTTCTTGCTTCCATCATTTACTAACCTTCTTAGCACTTCTGCTCACTCCTTTTAAGATAACAATATCTGGATCTAGCCTTCGCATCTGGGACAGTGCTATCTATCTTGCTCTTTTTGTGACAACCCACTCCTATGGGTACAAACTGGGTTCTCAAGAGAACTACATTAATTGATTCTGAAGGAAGCACCCCCAAGGACACAAGTACCTTCCACTAAACTCTGCTTCTTAAGTGTTTCACCACCTTAACACCACCACACTGGGAGCAAACCTCTGGCACATGACACTGTGGGGGGAACACGCTCCATCAAAAAGGGGAAAGGGTGTTATGGTTGCTTGGCAACAGCATTAGTCAACACTTCTCCATTTTTGTGGAGATAATGTATCAAAATTTAACTACCACAGAAATTTAATATCTCTTTTCTAATCACTCAGAGC
The DNA here is from genome assembly GCF_052094955.1 of Ictidomys tridecemlineatus. NCBI lineage: Eukaryota > Metazoa > Chordata > Mammalia > Rodentia > Sciuridae > Ictidomys > Ictidomys tridecemlineatus. Next base: position 35,623,782 of record NC_135487.1, read on the forward strand.
AGTTTAAAACCTAAGATAGCATGCCTATATATTCTTTGAGCACAAATTTCCTTTATATGGTTGTAGGGTGATGGAATATAACAGGTTGGATAGAGAGGATAGCTAACCATCCTGTTTGGGTCTTAGACTTAGCCAACAATTACATTAGTAATAAAGCATTGTAATTTTTTAACCTCTATTGTCATCATTAGAAATTGCTATACCTGAAATCTTAAGTTACAAAATATCAAACTCTGGCCATAAATATATGCTTTTGTGTTTTTTTTTCACAAAGGTTTTCATTTTTCTTCCACCTCTCTGAAGCTTTGTTCTAAATGCTTACTGTGATTTTTCATGATAATAACCAATGATAAGTTGATTTCAGTCCCAGCAGGGTTCTGGATATTTGGAGCCAGGACTTGGTGGTGAGTGTTATCGAGAGTTGAAGAGCTTATACATTAGAAATCTTCAATAAGATCAGAGGATGAGAGGTCTCTGATAGACATGAGCAAGATACCAGTACAAGTCCTAAAGGAGTAAATAGATAAGTCCTCAGTTTAGGTGTGACTACATTACACATGGAGATATTGCTGAGTCTTCAGAATTCCTGGTGGCAAGTGTAGTACCCACTCTCAGTGGCTCGGAAGAAGTTATGCTGTGCTCTGAACTCTAAATAAAGAAACACCTAATCTCTTCTGCCACCATGACTATCATTGCTAGGAATCAGAATCTGTCACTTCTCTTAGAAATTCCATCTTTTTACCTAAAATATGAAAGCTGTTTTACCATTGTAAGTACAATCAACTCTTTGTATACATGGGTCCCCCATCTGATGCATCTGTGAATTCAACCAACATCTAAATTAAAATATTCCAAAATTTTGCTCTTGTCATTTTTCCCTAAAAATTCAGTATGGCAACTATTTACATGATATTTATATTGTATTGGCTATTATAAATTGTTATCCATAAATAATTAAAAGTATATGTGAGTTTTTTAATAGATTATACAAAAATGCTACTGTATGCTATTTTCTACATGGGACTTGAGCATCTTTGGGTTTTGGTATTCATAGGGTTCCTATAATCTATACCCTAAATGTACCAAGCAATGGCTATATTTCAGAAAACGAGGATAATTGACTCTGCAAATTACATATTCCAGAAGAAACGAAGTTATCAAACAAAATAAAAGACTGACTTTTGCATATGGTGTTTATTGTGTTAAGGTAAATTCCTTCTGTACTTATTTTGTTAAGTTTTTTTAAATAATGAATAAAAAGTTAGGTTTTTATTAAATGCTTTTTATGTACCTATCCAAATGATGATGCTATTTCATTTTGATAATGTGGCTTATTACATGTATCAATTTGCATGTTAAACCATGCTTACATGCAAAGAATAAATCTTACTTGATCATGGTATGTAATCCTTTTAATGTACTGCTGAATTCGGTTTGCTGCTGTTTTCTTGAGGAATTTTACATCTGTATTTATTAAGGAAGTTGGCATATAGTTTTCTTTTCTTGAGCTGCTTTATTTAACTTTGGTTTCAAGATGATGCCAACATTATAAAATGAGTTTGCAAGTATCACTTCTACTTTGATTTTATTTATTTTTAGTTTTGGTACTGGGGATTGAACACAGAGGCACTTAACCACTGAACCACAGCCCCAGACCTTTTTTATGTTTTATTTTGTTCCAGAGTCTCACAAAGTTGCTTAGAGCCTTGCTAAGCTGCTGAGGCTGACTTTGAACTCCCAATCCTCCTGCCTCAGCCTCCTGATCCTCTGGGTTACAGGCGTGCACCACTGTGCCAGGCTACTTTTGTTTTTGGAAGATTTTAAGAAGTATGGATATTAATTCTTCTTTGAATATTTAGTGGAATTTACCTGTGAAGTCACCTTGTCCTGGACTTTTTGGAAAGTTTTTGATTATTTAAATCAATCTCCTAATTTGTTACTAATCAGTTCAGGCTTTTTATTTCATCTCGATTCAGTTTTGGTAGTCTATGTGTTGCTAGGAATGAACCCATTTATTCTAGGTGATCTAATTGTTGGTGTGAAATTATTCAAAACAGTCCATTGTGATCCGTTTTATTTCTGGAGCATCCATTCCAATGCTGCATCTTTCATTTCTAATTACACTTATTTGAATGTTCTCTCTTTTTCTAGTTAGTCTAGCTAAGGATTCATTGTTCTATTTTGCTTTTTTAAAAAATTATTTTTAGCTCTGTGAATATTTTCCAATTCTCTATTTATGTCTGCTTCAATAGTTACTATTTCCCTTCCTCCTCTTTGAGTTTGTTCTTCCATTTCTAGCTTCTTGTAAATTTAAGTTGTTTGAGATCTTTCTTCTTTTCAATGTGTTTATCACTATAATTTTCCACCTTACTACCTCATTGGCAGCATTCTTTAAATTTTTTTAAAATTTTTTCATTGTATTTTTTAAAATTTATTTTTAGGTGGACATAATATTTTTATTTTATTTTTATGTGGTGCTGAGAATTGAACCCAGTGCCTCATGCATGCTAGGCGAGAGTGCTACCACTTGAGCCACATCCCCAGCCCAACATTCTTTAAATTTTGAGATGTTGTTTTTATGTTTTTGCTTGTCAATATATTTTTAAAAGTTCTTTTCTGATTTTCTTTTTGACCCAATTGTTTTTAAAAGTCTGTGTTTTTAGTTTCCATGTATTTGTGAGTTTTCACATATGCCTACTGTTATTCACTTCCAGTTTCATTCTTTTGAAAAGATATTTGGAATTATTTCAGTTTTCTTAAATTTGTTAAGTCTTGTTTTATGATGTAACATTTGATGTATCTAGATGTTTCATTATTGATTTTCTGTCTGGACATTCTATTCATTATATCTCAATACAATAAAGACAGTATTTGGAAACTCCACAGCTAACATCATAATCAATGGGGGAAAACTAAATACTTTGACTCAAGATCTGAAACAAGTCAAGAATGCTCACTTTTTTGAGTTCTGTTTAACAAATTATCACATTTCCCAGCCAGAGGAATTAAATAATAAAGAGTAGTATAAGTCATCCAAACTGGATAAGAAGTGAAATTATCTTTGCTTGCAGATGAAGTGATCACACATATAGAAAACCCTAACAAGTCAATAAAAACATATAGATCTAATAATCAACTTCAGTAAAGTAAGAGGATACAAATTCAACATACAAAAATTACTTGTGATTCTACACACTAACAACAAACAATCCAAACAGTAAGTAAAGAAAAAAACTTCATTTACAATATCATTACAAGTAAAATACTTAAAAAATAAACATAATAAAATACTTATAAAATAAACATAACCAAGGAGATAAAGTACTTGTATACTGAAAATGATAAAATACTGCTGAGGGAACTTGAAGAAGAAACAAATAATTGGAAAATCATCCATGTTTATGAATTTGAAGAGTTACTTAAAATGCATTTGCTACTCCAAATGATGTACAGATTCAATGAAATCTTTTTGTTTCTTTGCTGTTTATTTATTTATTTATTTTAATTTTGGGGTTGAACCCAGTGGTGCTTTACCCACTGAGCTACATTCCAGCCCTTTTAATTTTTAAATTTTGAGACAGGGTCTTGATAAGTCAATACAATCTGTCAAAGTCCTGATAGCATTCTTAAAGTAATAGAAAAAACAATCAAAAAATTTATATGCAGTCATAAAAGACAATGAATAATCAAAGCAATCATGACCAAGAAGAGCAAAGCTAGAGATGTTATAATTCCTGACTTCAAAATACATTGCTGATCTATAGTAGTCATGACAGCATGGTATTAGTATAAAAACAGGTGTATAGACCAATGGAATAGAACAGAGAGCCTGGAAATTAATTCACACATTTGTAGTACACTGATCTTTGTTAATGGTGCCAGGAACAAACAATAGACAATAAATAGTCTCTTTAATTAATAGTGTTGGAAAACTGTGCATATGCTCCTTGACTCACAATGGGATTATTTATCAATAAAATGTTACATCATCTATAGTTGATGTAATATTGTAATATAGTTGAACCATTGTAAGTTGGAGACCATCTGTACATATACATGCATGAGAAAAACTGGACTTTATTTTATACAACATAAAAATCAACTAAAAAATTTCAAGTCTTAATTGTAAAAGCTGAAACCACAAAAATACTTCAAGAAAACTTATTTTCTTGACATAATTTTGGGCAATAACTTTTTGGATAATGACACCAAAATCAAAGGCAATAGCACCAAACATAGACAAGTGGGGTCACATCAAAACTAAGAAGCTTCTATATACCAGAGAAAACAATCAACAGAGAAAATAACAATCAAACAGAACAGGAAAAATACTTGCAAAGAATATGTATAATAAGAATTAATATCCAAAAATATGTAAGAAATTCATGCAATTTAATAGCTTAAAAATAAATATCTACCAATATTTAGATATTTGATCATGCCATTTTCCCAAAGAGAAAGAAGCTCATAAAGTAATTCCTTGCTTAAAATAAGTGATAACTATCCCAATAGATGAATAGAGATAAAAACAATATAAAAAATCAAGAGAACAAACCACCCCAAACACCCCATAATGCTTCAACATCTGACTCCATCAACAATACAGTGGAGGAAATGTCAGAGATGGAATTCAGAAAATTCACAGTTACAATGTTGAACAAACTAAAATAAGTTGTAAGGAACAAAATTAGTGAGAAAATATAGAAAATGAAAAATCACTTCAGTAAAGAGAAATTCTGAATAAAGAACCAAATGGAAATCCTGGTAATGAAAGAATAAGGCAACCAAATAAAAATTCAATGGAAAGCATCATCAACATATTAGACCACTTTGAAGATAGATTTTTATGCCTTAAAGATGAAATACATAATTTTGAAAAAGTTTATCATAAAGAAATCATATTAAAAGTCCACACCCACATGAAAGAAATTTGGAATATCAACAGACCAAATTTAGGAATTACTTAGGTAGATGAAGGATCTGAAATATAAAATAAAAGGATACATAATCTTTTCTATAAAATAAGATTAGAAAGTTTCAAAACCTTGAAAATGAGATGGAAATTTAAATACAAGAGACATATAGAAGTCCAAAGAGACAGAGACAAAGCAGATCTATTCTAAGATACATTATAATAAAAATGCCTAATAAGTAGAATAAGGATAGAATTTTAAAATCTGCAAGAGAAAAATGGCTAGTCACATTTCAAGGTATTTCTCAGCCCAGACCCTAGAGGGGTGGCTTGTAATAATATATATTAAGTTCTGAAAGAAAATGAATGCCAACCAAGATTGTTATACCCTGTAAAATTAAGCTTCAGTATTGAAGATGAAATAAAATATCCTCCATGGTGAACAAAAGGTGAAAGAATTCATAACCAGAAAGCCTTCACTACAGAATATACTCAATGACATATTTCATGAAGAAATTAAAATAAAAATGAAAACTAGTATAAGGATGAATTAAAGTATTTGTATACTGAAAATGATAAAATACTGCGGAGGGAACTTGAAGAAACAAATAAATGGAAAATCATCCATGTTTATGAATTTGAAGAGTTAATAATAAACAGCAATAAATAATAAACAGCAAAGAAAAAGATTTCATTGAATCTGTACATCATTTGGAGTAGCAAATGCATTTTAAGTAACTCTTCAAATTCATAAACATGGATGATTTTCCATTTGTTTCTTCAAGTTCCCTGAGCAGTATTTTATCATTTTCAGTATACAAGTACTTTAATTCATCCTTATGCTTGAAAAATAGTCACTTAAAAGAGAAACCTGTCTTATTTAAAGAGTAGAAATAAATCAAAATGATGCAAAATAAACATATCTTTATAATTGAGGTCTAAATTACTCAATCAAAAGATGTAGAGTGACAGATTGGATTAAAGACAAGACCCAAGAGAGCCTGTCTGCAAGAGATTCACCTCATAGGCAAAGACATCTACTGACTGAATGTGAAAGGATGGAAAAAGACATACCATGCAAATGGTACCTATTAAAAAGTCAGGTTAGCTATTCTCATAAAGGACAAAGTGGACTTCAATCCAAAATTAATCAGAAGAGACAAAGAAGATCACCTCATATTGCTCAAGGGAATCATACTACAAGACATAATGATTATAGATATTTATGCCCCAAACAATTATTCATCTACATACATAAAACAAACTCTCTCAACATTATGAACCAAATAGACCACATTACAATAATACCAGGTGACTTTAACATACCTTACACCAGGTATATCATCCAGACATAAACTAAGTAAAGATTTTACAGAAATAAAAAATACATTTACTAATTTTGACCAATAATAATATTGATCTATAGAATATTTTATTCATCAATGACTTAATTCACTTTCTTCTCAGCAGCAGCACATGGAATATTTTCTGAAATAGATCATATTTTAGGTCACAAAGTAAATTAAATCTTAGAAAAAACAAACAAATAAAAAAGAGATAATATCTTGCATTCTATCAGAACATAATGGAATGAAATTAAAAACCAATGAAAAGATTAAGAAAACACTGTAGAAACACCTGGAGACAAAATAATACACTTTTGAATGATGAATGCATGTCAGAAGAAATTAGAGGAGTAATAAAAATACTTACAGGTAGATGAGAATAATGATATGCCATGTCAAAATTTCTGGGACACTATGAAGGTTGTCCTAAGAGGAAAGTTCATAACATTGAGCTCATACATTAAAATAATATAGATACCAAATAAATAATCTAACATAACATCTCAAGGCACTAGAAGAAAAAGAACAAACCAAGCCAGAATCAACAGAAGACAGGAAATAAATAAAATCAAACCAAAATCAATGAAATTGAGATAAAAAATTCAAAAGATCAAGGAAACAAATTTTTTTAAAGAATAAATAAAATTGATAAGCCCTTAGCTTAACTAACCAAAAAAAGGAAAAACTTAATTTATTAAAATCCATGATGAAAAAAAAAACAACACAGACACTACTGAAATCTGGAGGATTATTAGAAATTATTTTGACAATTTTTATTTCAATAAACTAGGAAATGTTGAAGACATTGACAAATTCCTAAAGACATATGTTCTACCCAAATTAAACCAGAAGAATATAGAAAATTTAAAGCCAGGACCAATGAAAATCTGGTAGTTCTCAGCTGAGTTCTACCAGATCACGAAATAAGAATACCAACCTTCCTCAAATTATTCCATAAAATAGAAATGGAAGAAAAATTGCCAAATTCATTCTATGAATCCCATATCATCTGAATATCAAAACCAGACAAAGACTTATCAAAGCAAGAAAACTTCAGGCCAATATTGTTGATGAACACAGACATAAAAACTCTTAAATAAATATTGGTATAAGGAGAGCAACTAAGAACAGAGTAGGGAGGAAGAGCATGAGAAGAAGATTAACATTAAACAGGGACAAGAGGTGGGAGGGAAAGGGAGAGAGAAGGGTAACTGCATGGAAATGGAAGGAGACGCTCATTGTTATACAAAATTGCATATAAGAAGAAGTGAGGGGGAAAGGGAAAAAAACAAGGGGGAGAAATGAATTACAGTAGATGGGGTAGAGAGAGAAGATGGGAGGGGAGGGGAGGGGGGATAGTAGAGGATAGGAAAGGCAGCAGAATACAACATACACTAGTATGGCAATATGTAAAACAGTGGGTGTGTAACCGATGTGATTCTGCAATCTGTATACGGGGTAAAAATGGGAGTTCATAACCCACTTGAATCAAATGTGTGAAATATGATGTCAAGAACTATGTAATGTTTTGAACAACCAATAATAAAAAAATAAATATTGGCAAACTACATACAAAAACACATTATAAAGGTAGTGAACCATGATCAAGTGGGTTTCATTCCAGGGATGCAAGGTTGGTTCAACATATGGAAATCAGTAAACTAATTCACCACATAAATATAATTAAGGACAATAATCACATGATTATCTCAACAAATGAAGCAAAAGCATTTGACAAAGTCTAACACTCATTAATGTTTAAAACACTAAGAAAACTAAGGATAAAAGGAAATTTGCCTCAAATTTGTAAAGGCTCTGTTTGACAAACCCAAGGCCAACATTATTCTGAATGGAGAAAAACTGAAAGCATTTATTGTAAAAACAGAAACTAGACAAGGATGCCTATTTTCACAATGTTTGAAAGATGAGGTCAAATTAAAACATAGTCCTTGAAACTAGCCAGAGCCATCAGGCAAGAGAAGAAAATTAAAGGAATTCAAATAGGAAAAGAAGAGCTCAAATTATCTCTTTTTGATGATGACATGATCCTATATTTAAAAGACCCAAAGCTCCACCAGAAGACTTCTAGAGCTATAAATCAATTTAGCAGAGTAGCAAGATACAAGATCAACATATATAAATTGATCACGTTTCCATACTCCAATAATTAATCATCTGAAAAGAAATTAGGAACACTATTGCATTCACAATAACCTATGGGTATCAATCTAACAAAAGAAGTGAAGGAACTCTACTATGGAAACTACAGAACACTGAAGAAAGAAATTTAAATAGTTCTTAGAGAATGGAAAGACCTTCTATGTTCTTAAATAGGCAGAATTAATATTGTCAGAATGCCCATACTATCAGAAGTGCTATACAGATTAAATGTAATCCCCATAAAAATTCCAATGACATTCTTCACAGAAATAGAAAAGACAGTTCTGAAACTCATTTAGAAAAACAAGAGACCCAGAATAATCAAAGCAATCCTTAGCTAAAAGAGCAATGCTGGAGGCATCACAATACTGGATCTCAAATTACACTGTAGAGCTTCAGTAACAAAAACAATATGGTACTGGCACCAAAACAGGCATTCAAACCAATGAAATAGAATAAAAGACACAGTGAAAAACTCACATAAATACACTTATCTGATACTAGACAAAGATGCTGAAAACATACATTGGTGAAAAGATAGACTATTTGATACGTGGTGCTGGGAAAACTGGAAATCCATATGTAGTAGGATGAAGTGTAACCTCTTATCTCTCACCCTGTGCAAAATCAACTCAAAGTGGATCAAAGTCCTAAGAGTCAGACTCAAAACTCTGTAACTGCTAGAAGGAAATATAGACTCAACACTTCACATATTGGCAGAGGAATTGACTTCCTTAAGAAGACTCCTAAGATGCAAGAAATAAAGTACAAAATCAGCAAGTGGATGCGGCCAAATTAAAAAGCTTCTGCATAGCAAAGTAAACAATTAAGAGTGTGTTGGAGGGAGGAAGATGGCGGGCTAGAGGGAGGCAGCATTCTGTGCAGAGCTGTGATCTAGATATCACCTGGTTGGAATACTGCATCTCTGAGAGTGTTAGAAGACCCCTATCCATAGAAATCACCAGTGCTGTGACCCCACACAGGGCTCCCAGTCTCAGTGTTGGAGCAGGACCCAAATCCCGAAGTTCTAGCCCACAAGGCTTGGTAAGAGCCTTAGCAGAATCACCTATCAAAACATCTGCAGATCACCCAGACTTTACTCCATTCCCACACAGGTCACTCAACTGCTACCCACCCACAGCACAATGCCATCACTGGCTCCCCCCACCTCACCAGACATCCCTGCACTGCAGAAAGCTGACTGCCGCCATCTTGGTGCAACATTCTCGCCATATTAGGTGGGGACAACTCCCAGATTAGATCTCCAGTGGCCAGGTAACTTTCCAACTTCCAACTTCCCCCCCTCTCTAGCCGTGGTAACCCAACACAGTAGCTGCCCAACATAGGTGTGTATTGTGACCAGGAAGCCGCCTACAGGAGTGTGATCAGGGAACCACCCTGGTGTGAGAGGTTCCTCAATTGGGAACTGCTAAGGGAGAGGGAGATGGGGCTAAAGTTTGAAGCCTAACAGAGAGTCCAGGAACTGGGAAATCTCCAGGCAATATAGGGTGATAGTAGCAGGTGCTCGAGTTATATGAGCAGTCTCAAAAAAAGACCCGTGAGGTGCAGTCTCCCTGCAGGGACTGGCAGGTGACACTTCCCACTTCCAGGCACCCTGTGCCAGGACCAGTTTTCCCACCCTGGTTACTTACACCATTTTGAGGGCAGAGACAGCAGCTTACAACAGACAACCCCACCTATTGGATGAGAAGAGAAGCAGGAAAGATATGGATCTCTAAAACTAGCAACAACCCTGTTTTCTTCCTTCGGTATTTTATTTTTTATTTTTTCATCTTCTACCCCTCTATCCTCTGGCCATCACATCCCCAATATAGGTGAAACCAAGAACTTTGCATGAAATAGAATTTTAAGGACTGAGACATCTGAATAATATATAGAGAGGTGTTGCATATGCCCCCTTTTTCTTTTTCCTTTATCTTCTTTCATTTTTCTTTCCCCCTCCAGTTTTTTTCTCTTTTTTATTTTAATTTTTTTTCTCTTTTTAAAATTTTAATTACTCCCTCCAAATCTTACTATTTTAACATCTGTATTTTTCTAAATAATTTGTGTGTTTGTTTTATGTACCCTACTGTCATCCCACGTACTTCCCTACTCTAAATTGCTTTCTGTCTATTCTCTTGCTACTAACCCTCTTCATTAGATTTCTCTTTCACATTTCCTAAGACATATTAACTCTATATCCTCACATCCTTCCTCCCCAGCATATCGTCCTATGCCCCACCCCCAGCTCATTTTTCACCATCAGAAACTGTAAACCTTTTTACAAAACTACTGATTATATTTTAGATAATAATGGAATCCAACATTTCTGTACATCGAGACTAAACTGTAAACGTCTTAATAACAATAAATTGTTCATAGGTGGTGTATTGTTGATATTGGGACCTGTTAACATTGTCCTTCCCCACAAAGGAGAGGTCTTGGAACTCTACAAGAGCACTACAAACCTATAAGGTAAAAACAATAACTATTTAGACCCACAGAGCTGAGAAGGAAGACACATGAGCAATATGAAAAGACAAGGGTAGAAAGTTGCCCCAAACAAATCAAGACACCACAACATTAGAATCACTGGCAGCCACAGCAGAAGAAATGACAGAGAAGGAGTTCAGGATGTACATGGTTAAAATGTTCTGTGAACTCAAGGAAGATATAAGAGAGGGAATACAATACAGGCAGTGAAAGATCACTTCACAAAGAGCTACATAAACAAATACAGGAAGCAAAAGATCACCCCAACAGGGAAATAGAGGTTCTAAAAAAAAACCAAACAGAAATTCTTGAAATGAAAGAAACAACAAACCAAATTAAAAGCTCAAATGAAAGCATCACTAACAGAGTAGACCACTTGGAAGATAGGACATCAGACAATGAAGACAAAATATATAATCTTGAAAAAAATATAGACCCCACAGTAGTAGTGGTAAGAAACCACATTCAAGAAATATGGGATAGCATAAAAATAGACCAAGTTTAAGAGTTATTGGGATAGAGGAAAGCACAGAATCCAAACTAAAGGAATGAACAATCTATTCAATGAAATAATATCAGAAAACTTTCCAAACATGAAGAATGAATTGAAAATCCAAATTCAAAAAGCCTACAGGAGGCCAAATATAAAGAATCTCAACAGACCCACACCAAGGCACATTATAATGAAAATGCCCAACATACAAAATAAAGCCACAAGAGAAAGAAATTTTATATATATATGAATATAGCACAGTGAATCTCAACATCGAGTATATCCACCAGAAACTAATTAAAAATAAAAACTAAAATATAGAAGAAACAGTAGAAGGAGGGGAGCAGGTGATGGAGGCAGAGAGGAGTGGGAAGTCCTGGGGACTGAATTAGAGCAAATTACATTCCGTGTTTCTACATTTATGTCAAAATGAATTCTAATGTTACATATAACTGAAAACAATCAGTAAAACATTAAAAAATAAGCCAATAAAAAGTGAAAGTCCTAAATATGCATTTTTCAAAAGAAAATTAAAAATAGTATGGTATATATCAAAAGCTCTAACTACTAGGGAAAAACAAATCAAAACCACAATATCGTGTCATTTCATAATATTTAGAATGTCTTTTATCAAAAGGAGAGGTACCAATCTTGAAAAGAATTTGGCGCAAAGGGAAGCTTTACACTCTGTGGATAGGAATGTAAGCTGGTGCAACTATTATGGAAAGAGTATGGGGGTCCTCCATAAAACTAAAAATACAACTATCATATATGATCCAGCAGTTCCACTACTGGGTATCTTCAAAGGAAATTGAATTGGTATATGAAAGAGATATGTGCATCCCCATGTTCATTGTATCATTATTCACAGTAGCCAATGTATGGAAAATAATCTAACCGTGCATTGATAAATGAGTGGATAAACAACCAGAGCTATGAAAAATTGTGCTCTGTATGTGTTATAAGAAATTTAATGCATTATGCTGTCATATATAAATAAAAAAGAAAGGAAAATGTGGTGTGTATATACAATGAAATATTATTCAGGCTTAAAAACTACGTCCTGTTTTTTGACAACATGGATGGACCTAGAGGACATTAGGCCAGGTAAATTAATCTAGACACAGAAAAATAAATACTGCATGACCTCACTCAGATGTGGAATATAAAAATCTCATTGTAGAAGAGAATAAAGAGGTGTTTACAGGAGCTGGACAAAGGAGGAAATTGGGTGATATTGGTCAAAGTGTGCAAAATTTCACTTATATAAGATGAATAAGTTTTAGAGCTAATGTACAGCAATGTGATTAGTTAACAACACTTGATTGTATGACTGAAATTTGCTGAAAGAGTGGGTCTTACCTATTCTTACCACAATAAAAGGAAAAAGGTAGCTATGTGAGGTGATGTATGTATTACTTAGCTTGATTATGCTGATTATTTCACAATGTTCATATGCATCAAGATATCAACTTGTGCACCTTAAATTTATAGTTTTAATTTATCAGTTATACCACAATAAAAGTATAAAATGCCAGATTGAACTTTGTAAGATGATACTTGAGAGGGGATTTCCTTCACTCAGGAGACTGACAGGTACAAGGATGCTTGTTAAGCTGTTCTATTTCTGGCAGTGACTTGCCTTGGCTTGACTTGAATCTATTGATTTGAATTACCCACGGTGAATGAACTGGTTGCTATTACAGTTCTGCCCTTCTCTTTTCTCACCTCATGGCTGCATTGGTCAGGAAGGTGGTGTTTCTGGGAATGAGGATGTGCTGACTTTTTGGATGGATTAAAGCATATACAGGTGAGTTTTCTAATATTTCTCTTACAAAATGGCAACCACCATCCTCAAGTTCCTTTCTGCAATTTCTAAAACTCTAGTCTTCTTACTATATTGACTCTTTCTCTATTTCAAGAATAGAAGTTTACTGTGGTCAATTTTAGTAAAGTTCATAAAGACAAAAACTTTAACAATAGTTCAGATGTAAATAGATGCTGGGCAAAGCTGATTCAGAAAACACATTTGTCTTCTGTTTTGTAGGACTGCTGTATACACCTGTAGAAACAGAAAACTCAGAGAAGTGTGTCTGGTATACAGTACGTGGATTTGCTTTTATGGCATTACTGTGATCTGTAACTAACATTTCCCTACTGATCCTAAAGTATTAGTTTTGTACAGTAGAAGCTCCTGGATTCCAGGCATAGTTCTCTCTGCCTTGGTGATGTTTATTTCCCCTTGATAGCTGGAATTCAATCTCTTTTTATTTGCTTATTGATTCAGTCGCACTAAACAAGGGTGACTTGATTTTTCCTTATGTATAGTATCATTTAAACTGGTCTCGCTTAGCCCCAAAGTGCTGCCTTCTGCAGAAATATAAAGAGGTTGGTCATCAGTGGACCACTGTGTGATGATTTGGAGTCAAGTCGTTACAGAAACGACACATTCATGCTCCACTTGTGTACATATATGTATATTACAAATAGAAGCACATTTCTTAGAATTACTAGTATATACTTTGTGATTAGCTCCCATAGTGTATTTTAGTTATCCTATTTAATTTAGCTAGTTCCCCAAGAAGAGATAATGTGGAATGTGCCTATAATAAGAACTCTTCAACAAGAGAGAAAATATGCATAGCTACTGAGGTCCTCTTTCAGAAACTATGCATAAAGTTATAAACAGTATTTGTAAGAGTTCCCACTACTGATCCAGATTTCCTTTCTCTTCAACTAATTGACATCCTTTATCTGATAAGGGGACCCAAATCTTCATTCCTATATCATCTGAATCTTTAGAGGCTTTGCTTTTATGGCATTACTGTGGTCTGTAACTAACATTTCCTACTGACCCTAAAGTAATTAGATTTGTGCAGTAGAAGCTCCTGGATTCCAGGCATAGTTCTCTCTGCCTTGATGATGTTTATTTCCCCTTGATAGCGGGAATTCAGTCCCTTTATAATGCATCCTGAAATTTAGTAGTTTTAAATTTCCAACTCTGTTCTCACAGATCTCTTGTTAATTATATTTATCTTAATTACTTTTGCCTATTTGCCTATTGATTCAGTGGCTCTGGGAGCCCAAGTTGGCCAGGTGACAGTCTCAATGTTCATATTGTCTGAAAAAAAATGGTAAACCTCTCCCATTTTTCCCTTGTAATATTGAAACTATGCATTTTGGTAATGGAATGAAAAAAATCACCCTACATAAGTCATTGACTGCATCTTTTTGGGGTAGTTTGCATCCTTGTAGATGGTGTTTTCCAGATAGCAACTAAGCTGAGTGTAACTGAATGTTCCACAGACCATTCCAATGGTCTGTAAGAGCAGCTGGTATTCAGTACGTGGTGAAATCAGTCAATTCTTTTAGTGGGAATTAATTTCTTTATTTGTTTTGATGTAAATTTAATTCCTTGAACATAAACTATTTTGTGTGCAGTACCATGATGACAATAAGATGTTTTGGTATGTCTGCATTTAATGATTCTGGCAGAAGTTCTACAGCCAAATACATATGCAGGATACATATAGAGGATAATTATCTAACCCAGTGGAGACAAATTATCTTTTCTATGGTGGAAGAGGTCCAATGTACTCAGTGGAGAATGGTTTAAAATATTGAGGGATTAATATTTAATCTTTCCCATTGACAGTTGTGTAATCTGTGGTTTCATTAGGCAGTGAGGCAGTGGGAAGGGAAAAGCCATTTTATCGTGAGCTTATGCATTTTGGTAATGGTAATACGCATAACCCTTATCTCATGGTAACTGTTTTGCACAAGAATCCACTAAATAAGCACAAACGTTGCTCAGAAAAGAGACTGATTGACATTCCCAGGATGGGATGCCATGTCCACCTGATTGTTGAAGCTGCTTCTCCCATAAATAACTTTGAAAACCCCACATTATTTTAAAAACATGAACATGGTCATAGTTGTGTTCATTCTGAGAGGTACATTCACATGTGCTTTCCAGACCACTGTTGCTAATCTTCTAACTGGTACATTCCAAGATTCTGACCAACTAACCAGGCTATGAGCTGATTTTCGGGAGCCATTGTAGACTTTTAAGGTCACTTAGTTTCTCAATATCAGACATTCAATCTCTATTAGCACCTGATAGTGATTCAAGGCTGATTCTCCAGAGAATAGTTATTTGCAGAAGAGAGCTTGCCTTTCCTCCAAACTCTTAGGTATTTGTATGGTGGTTCTTGAAAAAGAACTCAGTTGGATAATCTGGTTTTGAAGCTCAATATAAAATTACATTACTGAAGACAACGTGCTATTGTTGTTGTAAAGACACACAAATAGATCTGTGAAACAAAAAACAGTCCAGAAATAGGCCCCCACTTTTTGTACTGTGTACCATTGTAAAAAGTCATTTGTCAGTACAACACTATTGTTCTGACAGCAGCCCTGTTTTGATTTATAGCTTTATAATGCATCCTGAAACTTAGGAGTCTTAAATTTACAACCCTGATCTCTTGTTAATTATTTTTATCCTAATTACTTTAAAACTCTTGAGTGATGACAGTCCAACATCTCTGGGTTTGCTTCGGTTGACTCCTCCCTTATCAGTGTGCCACAAATTTTACTTCTCATGTTTTGTGAACTTTGTATATCAGCTATTGATATCCTATTAAATAGTAGGAACTTAAGCTATTCTATGCATCAAAGAACATACCTGCTCCTAGGTCAAGTTGTTGATAGAAGGACTGAATCCATCTAATGAGTGTTTGAGTGACGTCAGGGCAGTTTCAGTGTTAGTTGGATTCAGTTTCACTACTTGCTTCAAGGGCTTGGAGTATGATGTAAGAACTTTCCCCTCTAAGAAGCCAGGGAACTAAGCTCTGGCAAGTTGCAATAGTTGCCTTGAACCAGTCACCACCTTTCTGAACTGAGAGAGATCGCTTTCTGTCCTGTTGCCAGCTTTCTGTTTCACTGGAGAATTCTCTCTGCTCTCCTGCCATACGTTATAGACCTTTAGTTTCTTAGGGGATATTTCTCCACCCTCTTTTCCTGCCCTCACCCATTAGAAGACCAGAGGAGTACAACTGATGAGGGAATCTCTAGGAGATTTCTCTCACTTTTCTTGGCTTTCCTTTAATCTTCAGCAGCCCTGCTTCGCACTCGAGGAAGGCCCAGCATGATTGAAGGGAGATCTTCTTCCCCTTCTATCCTGACCCCAGTCCTCGATGTAACACTTCCCTGCACTAATTGAGTTCCCACTGGAAAGAATTGGTGGTAGCTACCGACTTTCTCTGACGCAAGGGCTCCTCTAATCTCTCAGCTGAGGCCATGTGACTTTTGGAAAGTTAGTTTATTTTGCTATGCTTCTGTCCATGGTAGGTTTCGCCTCCTCCCACAATTCCACCTAAAGTTGAGGCAGCTGTAGGTGTCT
Source organism: Ictidomys tridecemlineatus (assembly GCF_052094955.1). Classification (NCBI taxonomy): domain Eukaryota; kingdom Metazoa; phylum Chordata; class Mammalia; order Rodentia; family Sciuridae; genus Ictidomys; species Ictidomys tridecemlineatus. The sequence goes on from NC_135487.1 coordinate 35,640,587, forward strand.
CCTCAATTAAAAAGGTTTCCTCACTCACTCTCTGGAAATCAATTCATTAGGGTTTTTTTTTGTGTCCTCAGTTCTCACATGGGTTTTAAAAGTTATATTCTGTACTTTACCAATGTTCTTGTTTTTAAAGTAGAAGTAGTAGTCTCTCCTTACTTGAACTTTAAAATAATTTCAAACATTTATCAGTTTTTTTTTAAGAATAGTACAAAGAACTCCAGTATGCCCACAGATTCATCCCAATTTCACTGTTTGTTCCCCCAATTTTCCTTATAGTAAAAGAATGCAATCCAGGATGATGCAAAGTACAACAGTTTTCAAGTCTTTTTAGTCTTTCTATATCTGAAAAAAAGTTTCTCAGTCTTCCCTTCATTTTAATGACATGGGCACCTTTGATAATTATAGAACCATCATTTTTATATATCACTGTTATATATAAAATGATGATTCTATAATTTGGTTTAATTATAGAACCATCATTTTATATATCACTATTATATATAAAATGATGATTCTATAATTTGATTTAATTATAGAACCATCATTTTATATATCACTATTATATATAAAATGATGGTTCTATAATTTGGTTTGGTCTGTGTCATGTTTCTTCTTGATTAGACTCAGATTAAACATTTTAGGCTAGAATATCAAATAATCCTATGTTCTTTTCATTGCATTATGTATGATGGTACACTATGTTTGTTTATTCTCTTTTTGGTAGGAAGTTTTGATAATTTGATTAAAATGATGTCTGCCATATTTCTTGAGTGTAAAGCTTTTTCCCCATTTTTATTCATAACTATTTTATAAGGGATTTCCTTGAGATTATGTAAAATCTTATTTCTCTTTTTACTTTTCTCTACTAGCTTTAGTAAGCATTAATGTTTTTCATCCAATTATCACTTGCCTTGCTCCTATAAAAGGTTGCAAATGATGACTTCTTGTGTTAAAGAAAAAATTTTTCAGTGATATTTGTTAGAGTGGTAAAGAAAACTTCACTCAGGACCCTCATGATAGGTAAAGGGATCACTTCAATAGCATTTTGCCAGGAGAAAGAGAGATTAGGCTCAAACACTGCATGCAGCATGGGCAAGTGGGAATTTATTTATAGCTCAGGAGGAGGGTGAAGGTTAGTGGATGGAGAATTTCTAAGAGGAAACATCAGAAGAAGGGTAATTCCAGCTAAACTGACCTAACAGGATTCTTGCCATGAGATATTACCTACAGATGATGGAAGCTCAGGAGCCTGTTCAGATATCAAGCGTGATTAGACATCAAAGGAAGAAACTTCATACTAAACTTATTTAGAAAGGTTCTCTTCTAAAACTGAATTTTACAGAAAAATTCACAGACAGGTCTAGGAGAAGGTTCAGAAACCTGACTACATTTTACTCAGGAACAGGCTCTTTGTCAATAATTTCATCATTCCTATTCATTTGTTAGTTGGCATTCTATTCTAAAAAAATGAATTCTCTTTCCCCTTTAATTTATTTATGTCTGTATATGTGAGTTTGAACTTGAGTATTTTATTTATAGATGTAACCCATTTCTATATTATTTATTTTGAAGCTCAAATTGCCCCACTTTAGCCGTTGAGAGCCCTGAATTCCATGTCCTTATCTAATGTTTATTCCAGGTTCATCTTGATCTTCTTGCACTGACTCTGGAACCAGTTATTTGCTCAAGGAACCCTGTTCCACTGAGAGTAGAATGGCATTTAGAGAATCTTTGGGTGCTATGTGTCCTCAGTGAAACTGGAGTGCTGTTGCTCCTCCGCCTCTCAGTGGGCAGAACTAAGACTCTATCTATCTATCAATCAATCGTCTGTCCATCCACTCAAATATTCTATACTTAATTCTTTACCTATACATATTGCAACCCATGACTTTGTATCAATTGTTCTTATTCCAATTCAGTGCCACAGAGTTAATCCTAAATTCCTTTCCATATTTGTAGCTTCTTTCCCATATTGTAAAGCTCTCATTTTCTCAAAAATAGTTTCTTAGTCTTTATGTATGTGACCAAAATTCTCGTGTCTCAGATCCTAATTTCTAGGGTTCCTGATCACTGACTGAGAGATTTCCTTCCTCTTCTGCTCTGTTCTCTCTTTAAGGTGGGTGTTGCTGCCAGAGTGCTACTTTTCTGAACTGCTCTGCTGCCCTCTCCAACTAAATTCTTCTTATTCATTGTTGTCCCATATAATATTCCTGCCAGAAGTTTATATTTTTTTCTAGTTTCTTATCTGGAAGCTTAGACATCAGTATAACTCACAGTTTTCTTGTATAGGCATTGAAAATGATCATTTTCTTAAGCTTTGTTTTGGCTGCATCCTATGTATTTTGATGTACTGTGTTTTAATTTGCATTCAGTTCATAACATTTTCTAATTTCCCTTCTGAACTCCTCTTCTTAGACCGGTTAGTTTTTTGCTTCATGTTTTTGAATCTTATTAGGGACATACATCTATAATTTTAATATTTTCTTGATGAATTGAATTTTTATCATTCTAAAATATTTCTCTTTATATTTCTGTCATTGTTGTTTGTACTGAAGTCTACAGACAATATTGTCTGAGGTTAATATAGTAAGATATCAATATGCTTGTTGTTCATGAGGTATGTTGCTTTTCAAGCTTTCTCTTCTTAAACTTTTGTCTTTGTACATTCAACATCTTATTTTATTTAACAGTTTCTGTCTTTCCTATCTTGCTTTTGTGCCTTGTTTTGTGCTACATGAGTACCTTAGTATTCAAACTATTTTCTTATTAGCTGTGCATTTTCCACTTTAATGTATGCCTTTGGGTTTAAAATTTGCAGCTTTAACTTGTCAAGTTCTATGTTAGAATTGTATTATACCAGTGATTATATAATATAAAAAAATCCAAGTTATAATTATGTGTTTCTCTATTTTATTCTTGGGTTATTGTATATAAACTGTATTATACTTCTTATTATTTTTATTTTCTAATATTATATATAAACTGTAATATACATTCTTATTATTTTTCTTTAAACATTTTATTACCATATACGGAAATTTAGAAAGGAGAAAACCATCTTTTAAATTTGCCTGCATTTTTACTTTTCTTTCCTTTGATACAAATTTTGTTTGGCATCTGGGGTAATAGTTCTTTGTCTGGAGAACTTTGCTTTACATTTCTGGTAACAAAAACCTGCAGGTTTTTATTTCTCCTAAGATGTGTGTGTTCTTCTAAAAAAAATTGGAATTTTTAAAAAATTTCACAACTTTAATACTGTCTTAAGAGATTCATTGTTCTTTGACTATCTCAGTGTACTTCTAAATATAAAGATAATAGTTGTAGTTGAAATGGTTATTCTTTCTAAACTGGTAATTCTATGGCAATATTTATTAGAGCATATTTTAATCTCAAATATGTGTAATTTCTCACTAACTCAAAATATAACTCATAGTTTGAACAGAAACCTCAGTATTTAAACTCAATATTCAGTAAACTAAACAACAAATATTAGGTTGCTTTAAATGTATATCACTTATTTAAGTAAATGGAATAGAATGTCTAACTTGGGTTAAAAGGGAAGAAATAATATTTTTTATGTGAAGCCTGAATCAAAATCAATCATTCAGTTTCAAAATAACTATATTGTGATACAAGTCAAACACTATCAACACAAGACACTAATAGAGATTTGGTTGGAGTTACAACCACAGTTGGGGAATTAGACATCCCTTAGCTAGAGAATAAGACATGAAAAATTGTACTCTATATGTGTATTATGAATTGAAATGCATTCTGATGTCATATACAACAAATTAGAATAAATAACTAATTTTAAAAAACCATATTGTGGATCAGACTCACATTTTTATCACTTGATTTGATAACAATGTCCACTTTGTTTATTGAAGAATGTTTTTTCCACTGGAGATACACTTTTAATTTTATAAAGTTGGACAATGAGAGAAAAAAGAAGAATCTACTTTCTATAAATTACTCTTCATAATGCCATTTAATCATATTAATTACTTAGAAAAGACTTCATGTTTTGCTCTGAAGACATCCAAATCTTATATTTTTTATGGTATTAGGGATTGAATTTAGGGGAGCTCTACACCGAGCTCCATCCCCAGCCTTTTTTACTTTTTACTGTGTGTAAAAAGGGTTTTGCTAAGTGGCTGAGGCTGGCCTGGAACATGCCACCCTTGTGTCTCAACTTCCGGAGTAGTACATGCCATCATGCCTGGCTCAAATCTTTGTTTAAAGTGTCAGCCTGCTAGTTTATTCTTGAGAAGTGATTTAAAAAGATAAGTGATTCTTTTTACACTTTCCTCTACACCTAAGAATGTGTAGGACTGTATACGGTATCTGAGAAATTATGTTCCAATATCTGAGCCATACTTCGGACTTAAAATATAGCAATCATTTTAATATATTTCATTAACTTTAACATTTAAACTTAAACCATCTTCACTGTACTATCCTCATTCTTTTTTTATCTTCACATTATTTATATAAATACTCAAAACCCAAAAGACTCCATTCTTGAGATGATTGCTCAAAATATTATAAATTGAAAAATATTTTGTTAAAATGTGAAATCTTGACAGTACAAAAGATGAAAACTTTACAGTATACATCTAACTTATTTTCTCTCTCTCTCATCTTACACAAAAATCAACTCAAAAGTAGAAGGTCTTTCTTTTGTCAAATGGTTCAGGACAAAGAAAAAAGTATTTTCTTTCAGTGACTTCTTGTTCTCTTACAGCAGGCTCAAACAGCATGCCCTGAACAGACACTGCTAAACTCGGTTGGTGGGTTTAAAGTCTTACTTTTTCTTCTTCTAACAGCTGACTACTTCTTTTTTCTTTCTTTTCTTTACTTTTTTTTTTTTTAAACAATGACTGGGTCAGGTAAAAGGAAACTGGAAAAAAAAGGACTAATCCTTATCATATTGTTTTTTTTTTAAGAGAGAGAGAGAAGAATGAGAGAGGAGAGATAATTTTTTTTAATATTTATTTTTCAGTGGACACAACATCTTTATTTTATGTGGTGCTGAGGATCGAATCCAGCACCCTGCGCATGCCAGGCGAGCGCGTTACTGCTTGAGCCACATCCCCAGCCCATCATATTGGTTCTAACAGCTGTGGGCAGAGCAGACTTGAGTTCCTTGATTTTTCACTAATTTTTTTCTCTGGATATGGAAATTAAGACTGTTGTTTTTTTTTCTTGCAGCAATTTAAAGACATATTCCACTTTCTTCTCTCTTGCTTTATTTCTCTAGATGCATCAATGGTGATTCTGATTGGCTTTCTCCTGTATATAATATGTCTATTTGGCCACTTTTTCTTGATCAATAGTTGATTAATTTAATCATGATATTCCTTTGTGCGATTTCCTTTGTGTTTCACTTGCTGCCCCCTTATTTTTCACTGTTGAATGACTGCTGCCTGGATTGTCCCCAGCCTTCTTCTCACAAGTGAACTGTGAGAAATGTTCTTTTACGTGACTCCAATAGCACCTGTGAAAAGAATCTCTTAAAGGTTTTCTACCAAAATATTTCCTTAGTGTTTGATAGGCACACAGATTCTTGATTTAAGGCCAAGTTAAGAGATTGCACTTCAGAATAGATGGGTTCATTTCCCTTCTTATTTGAAATGGATATTAACTCCCACTGTCCCAATCCTCAACGGCAGTATTATCCAATTTCTTAATTTTGCTTATCTCATGGGTTAGAAATTATGTCTCCTTTCTCTTCATTTTTGCAATTATCTAATGACTGTAAAGATTATTGTTCTTCTTCATATGGGTTTTAGGTATTTAATTTTATCCTGTGTTGAGTTCTTATTTATACAATTTAACAATTTATTTGTTAGATTGTCCATCATTTACCTCTCCCCGATTTACAGACATTTTTCTTCTATCTACTAAGTAATCAAGTTTTGAAATATCTTCCCATGTCAAACATCCGTTAACTTACTCTACAATGCCCTTAAATTTTAAGTATAGATATTTAGTTTAAAGTTATGAAGTTAATTTTTCCATATATTTTATTTTTCCCATATATTTTTGTTTGGGGGTTCTTATTAAGAATTTCATCTTGCTTAAATGTCATCAAGGACTCTGAATTTTTATTTATACTTTTTTCTCCATAGAGTGAGCTAGTTATCCTCAAGATCTCATTCCTTATCCACTGACATGTGATTCCACGTATTTTAATTGGGTTTAGGGCAGGAATCAAAAAGGCTGCTTTTGATAAGATTCTGAAGATGAGTGAATGGAGAGAATGTTTATGGAAAGTTGAACTATCATTAAATGAGCCAACAAGATTCTCAAGATCTAGCTACCAGGAGAAGTTATCCATCCTTATTATTAGCAGGAAGTAGCATTGCCAGAGCCTGGGAGAGGAGTAGGGCCATGAGTCACTGACAAATTTTAACAAAGCAGGAAGGGAGCAGGGAAAGAAGTGCTTTGTCTTCTCCTCACTGTCCCCTCCCTCCCACCCCATCCCCCCCCCTTAGTTTCCTAACAGTGTTTCCCACAGGCCAGAAAGGAAGAGACCTCAGAATGCTCACTTGTCACTTGGTAGAGGTTGGTTCTACAAGGCACAGAATAAGGCCAAGAAAGGTGAGAATGGATTTGAGGGGATAAGAGGAAAAAAGCCAGAATACAGACTTCAAATATCATATTGAACTCCAGTCTTTTTCATTTGGATTTGTCTTATCTTAGATTAACAGCACGATGTTTTTTCTTTTATTATGGTTTTATTATGTATGTTAATATCTAGTGGAGCAATATTAAAACTTTATAAATTAAAAATTTATAAATTAACATGATGGTAATGATAATTTATCTTTAAAATGTTCATATCTTCCTAACCAAGAGCATAATATAGTTATCCAGGTATTCGGGTATGTACGCATATTTTAAGCTCCAAGAGACTATCAGGCATTGTTTATTTAAACGGGAGGAGTACTATTTAAAGATGTCTATTTGTAATTATTTTCTTTTTGCTTTGTATGAAAAAATATCACATCATCTACATTTATTCATTTTCTCCTTGCTTTTTAAATCTATGCTTCCTTGTCTCCTTTACTTTTTTATTGCATTAGATAAAACTTTTGGTAATTTAGAATTAAAGTGAAGTATTTTCAAGATTTTTTTCTCATTAAATGTGATGTTTTAAAGATTTATAGACAGCTTTTTATCAAGATAAGAAGTATCCTAGGCTGGTCATGATGTCACATCCTATAATCCCAGCCGCTCGGGAGGCTGAGCAATTTAGCAAGGCACTTAGCAACTCAGTGAGACCTTGTCTGTAAATAAAATACAAAAAAAAGAAAGGCTGGGGATATGGTTCAATTCCTGGTACAAAAAAAAAAAAAAAAGAAAGAAAGAAAAGAAATATCCTTTCTGATTTCCATTTTTGAAGACTCTGAACATAGCTCATAATGTTCCTAAAAATGATATTCTTAAGATACAATGTAGCAATTTATCCATCACAGACAATTTAAGGGACCCAACTAATATTATAAATGCAACATTAATTTCATGCTTAATTTTCAGAGAGAGGCAAGTCAACATGAAGCTTGGGTTTGCTTGAGAATTATTGTTGAATTATTGTGTTAAAGATAGGTTTGAGGAAAAAATCCTACACATGGGTGGAGTTGCCACTTTCATATTTATCTTAAAAGGGATGTACTTATTAGAGTGGAAAAATAAACTATTGTATGCAGGTTTCACTTGGGTTTTTACAGAAAGTCTCACTGATGGCTACATGATTACAGCATTTCTGATACTGGTTTCTTTGCATATTTATAAGATATTTAGATAATGCACTTTCTGAAGGGCATGTCTATGAAAGATTCAGTTTTGTGTGTTGCAAATATTTCCCCAGATTAGAGCTTGTCACTTTCTTACTTTATTTTGTAATATTGGGAATTGAATCCAGGGGTGCTCTACTACTGAGATACATCCCTGGTCTTTAAAATATATATTTTTTATATTATTATTTTTACACAGGGTCTAGTTCTGTTGTCGAGGCAGCCTCAAACTTGTGATCCTCCTGCCTCATCTTCCCAAGTAGCTGGAATTATAGGTGTGCCACTGCACCCAACTCATTTCACTTTCTTTATAATGCTTATAGCTAACAGTTTATTAAATGTAATAGATGGGAATGTAAATTAGATCAGCCATGTAGGAAAACAGTGTGGAAGTTCCTTAAAAAAATAAAACTATAATATTTCCAACAATCACACTACTGAATTTTTGTACAAAAAAATGAAATTGGTGTATTGAAGAACAGCTATACTCTCATATTTATTGCAACACTCTTTTCAGTATATAGAATTAACCCCAGTATCCACTGATAGATTAAAAGATAAGAAATGTGGCACGTATACAAATGAAATATTATTTGACTGTTAAAATAAGAAAATTCCTGTCATTTGTGATGACGGGGATGTACCTGGAGGACATTATGCTACATGAAAGAGGCCAGGCCCAGAAAAAATACACTGCATGATCTCCATTTTACATGGAATCTAAAAACGTTGAATTTATAGAAGTAGAAAGTAGAATAGTATTTGTCAGAGGCTATGTGAGTTAACTTGATTTTGCTAATTATTTCACAATGTGTGTGTTATGGTTGGGATATGAGGTATCCCCCCCAAAGCTCCTGTTAATACAAGAATATCCAAAGGCTAAATAATTGTATGATGAAAGCTGAAACCTGATCAGTCCATCCAAGTTTGGGCAGACTGACTGGTTGTTAACCATAGGCAGGTGGGGCATGGCTGGAGGAGGTGAATCACTGGGGTCATGCCTTGGAAGGGTAGTTCTTCCTGTGGCCCCTCCCCATTTCTGTTACCTGGCTGCTATGGGATGAGAAATTTTTGTCTGCTGGCTCTTCTGCCATGATGTGCTGCCTCACCTTAGGTCCTTGAACAATGGAGTTGGCCATCTATGGACTGAAACCTGTGAAACCGTAAGCCTCCTCTAAGTTGTTCTTGTCAGGTAATTTGGTCCTAGTGATGCAAAGGCTGACCAAAACAGAAATGGGTACCGAGAAGTGAGGTCATTGCTATGGCTCATTTGAGCATGTGGTTCAGAATCTTTTGTAAAGGGGTTGCATGAGAAATTTGGATAATTTTAGTGTTGTAGACTGGAAGAGCTTTAGAATTTTGGAAGGACAGCTTAATGGGAAATTCTGGTGGGCTCTCAGAAGACCAGAATTCCAAAAGGAATGTGAACTGTGCTTATGAGGTTTCAGAGGGGAAAGAGGACTCACATTATTGAGAATTGGAATAGAGACTACTCATGTTACATTCTGGCAAAGAACTTGACTGCATTATGTCCACATCTTGAGACTTCGTGTGAAGCTGAACTTAAAGGTGGTGGACTCATTAGTCTAGTGAAGGAAGGTTCAATGTAGTACAGCATTCAATCAGTGGCATGGATATTGCTGGCCGATTTTAGTCAGGTTTCCTGTGAGAATATGGAGCAGAAAGCAGAGCTAAAGAATTTAAAAAACTTGTAGTGTGACTAGAAAAGGATGTAAAACTGGGGCCAAGGAAGCTTATTGAAGAGATTACCGCCCCTAAATATATGCTAAGAACTTTGCACAGACACAATAAAAAAATGGCTTGAAGACATCTTAGAAATTTGTAAACCAAGCCCCCTGCAGGCTCAAGGGATATTCCTTTGAGAAGAGATCCTGGGGATATGCCCAAGGGGCCTAGGAAGTTGTTTCACCACTCTAAGATATGTAGGTACTCACAGGTCAGTGCAGCCCAAATCCCAGGAAGCTCAGCTACAGTGTAAGCTGATAGCCGACCTTGGTGGCATCCACATGGTGCTTCTTCTGCAGGAATTCAGGATACTTGAGGTAAGGCTTCCACCAAGATTTCAAAGGCAGGTCTGGGAGGTCAGGAAATCTGTACCACCATCAGAGTCCCTGCAGGCTGCCCCTGTAAGGGCAATGCATGAAACTGTGAAGGACATGCTAACGCTTGAATGGAGACCACAGAAATTAAGAGACGCCATTTACTGTTGGCTGGGAAAGCTGTTGGCTGCAGAAAAAGCCAACGTAAAAGAGTCCATGTGTGCTGCAACCAGCAAGGTCAAAGGGGTGGGGATTCCCAACCCTTTTGGAATGCATATCTCTCCAGCATGTGTCCTAGATGCTGTATGCAAAATTATAGGACCTGTTTGCCCAGCCCAGTTTCAGTCTTGTTTTGGCCTCATCCCTTCTTTCTATGTCCCTATTTCTCTTTTGTAGACTGAGAATTTTTACTCGGAGCCACTGTATCTTGGTTGTATATAACTTGCTTTTGAATTTTTATAAGGACTCACAACCAAAAGTTTGCCTTGAGTCTTAGAGATGACTTTGGACTTGGACTTTTGGGCAATGCTAAACTGTTAAGACTGGATTTTGCACTGTGAGATAAACATGAGTTTTTTTGGGGGCCAGTGGCAGAATATTATGGTTTGGATATGAGTTGTCCCCCAAAAGTTACTGTTACTATAGGAATATTCAGAGGTAAAATGTTAGGTTATGAGAACTGAAACGTAATCAGTCCATCTTAGTTTGGATGGGCTGACTGGGTGGTAACTGTAGGCAGGTGGGGCCTGGGTGGAGGAGGTAAATCACTGGAGGTGTGTCCTGGAAGATTTGTCCTGCAGTCCCCCTCCCACTTTCTGTATCCTGACGCTGTCCTGAGATGAGCAACTTTCTTTTGCTGGGCCCTTTCCCCATTATGTGCTGCCTCACCTTGGGCCCAGAGCATGGAGTTGGCCATCTATGGATTGAAGTTTCTGAAACCATGAGCCTCAAATAAACTTGTCCTCCTCCAAATTGTTCTTGTCAGATATTTGATCACAGTGCTGACTGAAAACAGACTAAAACAGTGCCCATATATCAAAAGATCACATTGTATACTGTCACTGTGTGCAAGTTTTAATTGCCAATTATACTGCAATAAAGAAAAATAAATAAATATATAAACTTAATGGGGTTGAATTTCACATTTTCCTTTGCTATTTTATTCATAGTTTAATAAATTTGTGCATCCCATAATTTTATAAAAATATTACTATATATTAGTCCAACATTTTTATAGTTTTGTATTTCATATTCATGTCATTGATCCATTTGGGTCACTTCTGTGTAAGGTGTGGAGATTCTATATCTCTGTTTATGGAATAGTAATTATTTTCTTCACCGATTTGCAATATTGATCTATAATGAAATAGATTTCTACATGTACCTGCCCTATTCTTAAGCTTTTTATTTTTGGAAATTATTTTATTTATTTTTTTTAAAGAGAGAGAGAGAGAGAGAATTTTTTAATATTTACTTTTCAGTTTTTGGTGGACACAACATCTTTATTTTATGTTCTGCTGAGGATCGAACCCCCGGCCTCGCACATGCCAGGCGAGCGCATTACCGCTTGAGCCACATCTCCAGCCCTAGAAATTATTTTATTTTTGATTAAAATACATAAGAGTTGTCTGTACTAATGGAATAATTCAATGTGATTTTTCAACACACATATCCAGCATACACTGATCAGACCCAATTTCCCTTTATCTGTCCCTTTTCCCCTTCCCAACCTCTGGTAATCCCTATTCTACTTTCATGTTGACTTTGTTTATTTTTCACATATGAGAAAGAACAATCTGTACTTTTCTATTGGAATCTGGCTTTTTTTACTTTTGTTTTCCAGTTCCATCCTTTCTGTTGCAAATGACAGAATTTTATTCTTCCTTATGAGCAAATAATATTCCATTACATATCTATATCACATTTTTTTTACTCATCCATCTGTTGATGGGTCCTTTGTATTCGATTGGTCTATTTTTATATCTACATCAATATAACAGATATTATAATATTTTAATTATATAAGTTTTATAATAAGCCTTAATATTATTTAATGCAATATTTCTCGTATTGTCTTTTTTTTCAGAGAAAGAATCTTGGCTCTTATTGGATTATCACCATTCTATGTCTGTTTTAGAGACATCATTTTACAATTCATAATACAAAACAAAACAACAAAAACATAAAGTCAGAATTTTGACTGAAAGTACATTGAATCTATAGAACATTTTAGTAGATGTGATAACTTTATGATCCTAGTTTTCGTAATATACAAACACTTGTCTCTCTTTGATTTTAAGTATTAATGTAATATTTTTCAATAGAGTGGCATAATTTCATTAATAAAATTTTATATTTTGTTATATTTATTCCTGAGGAATTCATATTTTATTGACTTTTTAATAAAAAACAAAATAAGGATTATTCAGAAAAATATGCAGAAAATCCTAAAGAATACACAGATATGATAATTGTGAAAAGATTTTGAAAAGTTGGTTAATACAAAACCAGTAATGAAAGATTATATCACATAATTAATAACATAGCAGTTATATTTATGAAATTATTTATTGAATGTCAACATAATTTTAGGTTGTATGTTTTGACCTGTCATTAAGGACATTTTCCGTATTTGGAGTTTGGTTATTACATTTTAGATAATTTTATAATAAACTTTATTATATATGTATCTTGTGCACACATACATTATTTCTGTTGAACAAACATATACTCAGAAGCAGAATTTCTGGAACATGGGCTATATTTATTTTCACTCTAGTAGAGATGCTAACGTGCTTTAGAAATCATTCTCCTTATTACATTTCACCCAGTGGAAATGAAACAAGAAAGCATTTATTTACTTGCTACATTTTATTTATTGTATCTGATTTGTCCAAGTTTAATTTAAAGACATTTACCGCAAGCTTTTGTACTCAGATCCTATGTGCAGCTACTGGGGAATCTAGATTCTACCTCTGTGATATGGCATTTCCTTTGAATGCAGAAGCAGTAGGTGGATCCAGAAGTTCCAAGGATCCAGAAAGGCCAGACCTACAACATTGGAGTTAATGAATGTCTTACTGAACCTGCCCTTTACCATATGAGAAGAAAAACATTAGTTTGCATAGGAAATCAAGCCACTCTGGAGTCAGCAGCCAGGATTCTTCATGAGCCAGTGGCTTAGGCCATAGGCAGATGGGGCCATGAGTGTGGTTACTCTGCAAACCTTTTATGCCCTCATCCACAACTGCCCTTCAGAGCAGTAATGTGATGCAGGCACTGAACCATGTAAAGAAAGGGAAGGAGGATCATCACAGGGGTCTGATATCTGTGGTTTGACTAAGTCATTGGTTGACATGAAAGGGAATCCTCTCAAAACACAGGATTTCAAAATTGTTGCTTTTTATTTGTTTCCATATTGGCATGGTTCTTGTCGTCTGATCTCTCAGTGACTATTTCATTTTTCCAGGTATGATGGCGCCTGCAACTTCCTCTTTTTCTGGGTACTTCATGGCTGTTCTTCTCTCACAGATGGAAATACTCACCTCAGGTAGGGAAATCTATTTATTTTTCAAGATTTCATCTCATCTATGAAGAAAAGATAATGGTAATAAATGATACTGAAGGAAATGATTGAGCTTTCTTGCTGCTAATCTGCAGATTTTACCCATCAGTTATAATTTTTTAAGTTGTCAATGGACCTTTATATTTATTTATTTGTATGTGGTGCTGAGAATCAAATCCAGTGCTTCACACAGGCTAGGCAAGTGCTCTACCACTGAGCCACAACCCCAGCCCCAATCAGTTAAAATTTTGAGGATGGAAATGAGTGTGAATAATAAATGTTCTTTCAATTGCTGTGTCTTTTCTCAGCCACGATTATATGCCACAAATGATAATCCCAGGAGAAAAGACAGATAAATGTCTAACATCTCCCAATGGGGAGCTCAAATTCACATTGGTAAATTACAATGAATTTACCTCTTTTATCTGAGGACCCACCACAATAATTTATATGGCCATATGAATTATAAGTTGATTGGATCCCCCAGAAAAAGGGTGATTATTATTTGTAACTTCATAGTAAGTTATCCCCGAAATTAATGATTTAAACCCACAGTTTTATGGGTCAGGAATCTTGTCACTGCCCAGCTGGGTAATTTTTCTGCTGCATGTGATATAAAGTGAGGTCACTTTCTGTATTCAACTGGTGGGAAGGGTGATCTGAAGGACCCAAGGTGGCTTTTCTCACATGTCTGGCATTTTGGTGAAGTAGGCTGGAAGGCTGGGTTCACCTGAAATGTTCAACTAACAAATCTACATGTGGCCTTTACACCATAGTAACCTCAGGACTGTCAGACTTTGTATCTAGCTGCTCTGGGTTTTCAGAAAATTTTTTACAAAAGGAAAGACTGAGAGCTGCTCATATTTTGAGATGGGATCAGAAACTACTGCAGTCTCTATTGTACTATATTCTATGAGGTACATAAATTACAGAACACACAGCTCCAAGAGGAAGGAACAGGGCACTTTGTCTTCAAGGAAGGAGCAGCAAAATTTGTGGCCCCTTTCAATCCAAAACTGATACAGGAAAAAGTAGCCAGTGTATTTTAAAAGTTAAAGTTGCTAAATTATACTCTATGTATATATGATATATCAAAATACATTCTACTGTCATGTTTAACTAAAAAAGAACGAATTAAAAAAAAAAAGTAAAGGTTGCTGTTCAACAGCTGAGGTCCACATCCCACTTCCTGCCAGTGGGAGCATCTTTTATTCATTTAAAAAAAATTTATAAAATGCCTAATATGTTTAGGTAATGTTTTATGCACCAAGAAAATACAAAGAAATAAAATGGAGTGATATGTGTCATGACTGATGGATTAATGGACATGAGAAAAAAATAAGAAAAGGAATTAAAAAGAGAACATCACAAAGTGACATGTGCTATAAAGACGAGCAGTGGGCTGGGATGTGACTCAGCTGTAGAGTGCTTACCCATGTATTTACAAGGCCCTGGGGTCAGTCCCCACTGTTGAAAAAGAAAATGTGTCTGTCATTGAGTGGGTGGTCATGAGACCTTCCTCTAAGGAGCTAACGCTGAAGCCAGGACCTGAGAGATGAGAAGGAGGCAGCTATGGGAGAGCCCAAGGGAAGACCAGGGCGGTCAGAGTGCAGATGCAGAAGTGAAGGGGATGAGGTGGTGCATTCTGTTGCGGCTTTCAGACTAAATGCTTGGCGTTGCACTTCCTCCACAGAGCAGTTCACCGTGCGCAGCTCCGCGAGCCACAGGGTGGTCACGGTGGGCGCACAGACAGAGTTCAGCTGCCAGCTGTGGCCACCCCAGAATGCACGGCACATGGAGGTGGGCTGGTTTCGCAATCAGTCCTCTCGGCTGGTTTACCTGCCCGCGAATGAGGAAGAGCGCTCTGGAGAAAGCACGCAGAACTCTGCGAATCCCATGTTATTCCTGAAAGACGCCCTAGAAGAGGGCAAAATATCCCTTAGAATCTACAATATCAGTATTTTTGATGGAGGGCTGTACCACTGTTTCTTTAGGGATGGTGACACCTATGAAGAGGCCACTGTGGATTTGAGGGTGGCAGGTAAGACTAGAGAAACCTCATCTCCAGGTTTCCTTGCTAATGCCATTCTGGGTCCACAACTCCAAATTCATGCATGGGAGATCATGAGAAAATGATCTTGGGGCATTTAAAAATATTTATGACAATAATATAGCCAAATAGTAGAATTTATAGAAAAGTTATGGTGAATAACAGAATAACTGAGATACCGTCAATTATATTATACATATAATATATTACATTATATTTTTATATTATATTTTCCTTCTGATCAAGTTAAAGTCACTGTTGTATTCTTCAATAGTGCCATTCACTTTCTTCCTTTTCAAGAATAACCATTAAACTCACATTATGTATCTTTGCATCTGGTTTATGTATAAGCATCAATAAAAATAGATATTATTTTTTGTGTTTAAAAATCTTACACAACAGTGTCATTATAAATATTCTAACTAATCTAATTGTACTTAGTGTGTTATTATTGATATCAGTCCAGGTTTATCCAAGTAGATGCAGCTTACTCTTTATCTGCAGTATTGTATTTCCCAGGTAAGTATATAACCATTGACTTCTGTATTACAACATTTGTGGACATATGCATGCAGAGAAGTTTCTTTCCTATGCTATGCTGTTATGTTGGGTGTGAG
Source organism: Ictidomys tridecemlineatus (assembly GCF_052094955.1). Classification (NCBI taxonomy): domain Eukaryota; kingdom Metazoa; phylum Chordata; class Mammalia; order Rodentia; family Sciuridae; genus Ictidomys; species Ictidomys tridecemlineatus. Next base: position 35,656,678 of record NC_135487.1, read on the forward strand.
AGTTCCTTTAGAATGTAGAACTAGGAGTTAAATTGCTAGGTTTTTGTGCATAATTATCTTCAAATTAGTTTCACAAATTGCTCACTGAAATAATTAGGTCCATTTGTACTGGACTCAAGACATGAAAGCACTATATCATTATGGATACTTGTATTATGCTTTTAATTTTGCAAGTTTGATTTTTAGCTTTGACTTTTCTCAATAGAAAACTTTTGCTTGTTTCTTTCTTATTTGCTGGAGACTAGATTTTGTCTGTTTCTTGTTTATTATCTTGATCAATGCTACTATTGAGTTCTTTGATTCTTTTCTTGATTTATGGGAATTAATTTTAATCCAGATATCAAATTTCTGTTTTTTTACATGATGCAATAATTTTTAGTCTATTGATATGTTTTACAAACATTTTTTATGGTGAAAGATATAATCTGATAAAATCAAATTTACAGTTTATCAATGATGGTTTGTAATTTGTGTCCTGGAGCCAGCCACACATGGGAACTTTAGTTAATTTATGGCTTCCAATTCGTGGTAATGTCAGTCCCAGTTCTGTTCCTTCTGAACATTCTAGTGGCGGTGAAGTGATATGTCTCCAAGGTTTTCTTTGTATTTGCTGATGCCTCGGGATGTTGAGCGTATCTGAAGGTACTTGTCGTTCATCTGGATAGCTTTTAAAATCAAATGCCTCATATAATCTTTTGTCTACTGTAAAAATTAAGTTTGTCTGTCTTATTGATTAATGACATGTTTCATATATTTTGGACACAATTCCTTTCTCAGATGTATTAGAAATGTCATCTTCTAATGGTTGCTTTCTTTTTAACTGCTTGCATATTGTCTTTGGATGAACAGAAATTTAATAAATTTTGTAAAGTCTAATTTACCAGTCTTTTTTTTCTTATTGTTCATATGGTTTGTGTCCTGCTGCTTAGATTTGGTTTGGAGTATCATCCTTTTCCTACTTGTGGCTACCTTCATGAAACTTATGGCAAACCTAAGAAGGCCCATTGACTTCTCAATTCTTGAGTCCACACTGCTAATTGTAGTTTCACTTCTCTCTCTTCTCCCCAGCTATAGGCACAGACATACAGATTAGTGTTCAGGTTTCTGACACAGAGGGGCTGCTGGTGGAATGTGACTCAGGAGGGTGGTTCCCACAAGCTGAGATGACGTGGAGAGACAGCAGTGGAAATACAATTCCACACTCATCAAAATATTACTCTCAGGATGGAACTGGATTATTACACCTGAAGATGAGTGTTCTTCTCAAAAACAGCACCCATGGTCCCGTCACTTGCTGCTTTTACAACCCAGCCACTGGCCAGGAGAAAAGAGCAGGTATTGTCATATCAGGTGAGTGCTTGTGGTGGGGTTTTATAAAGGAAGAGAGCTGTTTTAATCAATGTGTCAAAATAAGAAGGAAATTGAGTGAAATAATAAATGTTAAACTGCTTGATAAACTATGAGCTTCTGCAGACCTGTACTATTTAAATCAAATTAAATTGCTAGGAACAAGGAAAATACCAGACATTGAAGGGAATACTAATAAAAGTACAAGGTATTGACATGATTAGAGAAAGAGCTCTTATTTTTTTGTGGCATGTTAAGGATTGAACAGTTCTATGACCATTGATATTTCTAATTTGGAAAAAAAAATAACATGTGTGGTATTTTGAGCTTAAAATCAAACATTGTGAGTGAAATGGTTTTATGAAATATAAATCAGTATGCTTAAGTAAGACTAAGTTAAAAAGTATACATTGCACAAGTTGACTTCATTGCTACTTTCTGAAGAAGCAGGCGTGTAGAGAAGTCAGTTACTATAGATCCATTAAGCAAGTGACAAACCCAGGATTAGATCCCAGATTCTCACCCATGATTCAAGGCTTTTTTTCTGGGAAGCGATGGGTGTGATGAGTCAGGTTAGAAAAAAGCATCATAAAATTGTGCCCTTTGTGCTTCAGTGACTAGGTGCAGTAGCTAGGGGACCCAAGGTGGATGGAAAGGATAAGATGTAGAAGGAAGGAAAGGGCCCAGCAGCTCAACTGCTATACAAGAGGACTCGTCCCCACCAGTTCAGACAATGGACTGTCGATAGCTCACAGTGAATGTGGCTCTACTCCTTGAAGCAATTCCCAAACTCATTATCACTGAACCATCCTGGGGCTTTAGTCCTCATTTGTGTGGTTAAATTGGCTTTCATTGTTATAACCTCATTCTAATTCTTGGGAGTGAGAAAACAGTACACAAATTTCTTTTTATATCTAGAGGTTGCATATATCACCCTATTTCTCTTCTAATGGCCCAAATTAATTTCTACTGCCAACTTTCAGGTAGGCTGTTGTATAGAGTCTTTCGCTTAGTGACCATATACCTAATAAATATTTCAGAGTATGGGTCATGAACCCCTTAAAAAAACTAGAAAACCTGTTTATTAAGCACAGATAGGTTTATAAGAAATAATGCTATAAGGGAAGATATTATCTGGGCAGAGTTTTAATCATATCCTCAAATGGGGATATTAGGAGAGGGGATTTATAGAATTTTAGATAGTTTAAAGATAGGTCTTGCAAGGTGGGATAGTGATTAGATAGCTTTGGACTGGTGAGCACAGATAAAAGTCCTAAAGTGTCTTGATGAGCCAGTTGTTAATCTTGTTGAGGAGGCTACTCAGGTTGATTCACAATGTTACCTCCCAGGAACAAGTGTTTCCTGGAGCCAGTAGCCAAGTTATAATCGCTCATTTTCAATTGTTTAATATAAGGTTAGGAAAGTAGGACTAATATCCAAACTGCTTCCAACAAGAACAAGAAATTATTAGGTCTCAGTATTGCTTGACTCAGATACAGGAATTGTTTTAGTTTCATTTCTTAAGGGATACTATTACCAAAGAGGAAAATGGGGACTGTTCCTTGAGAAAGACCCCATCAGTGTCTACCAGGTGGTCCTGGGAGATGAGCTCAGATCAATTTTAGCTCTATTGTTAGAATGCCACAAAGAGAAGGTAACTGTTAACCAGATCCAGTTTATAAAGGCTCAGTATCAGGGAATTATGAAATTATCCTTTTCCCCGCTCAGTCAAGGAGGAACAATGAAGAAGATGATGAAACAAATCTTCTAAGCCCTTTATCCTGTTCATTAAAACCCCGCTATAGATGGGGTTTTGTGAGGGATAATTTGTGATCCAAAATGTTCTCCTTAATTAAATCATGATTTCAATATTCTGCTCTCCTTCATTGGGACTTTAACTTCTGTTTTCCTTTCCTATTTCTATTCGGAGTCACTTAAGCATCTGAAACTGGACAAGAACAATCAATGTTGTTGAAGCTCAAATGTGAAGGTAGAGTCTGAACTCCATGATGATTGATTTTTCAAAATTTGAATCAAAGCCTTTCATAAAATGAAAAAGCAAGTTCAGTCATGGTGATAGATAAGTTAAGGGAGACTCTTTTTTTTTTTTTAAATTCATTCTTTAGTTGTACACAATACCTTTATTTTTATGTAGTACTGAGGATTGAACCCAGGGCCTCACATGTGCTCTATCACTGAGCCACAGCCCCGGCCCTTAGGGGAGACTCTTGACAATGAAGCTGTGTTTTACTTGTTTTTTTTTCCCCCCTGGTTGTTTCTAGAATCCATGTAATCCTCAAGTTCCTATAGTTTGGTGCTATTTTATTAAGTCATTCTGGTATGCCTCAAACTATTTATTAATTTAAATATACTGCAATAGTTATTTTGAGTTTTGTATCTAAAAACATCTACCAGACAGAGGTATTAATTGTATGATTCTGTGGTTGGTTGGTTGGTTCATTTGCTTTCAATCTTACTTTCTTCATTCCTTGGGAAAATGTCTTTTTTAATAACATTTTATATGTAAGTCTCTTTTAAATTCCTCTAGTAATTGGTATATAAGAATGAGCCAAATGCTAACTCTTTGCTCTCCCTATTTTCTGGACTTTGAGGAATTTGAGTAGTTACTTGCAATGTCACCACTAAGCAATTCACTTTTACTGATTTTTTTCCAATGTTTTGAGTACAATATTAGGCATCCTCATCTTGGGAGAATTTTTCTATCATATTGGTCCTACAGGAAGTACCTATAAGGAATTTAATACATTGGAATGTCAGAAGACTTTCTCAATTTTGATTCTTTATTATTTTAGAACTCTTATATTTTTATGAAGCTTCTTTGAGTTTTACCAGTGACACTTCTGATCCAGTTCTATAGGCAATGGCTTCCTCAGATCCCAGAATCCTGTTCTAGAATTTCCTCCATCTCAAAGATTACCCACTAGAATATAAGAACCAAAACAGTAAGTTATCCCTCTATCCAATCCTGTTTCATCCTTGGCCCAATAACTGCCAAGTCCTGTTCTTTCCCCAGGTCCAGCTTCATTGGCCAATAGCCCTCACCTAAACCCAGAGTATATAACATCGAGGGTAATAGGGATCTTACGTGCAGGTGGATCCTGCTTCCATGTACAATGGGGTCTCATGATCCTGCTGTTTTACTTACCAGGTACTTCTGCTCTCTCTTTCAGATATCCTGTTGGAATCAAAGTATATGTTTTCTAAAATTGCTCCGATATATGTGATCATTATGATCCCTGTGTTGGCTCTTCAGTGTTGCAGAAAAAGAGGTATTTAATTTAGGAAGGATTAGAGCATTAAAGAGCTCTCATCTCTTCTTTACTTGATACCAAAGTGTTTGGAGGTGGTGATACAAAACTGTGTGAATCTGCATCTTACTGCATGCCACTACTGTGTTTGCCAAAGGGGGCCTCCTTGTCTTGAGCCATGTCTCAGACTAAGCTGCTGCCCTCCCTCCTCACATTGCTCTTCAGGGTCAAGACACTGCCACTGCTATGGCAGCTGTGACCACCAAGATCTCCTGGTCCCTTCAGAGGTCATTGCTGATTTCCTCCCACTTTCTGGACCATTTCCTGGAATATGAAAAATAATAATAGATCTGTTCTCTTCCTTAGGCACCCATATATTTTTAGACTTTTGCTCAAAGAAAAAGAAAAATGTAAGAACCAATTAACCCAATTCTTGGCCCTTCTGTGTCTCTTTTCCATTCCTCTTTTGTTCTTCTTGTGAAATTAACCTCAATATACACTCTTTTTCCCCCCTCATTAGGGGCTATAAAATGCCACCTTAATTTCAGGGAGCTGAGAGAAAGCATGAGATACAATTGTAAATGGTCTCAAATAGTACTGGACATTAGATCTTTAGACAATGCAAGGTGAGTAACAGAAGTGACAGGTGTTAACACGCAAATGCCATCACCTGTCACTGAGAGAAAGGTGTTCTAGGCTATTCTGGATGGAGGATGTGATGGACAGGAAACCTCTGGGAGGTGATTCAATCTGCAGTGAGGTATGCACAAGTCAAAGGATAAGGTGCATTTTGAGAGTTACTGAGTGAGACTTACCTTGATTCAGGAAACGGGGCTAACAAAAGAATAGAGAGTGCATCTTGGCTAGTCCTCTATTCAATTCATAAAGACCTCCACAAATTTAAATAAGTATTTATCATGTGCCAGAAGATGTAATCAACAATTTATCATCAATATCTTAACTGATTTATTAAGATAAATTTATCCCTATAAAAGCAGGTCCCATTTATTATCATCATCTTTCAGATGAAGACATTAAATAATAATCAGAGTTATTAGGAAAATTGTTCAAACTGAAGCAACCTATAAATGTGGATTGAAACCTAGATCTGTCAAAGGTCAATACTTTGCTCTGCCAAGTAGGGTAGCACATGCCTCTAAATCCAAGGGCTGGAGAGGCTGAGGTAGGAGGATCACAAGTTCAAAGCCGTGCCGGGGCTTCAATTCCTTGTACCAAACAAACAAACACTTTGCTTTTGTAATGGCAAAAGGATGCTTTTCTCATCAGAAGATATGCAGTAGCAAGACCTACTTTGCATACTTACCGTGATGGAGAAGTCACTAACTCATTAAGATACTAGGCACATCTAATCTCAGTGCCTAGTTTCTAAGATATATTAAAAATAAAGCAAAGAGGGAAAAGATAAAAGTCTTTGCCCTCCTAGAGCTTACTTCTAGAATAATGTGAAAAAAGTTCTTTCTTTTGGAACTTTCCTGGCAGTGATTGCTGGTATCTGTGATAAACAAAATAAACAAACCAAAAAAGAAAACCCTGAAGAAACTGATATCTCCTAGAAAAAAAATCACATAGAAAATTATGAACTAAGTTAAAACAAACAAAAAACCCCCATAGTCTTTTGTAGGTTTTGTTTCATTTCAAGTATTCATTGTTCTTTGAAATTTCTCAGAATAACTGATCAATCTTGTCATTTTACTTTAGGTTCAGTAAATGAATAGTTTTTTTAAAACATCTAGCTTTATGTAGTAAAAATAAGGAGAGTTGTCCAACCTTGAAATGATCTTTCTCATACTGTAGTATGAATGTAGGTATTCAAGTAAAGATTGAATGGCTAAATACCAGGGATGCTGTAGAGAAGATTCTGGCACTACACCTTGCCATTACAACTGTAAAATTCTTGAGTTCCAAGGCTCTTTTCTCCTCTTTTAGCTAACTCCAGGTTTCCCAAAATTGCCTTTGAAAAATGTTAAGCATTCAGACATGTTATGGTGACCAGAGTCCCACACTCTCTAGGTCTTATTTCCAGGTTGATCCATGCTGTACTGTGTAGAACGGTAGGAAGAGACTCTTCTTCCTTACCCTGCTCTATCCTCAGCCTAGCTGACTGTCAGTCTTGGCCTCATCCCTAGTGCTGGGATATATCCTCACACATAGTCCTGCCTATCAGACCTGAGCCCTGACATAGGTTTAGTAGACCTCAATGAATAAAGCATCAGGACATTGAAGTTTCTTGAATCCTGCGTATTTGTGTCTATTTCAGTGCCTTCCCGACGTCCTAGTTACCTAATTCTCCATCTCCTCCACTCTTTTTCAGTTATACAGAATAGAAGAACTTGCTTTCAAGTTTTGCTTCAGGGTCTTCCTTTAATGTTACACGTGGCCTTCTTACTTCTCTACTTCAGGTTCAGGTGCAGAGGTAAGTGGGACTGGAAAAATGAGATTTTTTTTTAGTTGATGTCCTTCCTGTCTGATACCTTTTTACATGCATGTTTTAGATAAAGTTGAGTGGCCTTTGTAGCAGTAACAGGATAGGGAGTCAGGATTTAGATGATGTCTTGAGGTTTCTGGTGCTGCCCACTCAGCTGTGTAAGGACCAGAGTTTTTAAGCTTCTCTCCTGGATGTTTGTGTTTCCATTACTACTCAAATAGTAGTACACAAACATCAAAGGAAAGATGTATTTTGTCAGGTCTAGAAGCCATCTAATTCAGAGCCATTTACAAGACAATTATTAGTGTCACCTATGCATTGGCACCTGGCCAGTAATTTATGACTGTTTTTGGTTTAGATAGAGGTCTTCTTTGAAATATTAATTTAAAAATCCAAATGAAGAATATAACTTGATTTCTGATTCAGTTCCAAGACTACTGAAAGCTATCATTTGGTCTTCTTGACTATGTATTCAGAGGGTATTTAGAAGTTTATGTTAGTAACTAAGAATTTAACAATACCCTTAACTTGTTTGCCTTTACTGAGAAGTGTTTACATGGGACAATGACTATTAAAGTAAATGAAAGGAGCTGTTACTATTTGCAAAAGCTTTGCCTTCATCCTTTAGACAAAACTGGACCAGATGTTAAACAGATTGCTTTTTCAAATCTAACATATATTTTTTGAATTGCCTATAACAAACCTTATTCCATCTATTTTCCCTGTAAATCATAAACCCAAACTTCAAATCTTAATAAGCCCAAAAGACAGGTCCACCAGGATTGACTAAAAAATAGCAAGGATGAATAAAGATGTATAAGATATAATTCTATTTCTAACACTATGGAGAACTCCAAATCATTTTTTTTCTAACCACATGTGCTATAATATCTACATATGTATGTATGTGTGTACATTTCTATCTATCCATTTAATTTATAATCTTATATATCTGTCCAAGTATCATTTTCAAATTGTTTTGACCATTAAGAAAATATTTTGAGTAATGGAAAAAAAAGAGATATAGGTTTAGTCAGCTTGTTTGCTGCTGTGACCAAAAGACCTGACAATAACAATTAGAGGAGGAAAATTTTATTTGGGGGCTCACAGTTATAGAGGTTAAGTCTATAGATGGCTGACTCCATTTCTTGGGGCATAAGGTAGTGCAGGACATCGTGTCAGAAAGGTGTGGTAGAGGAAAGAGGCTTAGGACATGGCACCCTGAAGGTGGGGGAGAGTAAAGGAAAGGTGGGGGGCTCCCTTTATCACAAAGGTGCACCAAAGACACAATCCCCAGGACCCACCTTCTTCAGTCGCATCCTACCTGCCTATAGTTACCACCCAGCTAATCCCTATCAGGGGATTAATGCACTTATTAGGGTAAGACTCATGACCCAATCATTTCACTTCTAAACTTCCTTGCATCTTGTCACACATGAACTTTTGAGGGATACTTCATATCTAAGCCATAACATTCCACTCCCCAAAAGCTCATGCTAATCTCCCAATGCCAAATACATTTAGTCCATTTTCAAGAATACCCATAGTCTTGGGGCTGGGGATGTGGCTCAAGTGGTAGTGCACTCGCCTGGCATGCATGGGACGCTGGGTTCGATCCTCAGCACCACATAAAAATAAAATAAAGATGTTATGTCCACCGAAAACCAAAAAAATGAATATTAAAAAATTCTCTCTCTCTCTCTCTCTCTCTCTCTCTAAAAAAAAAAAAAGAATATCATGGTCTTAACAGTTTTAGCATTGCCCAGAAGTCCAAGTCCAATATCTCTTCTGAGGCTCAAGGCAAACTCTTATCTGTGAGCCTCTGTAAAAATCAAAACCGAGTTATTACATATTCAATATCTAAAGGTACAGAGTAAACATTTTCATTCCACAAGGGAGAAATGGCATAGAAAGAAAGGATGGGACCCAAGCAAGACTGAAATTCAGTTATAGGCCCTGTAACTCTACAGCCAGCATCTGGAGTACATGGTACAATGACGTTTTCTCCAAAGGGCTTGTGTAGCTTCACCCTTCTTTCTGGCTTTGCTATTTGCAGCCTACATGGCCTCTCTCTTGGCCTATCTCTGTTCAATTCCTGCAGTTTCCTTGGCACACAGTCCGTGGTATTGGCATTTCTCAGTCTTGAGAGTCTCCTCTGCAGCTTCAGCTTCCTTCTTACATCTTCACACATTTCCTTCCTAAGGGCTTCCCATAAGGACTCCAACCCTGGGGCACTTTGCCTGGCTTCCCAGACCTTCCTTTGGTGAAAGCCTCTATACCCCCAACCCCAGAGCCTGCATTTCTGTAGAATCAGCACCGCAGGGTTACTGCCAAGGTCTGCTACCATCTTACACTGTAACCAAGCCTCCAGGGACACTGGCTGCAGCAGCTTCTGAGTGTCCGGGCAGCTGAACGTGGTCAAACAACTTCCTAGGTCCTCCTGTGCAAGCAGGGTGCCTCACTGGTCTCTTCTCAAAGAATTTTTACTTTTACAACCTTCTGAGATGGGCATAGTCTTGTCAATTCCTGAGATACCCTTAAGACATCTTTCCTACTATTTCTGGAAAAGTATATAGAGTTTCTTTAGTGTCAGTAGTGTTTTTAACCACCACGCCTTCATTAGCTCTAGTTTTGCTGACAGATTTCTGGCCAAACTGCAAGTGTAAACATTTGTTTCTGCTTTCTACTCCTGATTACTACAATAAACTTGGCTAAAAGCCACCAGGATTATCTCACAGAAAGTCTCAGGACACCGGCAAAATGTAGACAACTTCTCATCCCAAGCAAAATATGATGGCCTCAAGTCTATATTCCAATAGAGTCCTCCTTTTCCTCTGAAACTTCTTGAACCTAGTCTTCACTGTGCATGGTCCTATCAGCAATTTTGGTCTTCTGAGCTCCACCAGACTCACACATTAAACTCTGCTTACAACAATCTAAAACTTTCTCAGCTTGCACCAATGCACTTTTGGAAATTCTTCCCACAAATTCTGAAAACCTACCAAATCTTCTGAACCACATGGTCAGGTTAGTCACAGCAATGACCCCACTTCTTGGTACCAACCAATTTCTGTTTTAGTTAGCTTTTTTTTTTCATTGCTGTGACCAAAAGACCTGATAAGAACAATTAGTGGAGAAAAAAATTTATCATGGGGCTCACACTTTCAGAAGTCTTAGTTCTCAGGGCCTGAGGCAATGCAGAACATCATGTTAGAAAAGTGTGGTGGAGGAAGGCAGAGGGAGAGAGAAAGAAGAATAAGGAGGAGGAGGAAGAGGAGGAGGAGGAAAAAGAGAGAGAAGAGAGAGAGCATTTCTTTCATCACAGACAAAATATGAACACCAAAGTCATGCCCCCATAGATCTACCTCCTCCAACTACATCCTACCTAGCTACAGTTACCACCCATTTAATACCTATCAGGGGACTCATTCACTGATTAGGTTAAAACTTATAAACCAATCATATCACTTCTAAACTTTTTCATATTATGTCACACATGAGCTTTTTGGGAACCCCTCATGTCTAAACCATAACAATAGTCAAGATCATATTTTGATGTCTCTCTTTCTTTCCTTTCTCTGCCCCCCTTTCTGACCCAGGTTGCTTACGTAGCTTTTATTAGAAGTCCACATTGTGATCAAGTGGCTCCATGACAGTCTCCAGAACCCTCATCAAGGGGGAATCCAGTAGAAATACCTGCATATGTCGGGAACCCCAAAGGAATGAATACTAAAATAGTCTGTGCAAAAACTCACCAAGAAAAAAAATACACCCAAGTGGAATGTAATAATATGAAAACTATTCTTGGTCCCTTGGTTCTTGTTATGGTTTAGATATGAAGTGTCCCTCAAAAGCTCATGGGTGAGACAATGCAAGAAAATTTAGAGGTGAAATGATTGGGTTATGGGAGTCTAAACCTAATCAGTGCATTAATGCACATGAATGTATTAATTGGGTGGTAACTGCACACAAATAGGATGAGGCTAGAGGAGGTGGGTCACTGGGGCTTGTCTTTGGGGTATATAGTTTGGGGTATATAATTTGTCCTTGGTTTAGTGGAGCTCTCTCTCTGCTCCCTGGTGCTGTGTCCTGAGCTGATTTCCCCTGTCATACCCTTCTGCCATGTTATTTTGCCTCACCTCAGCCCCAGAGCAATGGAGTTGGCCATCTAAGGACTGAAGCCTCTGAAACCATGAACCCCAAATAAACTTGTCCATCTCAATAATGTTATTGATACTTCTTTTGGCCACAGTGAAAAAGCTGACTAAAACCATACCAAAGAGTACAAATAAAAGTACCCTTACCTTGATAATTCAGAGATGTAAACTCTCCCTCAATGAGATTGGGTAAAACTTGGTAAAACTTAGTATTTTAAAGATAAAGCCAAAACTGATGGACTGCCGTAAAGGATATTAAGGTTTAAGAAAAAGTGTCAAAGACAACTTTTAGTTTTTGAGATTTTGTGTTCTTATTACAGAAGGAATATAATTAGGTTTTAATTTTTCATCTTTTTTGGAAATTTAAATGGATTGCTTAAGTTTTTGACATTTATGTTTCAAATCTCTAACGTTATTTTGTGTTTATTTTACATTCCTTTTCTTTATACATGCTTCCGTTCTTTCTTTTATTATCATTTTATTGAGTATTTTTAATCATCCTAGTTTTGCTTTTATAATTTTAATCATTCTATGTCTTTTTATTTCTAATGGAAATAATTTAAACAGTAGTGCCTATCATAGAAAACCCATGTAAGGAGGAAGAGGAGGAGGAAGAGGTTAACTATCGTGTCCAAATTCAATTAATATCTTAAATACTCATAAAGAATAATAAGACCTTGGACTAGTTTCATAACATTTAACCTCCATGGAGGTATACATTATGGTTGTTGAGGATTTTAATTATGTATTTAAACTTAATATACGGTTATTATATTACTGTTTTATATGGAATTATTTATATTTGTCTATCAGTATATACTTAAAAACATTTTGTAACATTTATTCTTTCTGACCTGTTAGAATTTACAAATACTATCACACTATCTGGTGGCCTTTATATCATCTTTTATTGCAATAGCTATTGGATTTTATGTTGCATTTATTTTCTTCTAGTGCATTGAACATACTGTTTTACTATTTTGGCTTCCACTGTTCCTGTTTTATTGAGAAGTCTGATTTTAGTCTACTTGCCACTTTTGAATTCAACCTCTATTGTTCTGAAGATTCAAAAGACTTTTTTGTGACTTGTGTATTTGTGTGTGTGTGTGTGTGTACACTTGCGTGCCTCAGTATGGGATTAGTTTTATTTTTCATAGTAACTATTTGTTTGGTTCCCTGATTTTCTGCATTAGTATCTTGAATAAGGACTCAAAAATTCTTAGCCATGATTGTTTTAGATACTTTATTTGCTTCTTTATTTAACTTTTCTTCTTTAACAACTTTATATGACCATTGATTGGAACTTTCCATTCCATCTCATATATCTCATATCTGTTCTTCTTTATTTTCTACTTTTTCTTTCCATGTTCATGTTGTTCAACATATTGTCAAGTTTACTAACTCACTCCAAAAGTGACTAATTTGTTGTAGAACTTAGACTTTGAATTGTTAATTTCAAGAATTATGTTTCAATACATAATTTATTAATGTCTTTGTCCATTATTTAAATAGATCGACTTTGTTCTACTTCAATATTATGATCACATTCTGATTATGTTGTATATTACAACTTCCTCTTTCATTCAAACTGCAGTTGCAAAAAATGTTTATTTATCCAACTGCTCAGAGTCCCAATGTGTTATATCTGGTAAAATTTCCAGAACTTTTTGTCTTTACAGATCCTAAATGAGGACATAAAAATAAATAAGAGTATGTTCCTGGTTAGCTATGGATGAATGAATAGAAATAACGTCTCACAATTTGCATTATAGCTCAGGTCAAATTACACATATCATCTGACTTAAACTATCTACTCTTGTCTCATCATGTCATAAAGCCTAGAGTAACTGTTCTAAGTTTGATCTCTTCCTCTTATTAAGTAGGCTCCAACATATCTGGTTTCTTAATTTGTGCATGTTTTCCAGTCTCTATTTTCTTTTAAAAATGCACCGTTTAATTTTTTTTTCTTTTTTTTTCCAGGCCTTATTTCAGATGACCTGTACTCATTGTATTGTGGATGGATATGGGATCTATGCATAATGTTGATTGTATTGATGGTGTTTTTCTCTGTGCTTATTCTTGTTCTATTTAACATATCAACAGTAAGTGAGGCAGTGAGGGTGGGAACTCCAAGGATGTATCTCCCATACCTCTGCCTAAATCCCCTGGGTCATTAGACTTCATTCAATGAAACTTCTGTTATAGGGTCAAGTAGAATATAGAAAAAAATGGTGGCTTGGGTTATCCATGTTTCTCTCTACTTTCATAAGCAGACTGGGACCATGGTACAATTTCCCTGTGTTTTCTTAAGTGTTGTAGGATCCACTAAATTGCAAAGCCCTTCTTGTGAAAGAACACATAAATGTGAGACTATAAATTTTGCTACCCACATTCAAGATTAATTAACACCAGATAAAGACAGAAAGACCCCAGCCCAGCTATATCCTGCTGGTTCAATGTTGAACGTTGCAGATCCACAGGGAAGGCTCATATTGACACCTCCATTGAACTCTTCCTTCAGCTAACCTTATGACATGGTCAGGTAGGCATGTGTACAGGGAGTGGAGGCATACTTCTGAAGTCATGAGCAATTCTCACGTGAGAGTCACATAACAATCAAACAAACAAATAAAAAATAGGTGCTGTGGCATAAGAGCCAGGCAAGTCTGCCTCACTAACATAGGTGTGTTTCATGCCTGTCTTGTCATGGATTCACACTAATCAATTACCCCCCTAATCAATATGTTTTTTACTTGTGTAGGACTAAAAAAAAAAAAAAGAGTCCCTTTAAGGATATGAGGATTATATAATGAGTGAAAAACCACATCTAAATTTCTTGTTATCTGCCCTTCAAAGCCTGGAGAAGTTGGGGAAGTCATACCCAAAACTTCATAAAGCAAATCTCAATTACTGGAAATGTCCTCATTGTACTAGAAGTTTTGTATTTAATTATAGAGACCTTTCCCCAAACATAGTCTTTTAAAAAATATTTATTTATTTTTAAGTTTTAGGTGGACACAATATCTTTATTTTACATTTATGTGGTGCTGAGGATGGAACCCAGTGCCTCGCACGTGCTAGGCGAGCGCTCTACCACTGAACCACAACCCCAGCCCCAACCTGAGTCTTATAACAAAATTTTAGTCTCTTTTATAAGCATTTCCTCCAATCCTGAATATTGAAAGTATAAAAAGATAGAGATAATTGGACATGTTGTAGAATCTGAAAAATACTTCTCCCCTCTTCTCTTTTGGTCCTTTTCCTCCCCCTCTTCCCCCTCCTCCTCCTCCTCCCCCCACTCCTCCTCCTCCTCCCCCCACTCCTCCTCCTCCAACTCCTCCTCCTCCCACTCCTCCTCCTCCCAACTCCTCCTCCCACTCCTCCCCTCCTCCCACTCCTCCTCTTCCCCCTCCTCCTCCTCCCACTCTTCCCACTCCTCCTCCCTCCTTCTTCTCCCCCTCCTCCTCCTCCTCCTCTCCCTCCTTTTCCTCCTCTTACTCCCCCCCCTCCTCCTCCCTCTCCTCCCTCTCCTCCCCCTTCTTTTTCTTGACATGGCCTTGCTATGTTTCCTAACCTGGCCTCAAGCTCACAATCCTTCTACTCTCAGCCTCAGAGTAGCTGGAACTTCAGACACATGCCATTATGCCAAGATAGAATTGGGATTCTTGAATCTTCCTTACCCTCTAATAATTGTACCAACAATATTTCCAGGGAAATAATGAACAAACAATGTTAGGAAAAATCATCGCTCCTTAATATTGGAAACTTTCCTCAAAACAAAGTTAGGGGTCAGTTAAGTAGAGATTAGGCACACTACTACTTAAATCTGAGTTAGGTCTGAGACCATAAATTAAGATGGCACCAAATAACATAGATCTATAAGCCCATTGAAGGCTTGAGCCTGTTGAGTTTACTAAAAAGTCTAGTCCAAATAGGCTCAGAAATCAGAAAGCAAAAGGATAAAACAGTATTTGCCCCAAAGAGATTTATATTCAAGCTCTGCTTCTTTCCAGGGATGGCAATTCACATAGAAGGCATGTGTACTGGGAGGGATGCCATACCATCCAGATCTTTAGCAATTTTTATGAAAGAATTTCATGCAAATAAATAAGAGCAAAAATTACAATCTAAAATGCAGAGAAAAGCAGGGCTTGTGTTAGTACAGGCTTGGTTTATTCCCTTTTCTTGCCATGGTTCAAGGGTTTTTCTTTCTTCCTCAAAGAAAATAAGGTTCATTCTAAATTCATCTCAACTTGGAAGTGTCCAAAATCCCCACCAGTGCTCTAAGCCTGTGGAAACAGGTGTCCCTTTCTGAAAGGGCTCCATTCTGGAGCATATGTCTTATCTCTGGTTTGTTTTTAAGTCCAGCAATTGAAGAGGTTCTGGTTTTCTTTACCTGAACTGCAATTGCCAAAGGAATGAAGCATAGCTGTGATATCCGAGTTCACATTCTACTTCCAAACTAGTACCTCTAACTTCTTTCTTGACATTCCAAATATCCTCATTGAATTAATTAGTATGTGTAATTAATACAAGTTAATAAAAAAACAAAAATCCTATCTGTCTTGAAGGGACTCTACTCCCTTTTCTAACTTAAATTTTATAATAGCAGCTCTCAAATTAGCAGCTTGCATGAGAGGTTTGAGAGGTTACATCCTCTCAAAATTCTTTGACATAGATGATTTATAAAAAAAAAGATTGATACTGGTTTTGCTACAGAATTTAACTGTACAAAACATACAAAGTTTTTTTTCCTTCCTCTAACTGTGATCTGTAGATTTTGCTTTTCATCTTTGTCATATGTTCTATGGATGCCAGTGAGCTCCAGCATCATGGATCTCTGATGTAACTCCCTCCCATAATGTAAATTTAATTAGGTTTGAATCAATATGGATGCAATAACATCTATTTCTTTTTTTTTTAACAGATTTTTTCTAATTAGGAAATGACTCTTTTCATCCGAAACAAAAGAGGCTGGATGACTGTAAAAGAGAAGATATAAAACTTTGAGGAAGAAGCATTTTGTACCAAGAACCTATATTTTTTAGCAAAGCCAAGTAATCACCAAAGTGTGGGAGAAAAATAAAAAATTTCCTGGAGACTCAAAGCTTTCTAAAACATATTATATGAATGTCTTATTTACAAAATTTTGAGATTATTTATGTCAAATATAATTACTTCATAAGAATTCAAGCTGTGATAATATCTAATTGTAGGAAAAGTGATAAGCTAATAAACAAATGTTTCATAAAATCTAAACATTGCCCTGAAATAGTCAAAACATTATAATCAGAAATATAAATAAACTGAAACCTCTGTTTTTCAGTCTGAGACTCAAGTTGAATGAAATTATAAAATAGAAGATATTTGTTTTTCAGGCCGTAGGCTTACAACTTAAGAATAAAAGCAATTTTAATGAAAAGAGATGGAAAACAAATTCCTGGAGACTCATAGAATACACCAATATTTACATTAGTATTATACAGAAAACATAAATACTATAGATAAAGAAGACCACTACATGTTAGCTCAAGGTGTCAGTGTTTGAAATTTTTAATATCTGGTTTGCATGTAGTGCTATCTTTTTGAGGTTTCAATTTTTTGTATTCCATTATGACTGCTTATCTAATCTAGTATAAAGTAGAGGGGAAAGCAACACTTTTAAACATACTACACTTGTCTAACTCAGTGCAAAATCAATCCAAGGCAATTTGTAAATGTCTATATGAGAGTTTAAGATAAGGACCTATTAGAAATTAATCCAGGACATTACAGAAGAAAAACTTGATGTGAAACTAACACTAGATAAGGATTTCTGGAGAAGGTAAGTTTTGAATTAGACTTTTAAGATAGTTTGTACTTCAGGCTTACAAGAGAAAAATCAACCAGGCACCTCGTGGTTCTAAAGATTAATACTTTTGCTAAGAATGGCTTGTTTTAAGTAGTCTTGCCTCTCTCCTGAGTTCTTGGTATTTTTAAAAGCTTATGGATTAGAAGACTTAATATGGTCCAAATGTGTGTACTACTGAAAGCGATTTATAGATTAAATGCAGTCCCCATTAAAATATCAATGACAACCTTTACAGAAATAGAGAAGTAATTTTAAAATTCATATGGAAGCACACACAAAAAATCACATAGCCAAAGCAATCTTGAGCAAAAGGAACAAAGCTGAAGACCTCACGAAACATGATTTTAAGACATATTACTGAGTCCTAGTAACCAAAACACAAAACCTGGTATCAGGATAAAAACAGACACATAGATCAATGGAACAGATTGGGTTTCTTTTATCTCACTAAGTCTTCTATCCAGAAATCTGTGCATCTGTAGTCAACTAATTATAAAAAAAGTTGTCAAAAACACATTGGAGAAAGGATAGCATCTTCAATAAATGGTGCTAGGAATACTAATACTAAATATACATTATTCAGAATATTGAAACCTCACCCCTATTGCTCACCCTGTGCAAAAATAAATTCAAAATGGATCCAATACCTAAATGTATGACCTGAGTGTGGGAGGCCATCCTTACACATGATTTGAGTTACCTCCCTGGCTGGGTGAGAGGTGCTTAGACACAGCTGTGTCAGAGCTTTCCTCACCCTTCTCCAGGTCTGAGGGCTTGTCTGTGCAGAGGCGTGTCTGGCCACTGCCTCAAAGACCCAATCGTTGCCCCTGACCTTGGGATGCTGCCCCTCTTAACCTTCGTTGGATGGGATTTTCCCTGGAAGTTTTTGTTCCCCAATAAAAGCCCACTCCCTCTCTTGCTAGTCTCTTCTGTAAACCTTGCTGCAGCATTAGGTGGCTGGAGGCAGGAGCGAGGAGAAGCCGTCCCGGAAGAGCTGGTATTAAAGGTAATTAGAGTCTTGTCTCTTTAATTTAAAACTCCCTAGCAATTACTCATGAATCGAACCTTCTTTCATGAAGCCAGCTCTGGTCGCGTGGCAGACCTGAGACTACAAAAATATTGGAAGAAAACATGATGAAAATATCTTAAGATGTTGGGACAGGCAATGATTTTCTGGATTGGACCCCAAAGCACAGGAAATAAAAGATTGACAAACAGGATTATACCAAACTGTAATGCTTCTATTTGGCAAATGAAGCAATCAACAGAGTGAAGAGATAACGTACAGAATGGGAGAAAATCCTTGCCAGTTATTTATCTGTTAGAGAACTAATATCCAGAATATAAAAGTAACTCAAAAACTTAATAGCAAAATACAATCCAACTAAAAAAAATGGGCAAATGATCTGAACACACACATCTCTAAAGGAGAAATACATATGATCAATAATTATGTAAAAGAATGCTCAATGGCAGCTATAAGGGAAATGCAAATTAAAACCACAGTAAGATGTAGTCTCATTCTAGTTACAATGACTATTATCTAAAAACAAAAAAATAACAAATGCTCATGAGAATGTAGAGAAAATGGGTATTTTATACACTGTTGGTGGTCATGTAAACTAGTACAGTCATTAAGGAGAACAGTATGGAATTTACTCAGGAAACTAAACAGAGATCTACTATATGATCCAAAATATATATCCAAAGAAAATGAAATCAGCAAGTCAAAGAGTTACCTACACGCCCATGTATATTGCAGCATTATTCACAATTGCTAAGATATGGTGGAATTAGTCTATGTGCATGACAACAGCTAAATGGGTAAAGAAAATGTGATGTATCTACACAATGGGATAATATTCAGCTATAAATAAGAAGGAAATCCTGTTATTTGCAGCAAAATCAATGTACCTGGGAGACATTATGACATTATAGGTCATTTTGTTCACCTAATCCTTTCAAGTATCACCTGCAAAAAATATCTTTTAGCGATTATTCACATGGAGTATGAGTATTGTCACATCTTGGGATTATTTTAAAGAGGTCCATGCATATATTTCTACCAAGATCTCCTTATCACCAATCTTCCAATATTGTTCAATTCAATGTACTGACCATTGTGATAAAGTTTCAGTTAAAGCAGTTTTATCTGGATATCTTGGCTAACTCTCTCTTTCTAATTAAAAGAATTACCATATGATCTAGCAATACTAGTTCTAGGTATTCATACAAAATATTTGAAATCAGTATGTCTAAGAGATATGTGGAGTCCTGTATTCATTGTGGAATTATTAACAATAGCCAAGTTATGAAATCACCTGAATGCCCCTCAGTGGATGAATGGATTAAAAAAATATAGTATACATACATAATGGAATACTACTCAGTCTTTGAAAAATGAAGAATTCAGTCATTTGTGACAGTCTGGATGGAATTGAAGAACATTATATTGAGTGAAATAGGCAGACACATAAAGATAA
This sequence comes from Ictidomys tridecemlineatus, assembly GCF_052094955.1. Taxonomy (NCBI): domain Eukaryota; kingdom Metazoa; phylum Chordata; class Mammalia; order Rodentia; family Sciuridae; genus Ictidomys; species Ictidomys tridecemlineatus. Next base: position 35,676,231 of record NC_135487.1, read on the forward strand.
ATTCCACATGCAATCAATCACTTAAAGGCAGAAATTTTAAAAATTGAAATCATAGAAACATCAGAAACTTTGTAGGGAGAAAGTTTCTAGATCTGTGGGGTGAAGGAAAAGAAGATATGATAATTAAAATGTACAAACCCTTAATTAGATGGTTTTATTATTTTTAACTATTGCAAAGCATGGTAATATAGATATAATAATATAATATAGATAATATAATATAGATAGAATAATCCATAACATCTTGAAAAAAATGGATCTCATAAATTACTCATTGTTTATTTGAAATCCAAATTTAACTGGGCATCCTATATTTTGTCTAGTTAACTCTGTTAAAGTCAGAAACACATGAGTTGGTTCACAGATTCTGTAAGTCAAATAAACCCACTAACACACACAACCACCAAAGTTTTTCAAACAATACATATTAAAGGGAAATGTAGGGCTTTATTTAAATCATAACCATGTGCACTAGAAAAATGAGTCAAGATCTGAAGAAAGAAATTTCTATGATCCGGGACACTAACAAAATCTCTCTACTATTGAATAAAAATGATAGGCCTATTTGGCACTTATACAGCCAAAATAAAAATATTTCAAAAAATGGTGCTTTGTATATTATTACTTTACATACCTGACAAATACAACAAACAAGTATCAGCAATGCTTCCCCATTAGAGGATTCACATGGGTGTAGGTAAGATCACATACTATAGAAAAGCAGGTTAAGTTTTCCAAAGAGATATAATCTCTAAATGATAGGTTTTCTGATATCTCCCTCCATTGCCATATGCATGTATTCAAAATCTTTCACTCAAATCTTGAATCTATGAAAGATATTTATCTTTGCAAACAAACTTATAAGAGTGATAAAAGTACAAGAAGGCTTGCATATTTACATTCATTGTGGCCTTATTTATAAAAAACAATAATTGGAAATAACTCAGAACTTCATTAACAGGCAAATGGATGAAAAAGTTGTGATTATCCATACAATATAATATGTATAGCAATAAAAGAACTGAACTATTTTTATACGCAACACACATGAATCTCAACAGGATCACTAAATTAAAGGAGTCGGACAAAAAATTGTATGATGCACATGATATGATTTCATGTATATAAAATTCTAGAAAATGAAAATAATCTTTATGAAAACAAGTCAGTAGTTATCTGGGGACAGGGGGAAGAAAAGAAAGAAGCATTTACAAAAGTACATGAAAACACTTTGGCAATCATGAATGTGTTCATTATATTGACTACAGGGATAATTATGTGGATGTATACATAAATAAAACTTAAATTATTCTTAAATATAATGAAATTTGCTTTATGTAAATTATGCCTCAATAATAAATGTTTTTTAAAAGTCTACTTTTTAAAATGCCATTTAAAACACTAGTAATAACATTTTAATGAACATTTAAATTTATTCACTGAACCATCTGTATTTTAGGAGAGAAGTCTTGGTAACTGGAACATCACTATGATCACTACCAAGTCTAAAATATTGATTCCACTCTTTTGCTCTGAGATCTTAAAAGAAGAGACTAGGTAAATTGCACGAATTCTAAAATTCAGGGAATGGGAGAACATGATCAGCAATCTGAATAAGGAATTTGAAAGCAGATCTCTTTTTTCAAGCAGTTCATTGACTGTTAGCTTTCTAAGTTCCTAGATATCATTATCCTGTGATAAAAAAAGATTGTTGAGATATTACAGAGGTAGAGCTAAATGAAATCCAAAGGCTAGACTTAGGAAGAAATATCCTTGCCTCCAACTGTTGGGACCTCTGCTGACCACGGAAGTGCAATCGCTGGGGAAAAAGAAATCCCCAGTCTTGTGATTCTGGTTTTGTGATTCTCCATGTACATGACAGTTAGAGTTTGAGAAATGGCTTCCATATACGTGCCTGAACGGCCCCAAGATATGGCTTCCGCAAACACAAAGAATAACTCCCCAGCAATGGGGCACACATACCTAATGGGGTATTGTTTCTGCAACTAGGGTAACCGGGGCTCTGTTTCTGTAACTGGGGTGCCTAGGCTACTCCAATCTGGGGGACTCTCTGATCTCTGATTGGCCCCTGCCTTTGCCCCCACCTCTCTTCTCCTCTCTCTATATAAGTCCTCTCCCTCCACAATAAACTGAGTTGCTGCCACCATCTCGGCTGACTCAACTCCTGACTAGGTGTGATTTTTTGCCAGGCAGGGTGGCGGGCCGGGTTGCGACACTCACCCTCTCGCTCAGCCCGGAGACACTCACTAGCTGGTCTAGTGATTCTCCTCAACCTCTGTCGGAGGGCGGTCCGACAACCACCATCAGCATTCTGATCACTTACTTGAGCTCCAGAATACAGAGAAAATTTCTTTCCAGGTCTTTCAAATGGTTGCCTTGGTGCCTGAAGGTAGTTCAGCAATGCTTCTACAATAGCATAGACCTCCACGAAAGTCCAATCCAGCACATTGTTTACCTGAGCTTGCATTATGTGCCAACTAAACTTTTCTTCCTACCAATCAAAAAATTAATCGCTTTTCATGGAGAAAACAGCAAAGCTTCTGCTTTATGCTCAAGTACAATTGCAGCGTACATTGGCATTACTTGAAAGGTTTCTGTGTTCTGATTGCAGTAAACCTGTTCCAACATGATATGCCTGGAACTGAAGTGATATCTGAGCCAAGGTGTGTTCTTTCATATATTTCCTACTTGTATCTTTCCCGGACATCATGCTTCTGCTGGGAAAGATTTAGAGGAATTCTTGTTCTTATTAATAGTCATACCCTATGTAAATAACATTTAAAATTCTCTTTTTTCACTCCAAACCCTACTGGATATCATCTATTTTAAGCTTCCCATTGTAAAGGTAAAATTTCTAAGCTGATTCTAAGCTGCGAAAGCCTGAGTTAAAGTGTAAAAGACTGGGCATTGTAAAGTTTCTTAATTGCAAGGCCTGGGCTAAAGAGTAAAAGACCAGGTATTGTTAAAATTCCTCTGCTACCCCCGGAACCTGTAATCCCTGTAGCTGTTAGGACAATACCTGAACTGCCCAATAAATATTTCTCCTGGTCCCCTGGTTGTTTAATAGCTAAGGGCTCCAAGTAGCTCGGCACGTAAGCATCCAGGCCACAAAACCAATCAGTTTAAATGTGTACCCCGCTTAAGAGTGACCAATCACCCCTGCCTAGACTGTTCCCGCCAATGAATGTACTAATCATGTCTCAGAGTTGTTGTTCAATTTTCCTGCGCCTCATGGTGATTTGTTCTGATGTATGCAAAGCCCCCCCCCCCAAAAAAAAAAGTGCACTTAAGCTCTGCTTGACCTCTGCTCTGGGCTCTGGGCTGCTCTATCTTCCTGAGTGAGCCTGGAACCTCAGCATGCTGAATTAATAAATCCCCTTTTGCCAATTGCATGGAGCCAGTCTCTTGTGTGGTCTCTTTCTCTGACGCTCCGCCGTACCCTTATACCATATCAGTTCTGTTTTCTTCCTGAAAGTTAAGCTACATTCAATTTAGGGAAAGGCACAGGGAAGGCACTTGGAAAATAATTTTTAAAGCTTTCTTATTAACTAGACAATGGATTTTTTTTTTTAATCAGAGGAATCTAGTCAAGGCTTAGGGAGGCTTCTTTTGGCAATTACTTATCCAAAGGGAAGTTTTAAGGAATGTAAGAGGAATGGATATAGGCTCCAACTACCATAAAATACAGTTATAAAATGCAGGTTAAAATGTATAAGCCAAGATGGAGAGGACCACGGAAAATTCCTGAACTCTCCTTATCTCATAGAACACTGAGCTTAGTACAGACACACCTGGGCTGTTCACGGTGGTCAGTGTTTTGTAGAGAGGGTCCCCTGTTACCATAATGCCCTGTGTATTTAGGGGATCAAAAGAAGGAAACACTTATGTGACTCTAAAACGAAGATTACTCCACTATTGGTCATAGCCTGTTCTGTTGAGCTAACTCAGACCTATTGAGCCATCTCTCTGCTAAACTAACTGAAAAGAGCCTAGAAAACAGAGTCACACCTAACATTTTCCTTATGAAGCTGGCACCTGAGGGATTTATACATTTTTCTTTCCATTATTAGTCACTACCTGGGGGAAGAGTGAAATATTATTTGGGCCAAGTCTCCATATTTGTGACAAGAAAAAGAGTTCCTTACTCCATGCCTCAGGGCCCTACCCACATTTGAGGATGGAACCATTTAAGGCTGACAGAGTTCTATCACTCCCCCTTGGAATTTAGTAGGACTAAATTATTCTTGGATCAGAATAATTGGCTTCACAGATATCCAAAGTTGCTATGCTTTTATTCATGTAAACTTTCAAATTACTTAAGGAGTTTCCAGCTAAATAAACCTGCTAGGGTTTTTATTGAAGGAAAGTAACATATTGAGACTTCAGCCCAAAATCATAAGTGCTGATCAGTTTATTTAACTTATTTCAATTTACCTGATTACTTATGAGGATAATAAATTCTTGTTAGACATTAAGGATATCCCTTTATGAGGATAACATAATAGACATTTGTCTTAGTTTAGGGCCCTGGGAAACTGATTCTAAGATGTGTGTAGGGTTTGTTTGTTGGGGGCATATCATCAAGATTAGCACCAATGGTCAAGTGAAAGAAGTAGGATTTAAAAGGAAGTATACTTGAATTGTAATGGAGTCGAAACAAAGATTGATCCTGTAAGAAGTTAAAATTGTTATTCAGGATTGTTGGGCCTTGAGGCAAGTGTGCCAGGCCTTTCTTCTACCATGTTTATCACTCATTGGTATAAGCTGCTTTTGCACATGATGAGGGTGCATGAATTATGATGAGGGAGCTTGCCTTGGCTGAAGACAACTCCCAGAAAGACACTTAGCTGAGAAATTGTAACTACCAATTCTCCCGCAATATAGGGGATGGATGCCTCAGAACTGAAGGGGGCTCTGGGTGGCTTTAGTAGAGCATCTACTATATACCACTCAGTACGTTGGGTTTTTAAAAAGGTTTTGTGGGTAGAGTATAGTTTTAAATAATAATGGGCTTCATTTTGACATTTTTATACATGCATGTAATATTTGCTCCATTTCAATCTGTAGTACTTCCACTTTCCCACCCCTCCTTCCCATCCCTGCTCCGTTTCCTTAATTCTAGTGGTCTTCCTTTGGCTTATTCATCATTTTTTAATTGGTGCTTTAATGATACACTTAAAAGGGTAATTCATTATAATATATTCATTCCTCCATTTTGATCTCCTTCATCTCATCTACTATTCTTCCTTCTATCTTCTTGGAATTCCTTCCTTTTAAAAATAATTTCTCTCTAGATTCTGCATATGAGAGAAAACATTGGACCATTGAATTTCTGAGTCTGTCTTATTTCTGAGTCTGTCTTATCTTATAGCATGATGTTCTCCAGCTCCATCCACTTACCAGCAAATAACATAATTTCATCTTTATGATTAAGTAAAACTCCATTATCATATATAGGACATTTCCTTTATCCTTTCATCTATTGATACCTGGGCTGGTTCCATAACTTCATTAGTATAAATTGTGCTGATATAAACATTGATATAAATGTATCATATAGGATTCTGATTTTATTTCTTTTGGATACCAAAGAGTGGAATAGCTGGGACATATTGATTTCATTTCTAATCTTTTCAGAATTACCATAGTGCTTTCCAGGTAATTTGTAGTCCCATCAACAAATATGAGTGTATCTGCTCCTCCATATACTTGCCATAATTTACTATTATTTGTGTCCTTGACGATTGCTATTTTAGCTGAAGTGGGATGAAATCTCAACATAACCTTGATTTGCATTTCCCTGATTACAACAAAAGTTAATGAGTGCTGGTGAGATTGTGAAGCAAAGGAAGACTTTGTCCACTGTAATTGGAAATCTAAATTAATGCAGCCATAACAGAACACTATATGAAGGCCCCTCAAAAAATTATAAGTAGATTTACCATATGACCCATCAATCCCATTATGGGATTGGTATCAAGGTTGAGCATGGGGATGGACTTCAAATAGGTGCAAGAGAATTTGGGGGGTATAAAATGTTTTAAACTGTATGATTATTTTTATTGCACAAATCTCTGGCAATGATGGCTAAAGAAAATCCTGTAGCATTCCAGCAGACACCAAGAAAACAACCTTCCAAACGATTGAATACATTATCTCAAGGTTTTTTACATTTGAAATAGGCCTTAATGGTGCTCATTATTCATTAGCTTCCAGGTGTGGGAGAACCATTGTAGTTATTGACATTGGAAATGACCAAACTGCAGGGGCATCGGGCATCTGCCACCAGCTGCAGTGTCCTCGGGCAGTCCCATGGTGGGGAGGAGGGCCACCTGCTGGAAAGTTCCCCCTGCACCCGCGACCAGCTTGCATTGCACACGTGGCAGCCGCTTCACACACCCTCTGGTGATGAAAAGTATTTAGTAGTAGCCTTTTGTTGCAACTTTTTCCCTGATACTCCTTCCTCCTCTGAACTTTCTTCCTCTTTCTGACTAGAATTCCTGGGCTTTTATCAACGTATGCCCTAACTGTTCTTGGTTCCACTGGGGTGCCTCTTTCCCTTAGCAATTTACTTAACACCCTTTCCATATTTTTGTAACAAATACGACACACCAAGACAAAACAAGACACAAACATACTGTATCAATCCTCTCCATTTTCCTGAGATGGCCATCCTTCCTCTCGCCCTATCTGCGTCCAGGGACGAGCAGCTTTGCTCCTGTCCCATCTATCTCCAGGGACAGGCAGCCTACCTTGTCACTCACCCCCGAGCATCCTGGGGCTCCCCGTATGGGCCACCATCTGCCGCAGTCTGGCTGGGCAAAATAACCGTGTGTGTGTGTGTGTGTGTGTGTGTGTGTGTGTGTGTGTGTGTGTGAAGCAACTTGTGAAGGTTGAAACAGCAGGAGCCCCTTTATTGTAGGACAGCAGAGGTATTTATACCTAACTCATTATACACAGCTTGTTTCAATTAACATCATCTAGATACAGCAATTAGTCATTAAGGAATCCTCATCATCTTAATAATTACACACAGCTTAACTTAATTAACATCATCTAGATACAGCAGTCAGCCATTAAGGAATCCTCATCATCTTAATGGCTCGCTGGTGTTACTTCTCAAACCACTCCTCCTGGCACAGTGCCAGGCACCATCTTGACTTGTCCATGGCCCTCAACATATTTCTGTTTTTTAATTTGACTTAGTTTCTACTTTGATTGACTATTCCTTATATAAATATGTTGCTTGCATTGCCTATGGTTCTGTCTTCCAAATTGGTGATGCTTTCCACTGAATTTTTTAATTTGATTTATTGAGTCCTTCATTTCCACGATTTTTGCTTTTTTTTTCATTTCCTGTATTTTCTGTCTGATTTCACTCCGTATATCATCATTTACTTCACAGATAAGTTTAACTATGTACATCCTAAAGCCCTTTTCTTACATTTCTTCACCAGTGTTGTCAATGGATTCTATTATTGGAGCATCTTGGTTTGTTTGGGGCCCTTAGTTCCCTTGTTTTTTCCAGTTTTTTGATTTTCTTCCCATCTAGCAGTATGGATCAGAGGCAATACAATTTCTACCTTGTAGACTTATCATGTCCCTGAAGGTTTCCAGTGTCTTGCCTTTAAAAGGAAGACTGATATTAACAGCATCCAATGCAAACAACATATGGCCTTAAACCTAATAGCTCCTATTAAGATGCCTATTGATTTATTGCAATAAACAGAAATTACGTGTTTAATTATTGTCTACAATATAAACAGTAAATTTGTTAAAAGAGTTTACAATTTTAAATGGTGGATAAAAAGATAACAGAATGGTGTATGATGTGATATTTATTAGGGAGGCAGAGAGAAGATAGATGTAAAAATTTATAGAAAGAGTGAAAGAGGAATTGAGTGAGGTTGGATATTAGCAGAAGAAGAGAGAAAGAAAATCCAGGGAAACAGATAAGTGTGAGAAAAAAAATTATACGAGGTGAAAAAAAAAAGATACACAACAGAATTGTAAAAAAAAAAAAAACAAAAAACTATTCAGACATCTCAGACATCCCAGTCCACAATAAACTAATGCATGAAAAATACTTGGTTTCAAAAGTTTCTCAGCTTCCCTTCTTGGGTGGGGTTGATAGGTGGGGTTGTCTACAGTTTGATGTTATCTTTAGTCTGGTGGATGCCAGACTTATTGGCTGAGTAAGCTGCCCTCACACCCTCTTTCAACCTTCTGACCAGATGTAGTCAGCCCCATCTGTCTATAAGCATTTCAGGACTCAAGGAGCTTGGGAGATCCCAGCTCTTTCTAACCTTTCTGACCTGTGCTCCTGCCAAGAAAATGCTCCCAGTCTCTGATTTTTTCACAAAATTGCCAGGCACAGAGTGGCCATGTAAACCCAGCTACTATCTGGCAGATCTAGGCTTCAGATATCCCAGGCTCAGCCATGTTGCAGTCTCAAGATCTCAATTCCATTCTAACATTCATTCAGTGATACCACCAGGGATGAACTCACAGAAAGGAGGGACCCTGTGAAGAAGCAGCAAGATGGTGGCCAATAGCCCTCCTAGCAGGAAGACCTCAGGGGCAGCTAAACCTGCAGGTACCTATCCCTAGACCTCTTGGCCCTGGCCAGTGTCCCCAGACAAAGTTGGCTGTGCCTGAGATGGCCATGGCAGCACAACTGCAGGCACTCTGGCTCCCCAGGTCCTGGCCAATGTCCCAAGATGGAGGTGGCCACATGCAACCAAGTCTACAGGCACCCTATCAATGGAGCTCTGTGTGGTGGCAGCAGCATCGATGGTTTGAATCAAAGAATTATAACCAGACAAATGATTTTGGAATGTGAAAGTTAAGACCAACATATATAAGTGTGGAATAATAAGAGGAATATTGTTTCAAAGGGTTTTTTCTGAGGACTCTGATTACTGGAATTGACCATTAAATATAGTGTTACTTTTATAACTAGAAATAGATAAAGTTGAGGCACATGAAAAATATATAATATCGTTAATCCTTAAAGAAATGTAAATTAAAACTCCAATGAGATACTAGTTTACACACACTACAGTAGCTAAAAGTACAAAGATTGACATAACAAATATTGACCAGAACATGAAACAGTAAAAACTGTCATACACTGCTGGCACAAGCATGTTGTAGTATAATTTAGTAGTTTCATAAACAGTTAAGCATACATATATCATATGTTGATGCTGATATTCCATGTCTACATAATGAAAGATAATGAGGACAGTCCACAAAAAGACTTGCACATGAATGTTCATACCACTCTATTTGTAATAGAGTGGAAACACTGGAAATTATTACTCCAAAGTACATTAACAGTTGAATAATTCAACAAATTCATCATATTGAGTGGCATATCAATACAATGGACTACTATTCTGCTGTATATATATAACAGCAAAGATGAACCCCAAAATAATTATGTGATGAGTCTTTTGCTGAGGGCCATTGCCAAGTAGGAATGACACATCGAAATTTCCTTGCCAGCGTACCCCATGTTAAATGGACTTGCCTTGGAAATTTGCTGTGACATTGCATGTGTGTTTGAGAAAGGTGACCCTGCTCAAGGACAAGGGTGGATCCAGGTTTGGGGTGTATCCTGCAGGTTTTAGGAAGTATCCCGGTTTAGGATAATTTGGGTTTAAGGCGTTCCCGGTTTAAGACAATCTGGGTTTAGGGAAGTTCCAGGCTTAAGGTTATTGCTGCTGGGAATAGGGTGTTCCTGCTGCCTGAGTTCCCGTTGAGTTCTGGAATTCAGAAAGTATTTGGGACGTGAATTTGGGGGCAGAATTTGGATTTCCCCAGAACGTGTGTAGAGGCTGGTGTGAGTTTGGGAATAAAGAACTGCTGTTTGAATCTACAAGGTGTGAGTGGCTTGTGATCTTGTGCCCAGCCAAGACTGCGGCAGTATTTCATTTTCTTTCTGTTTTAATCTTTATCTTTCAACTGCTTAACTATGGAGAGTGTGTCATTTTGTGTTTATCCTAGACAGATGGAAGACAGAACAATGTCTTCCATCAAATTTCTGTGCTTCAGATAATATAATGTCTATTGAGATAGCTTCAAGTCTACCAATTCTTCCTTTTGTGTCAAATATGTACTGAATTATTCCAGTAAAATTTTCCTTTCAGTTATTTTCTTTTCACCATCAGAATCATCTTCTAAAATTATAAATAGAATTTATTATATTATTTAATAATAGTACAATTATTATAATAAATATAATTTCTCTTTTTAAAAAATCTTTATTGGGTTTATTTACCATGCAAAGAGATGATACATTAGGACATACATTTTTTTAATGTTTATTCTTAAGTTTTAGGTGGACACAATATATTTTACATTTATGTGGTGCTGAGGATTGAACCCAGTGCCTTGTGCATGCTAGGTGACCACTCTATGACTGAGCCATAACCCCAGCCCCTATAATTTCTCTTTATTGATTGTCTGTAATTGAGGTTGAAATACAGTTATTTACAAATTTTAAACATTTTCCAATTCTTTGAACACACTTATAATAAATGCTTTAAAGTTGTTATCTGATAGTTGCAACATCTAGACCACTTCAAAGACATGTTTTTCAATCACCTCTGTCATTGTTCTTAGTAGGACACAGAGAAGCACCATCAATCAATGGCCTTGGAGCTCCATGTAGCTGAAGAGAGTATATTTCAGTTTCTTTGGTCTTCTGCATTACAGAAAGTAAAACTTCTCCTTCACTTTCTCTTGTTAGTTATGGAGAGCAGTGATTTGGATCATGGTCTCTGCCTCATGGTTGTGGTACACTTGCATTGGGAACTTCTTGGGCAAGCAAGGTGCAGGTCAAGATTGTCCAGTTGCTATGGACAGCCTGCCTGAAAAGGCTCTGTGCAAAAACACAGAGCTATATCAGTCTTGACTTTGAGCTCAGGCACCAATTCTGAGGAAAAGAGAATTCTGAGCTTGACAAGATAACCATAATGTCTGACCAGTGCTCTGACCTCCAACCCTGCCCTCTTCCTAGGAACTCTGGACAATGGGATTCCTGAACACAACAGGATGCTCCTGACATTGCAACAGTAGAATAGCTACAAAAATATTTCTAGTCCTGTAACTTTTTAGTGCACAAAGAACATTAACTTCCTGATTATGAAACCCTATATAATAAATGTGCTGTGCTGGCTGTGGGTCACTGCTTCTCCATCACAGATCAATGTATTACCTGATCCCAGCTTTCTCTCTAAATATTTATGTGTCTTTCTTAATTCCCCATTGCCCCTTGCCAGTTTCTAAGGTTTGGCTGTGCAGGTCACAGCAGTTAGTCTCATTGAGTCAGTAGGTAAATGTGACTTAAGCTGAAGAGTATTAACTATAGGATCCATACTACTTCCCTTTATCATTAATCCATTCTTATAAATGCAAATGACTGGTTGATTTTCTTGTTGGCAGAAACTAGTATAAGGAGTACAAATTTGTACTTTGCAAATACACTTATACCCTGCATTTGTTTCATTGCAATGGTGGACTGTATCTGAACATTAAGAATGTAATGAGGGAAGTTTGTCTCCTGCCCAATGTCCTGTGTGTGATCCTTTATGTCCCACCATAGGAAATTACAAAGACTTTGCCTAGCAAGCCTCATGGAGAAAGCTGTTTTCCTACACCACATACTGCACACAGCCAGTGCCTTAAAGTGTCTGCAGGGAGTTGCAGGCAAGGAATCAATCCCCAGCTCTCAGGCAGTCATGCTCTTGGCATATGTGGTCCAGGAACTGTCTTTTAGAGGCCTCTTTATTGAGATCCTCAGCTAAGACAAATTTCAATCATCTCTGCTGAGTCTGTCTATTTTATAAAACATCTTGACTATAAAAATTCTTCTGTCTTCTGACTCAATGCATTTCCATTCCTAATCCTTCCCTGTATACCCTCATTACTCCTCCTAATCCACAAAAGGGCAGGAGCCCTCTGTAGTGAGGCTTTCCTTCACATGCACCACATGTCTCAGGTGACATGTCGTATAATTTAACCTTGCTAAAGTATTGTTCCAGGTGGGAAAAGGAACGGCACTGTGTTAGTCAACATTTCATCCTTGTAGTCAAAATACCTAATAAGAACAATTTAGAGGAGGAATAGTTTATTTCAGGATCATGATTTCAGGAATTCAGTCTATGGCCAGCCAACTCTATTGCTTCAGGTCCAAGGTTAGGCCGAGCATCACGGTGGGAATCTGTGACAGAAGAAAGCTTCTTAGTTCATGGTAGCTGGGAGAGAGAGAGAGAGAGAGAGAGAGAGAGAGAGAGAGAGAGAGAGAGAGAGACTCCAGTGACAAGATATATTCCTCAAGGTTACATACTTAGTAACCTACCTCCCTCAGCCATGACCATCTGCCCACAGTTGCCACCTAGCAGAACATTCAAATTATTAATCTGTCAAATGGATTAATTTATTGATGAAGTCTGAGCCCTAATAATTGCTGAAGAGCCCCACTTCTGAACCTTCTTGTATTGGAGACCATGCTCCCAACACCTGATCTTTTGGTGACATTCCAGATTCAAACCATAACGTGTGGAGAACCAGTATTACTTTTCCTCTGACCTCTTTCTTATACTCCTGCAATAAGTGAATAAAGGCTTGACTGGGTTGTCATTTTGTCTTGTCTAGTTGAACATCTCAACACCTGTCTGCTCTCAGTGGGTGGTCTAAATAGAGCCAAGAATCAGTGGATGCAAAGATGAAAACAATACAGAGTTCTGTGTTCCAGTTTCTGAGCCTTCTTTACTTAAGCAAAAACGATTTCTTTGTATTGTGCATGGATTTGCATTTTGTTTGAGGGGAAAAGCTGAAGAGAATAAAGACTATGTACATTTGGTTAATCATGTACATTTTTTAAAGTAGAACGCTTTAAGATTATAGGTTATTGGTAGAACACAGAAATCAAGTGTAAAAATTTCCTTCCTGGGTCACTAGTTCTATCTTCCCTTCTATTTTTACAAGAATTGACTTGAGTAAGGGAATATTTCAAAGACACATGTCCTTTATCAATATAGGTTCAGAAATGTTCCTGGTTCTACCCCTGTAGACACTCACACGTTTCTGAAAGAGAAAACTATGATGTTAAATGTTCAATTCTGCCTCTGAGATCATTTGAAAAGAAATCATGTGTGTTTTTTAAAGAGCTGTATATACAGAAGTTTCAGAGACTGCAGATCAAACAAAGCTGACCCTTCCACATGTACCTGGGAGAGTTGTTATAACTGTGTAATCACAGTTGTGACTGTCAGTGGATTTTGAGCCACTAACATTGGCACTATTTGAAATCCCAGGAACCTCAAGAAAGCTACAATCTACAAATCCTGACATAGGACACAGTTCCTCATTCCTTCCTCCAATTATTAAGACAGAAGGAACAGAAAAGTCACCCTTCTGGATATCCAGCCATCAGTCAGAGTAACCATGCCTTCTGAATTTCCCATTCCCTTTACCTCTCATTTTGAAGTAAATAAGGGAAATGAGCATGGTGATGAAGACCATCAGCACCCAGAGGAAAACAATCATATCTTCCGCCCAGATGGCATCCAATGCAAATAGTGGATCTGAATCAGGAACTGGGAGACATGAAAGAATTAGGGAGCTGCCACTCAGAAAGGAGGGCTGTATTAAAGATTGATGATAGATTTGTTTTTCAGATTACTATTATTTCTTACTTTCTGAATTTGTGAGAATGGGAGAGAAGAGGCTACATGGACAATCCTGGACATGAGCAAGTTTGGGCTAAAGCTGGAGGAGGGCTATGAGGTGGTGATATCTATTCTTCTATTCAATACCTTGGTGCTTGCTCTGGCTGGCCAGAGTCTGGATATGTTATGCCTTTGTTGGCTTTATCTAGTGCTGAAGGTTCTGGAAAATTATAATTCCTAATAGTCATACTGTCATATGGAGCAGAAATTTCCCTTAAAGTGTTTTTTTTCTTGGTAATTCTATAGTGAAAAAAAAAGTCCACAGCTCATGATATTGGTTACTGTGTCTTGTGATGGTAGCACCATTGCTAAAACTATGCCAATTAGAAATTGTATTACTGTGTAACAATGCCAATTAGAAATTACTTTCTGCCAGGCACAGTGGCACATGCCTATAATCCCAGCAGCTCAGGAAGCTGAGGTAGGAGGGTTGCAAGTTCAAAGCCAGCCTCAGCAATGGCGAGACACTAAGCAACTCAGTGAGACCCTGTCTCTAAATAAAATATAAAATAGGGCTGGGGATGTGGCTCAGTGGTTGAATGCCCTTGAGTTCAATCCCTGGTACTCCCCCCAAAAACAAAAAAATAAAGAAATTACTTTCCTATATAAACTATAATTAGCTAGTATCCCATTTATTAGTATAAAAGTTCCTAACAAAAATAGAATAATAATGTGATCCAAAAGTTTCATGTCTGTGTATACACCCAAAGGAATTGAAAGCAGGAACTAGAAGAGATGTTGGTATACCCACATTCACAGTAACATTTGGTATAAGAGCTAAAACAGAAAGCAACCCAAGCATCTTTCAGAGGATGCATGGATAAACATCTTATATCAATACAAAGGAATATTGCTTAACCTTAAAAATGAAAAATATTTTGCAATATATTACAACATGAGTAATTCTTGGGGACATTATGCTAAGTGAAATATGCCCATCAAAAAATGACAAATACTATATGATTCCACATATGTGAGGTACTTAAAATAGACAAAAACATAAAGAGAGAAAATAGAGTGGTGGTTGCCAGGGGCTGGAGGTGAAGATGGTGAGTTATGGTTTGATGAATACAGAATTTGAATTTGAGAAGATAAGTTTTTTGGAGATGGATTGTGATGATGGTTGCACAACAATATGAATGTACTTAATATCACTAAATGGTGGAGTTAAAAATGATTAAAATGGTAAATATTAAGTTGTGTACACTTTACAATAATAAAAAATTATTGTTTCTGTTTTTCAAGGAACAATGTTATGAAAATGAAAAGGCGAGCCAGTCTGGGAGAAAATATTTGTAAAACATATATTGACTAATTATATGAGTTTAGAACATTTTATCTTTCATTTTTTACAAGGCATCTATGGCTATCTATACCTCATTATATCATTTGCATTTCTTTTCACAGAAAAAATAGTGTTGGGTAACAGCTATGAGTCTACCTTCCCTGTGGTTGGCAGTTGTGTGTTCTTGGACCATCCTGCACATCTCCAGTAGAAGCCAGAGTGGGCAAAATTAATTTCTGTCCTTCAAATACAAGGAAATATAAGGGGGCTATTCTGTGATCACTGCTGCTTCTCGTCACCAGATGCCTGGGTGGCCATCATTGTTACAATTTCCCCTCTTATTGCATGTATCTCTCTCTCCGATCGAGGTAACATCCAGAGTACCTACCCCCAAAACTGCTTTGTTTTTCTCTTTTCTTTCATTATCTACAGCTTTAATGCAACTAACTCATACAAAATTCAGTAGCATTTGTTGCAGGAATAGAAAAGCCCATCCTAAAACTCATAGAGAATCTCAAGGAGCCCCAAATATCCCACCCCCCTCGCCATTTTTTTTTTAAAGAAGAAAAAAGCTGGAGGACTCTCGGCCTGCTTTCAAAACCTACTACAAAGCTTACAGCACTTAAAACAGTGTGGACCTGGCATACAGACATGCATGTGGACCAATGGAATAGAATGCAGCCTACGTCCTTACATATTAAAAAAGTGATCTTGGACAAGGTGTCAATACATTCACTGGGGAAAGGACTCTCTTCCATAAATGGTGCTGAGAAATACTGACTATTCACATGTAAAAGATTGAGGTTGGGTCTTTATCTAATGCTGTATCCAAAGATTAATCCTAAATGGGTATATCATTATGTATAAAAAGCATAAATGTAAAATCTGATATTGTGTAACTCTTAGAGAAAAACAGGCCAAGGGCTTCTTGACATTGAACTTAGCAATAGGTTCTTGGATATGGTATCAAAGAAATCATACACAAACTGAACTGAGTGCATAAAACTTTTTAAAAATTGCACATTAAAATGCATCATCATAGGCTGGAGTTGTAGCTCAGTGGTAGAGTACATGCCTAGTATGTGTGAGGCACCGGGTTCAATCCTCAGCACCACATATATAAATTAAATAAAGGTATTGTGACCATGTACAACTAAAAAAAAAATTAAATGCACCATTAATAGAATAAAAACATCAGCCTAAAGAATCATAGAAAATATTTGTAAATCTTTTATTTGATGAAGATCAACATCCACAGTATATAGAGAACTCCTGAAACTCAAAATAAAAAACAAATAATATTCAAAACTGGGAAATTGACTTGAACAACTATATCTTCATCTCACAAAAATAGAAGGGAGACCAACAGAATAGAGGGAGTGGATCAAGAGGGAGGCAGGAGGGTTGGGCATGGGGAATTACTAGGGAGTAAAATCCACTTAGTTATGCTATGTCTATGTATGAATACCATAATGAATCATATGTGTGTATACACACAAATATACATGCACTAATATATATGTATTCCAATAATTAAAATGACAATAATAGTAGTAGAGAAACTAGTAAAGTACAGAAAGAAGATGAGGGGTTGGGGGGGTAGGAAAAGTACTGGGGAATGAGATTGATCAAATTATGTCATATGTATGTATGATTACAGCATGATGAATCCCATCATTATGTATAACTATGATGCACCAATAAAAATTCTCCAAAAAAGATATATTAATGGTCAATAAGAACACAAGAAGATGCTTAACATCATAAACAATTAGGAAAATATAATTTGAAACTATAATGAGATACCATGTTACTCTTCTAGTTGGTTACCATATATGGAAAAAAAAAAGGACAGTGTTGGTGTTCACAGGAAGTAATAGGAATTCTTGTGCACTATTTGTAAGGATAAAAAAATGGTGAAGACACTGTGGAAAACAATATGACAGTGCCTTCAAAAATTAAAAAGAAAATTGGACCAAGTTCCATTTTGTATTTATATCTAAAATAATTAAATTCAGAGTCTAGAAGAGGTAGACCTGTGTTCATAGCAGTGTTATGCAAAATACTGTGCTAGTGCACAATATGCACTTAGACTCTAGCCATTTCAATAATTATAGTGTACATTTCTTCAATGAAAAACTGAAAATATTATAAAAGAAAGGGATGCTTAGTAGTAGCTGTCTTCTGTAAAATGAAATAATGTATTCTAGATTCAGTTATTTGTCAGTATGTGTATTTTACAAATCTTTTATTCCACTCTATAATGCCTTTTCTTTGTTGTAACAGTGTCCCTTGAAAAGTAGAAAATTTTATTTTTTAATCATAGTAAAATATGCATAACATGAACTTTACCATCTTTAACAATTTTTAACTCTACAGTTCAGTTATATCTCATGCTTTCATACTATTTTTAATATATTTTCCACTTTTCACTTTCATTTTATTTTTTGTTCTTTTTAGTTATACATGACAGTAGAGTATAATTAGACATATTTATACAAACATGGAGTACATCTTATTCTAACTAGGATCCCTGTCTTGTGGTTGTACGTGATGTAGATTCACTGTGGTGTGTTCATATATGTACATAGGAAAGTTAAGTTCATATTGTTTTGCAGCTATCACCTCTATTCATCTCCAGAAATTTTTTTATCTTCCAAATTGAAATTCTGTATTCATCTAACAATTCCCTATCTTCTATATTCAGCCCCTGCCAGCCACCACTCTATTTTTTTTGTCTGTATGATTTTGATTACTCCTAGTGCCTTATACAAGTGAAACCATATAACATTTTTTGTGAGTAGTTTATTGCATTTAGAATAATATCCTCAAAGTTCATTCATGCTTTAAGCTGAACATATTGTAAGATGACGCAGAATTTCTAATTTCACCTCATTTGGTTTAAGACCATTTGTGTCTTCATTTTATCAGAAAAAGTTAATGAAAAAAAATCATCTGAAGAGTCCAGTCCTACTTTATGGTTTCTGCATTGTGGTTTTATCTATGACTCTGACATATTATTAAAAAATTACTTTGTCTTTTTTTTAGAGAGAGAGAGAGAGAATTTTATTTATTTTTTAGTTTTTTCTGCGGACACAACATCTTTGTTTTTATGTGGTGCTGAGGATGGAACCCAGGCCACACGCATGCCAGGCGAGCGCGCTACTGCTTGAGCCACATTCCCAGCCCAAATTACTTTATCTTAATGATCATTACCTTGTACATACAATTTTCTTAGGGACCTCAAAGATACTGTGGATGGCACATTTTAAATGCTGAGTTCAACTATCCCAAACTTTTGTAATTACTAATTTAATTTCACCTTCAAGGAGAGGCAAAAAAGAAGGATCAATTTCAGGTGTCCACGCACACCATGACACTAAGCAAAATTCTTATGTACTGATGGATAATTTTGAAAGAGGGTCCCTTTCTTTGCATCAGTCTCTGAAAGATATCTATGACCTACAAACATTTAGATATAATGAATTATTATCTCTAGGTTAAAGTATGGGAATAATTAGAGTAACTTATGAAGCAAAGTGCTGATGGCTAGATTTAGGAGCAAAAATAAGACTATTAAATTGAAGAAATATTTTCTCTAGAAGCAGAAACAGCAGTAATTTTTACTGTATCATTAATCCCATAAAATTCAGGAGGCTGGAATTCAAACCCTATGACATGTGGCCCAAGGGTCTATTGTTCCTATAGTTCACACAAGTATCCCTCCTCTTTGGCTAAGTATCTTAACAGCTATTGGGCATTTGGGGAAAAAAATTTTCATCCTCTTGATCCTACATACCTCTTTGACGCTGATACAAACAGACACTGAGTACGACATCCACAACCACTGAAGAAATGATTATTACTGAACCCACTAACAGAGGAGAATTCCAGCTGCAGCATCTACCTGAAGAAAAAGAGATGTTAATAATCACTGGTTACTGGTGGGAGACACTTTGGATTTGGGGGAAAGGAAAAACGAAAACAACAACTATATTTTGATGCCATCTCCAGTATTGATTAAGAACAGGACTAAGGATTAGGACTGAAACATCAGAGAGCTGTTGATGATAGGTAAAAGGGATGGGAGAGGTGTTGGGCTGAGGCTAAACAGGTCTGGAGGAAAGAAACAAATCTTACTCTACCTAGCCCATCAATCAATGGGCCTCATTAGAGAGCAGGATATGGGGTTTTAAGGTCTTTAAATACAAGAATATCACAAGTGAATGACCTTCAGATAACACATTATTTAAAATCTTCTTTATCTCAAATCATGGTAGTATCATTTGGCTGTCTCTTCTCTTCATGGAGTTATTTCATGCTGTGAAGGCTTACTACTATGGGTTTGCCCATTCTTCTGCTACAGGGTTAAATGAGCAGTTTAACTTAGTGATTAAAATATAGGATATGAGTGTAAATATGGTTTATATTCAAACTTATTTCCTACCATTATCACCTTTGTGATTTTAGGTGCAATACAACTTTGAAATACCTAATTTTCATCATATGGAAAAATGGGGATAGTAATAACATCTAGTTCAAAGTGCATTGTAGAGGTCAAATTCCTTAATATTTGTGAAGTTACTGGAATAGGCCTTGTTAATAGTAAAAACTCAGTAAAGTGTTAGACTCTCATGGTGATAATTCCTACCATAGAATGACTCTGCCACCTTGAAAATGATTCATTTCAAATGATTCAAGAATACCTTCTAGATAAAGATTAATAAATGTTAGGAGTTAAATTATGCCAGAAGGGAATAGTTGAATAACTGGAGGCAATTTGCTTTGTAAAGATCAATTCACTATAATCTCTAAAGAGCTATCTAGAACAATACATGTTTCCTTAGAAGTCTCAATAAAGCACAAGATACTAGAAGGAAGTATGCAATAAAAAAGGAATTACATTAAAAGGTGTAATGAAGCAGAGGAATAATTTAAAAAATCCTTGAAACTTGGATGCTGTCAATAAGCAGATAAGCTACTAAACAAAAATTTACTTTAGTGAAACAGCAACTAGCAGGAGCTAAAGTTGTGGATTTGTGGCTCTCTGGTGCGTGGGTTCTTCCCAAGCCCCATGGACACAGTAATGGAAAATGGCAGCCATTTAAATCAAATAACAGAGTTCAGGCCAGAAGAGCAGGTAGAAATGAAAAAGGAGAGATCCATCAAGTTGGGAGAAATGCAGAAGAACTGAGACCCATATCCTCAGCTGACTACTTGGTTTGGGAGGAGATCCTAGGGGATCTTATCTGATTGTTAAAGACAGGGTACCAGAGTGGGTATGTGAGCTTGAGGCTTTTTAAATTGAGCCTGGAATTATTATTCTCAAATACATCCAAAGACATAGTTTATGTAAAAATTTCTCTTCTAGTCATATGAACGAGCATATCATCTACTTTGGCTTACTGGCTTGTGCATATTGGGCATGACCTTGTCATTTTGTCTGGAAATCTGATGTCTTTTCTTCCCAGAGGAAAGACTCCTCTCCTAGCCTACCTAGAAATGATATCCTTTCCTGCAATGCTGTATGAGGAAATGAATCCAGGAGTCTGCTCTTGAGCCAATCAAGAATTCTGCTATGCCATTTTGAATGTTTTGGTATGTTGTAAACCTTTGGTGCTTTCCAAAACTGAATGGCTATTTATTGTGTATACTAAATTTTATTGTGAATCCTTCAATTTCACTTCCCCCCATAGAATAATTTAGAATGAATGAAAACTTTTTCTCCAGGGAAAAGTAAATCACCCCATGATGCAACTAGTGTATCTATCCCTGAGTGCTCTGTTTTCCTGATGCAGTGGTGAGTGACCTCTCTGAAGCCTTTTCATGGCAATATGCAGTTTGATACTTTATTTTCTGTCCCTGAGAAGGTCATTTCCAAGGGATAAATATGTATTAATGGTGTTAGATGTTGTTAAAATCTTTCCAAGCTTGTTTGCCTATCTATTACCATAAAAAAGAGGTTTTAGCTTTTTTAAGGTACAAGAAGCTCAGGCTTCCAGATAAATAACACTGTAAGCAGCTCAGCAATAAGAAAAATATATCTAGGACCAAGGAATTGGTGTACGATATATATCTAACACCCAAGAGTTTAGAATGTCTCAGGTAGACAGACTTGGGAAGAAAGAGCAGCTTTAGCTCTTTGCCCTCTTCCACTTTGCATCTCTCATTCTTCAAACCTACTTACCTTGTTCCTGTTGGCAATAGAATACAACACTGGGAAATGCAATAGAGGATATCAGCACTGTCGCAAGTGTAATTATAATTATTATCCAAATTTTCTTCTGTGAAAATAGTTCATCTGAAATGGAGAGTTACAAATCTTACCTCTTGGGAAACTTGGGGTGAAGGACCCACCCAATTCAAAATGATGATTCATCCAAAGCATAATCCAATTCAAGATCCCTTCTCCCTGGAATATTAAACCTAAGCCAGTTTGGAGAGACATTTATGATTGGGTAGGTGAAAAGTAGGATTGGGTCTAGAATGAGGCTGAGTCAGGCTGACATATGTGAGTGAAACCCACTCTCTGTATTTCTTCCCATGCATTCTGTTTCATGAGCTCCTTGGGTAAAAGAAAGAGGTAGTTCTAAGTTCTTCCCCCTTAAACTCCCACCCAAGACTCAGATGCAGTTTTTCCAGAACTATAACAAGGTCACTCCCAACTCAAGCCTTCAGTCCTCTTGTCTAAATTATCAGAATATGTGCAGTTCTGAATTTGCCAATGTACTTTTTGGGTCTGGCATTATTCTTCTCAAATACATCCAGAGAAAGAGTCAATGTAAAATTTTCTCTTCTAGTTGTATGAACAAGCATCTACTTTGGCCTACTGGCTTGTACATATTGAGCGACCAAGATACCCTTGGTGTTGTAACTAATCCTGTATCCAGATATCCACCCTGTCCTCCTACCGCAACCCAATGAGGTCAAAACAGACCTTTATCTGCTCACAAGTCAGGCAGGGACAGAGTTCCAAGTAAGATTAAACTTACGATATTTTCTTTATCATAAGTTTTGACTCTTTCCATATGTTCTGATATTCATGCATGGAACATCAGATCTCCCTGAGATGTCTATATTTCATGGAACTGAAAACTATTTCCCAAAGTTTGTGTTAATTATAATTCTTTTTAAAAATATAAGTTTGTAGAAAAGTACGTGTCTACTTTAAGCAAGTGCTAACTCAAAAAATATGTCTCATTATTTTTGGAAGTTGCAATTAAATTAAATATTTTCCCTTCTATATCTGCCATGAACTATAGGGACAGAGAGTAGATAGATCAATCTTTCTTTTTTTTATATAACAGTTTGTCCTTCTTTTTCTAACACAATATAATATGAAGCTTAGTTTTTGAATACCAAATGAGAAAATAAATGTAAAAGTGTTTGAATAAAGTAAATTGATAAAACTGTTAGGAGAATTAATATTATAATATACATGAGTTACAATATGCTTCTCAGCTTCTGGTTCCAACACTAATTTTATGAACTCATACAAACACTAATACATACATATATAACTAGTAGTTTACAAGATACTTTTTTGGTTTTATTTCAATCATTTAAGTCTAAATACCATATGCCATGCAATATTTGAAGCAGTTGGGGGAGTGTCTCAGTTAATAAAACCAACAAAAATTCCTACCTTTATGTTTTGAAGAGGAAAAGAGATAAGAGAAAATAAAATAATTACGCTATGCCGTGGGTTAAAAAGTAATGATACTAAAAATAAAAAATTAAAGAAGTATGAGGAGATAGGAGACCCCAGGTGATAGGAAGCAGGTTACATTTTTTTCAGGTTGGTTTGTGGAACAAGTTCTTATTAAGAAGATTAGAGTTTAGCATAGACTTTAAGGAGACAAGGAAGGTTAGTGAGATTTATGGCATTGTAGGAAGGGGAAACAACTAGAGCAAAGACCCCACAGTAGGAGCTCATCTGCACAAATGGGGGCAGCAAGGAGTCTGTGTGACTCTAGAGTGGACAAAGGAGGACACCAGGAGCCGAGGTGAGCTAGGTAATGGAAACACAGACAATGCAGGACGTTGTGGGGCATTTTACTCTGAAAAAATGGGGAACAATTGCAGGATATTGAAAGAGGGTAGTGTTTTATGTCTCATGTTTGAGATGGGTCCTTATGTCTGCATGTTGAGCTAAGCCATATGAGTAAGAACAGACGTGGGACTCTTTCAGGGGCTATGGCACTGCATCACTCAGTGGGGGCTGGGGTCTGACTTGGAGGGCAGTAGTGAGGTGGTGAGAAGTGATGAGACATCAGGTATTTATTTTAGAGCTAGATATGGTGTTATTTCTTGACAGATACTACATAGAATATGAGAAAAGAATTTGAGTCAAGGATAAGTTTAAGGATTTTGTTCTGACAAATTGAAAATATGAAGTGTGATTGGGAAGGTAGTAAACTAAACCAAGAGTATAGTTTTATTCACTTGGCATGAGGTACCCACTGGACTATGTTGAGATGCTGAGATGAAGATGAGAACAGAGTGGGAAGAGGTCTGACCTGAAGATAAAATTTGAGAAGCCATCATTAGATCAATGGTATTTAGAGCCGGGAGGCAAGATGAACTCATTAGAGAGTAAAGGCTGAAAACCTATGCCCTGGGAAATCCAATATCAAGAACACAGTGAAAAATAGTGACTGTAGGAAAGAGAAGAAGAAAGACAACAAGCAAAATGATGAATAAATCCAAGAGAAACTAATGCGTTGGAAACCAAGTGAAGAAAGCAAGTGAATGTTTCTGTTTTGTTTATTCGTCATGTGACATTGGCTATCATTTGAAGAACAAATACACAGATCTCACCTGCTAAGACAATGCTTGTTCTTTCCTCTTGGCCAGTTAGAGGGTTTCTAAGGTAGCAAGCAACATTTCCAGAGTGGGCATCCCTGAGAAGAAGGGTCATCTTCATGTTGAACAATTTGTCTCCATCCTGTGAGTGAGACTTTGATGTAGGTAGGAGTATGTCTCCTCTGCTGTCTCTCCATTCCATTTGAGGCTGTGGGAACCAACCTCCTGAATGACATTCCATAATAAGACCTTTGGTATTAGGAGGATGCACAAAAATCTGTATGTCTGAGCTTGTAGCTGGTTGGATATGAAGGGGGAAAACAATATTTATAGGTAAAGGAGAAGAGGAACATAGCAGCGAAACAAAAATCCAAAGGAAAACCAAATAAGCCAGGCAAAAGAGTTACACCATACAAAGAACATTTTGCTCTAAATAAGTTAGGGGAGAAAATGCCTCTTTGTCTTATTTATTCATTCATTCATTCAATCAAAAATGTTGATTAGTTATTTACTAAATCTTAGAGGCTTACATGGGTCCTTGGATTGCTAAAATGATTACATTATGATTATATAACTATTATAAGATTACAGACCTCATAGGTATATGGCTTAATATCTTTTATTCTATCTTCATCATGAGTCACTTTTGAGCCACCATAATCAATTATAAATAATTGATTATAGTATGAATCCAAGTTTGCAACTTAAACTGAAACTTTATGTGTTCATTATATATAACAGGTATTTATATACAATATGTCTTGCATAAACAGGTAATATACTGATGACATCAAAATACATATTCATTTAGAGAAAAAAAAACTTTTGAAGAATTTCAAGGTATTGCCTGAGACACAAGACTTGACTAACGTGTGGACAGAGGAAGAATTAGTAGAGATTTAAAGTTTAACCCAAAAGCAGATCTGTCCAATAAGACTTTCTGTAATAAGAGAAATAGTCTATACCTCTGCTGATAGAGTAGCTATGTGCTACATGAGAATATTACCTGGAATGGAGTCAGTGAGATTTTAGAACTGGACATGTAATTTTCATTTCTTTAATTTTGATAAATTTAAATATAAATTTAGACGATCACCTCATATTGGATAGCTCAAATCTAGACTGCAGAGTCAGGTGGTATATAATGCCCAATAAGTATGTTAAACATGAGTGGGAGGGAGTCCTACATTTGGGTGCTCACATATATAAAATTCTTCAGTTTACTCCATATCCCTTGCATTTCTCTGTCATTTGGAATAATTTAAAGGATGAGGAGCTTGACTTAAATACTATGAATTTGCATCCCATATAGATATAGCATATATATCTGAAGACATTGAAGATTGTAGATAAATAGATTTTTTTTCAAATAGGTTTAAGAAAATTAACTCAGCACTAAATAGTCAGAGAATTGAGTCTGGGAGAAGTGACAATAAAATTACCATTAGGGAGACTTTGTAAAGATTCAGGTAGCTTGTAAAATTACATTTTACTAAAGTGCTACCAGAAATAACTGAAAACATAAACAAATCTTAAAAATGGATTTATTGGTCTTTTAGAAGTCTACAATGTATGTGGACATAAAAAGAGGGTATTTGGTGATAGAGTTGTTGTCTTCACAGTTTTCACCCTTGATCATCTACTCTTTCCAGTTCAAAAACTAAATGCATGAATTTGAACTTGCTAACCAAATTATGTCAAAAGGAAATAGTCTGAAACACTTGAGAGTTTTTCTAATGCTGAGCCACAGATGGGTTGAGAATCACAGATGCAGAGAAACTTCAGAGCGATCCATCTTACCTGTGACCTTCACTTCTGTGATGTCCTCTTCAGAGAAATCTCCATCTCTGAAGAAGCAGTGGTACTGGCCGTCGTCATCAACACTGACATTAAAGATCCTGAGGGTCACTTTACCTTCTCCAATGGCATCTTTCAGGAGTTCTGTCCGCTCCACGTACCTGGAGGTAGTTTCTCCATACAGATCTTTACCTGCCTTGTACAGGTAAATAGGTTGTGTGTAGCGGTTACGGAACCAGCGGATCTCCATGTGTTGTGCACTCTGCGGTGGAGACAACTGGCAGCTGAGCTCAACTTCTCCACCAAATGGAGCCAGGATTGGCCCCTTTATGCCTTTCACCATGAATTGTTCTGGGAAGGGAAACAATAACCAAAAGGTGAGAGCATGAGTTAGGACACACCTTCTACTCAAATCATTATCTTCTCTCTCTCTCTCTCTCTCTCTCTCTCTCTCTCTCTCTCTCTCTCTCTCTCTCTCTCTCTCTCTCTCTCTCTCTCTCTCACACACACACACACACACACATCCTTTATTGAGAGTCAATTATTTTGTTTACCCTGAAGACATTTTAACTTAACCCTTGACTTGAGTAGAGTTCATGAAATTATTTACCTTAAAAAATATGAAAATATGGCTTCATTGCTGCTAAATGGTTTGTCTTTGTTAGGAAAAAAGTTTAATAGCTGCTTCTTATTCCATTCTATTTGTTCATCCTTTGTAAACCTCTGTCTCAGACTGCTTTTAATATTTGCTGCACTTTAACTATAATGAATGTATCCTTTTTTCTAGATAATTTTCATAGGGTCTTCTTGAGTTGGAAGATTCTTATTTTTTTTTCAATTCTAGAAATTTCTACTCATTGCATGTTTAATTTTATTTCTCTTATTCTCTATATTCTTTTATAACATAACTGTCTCAGCTGTTTTAGGAATTACCAGGAAGACATCCTAAAGTACCACCACCTTCTCCTCCAAGATTCATTTTTTGTTTTCCCTTTTTGGTGCAACTTGGCTACAGTACATGTTCTTTCAGGCAAGAGAGTCAGAAACTCTGAAGGCTGATTGGAATAAGATGTGAGAATACGGGACATTTTAGACTCTCTCATTTTCGTCTCTTGCACCATTCATTGAGGGGAGAATGAAAAACAGTTGTTCTCACAGTACTCTCCAACTTCCCACATGATGGCCACCTTACTTCTCTCAATATCTTCTGTTATATCACCACTTAATCAAAATGGCCAAGTCAATTTAGGTTTTTTTCACCCTTGGAGGCTTAACATTCTCAAGTATCAGTGTGCGATTGATCAATTTATATTTAATACATTTATGTTAAAAATCATTTTGTAAATGTGAAGTAATGCTACATTAGGTGCTGTTTGTTCGATCTCTAAATTATTGTATGCCTATATAACAAATCTTTGGGGATAGTTTCATATGTTTGAGCATTGCTAGTGAAGTTAATCTTCTTTCCTTAAACAATTAAACTCTTATTTGGATCTCTAAAATACAGATTATTTTGTGTGTGTTTTAAATGCACGTGTTACAGACAATATAATTGCAAAGAGTGATTATACATTGGCTGCCATGTTTACCTTCACATCTACTTCAAAATAATAATGATGAGGGGTTAAATCATTTCATTGTTATTCTCTACTAGTTTTTATATATAACTAGACAAATAATTTGCTACATTTTCATCTTTATTTTTTTATTTGTTGCTTTTAGATATACATGACAGGCATATTTTGACATACATACATGGAGCACAACACATTCCAATTAGGATCCCATTCTTGTGATCACACACAATATGGACTTACACTAGTTGTGTATACATTGATGAGAAAAGGACAGTTATGTTCAATTCATTCTCCTGTCTTTTCTATTCTCTTCACCCTCCCTTCCTTTCATTCCACTTTGATTAATCCAATGAACTTCTATTCTTTCCCTCCCTACCCTCCCTTATTGTAGGTTAACATCCACATATTTATTTTTATTTTTGTTTTTAGATACACATGATAGTAGAGTGTATTTTGACATATAAGTTCTTTTTTTTTTTTTTTAAGACTGGGGATTGAACCTGGGTGCTTTATGCCACCAAACTACATCCCTAGTCCTTTTAATTTTTTTTTTTTATTTTGAGACAGGTTCTCACTAAATTTCCCAAGCTGGGCTTGAACTTGCTATCTTCTTGCTTCAGCCTCTTAAATTTCTGGGATTACAAGTGTGTGCCACTGTGACCAGATACATACATATATGTGTGTGCACATGCATGTGTATGTGTTAGAATAAGAATAAAAAATATATGAGTATATTCTTATATAAGTGTATATATACATATATATATTCTTAAAGTTGTATAATACTTAATTTAATAATTTTTCAGGTTATAAAAATCTCACAGGCAACAGAGAAAGGAAGAAAATACTCAAAGTCAAAATAGAAAATATTGGAGCTTTTCCTATTAAAATCAACAATGCAGAAAGGACAACTCAGTGTAAGAATTTGAGGCTGCCAAGATAAAAATCTTTGAACCATTTCAAAAAGAAAACATGTATATAAACTTCTTTTAATCTATTTTTAAATTGGTGCATGTTAATTACACAGATTGATGAGTTTCATTGTGGCATATGGTACATGCATGTAACATAATTCGATCAAGTTCACTCCCCAATAACTCCTCTTAATTTCCCCTCTTCCATCACCCTTATTTCCTTCCTATACTCTATCAGTCTTCCTTCTACTTTAATATTTTTTTCCTCCCCCTTTTTTTTCTCACTAATTTCCACATATGAGAGATAACACCTGGTACTCCACTTTCAGTCTGGCTTATTTTGCTTAACATGATGTTCTCCAGTTCCATACATTTTCCAGCAAATGATATCACTTAGTTCTTCTTTATGGTTGATAAAACTTTGTGTGTATGTCTGTATGTGTATGCATATGTGTGTACGTGTAAGTGTGTATCACATTTTCTTTATCCGTTATTCTATTGAAAGACACCAAGGCTGATTGTTTGACTTTCGTGAATTGTGCTGTGATAAACATAGGTATTCATGTGTCCTTAAGTATGCAAACTTTCATTCATTGGATAAATACCAATGGTGGTATAGCTGAATCATATGGTAATTCTTTGAGAAACCACCATACTGATTTCCACAGTGGCTATACTAATTTATATTCCCACCAAAAATGGACAAGATTTCCTTTTTCCCTGCATCCTTACTGGTCTTTATTATTATTTGCATTCTTGAAGGTTGGCATTCTAACTAAAGTGAATCTCAGTGTTTTTATTTGCATTTTCCTGATGGCCAAAGATGTTGAACATTTTCCATGTAATTATTGACCATTTGTACTTCTTTTGAGATGTTTCAGTTCAGTCAATTTGCCCACTTATTGATTTGGTTATTTGTATTGTGATGCCTTCAGCTCTACTCTTTTTGATCAGGATTGCTTTGGCTATTCTGGGTATTTTGTCTTTTAAGAATTTTGTAATTGCTTTTCCTAGTTCTATGAATAATATCATTGGTATTTTTATGGGTATTGCTCTATAGATCAACTCTTGGTAATATGTCCATTTTAACAATAATTATTCTCCCTATCCATGAATATGGGAGATTTCTCATATTCTGGTATCTGCTTCAATTTCTGCATTTCAAAATTTTCTTTATACAAGTTTTGCACCTCCTTTGGTAGATTTAGTCTTAGGTATTTTTAATCTATTATAGATGTAATTATTTTTTAAATTTCTTTCTTAGAAGATTCATTATTGGTATATAGAAAAACTATTTGTTGTTATACATCAATTCAGTATTCTGCTTCTTTTCTGAATTTATTCATCAGGGTTAAGTGTCATTTGAACCAATGTTTAGGGTCTTCTAAGTATATGATTGCAGCTGCCAATAGGGATAATTTGACTTCTTCCTTTCCTATTATATCCCTTTATTTCTTTCCCTTGCCTAATTGCTCTGGCTCAAATTTCAAGGACTATAGTGAAGAAGAGCCTTGATGTCTTTCAAAAACAGCAGCTATACTTATCTCAATCCTGAATTTGAAAAAAAAATGCTGTTTTTCTCCATTCAGTATGATGCTGAGTTTGGTTTTGTCATATATAGCCTTTATTATGTTGAAGGATTTTCCTTCTATACCTACTTTCTTTATGGACTTTATCATGAAGGAATGTTCAATTTCATCAAATGCTTTTTCTGTATCTAT
The DNA here is from genome assembly GCF_052094955.1 of Ictidomys tridecemlineatus. Lineage (NCBI taxonomy): Eukaryota > Metazoa > Chordata > Mammalia > Rodentia > Sciuridae > Ictidomys > Ictidomys tridecemlineatus. The sequence goes on from NC_135487.1 coordinate 35,706,090, forward strand.
TGAAATGATTATGTGTTCTTTCCTTGATTATATTATGTTCTATACTACATTTATTGATTTGTATACATTGAACCATCCTTGCACTTCTGGAATAAAACCAATTTGATCATGAATATGTATTTTTTAATAATGTTTGAATTTGGTTTGCAAGTATCTCTTTCTTTCAGTTAGTTTGGCTAAGTTTTTACCAATTTGTTTATTTCCCCCCCAGAGAGAGAGAATTTTTTTATATTTATTTTTTGCTTTCGGCGGACACTACATCTTTGCTTGTATGTGGTGCTGAGGATCGAACCCGGGCTGCACGCATGCCAGGCGAGTGCACTACCTCTTCAGCCACATCCCCAGCCCCAATCATTTGTATTTTTATTTTACTTTTTATTTCATTAATTTTAGCTCTGATGTTTATGATTTATTTCACATTTCTAGTTTGGGTATTGTGTTGTTCTTGTTTTTATAAGTCATTGAAATGTATCATTAGCTTGTTTCTTTGAGATCTCTCTGATTTTTTTAAATGTAGGCATTAATATATATAAACCTCCCTCTTAGAACTGCCTTTGCTGTATCCCATAAATTCTGATATGTTTTATTAATATTTAGGATTCCAAAAATTTTTAAACCCATCTCCACAGTTTCTTCAGTGATCCACTTATCATTCAAAAGTAACTCTTTCATACATTTGTATAATTTCTGTGTTTTTTCATTTTGATTTTTAATTTTATTTCATTCTGATCTGAAAGGATGCAAGAGATCATTTAAAATAGCTAAGGTTTGCTTTTTGGCTTAATACATGATCACTTTTGGAGAAAGTTCCATGAGTTTCTGAAAAGAATATGTATTAAGCTTTTTTGGGATGAAATATTTTGTAGATTCTTGTTAAAGTTATTTGGGCTATATTACAGTTTAAATCTGATGTGTCTTTCTTGATTTGGGGTCAGAATGACTTGTTAGGGAGAAATGTGTAGTGAAGTACTCCACTATTGTTGTATTGGGACCTGTCAGTCCCTTTGTACCAAGTAATGTTTGTTCTATGAAATTAAGTGCAGTGATAGTTGGGGAATAAATAATTATATTTTTGTTAGATTGTTTCCTTTACCAATTGTTTCCTTTATCAAATGTTTTGACATTGTTGGCTGTTCTATTTTTGGCATGAAGTCTGCTTTGTCTGTATTATGAGATTAGCTAATCCTGCTTGGTTTTGGAGTCCATTTGCATGGGATATCATTTTGCATCCTCTCACTTTTCAGTCTCTGAACATCTTTGCCTATGAGATGTGTTTCTTGGGACAACATACAGTTGGGTCTTGCTTTTCAATCCAGTATTCTATTCTATATCTTTTAATTGGAGAATTAAGACCATTTGAACTTATTATAAAGAATTAAGACCATTTGAACTTGTTATTAGAGAGGTATGTACTACTGTCTGTCATTTTATTTCATTTTTCATATTTGAATCATGACTAATTCTCATTTGCTTATCTATTTTTCTAATGGAATTTATTCTTTTCCCTAATCCCTTGGTTATTTTTATCTTCCTCTTCTGTGTGTATCTTCTCCCTTAGATCATTCCTTGGAACTTTGATCATTGTTTTTCAATATTGTTTAGTTGTCACTGGACCTGTATTTTATTTATTTATAGGTGGTGCTGTAACTTGAACCCAGTGCCTCACACATGCTAAGCAAGCATTCTGCCACTGAGTTGCAACCTCAGCCTTTGATCATTTTGACAATCAACTTTTTGAAATTTTTCCTGACATTTCTTCTACTTCATTGTCTATGGGTTCAACTATTGGAAAGTTATAAAATTTTGGAGACATGTTTCCATATTTCTGTTTTGATATTTGAATGTGGTGAGCCGTTTCTGTGAACTGTGGCCGCCATTACAAGATGGCGCTGATAAGCGCCATGGCCTGTGATAAACAACTCCTTGTTTTGGGAGAGTTGGCACGTAGCTGTAAAACACCCTATGAGAAAGATCCACGTGGCAGTTGTGCATTGGGGCTTGATGTGCTTTATCAAGGCTGGGGCGCTCGGGTGAAGTAGTAGTGGTAGAAGTAGAAGTAGAAGTAGTAGTAGTAGCAGTAGCAATAGTAATAATAGTAATAATAATAATAATAATAATAATAATAGAAGCTTCCAGAGACACATAATTAAAGGCCTGAATAAACTGCTGAGAGAAGAATCCTGTGTCGTGTCCTCCTTGCTGGCGAGGGGTCGCGGCATTTGAATATCCGCTGGGCTAGATATATCTTCTACTCTTATGTCAGAGACTTTTTTAGTGAATTACTTTGTCTTTACCATGTGCCCTAGGCTGTGGGTAAATCTCAGCATAAAAGCAACTTCTCAACATATTCACACTACTGTGATCAATCCCCAACCCTTCTTTGAGAAATCATAATAATCTTGAGTAAGTGACCATTTGAGAGTAAACCATATACTAATAATCCATAAAAACTTATAGATAATGATCTTTGTAGCTCCACTCATCCAAAAGTGAAAATGGGAATAATACTATAGTAGGTTGTAAAGTTGGATATTGAAGAAAGTAAAATTAATATTTAACTTTGCCGAGTAGCTGCTTTTATTCCAGATTGGAGGAGCAAACATTTGTATAGCCTGCTTTTGATCCACCATCTTGATCTTTCAATCTCTGGAAATTTTTTATATAAAAGCTCTATCTTTAAGTAACTACTGGGTATGGAATATATCTACAAAATATTAAAGTTTATCGCATAAATATAATCATCTTTTTGAAATCTGAAATTAGTTCATGAAGACATCTCAATGGAACAGAGTTTAGAAATTCAGACACACTAGAAATTTGGTTTATGACAAAGATGACTTCTGGAATCAGTGGAGAAAGTTGAGTTAATCAGTGGAAAGGACAACTGATTAATTATTTTTGGACAAAAATAATGTTGGATTTCTCTCAATCCTTGTATAAAAAGAGAAAATGTTAATAATAAAACTGTGAAATAATAAGTGAATAACAAGTGAAACTGTGTGTGTGTGGAGGGGGTGCAGATGGCAATAAGGAAGTGGGATTATATGGGAACTCCATACACTTCCTGCATAATTTTTTCATGAACCTGAAACTGATTTAGAAAATAGCTAAAAATTAAAAGTTAAAAATAAAAATTAAGTGAGTTAAAAATTAAAAGTCAATTAGGAAAAAATGGAGGACAAAATAAATAACAACTTTGGCAGGTAATTTTGTAATCAATCAAATAAAATTAAAATTCAAAACAAAATAAATTTTATATATCCAAAATATGATTTAAAAATCTAATAAATTATAAACTTGTCATAAACATAGGGAACAGATAAAACAGATTAAAAATCAAATCAATGGTTAGTTTTTTCTTTGTTGCTTTTTATGAATGCCTAACAATGAAGAGGAAATAGGAAATTAGAAAATAACAGGAAGTTCAGAGAAAAAGAAAATACAAAATTTTTGGAAAGATACTCAACCATACTCATTAATAAGAAACTAGAAAGTGATCAGTGTAAAATCCTATTTTTCAACAATAAGTTTGGAAAAGATAAAAAACTTTGATACCTGTAACATCTACCTGACAAACTCATGCTATTTGGCAGAAGTTATTGACAACTACTTCAGAATAACATTTTAATAATAAAATAGTGCATAAACTGTGGTCAGCAGTTTTACTGGAAATACTTTGTATGTTCACACTCACAGTTATGCTCAAAACAGGTACAATGATATTTGTGGAATTTTTTTATTTTAATTAACAAAAGACTGAATCCCACCTAATGTTGTATCAGTAAGATGTTTTTCATCTAACATGCAGCTTTTACTAGAAATTTCTATACGTTTATGTCATTTGTTGTCTTAGAATTTTATGGATCTCTAAATACCTATATTTATTTCTGCCTTTTCTAGATTCCTGGACAAATGCAGATTCCCATCTTCTATCAAGATCCCTCTAGTCTGTTTCATCTTTACTTATTTTATTCTACACTGTTCTGAAAACACACAAGGATTCCAAGATGGATCCACTCTTTGCACCACTTCCTCTCTGCAAAAGTAATACATAAATCATGTCTCCTCAACATGAAAGGTTCTCAAGGGCAAGTTTTATTTTATCTTTATTTGTTTTTCCTTCCTGGAACCTAGTACAAATCTGAGTAAAGAAAACTTGCTCATATGTAATGTTTTGAACAACTAATATAAATAAATAAATAAATAAATAAATAAATAAAATAAAATAAAAAAAGAAAACTTGCTCATTAGGAACGATTAATTCTTCCTAAATATAAGCTGTATCCTATGGTGCTCATCTTCATATCATTACTACATATTAAACCTTAGAAGCAATTGTCAAAAAATAAATAAAAACTTATTTTTTGAGTTCTTCCTTGCTTTTCCTGGCAAACTTCATTTTTCTTATATTTGTAAGGACAAGTGAGAGATCATACCTGAACTTGGTGTAACCATCTGAAGGAGATACAAGACAAGAAAGAGTCTGAAGAAAAGTACCCTTGTAGTTTCCATTGCACCTGTGATAAGGAATGAGGCAAGTTCATAAACAGTGATAACAGGAGAAAGAAGTTGCAGAATTCAAACACCTCCACATCTTTTCATAGTAATTAACTCTCAGGTAAACTTGCCAGGTAAAATTGTAGGGCATCCAGTTAGATTTTAATTTCAGATAAACAATAAGCAAGTTTTAGTATAAGCATTTCCTTTGTAGTATTTAGTATCCTCAAATTTTGATTTGCTAACTCTGGCAACCCAACCCTTAAGAATATGCAATGTAATGAGTAGGCCCAGACTGACCTGTCTTTCCCACTCAAGGGCGAGTTCTTCTCAAGCTAGATGTCATTTGTCTTCTGGTTTTGTAGACTTCATTGAATGACCTGCTTTTTCAAAGTGACAGACCTAGAGAACAGAACCTTATCTCCTAAGTCTCTGTATTGCAAACATCTGTCACATATAATTACATTTACTTAAACAGAAAACTTTACAGACAGACAGACATTTAGGCTTATTATTAGGGGAGATCCAAGTGGCCCTTTCAAAAGGGATATGGCTTTCCAAATTTTATCTTCATGGAGGACTTGTAATTAGAGATAGATGTGTGGACTCGTGTGGTCAATAAAAAGCAAAGGGGAAAATGAAATTGGCTTCCTCAATCAAATGTGAAGGCTTTTCATTCATATGATAGTTTGATTTTTGACTCAGCAGATAAATGTGATAGTTATCAATGGGTACCTCAAAACAAAACAAAATAAAACAAAACAAAACAAAACAAAACAACAAAACCCAGCTTCCTAGGTGCTAATGTTACAGACAAGAGGAAAAAATAGCTGATGGCAACAATGATGTGCCCACCCTGTGTACACGGGCAGTTCTAGCAACCTGGGAGAGCACTTCTCTCTGCAGCACATAAATATAATAACAGAGAGAAGGTCCACAGAGGCTTTACTAGTGAGGAGTGCAACCTTGTGAAGAGAGAGGGGCTTTCTCACGAAGCATGAGGCAAGGAGGACCTACATCAGATTCAATATGAGGAAGCCTTGCTGAGCAAGAGGACTTGAGCAAAACCTGGTAAGAATGATGAGTGAGGCAGAGAGCAAATTACGGGAAGGCTCCACATGCCAGGTTAATGAAAGTAAGTCTTATCCTCTATGCAAGGGAATTGTAACAGTCTAAGCAGTCATATGCATAGGGGTTAAAAGCAGGGTCTTAGAAAGGGACCAACTAAGTCGAAATTCTGCCCTTGTCATTTAACTGTATGAGTTTAGGAAAATTACTAAAACTTTATGTTTCCATTTTTCAGCTGTATACAGGGGATGATAATTTCTTTCTCATTGTATTTATTGTTGGAATTAATGGAGTAATAATATCTGAAGTAACCAGAATAATACCTGACACTACTCTACTATAATGTGTAAGTACTTAACGAACTCAAGGACTATAAGTATTAATTTTCTTACCACTTTTAATATTGTTGAAATATTTAAGAGAGATGAAAAGTGAGAGCCTTGGAATCAGACTCACACCCTGGCTTTACTACTTAACGGTTACCTTGAGGTATTTGTGTAATTTCTGTACCTCTGTTTACTATCCAGAAAAATACATAACAGTATATATTTCACATACCAATTAAATTAATTAAATATAAGTGTTTAAGTTTTTAAAAAGTGGAGCATGAAAATTCTCAAAAATGTTATTTTTAGTTATTGATAAAGAATTTGTAGTGATGGCACAGTTTATATAGATTTACATATTTGAAGTGCAATTCTGAAGGCTGAGGAACAAATGGAGCCAGTAACACCATGTGGCAAAAAGAATGAGTATTTCAACCCAAACAGGTGTTATTGGGGAAGAAATGAAAAGACACCACTTAAAAGAGAGAATAACTGTACAAACTCCTGGATTAAATCAGCCTCTGAATTGAGAGAAGAGCAGAGAAGAATTTTCACATGACTTCTGAGCTTCTTGGATGTGGCTAAATTATGTCACTAATCATGATAAGACCCTTGGGAAGAAAAGCAATTAAATTTTGAACAGGTCAACTTTTAGATTTCTATGCAATTGTTTTTATTTATCCTAGTGAATTATGAAACACACATTATTCTCTGCTACAATTATTAAGGTACATGACTTGGCTAAAGATTTTTAGGATTTTTAATGTAGGAATTATAGCTTCTCTTCAAAATATGTTGCAGAATCCTGTAATGTGTCCAGCATATATTAGATGTGCTGGCTGTCTCCTGTTTGCTTCCCCAGATACAATCTCCGTTTTCTCCACCTTTCTCTGTTTCTCACAAAATGAAACTAAGGATTATAGCAATTGGCTCTCTTTTCAGTGGCTACTGGTGAAATAATAAGCAGATTACACGAATGAAAGAGGATGACTTTGGAATATTTGCTCTCTCAGACTTTTCTGCTGGATTGCTGTGTGAGCTATTTGTCCAATCATTAAGCAAGCAAACAAACAAAACCAAACATAAAACAAACTAAAAACATACCCTGTAGCCGTCTTTGCCCATAAGTTTTGGTTCCTGCTTCCTGCCTTTATTTCCTCAGGTGTATGGGTGATCACAATCTCTTTATCTTAGCTCCAGGGTCCTTCTTTGCTCTTCCAAATTGCTCTACATCTTATTTGCACATTTATAAATAAGCTTTTTAATTAATATTCCTCAAATTTGAGCATGTCTTTCATTTCTTGCTGAAACCCTGGCTGGTAACAGGAATTTGGTAACAGGAATTGAGTGTAGTTCTCAGAAAGAGATTCCCAACATGTGCTTCTGAAATTGGGTTTCTCATGCACTGGGGGAAGGCACAGCTGACCCTACTAAAAGGAATGGAAAAAGAAATCTATAGCATGCCACAGCACCAAACCTATTCAAAGTATGAATATGGGTGGTATAGGATCAAGTGCAGGTGGTGAAGAAGGCACAAGGAAGGAAAGGAAATAGTGTGGTTGGTATGATCAAAAAGTAACTAAAAAGACTACAAGAAGACTGACCTGAAGAAAAGGAAAAATTAAAAGCAATGAATCCACAGTTGAGAACCAGGGGGTCTCCATCCTAACTCTGGAAAAGCTCATTTTTTCCCCTAATTATAAGAGATGGAAATGAGAATTGAATCCAAGATCTAATTTTAAGGGTTTCAGAATTGGAGCAATAATTAAATGCTACATTTATAAAGACTCTTAAGCTAATTTAAAGACACTCTAAGGCAGCCTAAAATGCTGAGACATGGGGCAAGGGGATTTGGGTCAGAGGAACAGGGCCATGCACAGGATTAACAATATGGATATCCTTGCTTTTAGGATTATTTAGCTATCACCCCTGAATGTTCAGCTTATTATTTCAGGAGACTCATGGCTAGCTGGTGGCATCCATCATAAAGGAAACATAAATTTATACTCTAGGGGTGGATACTGACTCTATCATTGGATGTGAGTTTCTGGCTGGTAGTACTTCATCATGCAAGATATTCATACACATAAAAATGCCTTTCATTCCCTTTTTTGTAAAACACATGCAACATTGTCTCTGACCAGGAAATTCATTTTACAGCAAAGAAAGTGCACCAATGTGCTCAGGGGCATGAGATTCACCAGTCTTACCATGTGCCCATGACCTAGATATAACTGATTTGATAGAACCTGAGGAAGGCTGAGGTGTAACACTAGCCCTAGAACATGTGGGGTTTGTTTAAACTAGTGGATAACTGATTGTGACTTCTCTCTATAGCAGAATTCAAGTTCCTGGAAACCAGTTGAGTTAGTAATAACTACGTTTTCCCAGCACCACAAAAAATAATAATAACTATATTCTGTATTTTTTAATCATAAATTTTTGCCTGTTTTTCTTCCAAGTTACTTTGCATGAGTGACACTGCTGATGACAGACTATGTTTCAGGCAGGAAGTGTGACCAAATTAATATTATCTATTAATATTAATTACAGGATATGGCACCTTATAGGATTGAAGTTTCCCCATGGTAATTATACAAACTTATTCCACAGTTGAAAGGCAAGACTAGACTGAGGACAAAACTCTTGCTAAGAGGTAAAGGTTACTGAGATGCTCATCTTACTTTGTCTATCTACATCTACTCTGCAGTTCTCCAAAGATAATTTTTAAAAAACAATTTAAAAAGAAAGCCAAATATATATTTGACCTTTATTTTATTTATTTATATGTGGTGCTGAGAATCAAACCCAGTACCTCACACATGCTAGGCAATTGCTCTACCACTGAGCCACAACCTCAGCCCCAAGCATTGATCTTAATATAGAAAACATTGTCCTTTGGAACATTGCTATAATGAACCCCCAAATTCCAATCTCACTCAAATAATAATCCTAATTAGGTACATGTTTCTTACCATACAGATGAGTTCTAAAAAATATTTGAACAATGGGAGTTAGTGTTTAATAGAGAGTTTTAATTTGGGAAGGTGAAAGATTTCTAGGGAGGGATGGTGATGATTGTTGCCCAACAACAAGACTACACTTAACGCTACAGAGAAGTACACTTAACATTTTTAAAATCATACAGCATGTGTATAACATATTTTATCAAAGAAATTTTCAAATGTTCAAACAGAAAGCAAATATGTCAGTTAAATACTATAAAAGTTACAAATCACCTTCAACAGGCCAGAAAAGTTAATCAGACCATAAAAGAAGAGATAAATGTCTTTAACTCAGTAAGACACAGAAACAATGCCCAACCCATCCCTTTTTTTTGTATTGCATTTATTTTAAGCAGAATCAAAGTGTTTCTGATGTCATTCTTTACTATTGAGAGTAGATGATTTAAAATATTTTTACTAAGTCTTTCATGTAATATTTTGAAAGTAAAAAATAGTTCAGTTTTCTTGAGAAAATTTTGAATTTACATCTAATAATGGTACATATTTATGGAATACAATGTGATAATTCAATGTGTAATATTCAAATCATCGTAGATAACATTTCCTTCTCATTAAACGTTTAGCATTTCTTTATGCTGGGAACCTTTAAACTCCTCTTTTCCAGTTTTTTTTAGAAAGATACATAATGAATTGTTGTAAAATATAGTGAACCTATGGTACTGTGGAACACTAGAACTTACTCCTCCTAAGTGTATTTTTGTACCTACTATCTGACTTTCCTCTCTTTCTGCTTCCCCTTCCTTACCTAGAATCTACTGACAACTAATCTACTCTCTACTTGTATACAATCAACTTTCTAACATCCATATATGATTGAGAACATGCAGTATTTGTTTTTCAGTGCTTATTTCAGAAAATGAAAGAATTCAGATACCATATTTTTAAAAAAGCTCATCATAAACATTTCACTATGAGATTTTTCTCTTTCTCATTCTATTTTTATTAATCACAACTAGCTACACTAAAGGAGAAGTACTCTGGTTGCAAAGAATTAGTTCCCTTTGTGAAAAAACAGGTGATAGAGGAATAACATGCACAGAAACACTATTTTCTTTTCTTGTTCTCAGGCCATCTCCAGAAATTGAGCCCAATATTTGCTGAGACACAAAACTACATTCAACTGATCCATAAAGAAAGATTGAAAAATATTTTTCTCCTACAATGATGAAGACTGCCCAATGCATTACATCCTTCTGCACTCCCAGATCTCACTAGTCTTCAAATATAGGTCAGTCAAGTCCATAGAAATTAGAGACAGAAGTCCTCTCAGAAGGTGCAAGAAGAGGAAAGGATAGAATAAGTAGACTATCCATTAAGAGAAAACCATGAACCTAAACCCTAGTAAGTCCCCTCATTAACTTGAGCCTGTCATCCTGAGTCAGTTCACTCTTGACCCTGCAGAAAGAGTTCCAGTTGAGTTACCTGAATTTCTAACAGTGTTTCAGCGGTTTTTCTGCAGTCAAGGCGAGATATTCCAGAATCAGATGGGGATCCCCACTCCTGCTGTCAAACTCTGCGCATATGATTCTGCTAGGCTGATACTTAAGTCCTTTTCCATGGGAAATTCCAAGGGATGATTGTTTATACAAACCTGTGGGTGGCACTCTGTTCAGCTGAATGATTGCACCTGGCATTGCTCAAGTACCAACATGACTTACCTCACTCTGGAAAGAAGAAAAAAATCTCATTTATAAATTTTCATACCATTCATGCTGAATAAAAGGACTGTGGTGAATTGATTCTGAATGCTGAATCTGCACATAGATAGGAAAGAAATGGAGATGTGGAGGCACAAATTGAAGGCACAAAATTCAGGTTGGCCATTCAAGGAAGGTTTTGGAGAGCTGATAATGACTGAGAAGAGTCTTGAAGCAAAGCAAACAGCAGCCAATTAAGACTTCAAAGGAATAGAGTAAGTTTTCCAGGCTGAGGAAGCACCTTGACTTTGTAGACATAAGAGAAGATAATGAATTCAAAACACTTCAGGTAATTAAGTATAGCCAGAGTGGGAGAGAGGATAGGAGGGAATAATGAGAAGTGAGCTGCATAGACAGGAAATAAGATAAAATTATGAAAAATGAAAATTTAAGAAATACATTTGATAAATACTTAAGTTTTATGTGCATATGTGTACATTTAAGTTTATGTAATATATAAAAGGTCAGGTTATCTGATGACCCTGACTATAGGATGCGGCTTCAGTGGAGTCAGAATCCATACATCTTATCATTTATCTTAGTTCTTGTTTTGATTTGGAGATGAGGTATCCTGTTGGATCTCCTGTGTTAATGCAGGAATGTTCAGAGGTAAAATGATTAATTATGTGAGTTATGATTTAATCAGTGGATTGATCCACTTACTCGATTAATAATTTGAAACGACTACTATGTTGGGTGGTAACTATAGGCAGGTGGGACATGAGTAGAAGACGTGGGTCACTGGAAATATACCCTTGATGATTATATCTTGTCCTCCTGGCTCCTTCTTTTCTCTCTCTCTCTCTCTCTCTCTCTCTCTCTCTCTCTCTCTCTCTCTCTCTCTCTCTCTTCACTTCTGAGCCTGCCATGAGCTGATATCTTTCCTTCACCATGTCCTTCCACCATGATGTTCTGCCTCACCCCAGGTCCAGAGCAATGAAGTCAACTGGTCATGGACTGAACCTCTGAAACTATGACGGAAAATAAACTTTTCCTCATCTAAATTGTTCTCGTCTGGTATGTTGGCCACAGTGACAGAAAGCTGACTAACAAAGTTCCTGAATCTAGTATGCTTTTTATCTCCAGGTATTTATGGCAAAGCCCTGCCTAGTTTTTTCCCCTGGAGACTGGGAGTTTGTCTAAGCTCTTTCCCAGCACATAGAACAATGGGTGCCAAAATAAGCACAGAAGAATCTGGAGAGAGATTATGGATATAGCCACCAGTGTCACCCATTCTGTGACTAAAACATTTATAATGAAATAACTTGAGGAACAATCCAGAAGTTTCTCCACTCTTCTCTCAGTATCAACCCCAGAGTAATTCCTGGGGTTAGTTCTGATGTAAAAGTCTTAACATAATTTTTATTTATTTTCCTATGAATGGTTGCACCTTGTATTCATCTCCTACCTCACACATTTACCATGCACTTTTGGTATCCCTTCATATAAGATTTTATACCTGGTCAACTCACTTTAAAATCATCTATGAAACACCTGAGAACTACTCTGTTGTGGGGAATACCACTGGTATTTTAAAAACTTCTCCCAGATGATTGCATTTACTACTGAAGTTGAAAGCTATCTTTCTATAGGTAATGCATATTTCTGACTTGCCCTTAAGATTTTTCAGGCCTTGTATGAAAGGGAGAGTAACAGTGTTTTTTTTTCAACTAGGTCTTTAGAAAGTAATTTAAAATCCTATTTTTTGATGTTCTCTGAATATGGTTATGCTGTAATTATGTGGGTGGGACTGCAATGTTATGAAAATGCATGCTTCATCTTGCAAATGGAAAGTGGTTTCATGTGTTGTTATCTTCACCTATCGTATAAGTCAATGAGAATACATGCTTTCACTGTTTACCTAGTCAAGATGGGAAAACCTAACAAAGTAGGAGTGTTTACATGAACTTCAAAAGTTTTCTTTTACCCCCATAGAATTCATATAAGGCAGCATTTATAAAAGAAAATATTATGAATGAAACATTATTCAAACTTATATTTTCTACTTATTCGAATATAATGTTATGGATTCTGGCTTTCACCAGAATATCTGAAGTGCCACAAACTTAAGAATATGGAAAAATTAGATAATCAGCAAAATTACAGCTTTACTTGATCCTTGGAGAGATTTCAGAGAAACATGCAGCCTGGGATTTCCAAGAAGAGATGGGATAAAAGCACTGACACACCAGGAGCAAAACACAGAAAATTAGTCACCATACAAACTTGTGTGAAGACATCAACTAAAATTTTAATGATTAAATTAAGCCCAAATGTGAGTGTATATGAAAGAGTAATTTCTCAAATGTGTACACACACAAAAAGAGTTTGCAACCACCTGTGAGAAACCGCCTGTGAACCTCACTTTGTATTCATGACAGTGATTGAAGGTAGGATGGAAAATTGGAGAAAACTTTCCTTCTTATGCAAGCCAGGAAGAGGATAGGAGCCTGCTCTGCAGGAGAGGCAAAATTTATAGTAAGAGCCTTCTCCCTTATAGGAAAAAAGTACTAAGATGCAGGCAGAGAGCAGGAAACTATCATTCCCAGGATACAAATGAGGACCCATTGTTAATTTTTAAAAAATTCCCCAGTTTCTCTAACCCTGATGGAGGATTAGGAAACTGTACTGATTCTTGACCATTAGAACCCACTCCCAATGGAGAAAACTAATATGATTGAGAAGTACTCACATCTGAGATGTAAACACACAAGACTGGAGCTAAATAGGACCACAGAAAACCTTCATCATGGTAGCAAGCATCAGGTAAAAATCAATAGCAAGTTGCTACCTGCTAAAGGAAAGACAATGACAGTGGAGATCCTCTCTGATAAATGGGCTCCAGGGAGATCTTATAGACTGGTGTTAAAATTTTTATAAAATTAAGAGAAGATTGAAGTGCAGTGGAATGAGGCAGAAATCCTGACTCTTCCACAGCACCAAAAGGAGGAACAGCTGACCAAAGGTCTGAGTTTCAGAATAAATGCTCTAAGGCTCAACATTGGACAGTCTGAGACCTACAGAGACTTGAAGTTTGGTTATCAGGACAGAGCTCCTTAACCTTGAACCCAGACTAGGTTAGGAAGTGGGGAGATGGGCAACAGAGAAAGAAAGAGGGAGAGGAAAAACATACACACTCATTCCCTTAATAACAGCTGGAAAGAAAAGCAGGTCGAATGAAAAGACAACAGGAACAGCTGAGTCACTGAAGGAGACCAAGTAGTTTAATACAAATTGAGAACAAAAAGTCATTCTGGGCATGGCAGCTGTTTTGTGGAGCCCACAGGTGGCCAGACAGCCTAGAATAAACGAAAGGAATCTCTTTACCTTCAGATAGCCACAAATATGACCAGAGGGAGTACCCCTACAGTGAAATAATCTATCTAGAAGGATCTTGTAGAGGGAATGTTGCTAGTTGAAAGCTGCTGAAACATCACCCCCACCCCCACCCTCACCAAGAACAAGAGGAGTGGGCTAGACCTGCCCTTGGAAGTACTAGCCTAATGAATCACTCTGCACAGCCTCTATGGGAGCCCAGACAGAGACGGAGTGATCACCTGAGATTCACTGTTGTGAGAAATGAGAGCTCAGAACCAGACATGAAGGGAGTCTTTGTCCTTGGCAGTGCAGGAAGAAAGCATCTGTGACTCACGGCTAAAACTAGTTGAAGCTTGGACACAGGAAGGACAGCTGTTCTGTCCCAGGCACCAGAGGAAAGAAGTACCTATGGTTCACAACCTTGGGCAGTGGATGTTAGGACAGTGCCCCAGACACCTATGTCAGTCAAGAGGGATGCTTCTGCACCAAAGGCTGCACACAGAGAAACCATGACCACAGGTCCTGCGCTTGAAGACCGTCGTGGGCTCTATGCCACTTTGAAGAGGACTCTGTGGAGAGGAGAGGGAGTGAAATGACCCATGGTGGACAGAACAATAGTCCAAATCCCTACATTCTGAGCTCCTGTATACAATAGAAACATCGAACCAACATAGCACGACACCCTCCAAGCATCCAGGCTCACGTCCCTGAGCTGACAAATGAACCATCTGATGAGAGATGTTCAATAGGGGAGTGGTTTCTGTAGCCCAGAACCTCTGGGGAGATATGAAGCCAAAGAATGATAAACATCTTCTAAAGGTCCCAAATCCTGATGAAATCCAAACCAAGAGTCAACAAGAATTTTGGTTATGTTGCCATTATTTACTATAAATAGACCCCACATCAATTTGAATTTCATTTTTCTAATGTCTTAAAGTAGTAATTGGAATAATTCCATCTTTGTTTTCCTAACTCAGGTTTACAATTGCTCCTCTTAACACCTCTTTTTCCTCTTATTACCAGATACTCTCTCAAATCTTCAAATATCCCCCTCCCTCACATCAATCTTTTTTCTTTTCTTTTTACCTTGGTGTGTATTATTGTTTTCTATCTTACCTTTTCTCTTTCTTTTTTATTTTGTCTTTTCTTTTGTACATTTTTTTTCTTCTTCCCCCTTTCAGCACTATATACTGCCATGGCAATTTTACTACATTTAATAATTAATTTTTCAAGTTATTCCAGAACTTTACTATGAATTTATTCCTGGATTAGGATAACAATATTGACAAGTTTTATGGATAACAATATTGACAAGTTTTTGGCTTCTCAAAGGTTGAGTAGTACATGACTTTGCTCTAAAGTGATTGTAGGGAGGATTCAAGATGGTGGGCTAGAGGAAGTCTGCATTTCTTGTAGCTCTGTGACTTAAGATAGAAGCAGTGGGAATTCTGTTTCTGCATGAGTTATTAGAGCACCCCTGACAGTGCTCCTGTGCAGGACCCCCCCAGCTACCACTCCCATGTGGACCCCCATCTACCAGCATGGAGCTCCCTCTGGTCGCCTCCATCTTGGGACACAGCAAGCACTGCCATAGTCGCCTGCACCTGGGGGTCACTGGACAGGGTCTGGAGACATTTACCAGCCACAACACTGCATGTAGCAGAGCTGCATCTCCAAACACGCCAAACAACACCATCACCTGGCTCAACCTAACACCCTATTTATGAAAGCAGCTGCCTCCATCTTGGGACACTTTTGTCACCAACTTGGGTTATCAATCACCATTTTAGTTGGGGCAACTTCCAGCTTGGGACACCAGCTGGGTCCTAGAAGCAATATCAAGGTACTTGTAGTCCCACAATTCCCCCTACCTCCGCAGCCACTAAACCAGCCCAGTGCTTGCAGTTAGATGGCTGCTCCAGAGCTCACAAAGACTGGTCCTGAAAAGCCCCATACAAAACAGCTCTCTGTGAAAGGAGCCCAATCCCCAGAGCACAGCCCCAAAGACCTCCAGAGAAAGAGGTTTCTGATTGGGAAGTAGGAAGGGAAGGGGTGAGTGAGCTATAGATGCATTCTTAGCTGAATTCTACAAGAACTTCAAATAAGAATTAGTACCAATACTCCTTAAGTTATTCCATGAAATAGAAAAAGAGGGAATACTGCCAAACTCATTCTATGAAGCCAATATCATCTTGATTCCAAAACCAAAGACACATCAAAGAAATAAAGCTTCCGACCAACATCTCTAATAAACATAGATGCAAAAATTCTCAGTAAAATTCTGGCAAATTGTATACAAAAACATATTAAAAAGATAGTGCACCAAGATCGAGTGGGGTTTATCCTAGGGATGTGAATTTGGCTCAACATACAAAAATCAATAAATCTAATTCATCATATCAATAGATTTAAAAATAAGAATCATATGATCATCTCAATAGATGCAGAAAAATCATTCAACAAAATATAGCAACCCTTCATGTTCCAAACACTAGAAAAACTAGGGATAATAGGAACATATCTCAACATTGCAAAAGCTAGCTAGGCTAAGCCCAAGGCCAACATTATTCTAAATGGAGAAAATTTGAAAGCATTCCTTCTAAAAACTGGAATAAAACAGGTATGTCCTCTTTCACCACTTCTATTTAACATAGTTCTTGAAACTCTAACGAGGGCAATTAGATAGACAAATTAAAGGGATACAAATAGGAAAAGAAGAACTCAAACAATCACAGTTTTCTAGTGACATGATTCTATACATAGAGGATCTAAAAAATTCTACCAGAAAAATTCCAGAATTTGTTAAGGTCTGTAAACAAGTCAAAATAATACCTGGTATTTTGCCAGGGGAATGTTAGAGTTCATAAACAAGTCTGGATGGTGCCTGGCAAAATGCCAGAGGGAGTGGTTTGAGAAGTAACAAAAGTGAGCCATTAAGTGTGGAGATTCCTTATTGGTTGACTGATGTATCTAGTTTATGCTAATTAAGATAAGCTGTGCAAAATGTATAAATACCTCTGTTGTCCTACAATAAACGGCTTCCACTCCTGCTGTATCAAAGTACACAAATTGTCACCCCCCCCCCGGTTATTCTGCTACAGCTGGACTGCGGCAAGAATTAATAAATGAATTCAACAAGGTAGCAGGATATAAAATCAATACCCATAAATCAAATGCATTTCTGTACATCAGTAATAAATACTCTGAAAGAGAAACTAGGAAATCTACCCCATTTTTAATAGCCTTCAAAATAAAATAAAATACTTGGGAATCAACTTAACAAAAAAGGTTAAAGACCCCCCTACAGTAAAAACTATAGAACACTAAACAATGAAATTAAAGAAGACCTTACAAGATGGAACTATCTACCTTGTTCTTGGATAGGCGGAATTAATATTGCCAAAATGAACAAACATACCACTGAAAGCACTATTCAGTTTTAATGCAATTCCAATCAAAATCCCAATGACATTTCTCATAGAAATAGAAAAGGCAATCATGAATTCATCTGGAAAAATAAGAGACCCAGAATAGCTAAAGCACTCCTTAGTAAGAACAATGAAGCAGGTGACATCACAATATCAGAACTTAAACTGTACTACAGAGCAATAGTAACAAAAATGTCATGGTATTGGCACCAAAATAGACTTGAATACCAATGATACAGAATAGAGGACACAGAGACAAAACCACATAAATACAGTTATTTCATACCAGTCAAAGGTGCCAAAAAACATATATTGGAGAAAAGATAGCCAATTTAACATTTGGTGATGGGAAAACTGAAATTAAAACTCTATCTCTCACCATGCCCCAAACTCAACTCAATGTGGATCAAGGACCTAGGAATTAGACCAGAGACCCTCTGGAAGAGGGAGGTGGCTGGCAAGATGATCAGGAAGCAGAAAGAGACTAAGCTTAGCTCACCAAATATATAGCCCAAAGGCACACCCCCAATATCCCATCTTTTCCAGCCACACCCTACCCAGCTTTAATTACCACTCGGGTTAATAGCTATCAGGGGATTAATTCACTGATTGGGTTAAACCTCTCCTAACACAGTCATTTCACCTCTGAATGTTCTTGCATTTACACATGAGTTTTTTGGGGGGACACATCCAAACCATAACATCCATATAACTACAGTCATCTAATACTTAACAAAGGTGCCAAAAACATATGAGAAATGGTAATTTCTTTAACAAATGTTGCTGGGAAAGCTGGATATTCATATATAGAAAAACAAAATTTTATTCCTATATCCCACCCTGCACAAAAGTCAACTAAAAGTGGATCAAAGACCTAGGAATTAGACCAGTAACTGTGTAACTGCTAGAAGGAAATATAAGCCCAACACTCCAACATATTGGCACTGGAATTAACTTTCTTAACTAGACTCCTAAAGTATAAGAAATAAAGCCTAGAATTAAAAAGATTCTGCAGAGCAAAGTAAACTATTCAGAGCATGAAGAGAGAACCTACAGAATGGGAGAAGATCTTTGCCATCTGTCCTAACATAGGGGACTGATATCCAGAACATATAAAGAACTCAAAGAAGTTAACACCAAAAAGAACCTCAAATAGCCCAATTTATAAATGGGCAAAAGAACTGAAGAGACACTTCTTAAAAGAAGAGATACTAATGTCCAATAAATATATGAAAAAATGCTGAACATCTCTAGCAATTAGGAAAATACAAATCAAAACTACATTGAGATTTTATCTTGCTCCAGTCAGAAATTATAATTTTCAAGAATACAAATAATAATAAATGTTAGTGAGGATGTTGAAGAAAAGGTACACTCACATCGTTGATGGGACTACAATTAGTATAACTGTTCTGGAAAGCAGTATGGAGATTCCTTAAAAGACTAGAAATGGAACCACCATATGACCCAGTTATCCCACTTATTGGCATATATCCAAAAGATCTAAAGTCAGCATACATACTAGATGGATGTCACCACATTGACATTTATAGTAGCATAATTCAAAATAGCCAAGATATGGAACCAACCCAAGTGCATCTCAAGAGACAAATGGGTAAAGAAAATGTAGTATATATAATGTGTGTGCGCGTGTGTGTGTGTGTGTGTGTGTGTGTGTGTGTGTGTATACACAATGGAATTTTACTCAGTTATAAAGGAGAATGAAATTATGGCATTTGCTAGTAGAGATGAAACTGGAGAACATTATGCCAAGTGAAACAAACTATATCCAGAAAATGCAAGGTTGAATATGTTCTCTTGTATTCAAATACTAGACCAAAATAAGGGCAAGAAAAGAAAAAGAAAAATGGGGTGGAATTCCATGAAAATAGAAGAAAAATCAGTGAAATAGAGGAAGAGGTTTGAGGGGAAGCAGAGGGATGAAGAAAGGAAGGGATGATGGAAGGAAATTGGGTAAATTTTTCATAAATATAAACATATCAATGAATTTCACATTTAGGTATATTCATAATCCACTAATTAAAAATATATAAATAAATAGAATAAAAATCACTAGAATAGAGGGAAAGGAACAGGAGAAGGGAGGAGGGAAGGCAAATGTGAAGGACTGGGGACTGGATTCGAGCAAATTATATTCCATGCTTGTTAATTATGTAAAAGTGGACCCCAATATTATGTATAGCTATAATAAACCAATAAAAAGAAAAAAAATTGAGAAAGCCCTCTTGTTAATTCAGGCAAACTGACAGTTGAAGTTACTCCTAAAAGTAGTGGTATTGGAATTCTCATACAGAGTGCACCAAACTATCCAAAGATAGAGATGGTTTGGATTCCAAAGAAAGATTAGATTAATTCTAGATAGGGAAGAGGGGTGGGGGGGAAAGGGAGGGGGCAGGGGATTAGCAAGGATGATGGAATGTGATGTACAAAGTACATATATAAAGACTTGAACTGGGTGTCAACATACCTTATATAGAGAGATATGAAAAATTGTGGTATATATGTGTATTAAGAATTGCAATGCAAAAAACTACATGTATAATGGCATAAATTAGCATGAACAAACTTTACATACAGAGATATGAAAAATTGTGCTCTACATGTGTAATAAGTATTGTAATGCATTCCACAGTTGTGTATTTAAAAAATAATAATAAAATCAATTAAAAAAAAAGTACTATGCCCAGGTGATCAATCCAAAGAATTTATTAGGGGAACTTATACTTAGGAGGGAGAAGTGGCAACATATCTTTGTGGATAACAGCAAGAAAGAGGGAGAGAGGGAGAGAGACAGAGAAAAGAGAAGAGGAGAGGAGAGAAGAAAGAAGAGAAGACCACTTTTCTGTTCTCCCAAATCAAGCCTAATCAAGGAGCAAACCTGGACTGTTGCCGCAGTCTGGCTGGGCACAATTCAGGAGCCACTTGTCAAAAGAAACTAACTTTATTTTTAGAACCACACATGCCAAACAAAACAGCTCCTCAGGAAAAACCCTCAGAGCCCAACTGCCACCACCAGCTTCCCACAAGCCTCTCACACAAACACAAGACTCTCCACCTCCCACAATCCTCCTGCTCTTGAGGCCGATTGGCTGGGTTGCATGGGCGGAGCCAAAGAAGTCCCCCAATGAGCAGCTCCATGGTCTGAAAGGGCAGGGAAACAGCCCAATGAGCATCACCACAGAGGAGCCAATCAGCTAGATGTTGATGGGGCCGCTGTGAGCCAATCATCAGCTGGCAGTCTGAAAGGGCGGGGAAACAGCTCAATGAGCATCTCCAATGAGCATCAACACAGAGGAGCCAATCAGCTAGATGTTGCTGGGGCCGCTGTGAGCCAATCATCAGCTGGCAACTGGAAGTTTGCTGGCAGCTGGAAGTTTGCTGGGGCCCCTCCAGCTGTGGCTCTCAACAGATTATAATGTCCAGATACATATTATTATGAAGGACACCGGCTTTCTCCTATGCACAGGGGGAACTAGACCAAGTTAATATTATCTATTAGAAAGCTAGTGACTAAGATTACTGTGGAAAGAATAATGCCACCTATTGCCACTAAATTCTTCTTGGAGGAGCCAATGATTGTAAGTTTTTCCCAATAAATCATGTCTTGCATGCTGTCTCTGGGCACTTTTTTTGACCTGTATGCCACCCACGATTCTGTCCTAGCACAATTGGACTGTGGATGTCACAAGTTTATATGAAAATTCAAGGAATTTGGCTCTGAGTTGTTTTGAGAAACAACCTAAACACCTTTATTAGTGCCCAGGAATGCTCAAAATCTAGACTTGGGTTTAAGCAATGCCAGGAAAATCTTGCAATTGGATGGGTCACAGACCTGTCAAAGCACTCCATGTCTCCTGGTCAGAACAAGAGAAAAAGAGAGGCACCTGGGGAACTCTATACATCTGTTGAACAAGTCCTCACCCTTGAACAGAAGATATACTAGAGGGTATTTTAAAATAAAATATTTTAAAATACCGAGTTTATTTCTAACAAACACTAAATCTAGCGTAATCAAGGAGCAAGCCTTAATGTTGACTCAGATATTACAAGCATCTATAGCATTGTCTCCATATGAAGTGAACTAGTACAGTTTTGGTAAATCAAATAAAATCATAATCATCTTAATTGTCTGCTAACTTCAATTAGCTATACACATAACCTCACTTTTTCTTAGTACAGTCAAACTTTTAAATAGAGAAAGCATGAGAATAAATCACTAATAACATGAAGAACTCAGAAGATCATCTGGGAAATTTAGAAGGTAGACTTTCTAAAAGTCAATTTTAGAAGAGAAGTTCTTATGCAACCTACAGTAAACATATCAAAAAATAAATTAAAACATGGAATTCATTGTAAACATATCATCAAATTATTTCTACCAAACAATATATGTAATATAATGTCTTTAAATCAGTTGAAGAAAAAATACCTTAAATTAAGAAACAAATATAATTTTGCTTATTCTATTTACTAATTCGGTTTACTCAAATGACTTGAGTTTTGTTTAAATTTCAGCAGAAAATATTAAGGAAAAAACAAGAAAATGGAACAAACACTTTGTAATAAAAGGTTCCCATGCACAATTTTTTGTCAGGTAATATACTTACCTGACATTATCAATGAAGATATACTTCCCTTAATCTACTTACCTGACATTGTTACTACAGATACTATTAAGAAAAGCAGTTTTTGTTTTTTGGTTTTTTTTCAGGTGAACCTTCATTGACAATATCAGGTAAGTATGATGATGTTTTCATTCTTAATTTTTTGAGGACTCTCCATACTGCTTTCCAGAATGGTTGCAACAATTTGTAGTCCCACCAGCAGTGTATGAGTGTGCCTTTTTCCCCACATCCTCACCAACATTTATTTTTATTTGTATTCTTGATAATTGCCACTCTAACTGAATTGAGAAGGAATCTCAGTGTAGTTTTGATCTGTATTTCTCTAATTGCTAGAGATTTTGAGCATTTTTACACATTTGTTGACCATTAGAATTTATTTGATATGAATTTAACATAATCTGTGTCCTTCTGAAAGTTCATGGGTAGAGAATGTAGTTTCAAGTGTGGCAGTTATGAGAGGTGGGTGGACCTTTAAGAGGTGGAGCCTATTAAAGGATCCTTAGGTCACTGGGTGTGAGACAATTCTCTTGTGGACCATTGGTAATTTTTAGAAGAAATTTGGAATAAAAGGAGCAAGTCTGACATCTCTGTTGCTCCTACTTATCTGTGCCATAAGATGAAGCATTCCAAAGGAATCATTGCCATTGAGTTTGAACCATGACATTTGGACTTTGATCCTCTAAAACTTTGAGCAAAATAAACTATTTCTTCATAAGAAAGCTGTGTCAGGCATTTCATTACAGAAACACAAAATGGGCCAACATAATGATCCTGTAATTTAATATTGCAAAGTACTCAGATACTTTAATTGATCCTTTTAAATTTCTTATTTTTTTAATTAGTATTTCCCAGAGGATTTTTAAGTAGTGCCAAGCACTGAGTAATCCTTTACGCATTCAATCATCATGTTTTACAGTTCCTGTAATTGTTACCTTGAAAATTGCTGTGGTCTGAATGTAACCACCTGAAGTATATGCACTGGAAACTTATTTCCCAAATCCATATGTTAGTAGTGTTTGGAGGGTAAGACTTTTGGAAAGTAATTAGAATGTGATGGGGTTGTGAGATTGGGTCCCCCATGATGTCATTGGAGGCTTTATAAGAAAAAAAGAAAGACCGGCTGGCACACTCTCTCTGTCATCACCAGGTAGTGCCCCCCACCATGTGGTGATACAGCAAGAATGCCCTCAGCAGAGGCCTTGGGACCTCCCAGCCTCCTTAATTGTGGGCTTAGTAAATCTCTAATTCTTTACGTTGCCTAATATGTGGCATCCATTTATAGCAGCAGAAAACGAAGACCAAAAAAATTTTTATAGTGTTTTAATGGTTTTAAATAGTAAATTAGTTTCACTGATTTCCCATGTGTTTCATTTGAAGAGTCCAAAGAAGAAAACTTGGAATGGAATCAACATTTGACCCAGTCATCTCACTACTAGTTTTATGCCCAAAGGACTTAAAATCAGCATACATTGATGCAGCCACATCAATGTTAGCTTAATCCACAATAATTAAACTATTGAACCAACCTAGGTGACCTTCAATGAGAGAATGGATAAAGAAACTGTAGTATGTATGCACAATGGAATATTTCTCAGCCTTAAAGAAGAATGAAATTATGGCATTTGCCCTTAAGTGAGTGAAATTAAAGATACTGTGCTAAATGAAATAAACCAATCCCAAAGAACAAAAAGCAGAATGTTTTCTCTGACATCTGAATGCTAATTCAAAATAAGGTTGGGAGGAGAATAGAGGCATTTTGAACTAGTCATAGGGGAGTGAAGGGAGAGGAGGGGGCATGGTGGTAGAAATTATAATAGAATGAACCAGACATTATTACCCCATGTGCATACATGGTTACATGACCTATGTAATTCTTCATCATATATTACCAGCAAATGAGAAGTTATACTCCATTTATGTATGATGTGTCAAAATGTATTCTACTATCATGTGTAACTAATTAGAACAAATTTTTAAAAAGAGTCAAAAGCATTGTCAATTCCATCAACTATAAAATCCAACTCCCCATCTTATAGAGCAGTTATTCCAGGTATGATAATGTTTTTGCTACCATAATTTAGTGTTACCTAAGACTAGAGCAGAAAAGTAAAATCAGAAAAATAAACATGTGGTTTCTTGGACATGATACCAGTCAGTTATGTTAAATGCCAACTTCCCACAAAAACCACCAGAACAACCCACTCTTCAAGCAATATTTATCAAACCAACTAGTATAAGAAAGAACCCATCTCAGCAGAGTCTAAGTAGCATCTCAAAAGGAAGAAATAATAGGTTTGTAGGGTTTGAGGGGAGTGAATGCAGTGGTTTCAGTTTTCTTCTCAGTCAGGAAACTGAATATAGGCAAATCTCATGACAATAGCTTAGATTGATGATTTTTGTAAAAGAATTTTAATGAGCAATTTTTTTTTTGCTTTTGCAAGAAAACTGTTTGTTCAAGTGAAGAATTTACTGTCCTTAGAGGTGAGCTGTTTGATTAAATTAGTATTCAAGAACTTCCTTAGTTAAGAAATATAAATGCAGGTAGATTCAGTTCTTACTGAATTATGGTTACATAATTCTAAGGTCATCATAATTTCTCCCGACACAGCATGATATTATTCTTCCTTTTGTTCTGACTTCTGTTGTTTCTGGGCTTTTTTTCTTTTATTTAATGTTATGTTCTACTTATGTATCACGTTGCCTTTGCATATTTCATTCTGCAGTTTCCCTGAAGTCTGCCCAAAGTGGTTATGCACTTTTATCTAATCAGTATAAATCGCCTGGCGCACCCTTGTTTGTTTGCTTTTATATTTTGAAGATGAGCTTTATAAATCTTTCAACTCTGGGAAAAAAATGCTATGGTATCTTTAAGTGTTGCCATTTTGTCAAAGGGGAATGAAGAGAATATCATTTGTGGCTTGATTGGAATAGGAAAGATAATAGAATGAACTGGACATTGCTTTCCTCTGTGATATATAAATAAAAGACCAATGTAATTCCATAAAATGTACAATCAGAAGAATAGGACACTGTACTCTATATATGTATAATATGTCAAAATATATTCTACTGTCATCTATAACTAATAAGAACAAATAAAAATAAAATAAAATCAGGAAAAAAGGTATTGTCACTTTGTGTTTCATTATTACTTATTTTTTTTGTAAATTAAATTAAGAGTGTTGTATTTCTCATACTGTAATGTGCATCTGAATCCCTGCTGAATATATATTATTTTAAATTACTTTTATTTCTTTTTTTTTTCAGTACTGGGTATTGATCTCAGGGCTTCACATGTTAGCAAGTGCTCTAAAAAAGTGGTAGTTTTTGCTATTGTATTTTCGTTTTTGCTATTGTATTTACTTTATTCTCTCACAACTTACTCTTTCCTTCTCAAACTCTTCCTGATGTGACATTTATCAACTGACTTTTTATTGAACTTATGTGATTATAAAATTCTCACGAACACTCCCTTAAGTTTGTTTTAATTGTTATTTTCCCGTCGCCCAAGAATTCTCATCATGGCATTCTGTATTTTATCTTTTATTACCAAAAACTTTAAACATATAAATACATAAATGTAACATGTATAATCCATGTTCCCATTACACACTTTAAATAAATATTAACTTATTTCTGATTTTAACTATACCCTCACCCACTTCACTAATTTCTATATAAAATTAAAGCAAATTCTAAACATTGTAATTTCATTTACAAATTTATCAGTATATCTCAATAAAGAACAAGATTTTTCCAATATAGCTATGATATCATAATAAAACCAAAATTAATATTTCATTAATGTGATCAGAGGTACAGATAATACTAATATTTATAATTGTCTAAAATTATCAAAATTATTTAATGGTTTATTGTTTTAAAAAATATCCAAATATATAAATAAATTTTGACTGGATGATGTGTTAGTCACCTTTCCATTATTATAACATGAATATGAGTTTGTCAATTTATAAAGAGAAAAGTTATATTTTGGCTCACATATTTGGAGCTATGTGTGACCAGATGAACCTATTGGTTTTAGGCCTCAGGTAGGGAGGAAGCACATCATGGCTGGAGAAAAACCTTAGACCTCATGGCCCAGAAACAAAGGAGAAAAACCAGTCCTATTATCCATTTTGAGGATACACTCACTATGACCCAAAGACTTCGCACTAGGCCTCACCTCCTAAAGCTTCTACCACCTCCCAATAGCAACAGACTTGGGACCAAGCCTTACTACATGGACCTATGATGGACATTTGGGATCCCAACTACAATATTTTTTCCCAAGCCCCCAAAGGCACATGCAAAATAGATCCAGTCCATATCCCAAGATTTCCAGAGTCTAAACTGTTGAAGAATTTCTCAAAAATATCAGTCCAAAATCTTCTCTGAGACTCAAGACAAACTCATTTCAGAGCACTGTAAAAGTAAAAGTGAAAGTTATATACACCCGATATACAATGGAGGAACAGGCACAGGATAAACATTTTCCCCATTCTAAAAAGGAAGAACAGGAAAAAATAATAAGGAGACCAAAGCAAGATTGAAACCCAATAAGGCAAACATTAAATCGTACAGCTTCAGGTTGGTCATTGAGGGTAAACTGTGGTGGGATGTGGGCTCCCAAGGGCTTGGGCTTCCCACCTTTATGGCCTTGCTGGTTGCAGCAGCCCAAATGACCTCTCTTAGGCTGGTTTTCTATGTCGTCTGCAGCTTCCCTTTGCGAGGGTTCCACATGCTGGCCTCCCTTATCTTCTTGGTTCTCCATTGTAGCTTCACTCTCACTGTTCCATATAGTACCTTGTCAAAGGTTGGTTGCCAGAACTATGACCCTGGGACACATTGCCTGGCTTCCTTTGAAATTTTGATGGAAATAAGTTATGACTCCATAACGCTGTGTTCTGCCTGCATCATGTGTGTGAAGCCAAAGTCTGTTGCCAGTGTAAGCTGTACTTTGGCCTGCTTGAGACCTGGCCATGCCAGTCTCTAAGTGCCTTGATGGCTGAACATGGGGAGATGATTTGCTAGGTTGCCCTTGGAGGCTCTTCTCAAAAAAACTTTATCCTGAAGTCTTTCAAATAAATTTGTATCTCTAAATCTCTAAGCCTGTGATGATTGTGGTTTTGTTAATTCTTGAGATACTTTCAAGAATAGTCATCTTTCCAGTTGTCCCAAAACAAAGCACTTGGGTTACAATCTGCAGCCTCCTGGTCCAAACCCTTATGCAAACTCATTTTCTGACCAAGGTGTGAATTTTTCAAATATTTCTGCTCTGCTCATTTTTTTTGCTTCTGATTCCCATTCTAAATTTTACTAACATCAGCCACATCACCACCTGAATGTAGGGCTGCCTTGAAATTTCTTCATTCTAGATAAACAAGTCCATCACCTTTAAACTCAGCCTCCCTCCAAGTCCCAAGGCATGGGCAAAAGGTACCCAAACTTGCTTTGTCACTTCCATCTGAAACCTCATCAGCGTAGTCTTTGTTGCCTGCATTCCTATTAACATTCTGCCTTTCTGAACTCCAGCCAGAATTATCTGTTAAATTCATAATCATATAATACCAGTCCTTCTTTTTTTAAAATTTCTTACAATAGTGCAGTCCTTCATTTTTCTAGTTTGCTTATTTTCATAAGCCTTTTAATTGCTGCAGCCAAAATACCCAACAAGAACAGTCTTAGAGAAGGAAACCTTTATTTGGGGGCTCATGATTTCAGAGGTCTGATTCCATAGACAGTAGATTCCCTTGCTCTTGGTCCAAGGCAAGGCAGAATGTTATGACAAAAAAAAAGTGTGATGGAGAAAAGTGGCTTAGGACATTACACCAAGAAGCAGCAAGAAAGAGAGCTCTCCTCACCACGACAAAATATAAAACCCAAAAGCTTGCTCCCAGTGACCCACCTTCTCTAGTAGCAGACTACCTGCCTATAGTTACTGTTAGGGTTTGCACGTGAGGTATCACCCAAAAGCTCATGTGTGAGACATTACAAGAAGGTTTAGAGGGGAAATAATTGGATTATGATAGCCTCAACTCAATCAGTGAATTTATCCTGTGATGAGATTAACTGGGTGGGAGGTGAGGGTGGGCAGGATGTGACTGAGGAGGTTAATTATTGGGGGTATGCCTTGGGGTATATATTTTGTATCTGGCAAGTGGAGTCTCTGTCTGCTTTCCATCGCCATGTGAGCTGCTTCCCTATGCCACACTATTGTGCCCTGATGTTCAGCCTCACTTCGAGCCCTAAGGAATGGAGCTGGATAACAAAGACTGAGACCTCTGAAACCATGAGCACTCAGATGACATTTTTCTGCCCTGAAATTGTTCTAGTCAGATCTTTTAGTCACAGCAGCAAAAAACCTGACTAAAACAGCTACTACCCACTTAATGGTTTTCAGTGGGTTAAAGCACTGATTAGGTTAAGGTTTTCATAACAATCATTTCACCTCTAAACTTTCTCACATTATCTCACTCATGAGCTTTTGGGGGACACCTCACATCTAAATATTAACATTGATTATCCAAACTTTTTCCAAATTTCTTCCATAGATCAATTCCAAAGGCTCTTCCACATCATCAGGTATATGGCAACGGCAATGACTCCATTTCTTGTCATCAGTGTGCTGTGTTAGTTAGCTTTCCATTACTATAACAAATGCTTGAGTTGATCAACTGATAAAGAGTAAAAGAGTATTTTGTGTTCGCTGTTAGGAAGGTTTTACTCCATGATTAGGTGGACACATTACTCTTGGTCTCTGGAAGGGAGGTAGCACATCATGGTAGCAGTACATGGCAGAACAAAACTGCTTACCTTATTGTCAGAAAGAAAACTAGAGAAGAAGGGGCTGCTTTGTCCCTTCTGTGCACTATGACCCAAAGACCTCCTGCTATGTTCCTGCTCTTAAAGGTTCCATCACCTCCTCATAACACCAGACTTTACCACAAAGAAACTTTGGTTGGGGTGGAAGGGAATTAAGATCCAAACCATAGCAGCTGATATGCTTTTACATCTTCTTTTAACAATAATCTCTTCTTCATCTTCCATTTAATTTTTTTAAAAACTTTAATGAAGATTTTGAAACATTGATTACGCAATCTTCTATGTGTATATTTTTCTGATTCCATATCTGTTATTGTATTATATTATTCTTTTTTTGATATGTCCTAAAAATTGAAAATTGCAACAGAATTTTAATCAGACTTCAGTTTTTACTTATTATTTATATATTTAGATAAGAAGACCTAACAGGTAGTGTTTTTTTACATCTATAAAACTATAATCTCTTGTTATCACTCTTTCTGTAATATTAAAGTCATTGATATTCAGTGACTAAGGTTATGAATATATGGTAATCACATGATGGGTTCTTTCCAGCTCCCAGTTCACCCCATGAATACCAAAATCTGTGGAAATCCCTTATATAAAATCATTTAGGCAGACAGAAAGTGCAGCCGCACTGAGATCAGCACAGAAAGCAGAGGCTTTGCTTGTGGGCCACCAGACTGAGCTCTGGACAAAGCACAAGGTCACCCCAGCACCCCCAACCTCACCAAACACCCTACACAGGAAACAGACGGAATCCATCTTGGAAAACCTTACTCGCCATCTATCAGTGGGCGTGGCTACCAGCGCAGTTCTGCGGCTGATCAAGTACCCGGTTCCCAACTCCCCTACCTCCAGCTGAGATAACTCAAGATTTTTCTCACAAGCTTTTGGGGGGGGGCATAGCTATCAATGCAGAATAGCAACTGTACAGGCACCTGGTTTCCATCTCAGAGACTAAGAGTAGGGAGGCTCCAGGTAGAAGTTCAAGTCCTCTCACACTGGCTACCTCCACCACCCTGAGCACAAAGACTTAAGCCAGGAATAGACAACTCCACCTATTGGAAGAAAAGAAAACAGAATTCTGAGAGACTTTTCTTTTCTTCTTTTTTTCTTTTTTTTTTTCTCTCTCTTCTCATCCATTCTCCTCTACCCTTCCCCCTTGGGTCCTCACAACCTCAACATATGTGAAACCAAGAACTTTGCATGAAATAGGACTTTAACAACTGAATTACCAGAATAATATAATATAGAGGAATTAAATATGCTCCATCTCCACCCTTTTTTTTTCTTGTTATTTTCTTTCTCCCTCTCTCTTTTTTCTTTCTTTCCTTGTTATTTTTTCTTCTT
The DNA here is from genome assembly GCF_052094955.1 of Ictidomys tridecemlineatus. Taxonomy (NCBI): domain Eukaryota; kingdom Metazoa; phylum Chordata; class Mammalia; order Rodentia; family Sciuridae; genus Ictidomys; species Ictidomys tridecemlineatus. Next base: position 35,736,274 of record NC_135487.1, read on the forward strand.
TCTCCCTCTATCCCACTTTCAACCTCCTAACTTTTACTATTTATACATAGGGAAATTTTCTAAATATAGATAGGAGTTTGAATTGATTCATTCTTCTGTAACTTACCCGTCTATTTATTAGAGTTCTCCTCCCAAGTTGCTAAGTTAGATTAACCCCATACCCTCACTCCTTTCCCCCTTAACATAACATCCTTCACCTGACCCTCAGTTCTCTATACACCACCAGAAATGGTATGCCTTTTATAAAACTAATGACTATATTTTAAATAATAATTGAAGCCAACATCTGTAGACATAGAATCTAATTATAAATGTATTAATAATGAAAACTTGCTCATAGATGATGTACTATTGATATTGGGAACTGGTAACATTGTCTTTCTACCCAAAAGAGAGGTTTTGGAACTATACAAGAGCAATATAAAAATATAGGGGAAAAACATTAACACAACAGTTACGCAAAGCTGGAAAGAAACGTGAGCAGTATAAAAAGAAAAGGAAACAAAGGACCACAAACAATGCAGGTCAATTTAACATTAGAAGAGGCAACATCTGCAGCAAAATGAATGTCAGATAAATATTTCAGGATATACATGGTCAGATGATATGGAGTCTCAAGGAAGACATTAGACAGCAAATGCAGACAATGAAAGATCACTTTGACAATGAATTACATAAACAAATCCAAGAAACAAAAGAACAATTCTACAGGGAAATAGAGATTATACAAAAAAAACCAAAAAACAGAAATCCTGAAAATAAAGAAAATAATAAACCAAATTAAAAACTCAAATGAGAGTATCACCAGCAGAGTAGAACACTTAGAAGATAGGATATCAGACAATGAAGACAAAGTATATCATCTCAAAAAGAATGTAGACAGCTAAGTGAGACTGATAAGAAACCACAAGCATAAATCCAAGAAATATGGGATAACATAAAAAGACCAAATTTAAGAGTTATTGAGATACAGGAAGGTATAGAGGTCCAAACCAAAGGAATGAGCAATCTGTTCAATGAAATAATATTTAAAAACTTCCCAAACATGAAGAATGAAACAGAAATCCAAATCCTAGAAGCCTACAGGACACTGAATGTGAAAAATCACATCAGATTCACACCAAGGCACATTATAATGAAGATGCCCAACATACAGAATAAGGAGGGAATTTTAAAAGCCACAAGAGAAAGGAAGCAGATTACATTTAGGGGTAAACCAATGAGATTAATGGCTGATCTTTCAACACAGACCCTGAAAGCTAGAAGATCCTGGAGCAACATATTTCAAATGCTGAAAGATAATGGGTTCCTACTAAGAATCTTGTATCCAGCAAAACTAAGCTTCAGGTTTGAAGATGAAATAAAAACCTTCCATGATAAAGAAAAGTTAAAAGAATTTGCAGCTAGAAAACCGGCACTTCAAAACATCCTTGGCAAAACATTACATGAGAGGAAATGAAAAATAACAATGAAAACCAACAGCAGGAGGTAGTACAGTAAAGGAAAAACTAATCAAAGAGGAAAAACAAATCATGTTAAATAACAAAAATAAACAAATATGGCTGGAAATACAAACCATATCTCAATAGTAACCCTAAATGTTAATGGCTTAAACTCACCAATCAAAAGACATAGACTAGTAGACTGGATTAAAAAAAAAAATCCAACAATATGCTGCCTACAGGAGACTCATCTGATAGGAAAAGACATACACAGACTGAAGGTGAAAGGTTGGGGAAAATTATACCATTCACATGGACCTTGGAAGCAAGCAGGGGTGACCATACTCACATCAAATTAAATTGACTTCAAGCCAAAGTTAATCAAAAGGGATATAGAAGGACACTACATACTACTCAAGAGAACCATTAACCAACAAGACATAACAATCATTAATACATATGCCCCAAACAATAGTGCAGCTATGTTCATCAAACAAACTCTACTCAAGTTCAAAAGTCAAATAGACCACAACATAATAATCATGGATGATTTTAACACACCTCTCTCACCACTCGACACATTTTCCAAACAAAAGTTGAATAAAGAAAATATAGAACTCAACAACACAATAACTTAGACTTAATTGACATATATAGACTATATCACCCAACATCAAGCAGATACAGTTTTTTCTCAGCAGCAAATGGATCCTTCTCAAAAATAAACCATATACTATGTCACAGGTCAACTCTTAGCAAATAAAAGGGAGTAGAGATACTACCATGCATTTTTTTTCTGATAATAATGGAATGAAATTGGAAATCAATGATAAAATAAGGAAGAAAATTCCCTACATCATATAGAGAATGAACAATATGCTACAGAATGAACAATGGGTTACAGAAGACATCAAAGAGGAAATTAAAAAAAATTCTTAGAGGTAAATGAAAACTCAGACACAACATATCAAAATCTCTGAGACACTATGAAAGCAGTACTAAGAGGAAAATTCATTTCATGGAGTTCATTCCTTAAAAGAAGAAAAAGCCAACACATAAATGACCTCAAACTACATCTCAAAGCCCTAGGAAAAAAGGAACAAATCAGCAGCAAATACAGTATAAGGCAAGAAATAATTAAAATCATAGCTGAAATCAATGAATCAAAACAAAAGAAACAATTGAAAAAAGTTGACAAAACTAAAAGTTGGTTCTTTGAAAAAAGAAATAAGATCGACAGACTCTTAGCCACATTAACGAAGAGAAGAAGAGAGAGAAGACAAATTACTAGCATAGGGGTTGAAAAGGCAATGTCACAACAGACACAGGAAATAGAAAAAGAGGGAGTACTTCCAAATTCATTCTATGAGGCCAATATCACCCAGATTCCAAAACCAGACAAAGACACCTCAAAGAAAGAAAACTTCAGACCAATATCTCTAATGAATATAGATGCAAAAATCCTCAATAAAACTCTGTCAAGTTGGATACAAAAACACATCAAAAAGATCATGCACCATGATCAAGTGGGATTCATCCCCCGGATGCAAGGTTTGTTCAACATATGGAAATCAATAAATGTAATTCATCACATCAATAGACTTAAAGATAAGAACCATATGATCATCTCAATAGATGCAGAAAAAGCATTTGACAAAATACAGCATCGCTTTATGTTCAATACAATAGAAAATCTAGGGATAACAGGAACTTACCTCAATATTGTAAAATCTATCCACGCTAAGCCTCAGGCCAGCATAATTCTAAACGGAGAAAAACTGAAGGCATTCCCTCTAAAATCTGGAACAAGACAGGGATGCTCTCTCTCACCATTTCTATTCAACATGGTTCTTGAAACACTGGCCAGAGCAATTAGACAGATGAAAGAAATTAAAGGAATATATAGGAAAAAAAGAACTTAAACTAGCATTATTTGCTGAAGATATGATTCTATACCAAGAAGACCCAAAAAACTCTACGAGAAACTTCTAGAAGTAGTAAATGAATTCAGAAAAGTGGCAGGATATAAAATCAACACCCATAAATCAAAGGCATTTATGTATATCAGTGACAAATCCTCTGAAAAGGAAATGAGGAAAACTACCCCATTCATAATATCCTCAAAAATAATAAAACACTTGGGAATCAACCTAACAAAAGTTAGGTTGTAAAGATCTTTCACCTCTTTTAACAAAAGAGGAGAAAGATCTTTACAATGAAAACTATGGAACCCTAAAGAGAGAAATAGAAGAAGACCTTAGAAGATGGAAAGATATACCTTGCTCATGGATAGGCAGAATTAATATTATTAAAATGCCTTACTACCAAAAGCACTACACAGGTTTAATGTAATTCCAATCAAAATCCCAATGGCATTCCTCATAGAAATAGAAAAAGCAATCAGGAAATTCATCTGGAAAAATAAGAGACCCAGAATAGCTAAAGCAATTCTATGCAGGAAGAATGAAACAGGTGGTATCGATATCAGACCTTAAACTATACTACTGAGCAATAGTAACAAAACAGCATGGTACTGGCACCAAAACAGGCTAGTAGACTAATGGTACAGAATAGAGGACACAGAGACTAACCCACAAATATACATCTATCAGATAAAGATGCCAAAAGCATGCACTGGAGAAAGGATAGAATCTTCAACAAATGGTGCTGGGAAAACTGGAAATTCATATGCAACAAAATGAAATTGAATCCCTATCTCTCACCGTGAACAAAAGTTAACTCAAAATGGATCAAGGATCTAGGGATTAAACCAGAGACTCTGTGTCTAATAGAAGAAAAAGTAGGCCCTAGTCTTCATCATGTGGGGCTAGGCCCCAAATTCCTTAATAAGATGCTTATAGAACAAGAATTAAAACCAAGAATCAACAAATGGGATTGATTCAAACTAAAAAGTTTTTTCTCAGCAAAAAGAAATAATATGTGAGGTGAATAGAGAGCCTACATCCTGGGAAGAAATTTTTACCCCTCACACATCAGATAGAGCTCTAATCTCTAGAGTATATAAAAAGCTCAGCAAGATGAGTACACAAAAAATAATCCAATCAATAAATGGACCAAGGACCTGAACAGACACTTCTCAGAAGAGGACATACAATCAATCAACAAATATACGAAAAAATCATCATCTCTAGCAATCAGAGAAATGCAGATTAAAACTACTCTAAGATACCATCTCACTCCAGTCAGAATGGCAGCCATTATGAAGACAAACAGCAACAAGTGCTGGCGAGGATGCAGGGAAAAAGGTACACTCACTCACACATTGCTGGTGGGACTGCAAATTGGTGCAGCCAGTTTGGAAAGCAGTATGGAGATTCCTTGGAAAACTGGGAATGGAACCACCATTTGACCCAGATATTCCTCTTCTCAGAGTATACCCAAAGGACCTAAAAACAGCATATTACAGGGACACAGCCGCATCAATGTTTACAGCAGCACAATTCACAATAGCTAAGCTGTGGAGCCAACCTAGATGTCCTTCAGTGGATGAATGGATAAAAAAAAAAAATGTGGCATTTATACACAATGGAATATTACTCAGCAATAAAAAAAAGAATAAGATCATGACATTTGTAGGTAAATGGATGGCATTAGAGAAGATTATGCTAAGTGGAGTTAGCCAATCCCCAAAGAACAAATGCCGAATGTCTTCTCTGATATAAGGGGGGTGACTCAAAATGGGGTTTGAAGGGAGACTAAGGGAGGAAGATTACCTCTACATAGGGAATAGGGGTGGGAGGGAAAGGGAGGGAGAAGACGAATAGCATGGATTATGAAAAGAGACCCTCATCACTATACAAAATACATGTATGAAAATGTGAATTTGGTGTCATGTCTTATATATAATCAGAGATATGATAAATTATGATATAATGGTATATTAAGAATTATAATGCAAAATAAATAAATAAATATTAAAAAGAAAAAATAAAATTATTTAGTAACATAAATACTAAGCAGATAGTTATTATACTATATCATTTGTGGACTAATGACAAAAATGTCTCTATGTGTTCAACACAGGCACAATTTTAAAAATATGTTTTTGATCTGCAGTTGGTTGAATCTATGAATGTGGACTTATAGATACAGAGGGCTAGCTATATTTTCAAATTCCTTTCTTCAAGTAGCCTTACTATGCAACAGTAACATGACCTTTATTTTAAATTAATTTTTGAGTTCTAAATGAATTCTTTTACTTATATCTTATATATCATTAATATTTTTTTAATATTCTGATTTCCATTTTGGAACAATTTTTCATAGACTTAACAGTCATAGTGCATTTTATAAATCCTTAACTATTTGTCGCTTTTATTTATGAGAAATTATTTGAAATAGGTAAAATTGCAAACTCAAAAAATACCTTTCCTCTCATTTTTTTCTTCTAACATCTAGTGATACACATAATATGGTCAATGTTGATTTAATACTCGGCCCTTAGGGGAAATTTAACAGGAAAACTATGGATATTGCTTATGGCTTTATGAATTGCAGATTTATTACAAGAGGTGTTGCGGGAATCTTATATGTATGGACATGTTAACTCTCATTTATATTAGAAACAACATTTTAGAAATAAAACGAGAGAATAAAATGAGTCATTTCCAACTTAATACCTACCACTGGGATTCTCTGGCTGAACAGAAGTGTAGAATAGTGAACTTCCCTCAAAGAGGTGAAGCGAAGGAGGTCAAGGACATTTAAGTAGGATTAAATCTTAGAAATTTTTCAGCGAATTAAATATGTAAAAAAAAAAAAAAAGGAGGGTAAGTGGATCTATCTAACACAAAATGTGCTTGGAGAGAACTGAATTGCATTCTTTTGGGAAGGGTGCCAGAAATAAGAGCTGTCAACTCTGTCTACTTAATAGGAGGAGAATGAAAAACTTGGGAAGCAGAATTATGATTCCGTGTCTTATTAGCTGAAAGACTGGGCAAAAGAAGCTGAGTCACTCTCTTATTTTAGACAGAATAGAAATAAGCTCACTCAGAGAGGGGCAGACCACCATTTGTCCAAAGAATATTAATGAATAGCTTCAGTAAACACATTTGGGGATTTAACCTTTCATCCTCTTGGGAAACAGGTGAAAACCTTGGCTACAAACCAGCTATAAAGTGGGGCCTTAGAAGGCAGTGTAAAATAAATATGTATGAGGAGAAAGAGTCATGACTCTTCCTGTTCACTTACCTCTTAGACTCCATATTAGGTATCCAATTAGTATGGTGAAAAATACTGTCAGGACAGCTACTCCAATTATTACATCTGTCATCCAGCTATTGTACAAGGAAAACAAAGGATCTGAAATAGAGACTGAGAAAGATGCAAAAATTAGGAAATATATGAGAATGAACTAGAGGGAAGGAATGTACAGAAATAACATTTAATATTAACTTTACTTGTACTTAGAATTTATCCTTTAGAATCATTATTTTACCACTTACAATGGACTAATTCAATTAATCCTTGAAACAGCTACATAAAATGAATTTTAAATATCCTTTTGTTACTCTCCTCTTTATCATCAACTTTGAGTTGACCTTGTAAGTGGATGAAAATTTGGGGAATATTGGGATGAGTAGAATGGATTTGGGGCACATACTGGAACTATATAACAACAAATTAGAAAACCTGGAAGAAATAAATAAATTAGAGGGAACACACATAACCTATCAAGACTGACTCTAGCCAAACAGATCATGATCAAGTAAACAGATTAAATCAATAATCAAAAAAGTCCCAATAAAGAGAATCTCAAGACCCTTTGGTTCAGAAGCGAATTATGCCACACAGTTAAAGAATTAATACCCAACCCTTTTTAAATTTACTGTTTTTAGATACATGTGTCAGTAGGTTACATTTTGACATATGAAGTGCAATCCATCCTTCTTATATTCTCCAAAAAGATGCAAGAAAAGGATAACTACCAAAGTCTTTTTTTTTTTTTGAAGCCAGCATCACCAGATATTAAAGCCAGGAAAAAATACCACAAAAACAAAAAGAAACACAGGTCCATATTACTGATTAACACAGTTGCAAAAGTCCTCAATCAAAAATTGAGGAAAGTGAATTCAACAGTACATTAAAAGAACAAAACTTTTTGACCAAGTGGGATTTATCCTGGGAAGCAAGAATGGGTTATGGGAAGCAAGAATCATGATGATACACTGCATTAATAAAATTAATAATAATCATAAAATCATCCTATTATGTGCACAAAAAGGATTTGACAAAATTCAACACCCTTTTGTAATTAAACCTGTCAACAAATTAGGTTTAGAAGGGACTTATTTTAACATATATGTGTTACAGATGACATCTGTTTGCAGATGACATGATCTAACAAAATATAGACTACACATGCTTACCCACCCCTTCCAACACATACGTGCACACACACACACACACACACACACACACACACTCACACATAGAGACACACACACATAAATGAATTCAGAAAATTCTCAGGATAAAAATAACCTACAAAAATCAGTTACATTTTATATACTAAGTAACTCAAAAGGAAATAAAGAATTTAATACCATGTATGGCCATATAGAAAAAAAAAAACCTACAAGTAACACCATACTCAATGGTGAGAAATTGAAACTTTAAGAACTAAAATAAGGCAAAGATGCCACTGTCACCACTTCTATTCAGCATTTTACTGAAAGATAGGAATTCCATAGTACTTTCATGACTTCTATTCATCTTAGTCCTAATAAGTGCAATAAGGCAATAAAAAGAAATAAAATGCATCCAATTGGGAAGAAAGAAGTAAAATGGTGGAGGCATTCTGTGCCCTGGTCTCTCAGCTCCTTGCATTCCCTCCTACAAAACCTTCAAGAGTGAGAATTCACACTTGATTGAAATGAAGATGTCCAGTGAACTTTGGCTTAGGTGCTCCATTCCCCACCCCCAGTTGTAATTGGGTGCTTGTCTTTTTAATGTAAGTATATTAATTTTCCTTTGACACTAAGGAATGGGGCTTTTTATTCATTGGTTTCAAAAGTTCTGAGGCAGGTCTAGGCAAAGGCCTACCTAAAAAGAAGATGGAAAATGAGGCAACAGAGGGCCCCCTGCTGGTGTCCACTCTAACTCTAAAATTGTCCTTTATGATTTGGAAGCAATGCTTCAAATGCGACAAAAGTATTTATGGTCAGTGATAAAACTGTCCTGCCTATACATTTCCCTTAGCCTCTAAATGATGAAAAATTGTGTCAAAGTCACATTTTTAATATAATACAATATAATATATTTATATTACTTCATTAATTTTACCTCTAAATAATGACCATATTTCATAAACAATTGATCCACACAAGGATTTCGGTTTCATAAACTTCCAGAAATTGCATTCAAATTTTGGGTGTACGTTAGTATTAGAGCTGGAAGGAGAATATTTATATTTGACATTGTATTTTAGTGTAGATTCTAAGACACAAATAGATAAGAAATTTTGACTCAAAGTCATGGATGTTCACAAAAAAGGAAGTGAATCCCCCAAAATATTTAAAGAATGACTAGATTCAACCCTATTTTCTGAAGCCAATATGTAGCAGAAGGAGATCTGTCCCCTGTATGGTTGAAAACAGTCAGAGCAGCTTTTGTCCTTAACACCCACAACAACTTCAATGTTGGAATTTGATCCTCTGAGATGCCACCCAGACCACAGTTCAGCCTGGTGCTGATGAAAGCCTCACATAGCCTTGACTGAACAATACCAAGAGGTAGATTTTAAGGAAAATAAGAGCAACCAAGAGCATCCACCACTACCAACCCCACTTACCTCTGATCCGGAATGGCACATACACAATAAGAAGGGTCACAGAACAGATCATGCAAAACAGGAATTGAGCAGTCATTGAGTTCAACCCAAAAAGACATCGAGGAGGACCTCTAAATAGATATTTACATATACCCCCTAGAAGAGAGAGAGTTAAACATTTTTTCATATATTTGTTGATGGTTTGTATTTCTTCTGTAAAGTGTCTGTTCAGTTCCTCAGCCCATTTATTGATTGGGTTATTTGTTTTTTTGATGTTAAGTTTTTTGAGTTTTTTTATATATCCCAGAGATTAATGCTTTATCTAAGGTGCATGGGGTAAAGATTTTCTTCCAATTAGCGAAATGCAAATCAAAACTACACTAAGACTTCATCTGTCTTCAGTCAAAATGACAATTATCAAGAATACAGGCAACAATGAATGTTGTCAAGGATGTGGAGAAAAAAGGTATACTCATACGTTGCTGGTAGGACTGAAAATTGGTGCTACCATTATAGAAAGCAGTATGGAGATTCCTCAGAAAACTCAGATGGAATCACCATTTGACCCAGCTATCCCACCTCTCGGTTTATACCCAAATGGCTTAAAATCAGCATACTAGAGTGATGCAACCATGTCAATGTTTATAGAAGTTCAGTTCATGATAGCTAAACCTAGGTGTTTTTCAATAGATGAATGGATAAAGAAAGTGTGGTATACATATTCAATGGAATATTACTCAGCTTTAAAGAAGAATGAATTTATGATATTTGCTAGTAAATGGATGGAGTTGGAGAATATCATGTTAAGTGAAATAAGCCAATCCCAAAAAACCAAAGGCCCAATGTTTTCTTTAATATGTGGATGCTAATTCACAATAGGGTTGTGGTACTAGGGAAGAATAGAGTTACCTTAAATTAAGTAGAGGGGAGTGAATGGAGGGAATGGCAGGGACATGAGGATAAGAAGAATAGTAGAATGAAACAGCTATATTACTTTATGTATACATATATATGACTACATTACCAATATGATTCTACATGTACAATTAGAAAAATTAGAAATCATACTCCATCTTTGTATGATATATCAAAATGCATAAATGCATTTTACCATCATGTATAACAGTAAAAACAGCTTTTTTTTAAAAAAAGAGAGTTAGATTAACAAAGAGGAATATGGGAATCTGGAGCATCTCTAGCCTGAGGACAACTGTCTGAAAAAGCAGGAGTTATTGTCCCATGACAACTCAACTTAGGGCTTATTTAGTCTGTGAGTTTGGTTTGTAGATGGTGGCAAGTGCTATTAGACTAGGTGTGCAGATCCTGTAGAGCTAGGAGGTGTGTTCTTTCCTAATTTGTACCACCTACTTCAGCAGAAAATTAACTTGGCTGGGATAACTAGATTCCTAGAGATTCTGAAGATTCCTAGAGATTCTGAAGATTCAGGCTTCGACAGGGTAGCTGTGCCAAAACTGATCTGGCTAAAAGAAAGAATTTCCTAGGATCCACAGACTCAGGGACCAGGAAAGATCTGGCTTCTTAAATGGTAAAAGAAACACACTTCATACCTCTGACCTTAAATGCCCTGTCCAGGTACTCATGGTTACAAGCTAAACAGACATGGTGAAAATGTTTTCCCACTGAATTATTTATCTCTGAAACATTTAATCTTTGCTTTATATCACCTTCCAGAAAAGAATGACTCCAAAATAGTTTTTGTAAAGCTTAATTATCTGTAGAGTTCACAAGTAGCTTCAGAGAACTCAAGTCTCTAAAATACTTTCATGGGAAAAACAGAGAAGGCTGGTTTCAGAATTAGACATAGTGTATGGAAGTGATTTTGACATCCAAAGACAATAAATTTCACACAATCACTATGAATTAGACTGTCTCATGACTCAATGACCTTCCCAAACATTAAGATGTAAAAGAACAGCCAAGGGCAGTGGTACCACGCCTGTAATCCCAGTGGCCTGGAAGGCTGAGGCAGGAGAATTTCAAGTTCAAAGCCAGTCTCAGCAAAAATGAGATGCTAAGCAACTCAGTGAGACACTGTCTCTACATAAAATTCAAAATAGGGCTGGAGATGTGGCTCAGTGGTCGGTCGAGTGCCCCTGATTTAAATCCCCAGTACCGCCCCCCCCAAAAAATTATTTACTGACAAGATTAATTTATCACTGAAGAGTTTGATGTAGAAGTTGAATCAATTTCATTTAGATTGGACTATTATCTGATATTATCATATTTGATTGATTTTTTTCAGGATTCTGATCTTTTTTAAACCTTTCGAATCTTTGCACAGAAATCACCACTCTTGCCCTTGTTTTCTTTCTACTCCATTTTGTTGTGTTTTTAGGAGGAAAGTCAGCCTCAGTGTGAGACTTAGTTCTGAAGGTCAAAGAAACTTCCCTTGGCAAATCAGAAACTGACCCAGAGGCTGGCTTCCAGTGCTACAGCACAAGGCACTTGCTTCTGAGTCCCTTGGAATAGCTCATAGCTTCTCCACAGCACTGCTGCTGCTCTCACCATGAGTGGGGAAAAGAGCCACGCAATCATGTAGGCACACAGAGAACCAGTGGTGGCACCTAGAATACAGCACACCCCTCTGAGAGATCTGTGATCCCTGTTTGAAAGGGTGTCCAGGAGGAGCATCTGGAGCTGGATCAAGAGGGAAGACGGTGAGAGATCCTCAGGCCCTGAGTGTGGATGCACCACTATTAGCTGTGAGGGAAAAGAGGGGTCCAGACCTAGCGGCTGGGAAGCTTTCCTTACTTAAAACATCAACAGTACCTCTCACCAATGCTCATAAAGCACCTCTGGGTGGGTAAGAAGTCCTGTGGCTGGATTTCACCTTGGCACTGAAAACACAAACCCAGATGGCCTTAAAACTCCTTGACTTAGAGATGGAAGTCACTATTGAACAAATCCATCCATGATAAACTTGGTTCCAGAGATGGTGACTCCCGTGCAAAGTGTTCACTGGGCTGACCTTTGCACTTTGCTTTTAAGTATGAGTAGAGGCTCAGGGTTCTTCCTGGAGGACCCAGCCTCTTGCACAAGGATGGGGCATTGGCTCTGGTGTGAGTGGATCATCAGGGGCTCTCCTCTAGGGTGCAGGGCCAGAGCCACTCTGTGCCCTTACAGCTCCCACTGTGACTGGCCGATGTGAGAGTATGTGGTTCACAGGCCGGTGGCATTAGAGTATTTCCTAATATTCTTTTACAAAACAATGGGGTCTTTACAAAATAAGGGTGTAGTTTCTTAACAAAATAATGGCATCTTTGACATTTCACATCACTTCATTTCTACTCTGAAAATTCTAGAAACGTAAGACTTCCATGTGACTTCTGTTGGGTGAAGAAGCAACATTATTTTGTTTGTTTCTGTGGTTTATTTTCAGTCCATGAAATAGTCTGTTAATATCTGTCCTGTTGACACTCAGGCACAGATCCTTTTTCCACATTTTAGCAGTTACCTGATGAATTTAAGCCACCTAATATCACTGTGTAGGGCAGAATGTGCTGTGGCTGTGCAGAAATGAGAGGCCCACAACACATGGGCCGGAGAGGCAGCCGGACACATTAAAACGGCACATACTTGCTCTCCTTCTTGCTTTTTTGTTGTTTGCTTTTTTATGTTAATTTTGTCTCCAGCATAAATTTCCCACTCTAGTAAAAACAACTTTCCTAATATTGTGCAAGCTTAGGATAATAGAGCTCTTACTTCTTCCTTTGGAGAAACTATGGATTATTTCTTAAAAGAGGGAAGGACTCCTTCAATTTTCAGTGTTCATTTTTTTACTCCTTTAATACCCTGAAGGAGTACCATGGGTCTGAAAAGATCAGGAGACATCTATACTGACCTCATCCCCCAAAAGCTGCCTTGTCTTGGGAAGTCCATAGTTAAAGGTGTCAAGCTCAACATTTCTAAACTGGAAAATAAGCCACAAATCTTCCCATGTGACACATGATATTGGAAGACAAACGTCATTCAGCTTTGCCTACATATGATTTAGCCATCAAGCTAAAGCCCCTAACAATCCCCCCCCTTGTTGCATCGGTTACCTGTTTCTGTGGAAAAGGAAAGGCCCAAGGAGACCAACAACAAAAGGAACAATATACATGGAACAGAAATTATAAGATTCATTCTAAGGTTGTCCTTATTAAAGAGGGCACCTGAAAGAGAGGACAGAAATGACATCCATGAAGTGACATCTGAAGGTACATTTGCCCCACTCACCACCTTGCTCCTATAATCAACCCTTATTTCTCCACAGAGGTATTACCTAAGGGTTCCTTTGTTGCACACAGGGAACATCCTTCTCCTGACTGGCCTTTGACATCCATCCACAATGACTCCAAGAAGTGAGCAATAAGCAAATAACCAGATCCACATTTTACTTACTCCTGATTCTATTGGCATCTCTCAACATCTAATTATCAATGACCAAAATAATCTCTCTTTGTTGAATTTTCAGGAATTTTTAAATAGTAGTACTCATGCTAAATGTTTTTCCTGCTGCTAAAAATGTAAGATTCACATAAAATCATGAAATATGATAGTATTCATTTCTAAGATAAAAAAAACATAGATTAGAAAGATCAATGACATCCTTTAAGTAACTGAGCTAGAATTCTGTTAAACTGACACATAAATAGGGTCTAATGAAACAATGAACATTAAAAGCCTTTAAAGCTCAATGTATGTTTCAATTGTGATTTGTCATTGTTCTTGTAATATTTTCTTCTAAATCCTTCTTCTAAGCATCTGATAACATCCGTATTACCAAAGCCCATAACAATGATAAAGAGTCACATTCAAAGGGTGTTTGTGAATGTAGTAAGCTGCTAAAGATGGAGCACTCACTTGCTAGGATGATGCTTGTTCGTTTCTCTTCCCCTGTTACAGGGTTGCAGACATAGCACATAATGCTCTCTGACTGGTTTCTGAGGAGAAGAGTCATCTTCATGTGGAACAATCTGGCTCCATCCTGTGAGTAGGATTTTGATGAATGTGGAACGACCTCTCCCCTGCTGTTTCTCCACTCCATTTGGGGCTGTGGAAACCACCCTCCCGAGTTACACTCCACCATGAGTCCATCACTTACAGGAACCTGGATATGAATCTGTGTCTCCAAGCCAAGTGCTGATGGAAATGAGAAAGAACCATCAGACAGTTATTGTATTGAGGTTGGATCGGCAAGTTGAAAGGAAGAAGTCTCAATCATGTGTACTGCAATTTAAAATTCGTAAATCAAATCTACATTCCATCTGCAAGTCACATCAACTGATCACTCTGTAATGTCTATTCACTGCAGAGTGTATTTTTGCAGTAGATATACGAGACTTATAATACTTGAAACTTTTTAGAATATTAAAAAATAAATAAGAAGCATTGAGATAATTTTCCTCATATTTCAGCTTATTGTGTCAAAAGAGCTTTGTTGTACAACGTTCCACAAGCAACATACCTGCCACGCTTAGGTTCATGCCGGCTGCATCACTGAAGTCAGTATCCTTAAATGAACACCTGTATGGTCCACCATCAGAAATGCTGACATTATGAATTTTGAGGGTCACTTTACCCTCCCCCATGGCCTCTTTCACAAACTCTGTACGATTTACATATTCAGGGGCAGCTTCTCCATTTACTTCATGACCGCCTCTGTATAGGTAAACAAGCTGGGAATTGTCACCCTTGAACCAGCGCACCTCCATGTGCTCTGCACTTTGTGGTGGGGACAACTGGCAGCTGAGAGCAGCCTGTCCTCCTACTCTAGCCACCAAGTGCCCCTTGGGAACAGTCACCATCAGTTTCTCTGCGGAGGAAGAAAGAAAACCAAAATAAGTTATAAACCAGTAACAACCCTGTTGCTAGACACTACTTGGAAGGGCACACAAAATTCTGCCCAGCAGACCTAAGCTGATCTAAATGTTCAGCTCTGATCACATTCCTTCAGATTAAACCAATATTTCATTTTTTGGAAAAACCAATGTTACTTCATTAGACTTTCAAAATTATATTCATTTGGCAGATTCTGGGAGATGGTGGAGTAGGAAGCACCAGCAACCTGACTCCCCAAACAACCGTATGGGTAGCATCTATCTTGTGTAAATATTTGGAAAACTCTGGAGCCTATTTAAGTCTCACAACTTAAATAGGCTCCAGAAAAATTGTTTAATGAGTATAGAGTTTCAGATTCACAAGATGAAAAGTCCTCTATCAATAGATGATGGGGATGGTTATACAACCTCATGAATGTATCTAATGCCATTTAACTATACACTTAAAAGGGTTAGGATTATAGATTTTATGTTATGTGTATTTTCCTACAATAGAAAATTAGAAAGTATATTAATTTAATCCTTATCTCTTATAATCTCTATTATTTACAGCATGTTTCTGAGAGTAGGAAAAACAGTAGAATACATCAGCAATAATAGAAATTTAACAATGCTTTGCAGCTAAAACCATTTGAGCAAAATTTAGGATTTTTATATAGTATTGCTGGGACGAAAATTATTGTTCCAAAAATTTACTTCATACGTATATAAAAGAATTTCAAATATTCATACAGATTTCCTTTTAAAACATTTTTTTAGTTGTAGATGGACCCAATATCTTTATTTATTTTTATGTGGTGCTGAGGATCAAACCCAGTGTCTCAAGCGTGCAAAGCAAGTGCTCTACTACTGAGATACAACCCCGGCCCTAGATTTCCTTTTTAGAAGGAAGAAAAAGTGAGAAGACACAGAACTTTAGGGGAGAGCAAATACATTTTCAGCTTGACACACTCACTATAAAAGAACATTGTTTTGATTTTTGTATGGGAATAAGAAAAATTACTAGCCTAAATAAAAACTTTAATAGAATATCTAATTAAAAATAAACAAAAAATGAGAATTAATCATAAGTTAACATTGGTAATTTAACAGCTAGAATAACAATAGGTATATTAGGCAAAATAAAATGTGAGATCAAAGCATTCAACAGATAATGAGGATATTAAAGTTATGGTAAAACATATTTTAAAGATTTCACTACAATTATAGTTAAATGTATAAAAACTTCAAAAATACAAGAATTGCTTTACAAAAATAAAAAGAGGAGATTTTTAATATAACTTTTCAATGAGCAAATCTAGTAGAACCTGATTTCAGCAGAACCTCATTTCTTCCAAGGAAAACAACCTAAATAACCGTCTGACTAGACTTTCACTGTCCAAGCAAATCCACACAGAGCGCCAGTGAGACTCTCAGAACTGCTTTCAGTGTGTGGTGCCTTCCGTGCAGCGATGCCCTGTGGGTATGGATCTAAGAGGTGATGTGAGGAGCAAGGAGTCAGTGATAACCAGACCCGTCGCATATGCTCCATTAACCATGTCACAGAAGTCAAACTCTGTCTTTTTTCCTCCCTCTCTATTTTCATTACAATCTCCTCCCATCTTTTCCAAGTAAATTCCTTTAGGCAATTTTGATCACATATAACTCTGTTTAGTATATTTTTGCATCTGCTACCATGGAAACAATTCTTTCACTGAAGCTCACGACAGTGTTCCTCTCTCAACTTGAGGTCACAACTAGGTCATTTGATAGCTCTAAGCCATTGGTACATTCTTGATATAAAGCCTAATGATTTTTCAATATTTACAAATCATTTTTGTACCTCCAACCATAAAACACATCATTTTAGAAAGTTATTTTATTGGGCTATCTTTGTTACTTTGACCTCAAGGTTTTGTTACAAAAATTGGTTATTTTTTCTAAGTTTGTAATAGTATGAAAAAGTTTAAATAGAAAGAGAAGTATATATTCAATAGAGTTAATAACATAACTCTAAAACTGACCTAACAGAGTTTCTTGGGGGTAATTTATATTATATATATATATATATATATATATATATATATATATATAATTTTAATATAAATTTATATATAATTTTTTAACATTTCTTTTTTATTCTTTCTTAGAATTCATATCACTCTACTTACATTATTCAAGTGTTCTTAAATTTTATCTACTCTTTTTTTATTAGGCCCCATAGCATATTAATTACAGTTGTTCTAAAGTCCTGGCCTGATAATTCCTATATCCTCATCATATCTGAATCTGGTTTGCTTTCTCACTTCAAACTACGGATTTGTCTTTTAGTATATCTTGCAATTTTTTTGTGGAAAGCCAAATATAGTGTATGAGTAAGAGAAATTCTGGTGAAAGCTTTTTAGTGATGAGGTGATAGGGTTTGGGGGGAGGAGAAGCATGCTGTGGTTCTCTGGTTGGATTTCAGTTTGGGTGAGCCTGTGCTCTTGGGCAGTGAGCTTCCTGAGTGCTTCTCTGCATGCTGCCCCCTCTTAAGTGGGACAGGATGGATAGAGGAGCCTGGAGTTAGATATTTCCTTTCCCCCAAGTTACTTAGGTTATGGAACTCCAAAAGGTTGGGTTCTGGCAAAATAGTTTCTCTTAAAGACAGTGCTTATTTAAGGCAAATATGTACCAGAATGATTACTTTTCTCTTCTCCTTACTAGAAGCACAAAGAAATTTTCTCCACATTTACTATAAGAACCTAGTGGAAACCCTGGAGGTAAAAGGGACAAGTGTCCTGCCTGCCCTGGGCTTCTCTGGATTCTTTGGCTCAGACAGGCCCACACCTAACCTCTAGCGATTGAAGAATTACAGTTTAGATTTTCCTGTCCTGGTACTGATTTCCCCAGAGGTTTCTGCTTACGGATTTCTGCTCTAGTGGATTCCTGCACCTGTCTCTCCCTCTGATTTGGAGATCAGTGGTTTGCCCTGTCATCTCACTTTTCATGGATCTAAGAAGAGTTTCTGATTTTCATTTGTTTATCAGTCTTTCTCTTGATATAACAATGAAGTGTTAACTTTAAGCTCCCTCCAAAAGTTAAGAGGACACTAGATTTTTTCTACAGCTGAGACTGATGTGGAAGAAGTAGATGTTCTTACCTGAAGTTAATGTCATCATTTGCAAGAGAATCAAGCACATATAGTATCCAGAAAAGTAGGAGGATGTAGGCTCCATCATATCTGGAAAAAAAAAAGACTGGAATAAGGTCACAAATTGTGAGATATAATGTAGAGATTGCATGAATATATAAGATTTAATCGAGAGTATAAAGAAAGATGACCTCAGACTCTTTCCTCTTACAAATTGACCTTTCTCAGTGCTCAATAAAATAACCATGTTCCCTCACATTGTTCTGATCAAGAGAGGGAATGAATATGGGAATCACAAAGGCACAGGAGCCAAAACGTGCATTGATAACGTAAGAAGAGTGTTTTGGGATTCATAAGTTTGAACGTTGAAACCAAATTTGGTTGAACTAAAACACCTTGTTAAAAGTTCTATATGTTACTTCTAACAAATGAAACATGGCTAAAAGGTTTTAACTAGTAAAATTTAATGGTCAAACTTGCACTTTATAAATATGGAAGTGGTTTTCTGATTGAGTGGCTGAGTGTTAGAACAAGCAGCACTTGCATCATTACATAAGAAACAAACTGGACAAATTGCAAATTGGTGACTTTTCTCAACTCATAAGAGAAGTAATGTTAAGGGCAAATGCTTAATGTGAAGTTGGGAAAGAAAAGTGACTGCAAGATAAAACACAACTTAAGATTTGCTAACTTTGGAAAGAGTCTGAAGGATGTCACATAAACCCACAATAAGATTTACTTAGAACCTTTAAACAAATTGCTAGAGTTTGAATGTATGCTAATGTATGAGTATTAGAAACTTTGGGAGGAGCAAATATAAGTGTTCTTTTGCAGATCTTTACTTCAGGAACTCAGCTACGAAAATTCTGACCAACTTTTCTCCTGTTGCTGATTGGAGGGGAAAAATTAGGAATATATTGTTACTAGTTTCATAACTAGATACAAAGTATTATTTAAAATCCACCCTATATACATTCATCTTCCCCAAAACTGAAAGCTTAACATGACAGGGAAGATCAACAAAAATTTAGCCTCTGGGCACTTGTGTAAACTCACTGAAACTGGTAGAGAGGAACAGGGATAAAACCTTCTAGTTTTGAAGGGTTTCTTAAAACATTTAAGTTGCTATAACAAAATACTTGAGGTTGGGCTATTTGTAAAAAGAAAAGGAGATTTGTTTATCTAACAGTTCTGTAGGCCCAAGAATATAGCACCAGCATCTTTTTAGCTCCGTGGAGAAACTTGTGGTCGAGAGCATCACATGGTGGGAGTCTGTGCAAAAGACAGATGTTCCCCAAGAGGGAAACTAGTTAAATGAAGGAGGGATACATTCTTAAATTTAAAAAGAAGAGAGGTTTTCTTTTCCTTACCAGTTTATTAATATGTAAGAAATATTTAATGTTTGAACAGAATAACCTATAGAGATGAGGAAGGTGCATCTACACTAAAAAAAAAGAAGAAGAAAAAGAAAAAGAAGAGCATCTTTAGCAGAATAAATTTAGATAAAATATGGATTGTTACTTGTTTTAATTGCTCCAAAAGATAACTAATTGTCTAATGCAAAGATAGTAAAAATATAATGAGATTTATAGCTTCTGTGAAAGCAAACTAATTGAGGATTAAAGGCACAAAAGATAGGGAAAAATTAAGAATATATTGTTACCAGTTTCTAGATACAAATTATTAAAGTACTTTATGAAGATGGATTTAGATAATTCAAAATGTATATTCTAAACCCTAGGACAAAAACCACTGAAATACTTTTTTGGGGGGAAGGGACTCAGGAGATTGAATTTAGGGGCATCAACCACTGAGACACATCCCCAGCCCAATTTGTATTTTTTTAAATTTAGAGACAGGGTCTTGCTGAGTTGCATAGCATCTTGCTTTGCTAAGGCTGGCTTTGAAATCTCAATCCTCTTGTTTTAAAAGGTAAAAAATAAATCAATAAAGGAAATAAAGTGAACTATTAAAATTTCTCAATTAAATCCCATAAAGGGTGAAATGCAAAATAAAGAAAAAAATAAAAAATGCACAAATATAAACAGGGATCAGGGTGTGTTTCCATCCAACTCTGTCAACAAACATTTAAAATGGCAATGATCTAAAAAGACAAGTTAAAAGTACAGATTATCAAATTGAACAAAGCAAGACCAATTTGATGCTGGCTTCAAGAAAACCAATTAAATATAAACACATAGAGGAATTAAAAGAAAAGAATCGAGAAAGATATGCCATGAAAACTCCAAAGAAAAAGAAAACTGGAGTCCTTATATTAGTTCCAGATGAAGTCGTTTTTCGATCAGGAAAGATGATTAGAGATAGAGACATCACATAATGATAAAGGGGCCAGTAGTCCAGGGACAATCATAAATGCATATGTGTAAGACAACAGAGCTTCAACAATATGTAAGGTAAGTAATGATAGATCCCAAAGGGAAACTAGTCATATTGACAATCAGTACTGATGATTTTAACACTCTATTTTGGTAACTGATAGAACAAATAGGCAGAATATCAATAAGAAAGGAGGAAATGTATATCAATTAAATTAACCTAATTGAAAGATGTGGAATACACTCCAACCTGTAGGAGAATATACATTCTTCACAAGCATACATAAATTGTAAACCAAGGTGGATTAAATTCTAAACTATAAAACAAAACAATCCTTAAATCATTTCAAATATTTGAAATCATTAAAAGTATGGTCTTAAACCATATGGTGCTCAGCTAGAAATCAGAGCAGAAAGATATCTGGATAATCCCCCAATATTTGGAATTACACAGCATATGTCCTAAATACAGAAAAAAATAATTATAAAAATGAAGCAGAATTAATAAAGTTGACAACAGGAAAGCAATAGAAAAAAATGAAATGAAATTCTCTCTTAAAAGAGCAGTTAAAATTGATAAGCCTCAAGCCATGCTAAAGCAAATTAGATGATACAAATCAACTATTTCAGAAATGAAAGAGAGGATATCATTACTAATTCCACAGAAACTAGGGGAAATGATACACAACTCTATGAATATAAGATAGGCAACTTATGAATTGAACCAATTGTTTTCATGAATAAACTACCAAATCTCCATCAAGAAGAAAAAGACATTCTGAGCAGCCCAACATGTATTGAGAAAATTTGTAGCTGATAAATGTGAGGAAAAAAAGTCTCCAGGACTGAAAAAAAAATTGCAGATGAATTGAAACTAACTCTACAGAATATTTGCAGAATAAATGAAATATAGGGAAGATTTCACAGATCACTTTATGTGATCTAAATTACCCTGATATTAACACACAATGATAATTTAAAAGAAAAATAAGGCAACATAGTGATATCCCCCATAAAGATAGATGTAAAAACTAAATATTGCCAAATTAACTCTAGCAATATATCAAAATAATACTATATTGTGAAAAAGTGAATTCAGGCTGGTTCAACCTGGTTGTCAATGTAGAACATTCCAGTGGGCATACAAAAAAAAATCTCTTAGAACTAATTAGTGAGCCACCAAGGTTGAAATTTATAGGTCAATATTCAAAGGCCAATTTCCTTCTCTTTATAAACCATGACCATCTGGAGTTTGAAAATTTTTAAATGCTATTTATAATAGTATCAAAAATGAAGCAATGAGATAAAAATTTAACAAAATATATTCCAGTTCTATATGCTGAAAACTACAAAACTGTGTTGAAAGAAAATAAAGCTTAAGTTGGAGAGCCAAACCTTGTTCCCAGTTGTTATGATATGAATGTTTGTGGTCTCCCAAATTCTTGAAATTTAATTTCTATTGTGACAATGTTAAGAGGGACCTTAAAAATGTGATTAGACCTTGCGGGCTCTACTGTCATGAATTCATGCCATTATTATTGAAGTGGGTTTATTATCATGGGCGTGAATTTCTTATAAAAGGACAAATTTGGCCTGTTTTGGCATCTGTCTCTTGCTTTCTGCCAGGGGATCATACCACACAAGCTCTTGACAGAAGTTGATCTTGGACTTTACAGCTTCCAGAAACAAATTTTGGTTGTTTATAAATTACTCAGACTGTTTATTGTGTTACAGTAGCACAGGATGGTCCAAGACCACAGAACAGTTTTTGGTCAATATCTAGAATTTTGGGGATGGGAATGTGGCTCAAGTGGTAGCACGCTCGCCTGGCATGCACAGGGCTCTGGGTTCAATCCTCAGCACCACATAAAATAAAATAAAGATGTGTCCACTGAAAACTAAAAAATAAATATTAAAAAATCGAAGGAGAGAACATGACGGCAGGTGCAGAGGGATCAATCCTGTGACCTCCTCGGCTACCCCGGCAAAGAGAGACTTCAGTCTGACTGAATGCTGTCTGCTCAGGAACATCTGGCAATGCTGGGCTGAAGTGGATCTTGGGCGAGCAGCTTGAGCTTCACAGAGGCCCCAGCAAACTCGGTGCCGGTGAATTCAGGCTGCCCCCAGTGCAGAGTTGTGCAGAGTTACTGACTGATTGATTGGCTTCCCGCTGCCAAACCGCCACGACTCGGTGCTACAGAGACCCTCCAGCAGAATAGAGAAACAATCTTCGGTTCTCTTGTGGATCTTTTGAGGTGGTGCCAACCGAGCCTCCACGGGCCAGCGGGCCGAGAGCTGAACTGGGACCTGAGACAGACCACCAGACTCACCCTTCCCACCTGACACGGTAGAGAGAAGGGCGTCCACCTGGCAGAGAACTGACATCACCAGAGTTCTGTGGATGGGATCGCTCTGCATCGAGACCAGCGACCGCAGGTGTGTGACCCTCGACCCCCCCTCTCCACACAGCTGGGAAATCTCAAGGGCCCCTCCCCAGCTCTCCATGAGAGTGATTGTTGGACAGAGGGAGTCAGGAGGGACGTCTGGCTCCCACCAGCACTGACAACCGAGGCCTCTTTCGCCAGCTCCCGGGGGCATGGCTACCGGAGGGAATCAGGCAAAATAAGCTGAGGGACCCCAGCCCTGTGCATCACAACCTTGGGGTCTGGGTGAATGGAAAACAGAGAGAGTGCCCAGTCGTTCAAGAAAATAGGGCACCCAGGGGGCTGCAGTCCAGGCGTGTAGCTAGTTCTGTGGAGAACGCCACCGGTGAGTGGGGCCTGGCTCGAGGAGAAGTGGGGAGGTGGCTGGAGACCAGGAAAGGCCCTGGGCGACCAGGATTGGAGAACTTCCCAGTGGGGGAGGAAGAGCCGCCTCACAGGGATTGTTTCCTGCGTATTGAGTGAAGCTTGGCTCAGTGGGCACAGCTCCACCTACTGGAAGAGAAGTTAATCCAACTTTAAGACTGCATTTATCTTTTTTTTTTTTCATTTCTTTTCAATTTTTCCCCTTTTCTTGTATTCTACCTATTTCCTCATTTCTCTCATTCTTTTTAATGACTTCTTCCTTCCCCTTCTCCTACCTTTCCCCCCAAGCATTACGACTCTGTTCAGATGTAATTTATTAAATGCATATAGGTAAAAGTTCTGAGGCGATCTCTAGTGCTCCCAAGTCCCTAGCTACCCCCAAATACTCCGGTCCATTCTCCTGTTAATATCCCCCTTCAATAGAGCAATCTTCCAAGGTTACCAAAATATACCAACCCCTATACCATCACATCACCCGACCTAAACATAAAGTCCCTAGACCAAACCACAGATCGCTATACGCCATCAGAATCCGTTCGCATTTTGTAAAAAGAATGAATTTGCTTTAAAGTACAAGAAAACTCAACCTCTCTAGACATAGTCTCCCATCATAAAGGAGAGATCCTGGAGATATACAAAACTAAATAAATTTATAGGAGTAAACAGTAACACAGCAGTCAAACAGAGTCAGAATTAACGTGAGCATCATGAAAAAACAAGGAAGAAAAGGAGTACAAACAATGCAGAACAGCCTAAATCTACAGGAGAACCCAGAGGCATTAGAAAAATGGTCAGATAAAGAACTCAAGGAACACCTGACTCAGATGGAATGGAATCTTTTTTATTTTCATAGCTCATTGATTATTTATTCACATTTCACATTCACCAGGGTGTCTTCTGTGGTTAATAAAGTTTTATTTTTTATTAAAAGTTTTGCCACAATATTCTTATTTGTAGGGCCATTCTCCAGTGTGAGTTCTTCTATGGTGAATAAGGCCTATTTTATTGCTAAAAGCTTTCCCACATTTTTTACATTTGTAGGGATTCTCTCGAGTGTGAGTTTTGCTGTGGCAAATAAGGTGTTATTTTCGACTGAAAACTTTGCCACAATCTTTACATTTGTAGGGCTTCTCTCCAGTATAAATTCTCTGGTGGTGAACAAGGCCTGATTTTTTATATGATTTCTGGTGTTCACTCTCACTTGTAGTTTTCCATATTTTGTTTTGTGGTAAATAGTCAAGATCACAACTTCTATATTTCCCACTCATCTCTTTCTGAAATATATGTTTTATGCCCTTCTCTGGTGAATCTTCTTGGGTATTATGAGAAGTCATGGCCAGGAAGGCAAAGTTTCTATAGTTCTCTAACATCACGTCTTTATATAAGTTTTTCTGAGCAGGCTGAAGGCATTCCCACTCTTCTTCAGTAAAATCAATGGCTATATCCCTGAATGTTAACAGTACCTCTAAAAGCTCTAAGAGAAGATTTTATTATTATTTTTGTATTTTCTCACATCTAATGGCTTCTGGTATTCCTTGTTTGTGACCATAAATGCTTCTCTTCTGTGTTCATGGGGCATTTCCTGGCTTTCAGGGTTCTCAGCGTTCTCCCTGTGATTTTTTCCAGATTCTGCATAGCACAGACACCTGGGCTCCGGATCCAGGACAGAAGCCTACAAAAAGATTGAAAAAATGGGAATGGAATCCTAAAGAGGTCATTAGGCAACAAATGCAAACAATGAAAGAACACATTAAAAATGAATTACATAAACAGATTCAAGAAGCAAAAAAATCAACTCTACCAGGAGATAGAGATTATTTTAAAAATCAAACAATAACCCTAGAAATGAAAGACATTATAAACCAAATTAAAAACTCAAACAAGAGTATCACTAGTAGAGTAGATCAAGTAGAAGTCAGAATGTCAAACAATGAATACAAAATATATCATCTTGAAAAGTGTCTAGTCAACTCAGAAAGGCTGGTAAGAAACCATGAGCAAAACATCCAAGAGATATGGGATAATATAAAAAACCAAACTTAAGAGTCATTTGGATAGAGGAAGGTATAGAGGTCCAAACCAAAAGAATGAGCATCTGTTGAATGAAATAATTTTAGAAAACTTTCTAGACATGAAAAATGAAACAGAAGTCCAAATCCTGGAAGCATACAGAACGCCGAGCATACAAAACCACAGTAGACCAACTCCAAGACACACTGTTATGAAGATATCCAAAATACAGAACAAAGAGAGAATATTAAAAGCTATAAGAGAAAGGAGGCAGATACATTCAGGGGTAAATCAATTAGGTTAACAGCTGATTTTTCATCACAGACGCTGAAAGCGAAAAGATCCAGGAACAACGTATTTCAAACACTGAAAGATAATGGGTGCCAACCAAGATTATTGTATCCAGCAAAATTAAGCTTCAGGTTCAACAATGAAATAAAAATCTTTCATGATAAACAAAAGTTAAAAGAATTCGCAGACAGAAAACCAGCACTGCAAAGCATGTGGGCAAAACACTACATGAAGAGGAAATGAAAAACAACAACCAAAACCAACAGTGGGAAGTGCCTCAGTAAAGCAAGGGGGGAAAAACTAATCAAAGAGGGAAAAACAAACCAAATTAAAAATAAATGAATAAATAAACAAACATGACTGGAAGTACAAACCATATATCAATAGTAACCCTAAACGTTAATGGCTTAAACTCACCAATAAAGCGACATAGGCTAGTAACCTGGATTAAAAAAACAGATCTAACAATATGCTGCCTTCAGGAGACTCATCTGATTGGAAAAGACATACATAGGCTGAAGGTGAAAGGTTGGGAAAAGTCATACCACACACACAGTCCTTGTAAGCAAGCAGGGGGGGCCAAACTCATATCAAATAAAATTGACTTCAACCCTAAGTTAATCAAAAGGGATAAGGAAGGACACTATATACTGTTAAAGGGAACCATTAACCAACAAGACATAACCATTATCAATATTTATGCACCAAACAATGGTGCTGCTATATTCATAAAACAAACTCTCTTCAAGTTCAAGAGTCAAATAGACCACAACGCAATAATTATGGGTGACTTCAACATACCTCTTTCACCATTGGACAGATCCTACAAACAAAAGTTGAATAAAGAAACTATAGAACTCAATAACACAATTAATAACCTAGACTTAACCGACATATATAGAATATATGAACCATCATCAAGCGGATATACTTTTTTCTCAGCAGCACATGGATCCTTCTCAAAAATAGACCATATATTATGTCATAGGGCAACCCTTAGAAATTATAAAGGAGTAGAGAAAATACCATACATCTTATCTGATCATAATGGAATGAAACTGGAAATCAACGATAAAAGAAGAAAGGAAAAATCCTGCATCACTTGGAAAATGAACAATATGTTACTGAATGATCAATGGGTTACAGAAGACATCAAGGAGGAAATAAAAAAATTCTTAGAGATAAATGAAAACACAGACACAACATATCTGAATCTATGGGACACAATGAAAGCAGTTTTAAGAGGGAAATTCATTGCCTGGAGTTCATTCCTCAAAAAAAAAAAAAAAAAGAAAAAAGAAAAAAAGAAAAAACAACAACAAAAAAAATGATCTCACACTTCATCTCAAAACCCTAGAAAAGAAGAGCAAAACAACAGCAAAGGTAGCAGAAGGCAAGAAATAATTTATATCAGAGCTGAAATCAATGAAATCGAAACAAAAGAAACAATTGAAAAAGTTGACAAAACTAGAAGTTGGTTCTTTGAAAAAATAAATAAGATCGACAGACCTTTAGCCATGTTAATGAAGAGAAGAAGAGAGAGAACTCAAATTACTAGCATAAAGGATGAAAAAGGCAATATCACAACAGACACTACATAAATACAGAAGATAATTAGACATTATTTTGAAAACCTATATTCCAATAAAATGGAAGACAGTGAAGACATCAATAAATTTCTTAAGTCATATGATTTGCCCACATTGAGTCAGGAGGATATACACAACTTAAACAGACCAATATCAAGGGAGGAAATAGAAGAAGCCATCAAAAGACTACCAACCAAGAAAAGCCCAGGACCGGATGGGTATACAGCAGAGTTTTACAAAACCTTTAAAGAAGAACTAATACCAATACTTTTCAAGTTATTTCAGGAAATAGAAAAAGAGGGAGCTCTTCCAAATTCATTCTACGAAGCCAACATCACCCTGATTCCAAAATCAGACAAGACACTTCAAAGAAAGAAAACTACAGATCAATATCTCTAATGAACCTAGAAGCAAAAATCCTCAATAAAATTCTGGCAAATCGGATACAAAAATATCAAAAAAAATTGTGCACCATGATCAAGTAGGATTCATCCCTGGGATGCAAGGCTGGTTCAATATACAGAAATCAATAAATGTTATTCACCACATCAATAGACTTAAAGATAAGAACCATATAATCATCTGGATAGACACAGAAAAAGCATTCGACAAAGTACAGCATCCCTTTATGTTCAAAACACTAGAAAAACTAGGAATAACAGGAACTTACCTCAACATTGTAAAAGCTATCTATGCTAAGCCTCAGGCTACGATCATTCTGAATGGAGAAAAATTGAAGGCATTCCCTCTAAAATCTGGAACAAGACAGGAATGCCCTCTCTCACCACTTCTATTCAACATAGTTCTTGAAACACTGGCCAGAGCAATTAGATGAAAAAAATTAAAGGCATAAAGACAGGAAAAGAAGAACTTAAATTGGCACTATTTGCAGATGACATTATCCTATACCTAGAAGACCCAAAAAGTTCTACAAAGAAACTTCTAGAGCTAGTAAATGAATTCAGCAAAGTGGCAGGATATAAAATCAACATGCATAAATCAAAGGCATTCCTGAATATCAGTGACAAATCCTCTGAAATGGAAATGAAGACAACCACCCCATTCACAATATCCTCAAAAAAAAAAAAAATACTTGGGAATCAACCTAACAAAAGAGGTGAAAGACTTATACAATGAAAACTACAGAACCCTAAAGAGAGAAATAGAAGATCTTAGAAGATGGAAAGATATACCCCGTTCTTGAATAGACGGAACTAACATCATCAAAACGGCAATATTACAAAAAGTACTCTATAGGTTTAATGAATATCAATCAAAATCCCAATGGCATTTCTTGTAGAAATAGATAAAGCAATCATGAAATTCATCTGGAAAAATAAAAGACCCAGAATAGCAAAAGCAATTCTAAGCAGGAAGAGTGAAACAGGTGGTATAGTGATGCCAGACTTTACACTATACTACAGAGCAATAGTAACAAAAAAAAAAAAAAAAACCAGCATGGTACTGGTACCAAAACAGGCGGGTGGACCAATGGTACAGAATAGAGGGCACAGAGACCAATCCACAAAAGGTGCTAAAAGCATGCAATGGAGAAAGGATAGCATCTTCAACAAATGGTGGGGGGAAAACTGGAAATTCATATGCAACAAAATGAAACTGAATCCCTTTCTCTCACCATGCACAAAAGTTAACTCAAAATGGATCAAGGAGCTAGGGATCAAACCAGAAACTCTGCATTTGATAGAAGAAAAAGTTGGCTCTAATCTCCATCTCCTGGGGTCGGGCTACAAATTCCTTAATAGGACACCTATAGCACAAGAGTTAAAATCAAGAATCAACAAATGGGACATACTCAAAATAAAAAAGTTTTTTTCTCAGCAAGAGAAACAATAAGAGAGGTAAATAGGGAGCCTACATCCTGGGAAAAAATTTTTACTCCTCACACTTCAGATAGAGCCCTAATATCCAGAGTATACAAGAACTAAAAAAATAAACAATAAGAAAACAAATAAACCAATCAACAAATGGGCCAAGGACCTGAACAGACACTTCTCAGAGAAGGATATAAAATTAATCAACAAATACATGAAAAAATGCTCACCATCCCTAGCAATCAGAGAAATACAAATTAAAACCACTCTAAGATACCATCTCACTCCAGTAAGAATGGCAGCCATTATGAAGTCAAACAACAAGTGCTGGTGAGGATGTGGGGAAAAGGGTACACTTATACATTCCTGGTTGGACTGCAAATTGGTGAAGCCAATCTGGAAAGCAGTATGGAGGTTCCTTGGAAATCTGAGAATGGAATGACCATTCGACCCAGCTATTCCCCTTCTCGGACTATTCCCCAAAGACCTAAAAAGTGCTTACTGTTGGGATACAGCTACATCAATGTTCATAGCAGCACAATTCACAATAGCTAGAATGTGGAACCAACCTAGATGCCCATCAATAGATGAATGGATTAAAAAAAATGTGGCATTTAAACACAATGGAATATTACTCTGCACTAAATAATAACAAAATCATGGCATTTGCAGGGAAATGGATGGAATTAGAGCAGATTATGCTAAGTGAAGCTAACCAATCACTAGAAAACAAATGCTGAATGTCTTATTTGATATAAGGAGGGCAACTCAAAACAGAGCGGGGAGGAAGAGCATGAGAAGATTACCATTAAACAGGGACAAGAGGTGGGAGGGAAAGGGAGAGAGAAGGGGAATTGCATGGAAATGGAAGGAGACCCTCATTGTTACATATAAGAGGAAATTACATATAAGAGGATGTGAGGGGAAAGGGAAAAACATAAAGAGAGAAATGAATTACAGTAGATGGGGTAGAGAGAGGTGATGGGAGGGGAGGGGAGGGGAGGGGGAATAGGAAGAGGATAGGAAAGGCAGCAGAATACAACAGACACTAGTATGGCAGTATGTATAAAAGTGTATGTTGTAACCAATGTGATCCTGAAATCTGTACACGTGGTAAAAATGGGAGTGCATAACCCACTTGAATCAAATGTATGAAATATGATATGTCAAGAGCATTGTAATGTTTTGAGCAACTAATAAAAAATTATCTCTCAAAAAATTAAGTTTTTAAAAAAAATCTGTATGTAAAAACAAGACTAGAATAGCCAGAACAATTCTGAAAAAGCAGAATGAAGTTGGAGGAAATCTAAAACCCAATTTCAAGACTTACATTAATCAAGATAATATGAAATTGGCAGAAGAATAGATAAATACCTAAATGGTACAGAATAAGAACAGAGAAATGGATCCACATGGACCAAGATAACTTATTTTTGTTTATTGCAGAAGGAAATCAATGTGAAGAGGACAATCTTTTGAAAATATGATACTGGAAAAATTTAAGCATTCATATGCAATAAGGGAATAATATAAGTTTTGCAACTTATAACAAAAAACATCTTAAAATGAATCATAGATTCTATAGATATTTTATAGATACCTATAAAATTTCAGGACGAAAACAAGAAAATCATCATAACCTTGTAAGGCAAAAAGTTCTTAGACATTAACACTAAAAGAATAACCCATAACAATTTGAAAAAATGGATCTCATAAATTACTCATTGTTTATTCAAAATCCAAATTTAACTGGGCATCCTATATTTTGTCTAGTAACTATGTTAAAGTCAGAAACACATGAGTTGGTTCACAGGGTCTGTAAGTCAAATAAACCCACTAACACACACAACCACCAAAGTGTTTCAAACAATACACATCTTAAAGGGAAATGTCGGGCTTTATGTATTTAAATCATAACCATGTGTGCTAGAAAAAAATGAGTCAAGATCTGAAGAAAGAAATTCCTGTGGTCCTGGACACTAACAAAAATCTCTCTACTACTGAATAAAAATGATAGGCCTACTTGGCACTTATACAGTCAAAATGAAAATATTTAAAGAAATGGTCATTTGTATATTATTACTTTACATATCTAACAAATATAAGAAACAAGTGTCAGCAATACTTCCCCATTAGAGGATTCACATGGGTGTAGATAAGTTGGCATACCACCTAGAAAAGCAGGTCAAATTTTCACAAGAGAGATAATCTCTAAATGATTGATAGGTATTCTGGTATCTCCCTCCATTGACACATATATGTATTCAGAATCTGTAACCCAAATCTTGAATCTATGAAAGATATTCATTTTTGAAAACAAACTATAAGAATGATAAGAGTACAAGAAGTCTTGAACATATATATTCACAGTAGCCTTATTTGTAAAAGACAAAATAGTTGGAAATAATTCAGAATTTCATCGACAGGTGAATGGATGAACAAGTTGTGATCATCCATACAATCTAATATGTATAGCAATAAAAAGGGCTGCACTATTTTTATACACAGCACACATGAATCTCAACAGAATTATACTAAATTAAAGGAGTCAGACAAATAATAGTATGATACACATGGTATGGTATCACATATATACAATTCTAGAAAATACAAATAATCTTCCTGAAAGCAAATCAATGGTTGCCTGGGGACAGGAGGAAGGAAAGAAAAGAGAATTTACTAAAGTACATGATGACATTTTTGAGAGTCATGGATGTGTGAATTATACTGACTTACAGGGGTAATTTCATGGGTGCATACATACATAAAATCTAACAAATTATTCTTAAATATAATGCAATTTGCTGTATTTAAATCATGCCTCAATTAGCTTTTTAAGTCTACTTTTAAAAATACCATTTAAAATGTTAGTAATAACTTTTAGTGGATATTTACATTTAATAACTGAACCATCTACATTTCAGGAGAGAATTCTTAGTAATTAGGACATCCACATGCTGACTATCAAGTCTAAAACATTGATTCCACTCTTCTTTTTTTGAGATCTTAAAAAAAGAGACTGGGTAAGTGGAATAATTTCTTGAATTCAGGGAAGGAGAGAACATTTTCAGCAATCTGAATAATGAAATTTGGAAGCAGATCCTCTCCCTTGAAACAGTTCATTGCCGGTTAGCTTTCTAAGTCCCCAGATATCATTATCCTGTGATAATTGTTGAGATCTTACAGAGTTAGAACTAAAGAAGGTCCTAAGCTAGACTTCAGGATGCAGGAAATATCCTTGTCCCCAACCACCATCTGTAAGCTGATCACTTACTTGAGCTCCAGAGAACAGAGAAAAATTTTTCCAGGTCTTTATCTCGTTGCCTCAGTGCCTGTAAGTAGTTCAGCAATGCTGCTGTACCAGCAATAGACACCTCCTCTAAAGTCCAAGCTTGCACTTTGTTTACCAGAGCTTACACCTATTATGTGCCAGCTGAATATTTCTTCCTACTAATCCAAAATCATTAGCTTTTCACAGAGAAAACAGCAAACCTTCTGCTTTATGCACTATAAAATCTCATATGCTCAAATACATATGCAGCTTACCTTTGCATCACTTGAAAGATCTCTGTGTTCTGTGTGCAGCAGACCTGCTCCTACATGACATTCCCCGAACTGAGGTGATACTTGAGCCAAGGTATGTTACTTCATATATTTCCCCTTGTAACTTTCCCTGACATCATGCTACTGCTGGGAAGATTTAGGGGAATTACTTTTCTTATTAATAGTCATGCCCTGCAAATTACCCACATAAATATCATTTAGAATTTTCTTTTTCTCATTCCCAACCCTATTGAATATCATCTTTTTAAATTCCCAATATCAGTACTGTTTTCTTCCTGAAATTTACACTATATTCAACTTTTTAAAAAGTACAGGGAAAGCACTTGGAAACAATCTAAATAATAAAAAATTTTAATAATTTTTAAGACTGACTTTTAACTAGATAATATTTTTTTTAATTAGAGGAAACTAGTCAAAGCTTAGGCACCATATTTTGGAAATTGTTTATCTATATGAAATTTTTAAAGAATGTATTCTAAAAGGGGCATGGAGAGAGGCCATAACTACCAGAAAATGCAGATATAAAATGCAGGTCAAAATGTATAAGCTAAGAAGAAGAGGACCACAGACAAATTCCTGAACTCTCCTTATCTTATAGAACACTGAGCTTAATCCAGACACAGCTGGGCTGTTCACTGTGGGTCCCCTGCTACTCTAATGCCCTGTGTATTTAGGGGATCAAAAGAAACACTTATGTGACTCTAAAACAAAGATAACTCCGCTATTGGTTGTAGCCTGTTCTGTTGAGCTAACTCAGACCTATTGAGCCATCTCTGCTAAACTAAATGAAAGGAGCTAGAAAACAGAGCCACACCTACCTTTTCTTTATGAAAACTGGCACTTGAGGGATTGACACATTTTTCTTTCCATTGCTGGTCACTTCCTGGGGGGAAAATGAAATATTATTTGGGGCAAGTATCCATGTTTGTGACAAGAGAAAGAATTCCTTACTCCATGCCTCAAGGCCCTACCTACATTCAAGGATGGGGCCATTTAACGTTGACAGAGTTCCATCACTTCCCCTTGGAATTTAACAGGACTAAATTATTCTGGGATCAGTATAATTTGCTTCCACAGATTAACCAAAGTTGATATCCTTTCATTCACATAAATTTTTGAGCTACTTAATGGTTTCCAGCTAAGTAAACTTGCTAGAATTTTTATTGAACCAAAACTAATATATTGAGACTTCAGCCCACAATCCTAAGTGTTGCTCAACTTATTTAACTTGTCTTTAATTTACGTGATTACTAGCAAGGATAATAAGTTCTTGTTAGACATTAGGGACTTCCCTTTCTGAATATCACATAGTAAACATTTGACTTAGTTGAGGCATCTGGGAAACTGACTCCAAGTTGTAGAATTGTGTGTAGGGTTAGTTTGATGGGGGCATTTCCTCAGGATTAACATCAAGGGTCAAGTGAAAGAAGTAGGATTTAGCAGGAAGAATTCTTGAATCGTAATGGAGTCACAACAAAGGTTAATCCTGCAAGAAGCTAGAATTGTCCGCCAGGGTTGTTGGGCCTTAAGGCAAGGGTGCCAGGCCTTTATTCTACCACAATAACCAGTCATTGGTATAAGCTGCCTTTGTGCATGAAGAGGGTACGAGAATAATGATGAGGGAGCTTGCCTTGGCTGAAGACAGTTTCCAGAGAGACACTTGGCTGAGAAATTGTAACTTCCAATTCTCCCAGCAACATAGGGGATGGGTGTCTCAGAACTAAAAGGATAGCTGGGTAGTTTAACACAATGTTAAAAATATTACAAATATGTATGTATGTATATGTATATATGTGTTTGTGTGTGTGTGTGTGTGTATATATATATATATCCCTTCCTCCCTGGCTCTGCTTCCCTGCCACCATGAACTGAGCAGCTTACCTCCACAAGCGCTTTTTCCATATTGTTCCAATTCAGCCCCAGAGCATGGGAGTCCTTTGACAATGAACTGAACCTCTGACACTATAAGCCAAAATGAGCTTTTCCTCCTTTAAGTTGTTCCTGTTGAATATTCTGGTCACAGCAATGAAAAGTTGACTCTTATGATTTAGATTAGGTGTTCCTCAAAAGCTCAATGAGACAATGGGAGAAAGTTTAGTGATGAAATGATTGGGTTATAAAAAGTTTGACCTAATCAGTGCATTAATCTCCTGAAAGGGATTAACTCAGTAGTAACTATAGGCAGGTGAGGGGCAAATAGAGGAGGTGGGTCGTTGGGAGCATGGCTTTGGGGTTTATATTTTGTTCTTATTGAGCAGAGCTCTTGCTCTCTATTGCTCTCTCTCTCTCTCTCTCTCTCTCTCTCTCTCTCTCTCTCTCTCTCTCTCTCTCTCTCTCTCTCCTTTCTGGGTGCCATTTTCCCAGCTGCTTTCCTCAGCCATGTCTTTCTGCCATGAAGTTCTGCCTCACTTCACATCCCAAGGAATGGAACCAACTCTCCATTGACTGAGACCCTTGAAGCTGTGGGCCCACAATCAAATTTTTTTCTCCTCTAAATTTGTTCTGCTTTTGGCCACAGCAGTGAAAAATCTAACTAAAGCATTGACAAACACAAATGGTATAGCCACCCTGGAAGATAGTAGAGCAGTCCCTCAAAAATTAAAAATAGAATAACTGTCTGATCTAGCAATCCCACTTCTGGGAATATATCAAGCAGAATTGAAAGCATGGTCTCAAGAAGACATTTTATCCATGTTCATAGTTTATAGAAGCTAATACCATGGAAACAACATATGTAGCCATCAATAGATGAATGGGTAAGCAAAATGTGATATAAACAGAGAATGGAATATCACTCCATCTTAAAAAGGAAGAAAATTCAGACATGCTGCAACATGGTTGAATTGTAAGGACATTGTGCAAAATGAAATGAGTCATTTGCGCAAAGATAAATATTGCATAATTCCATTTATATGTGGTTTCTAGAGTACTCAAATTCATGGAGACAGAAAGCATAATGGTAGTTTCCAGGAGCTTGTAGGAAGAAGAAATGGGAAATTATTTAATGGGTAAAACGTTTCACGTTTGGAAGATGAAGTTATTTAGATGGTTGGTGGTGATATTTGCACAATAATGTGAATATAACTGATACTACTAAGATACAGAGTTTAAAATGGTAAATACAGTACAATTTGTATTATGTGTATTTTACCAAAAGAAGAGGAAGAAGAAGGGGAAGGGAGGAAGAGCAAGAAAAGGAGAAGAAGAAGAAGAGGAGGAGGAAGAGGAGGAGGATTTAGGAAGAGGAGAGTTCAGACTTTAGTGTGGCCTAGGTTAACATATGAAAATTGGCTTTGATTTTCAAAGCAAATTTAAATTCTCATTGAGTAAATAAAACTATGAAGATAACTCTAACAACAGAAAGTGATGCTCACATTAATGTCATCTCCCCATTCCTTTTATCATTTTCATCTGCTCTGACCAACCTCAATAGATAAACTCATTAGTCTCTTGCTTGTCATTCATTCCATAGATTCTGATAGTCAAAATACATACATCAAAGTGTACAGGATTCCATGGTAGACCCATTTTATAAGTATTTCATATGGTCTTTGAGAGAATAAACATCACAATACACAACAAATACTTTCTGCTTCCTTAATTCCAAGGTTACACAACAGCAAAAACAGTGAAATCAGTATTCAAATCCAAGATCTGAGTGACTCTCTATCATATGCTATTTCCACAGTGCTTCACTTCCTTTGATAAGATCGTGCTTAAGATTCTCTTCTGATTTTCCCATAAATTCTATATTTTTATCCTTGGGAAACATGGCCTTTATATCTTTTGTCTTTTGAAAAATCAGTAGATGAATGGTGTGCTTGTGCACACATGCGCGCGCGCGCGCGCACACACACACACACACACACACACACACACACACACAGATTATCCAGCACACATTTTCTTATTTTGTATGTGTAATTTTTGTGTAGTAATTTTCTTCAAAATGAAGACATTACACTATTTATATATTGAGGGAAAGAAAGATTTATTCTTTATTTTAATGAGCCAACGCAGCACCTGATAAAATACAATCTACTAAACAGACTATAAACCTACATTTGCAAAACCAATCAGCACAAAATTGTACAATTATTGTTATCTATGAATAGCATTAGCAAACATGCCTGAAGAAAACCCAAAATCTATGTAAAATGAGAGAAAGAGTAGGACTTCGAGTCTAAAATTTGTTTTGGAAATTTCACCACATGATCAGAAACAAATTAATCTTTGAGTCTGTTTCCTTACCTCTGTGATGGGGGTGTAGCTACAAAATATACAGTCACACCTCTGTATGCATGAATGTATAAATCCCCAGGTTATTTTCTGGACCTGCTAAACAGGAATCTCAGAAAACGATAATGAACAAAAGTCAAATAATTTCTAAGGAAGCTGGGATACCCTAGAACAATGGATAAAACAATTCCTAAGAATGGGAAAATATGATACTGTAGGAAGATGATTACACAATGCTTCACCCACACTATTCAATTAAAAACTTAATAGTCAATTACAAGAGTTCTTTCTCCAACATTGTTGGCAGAAGTGTTGTTTATGTCTTGATACCAATGAATTAAATTCATCGGTTTTGTATTTTGTTCGTGTGTCCTCTAAGAGAATTTAAGAAAATCTGCACTCCTTTATACATTTATAGTAATACCTCAAGTTTTATATAGTTATAATAGTTAAAATAGTTATATAGTTAAAATAGTTATAAAAACCATATCATTTACTAATGCAAGGGTCAGATGAAAATTTGATAACATGGCTATAGCCACCACTGAGTGCCCAATCTGCTAGCAACAGAGACCAATACTGAACCCCAATATGGCACCATTCCTAAGAGTGATCAGCTAGTTGTTGGTGGAATGTTGACTACAATGAACTGCTTATATCATGGAAAGGAAAGTGCTTTGTCCTTACTGGAAGTCTCTCAGCCTGGATAAAAATAAATGCTTTTGTCATAACTACTATTTGTGCACTTACAGAATGCCTTGTCCATGTTATGGTATTTCAGTACTACTTCTGATCAAGAAATTTATTCCATAGGCAAAGAAGTATAATAATGGGCACATGTTCATGGAATTCACTGGTCTTACTATGTTCCCCACCATCCTAAAGCAGCTGGCTTGATAGACATGCAGAGGCCTTTCAAAGACTGAGTTATGCCATCTGGTTATGTCATAACTTCCAGGGCTGCACAAGAGACTGCATTTGTTCAGAATTAGCATCCAATGTATGGTACTTCTTTTCAAATAACCACAGTTCATGTCCAGGGATCAAGGAGTGGCATAGCTGAGTAACACCACTCATAGTGACACCACACATCATTACTCCGAGTTACCCACCTGTACATTTTATGCTTCCTTGTTTCCCTACCTTGATGCTCAGCAGACCTGTAGGTCTTAGTTCAAGAAGAAGGGACTCTACCAGAGGCACAACAGTGATTTCACTAACCTGTAATTTAAGACTGCCACCCAACCACTTCACGTTTCTAATGGGCAAAGAAGGGTATTATGATGTTTTGGGGTGATTGATCTGAATTACCAAGAGAACACAGAGTCACTACTGGAGATAAAGAAAAGTTCATATGGTATAGAAGAGATTCCTTAGGCATCTTTTAATAATACCCCATAATTATTGTCAATGGAAAACTAAACCAACCATGGAGGGTGGGGCAGGAGGGTAGAATGCAATGGAACTCTGTGGGAAGCAGCTCAGTCAGCTGCAGTCTGCAAAGGTGAAAACATGGGGCTGTTGACATAAAAACTGTGGAGTGTTTCAAGTGGCTGCATCAGTTGTTGCCTTCACCTATAGAAAATATAATTAAGGTCCTCTGCAAAGGAAGCTACTGGGGATCATGTGGCACCTACCTCATAGCAGGTACTGACAGCCCACATTTCTTCTTGGTTCACATTCTTCAGTTCTCAGCTATGCCTATTTCCCCAGTGATGTGGGTGGATGAAACCAAAACAGGTCCTTGAGGCAGTGCCCCAACAAGCTGTGGAAATTGGTTGCTCATCCTGCTCTCCTTTTTCCTGTAAACAGAATTTGCAGGCCAGGGAATTCCCTCTCAGTACTGGGTAGTGCTAGCATAGAGGATGGGTTTCTGCAAGCAAAATGAAACTGTCCCTTCTATCCTCGCTGCACAGTCATTCCTGGGACTTTTTATCCATTGTGTTGCAGCATCTTCTTAACTGAACTCATGAACTCTTTCAGGGCTATTTTCATTCATGGATAGCTGTCTACTAGGTTCTCCTCCTCTGCCATCTTGCTGACGTAATTTGGTGTTAGTTTCAAATACCTGAAACTCTCTGACAATTGTACTGAAACATAGAATGAGTTACTATATAACAGATATTAATCTGATTGTTATATAGTAAGACTTTCTTATTGAGGAACAGGCTTTACCAGGAGCATATGTATGATTTATCACAATTGTAGTGAGCTAGTGTAGACTCTTGAGGTAGGTAAACTCTTGGTTAGACGTAAACGTTCCTTGAAGGCATGCTGTAGCATCTTTTATGACAACGAAGTGGAAATCAGAGTTAAGATTGCTGCAATAATTAATGCTCATTCTTGAATGCTTAGATCATGCTGATGGGAGTGTCATGACTTCACATAATAAGCATCTGGTGATGTGAAGACAAAGTCACATTTTTACAAAACTGGGACTCACACTAGTGATGAGAGGAATAACTAGGCATCAAAAAAGGCCCATAAGAAGAACACATCTGGGAGAAGGGAAGACTGGATTAGAGGAAGGGTGCACTCCCCAGCAGTTCTTCAGCTCAAGATTTGCACACAGGAAGACTGGTCCTCTGAGATCAGTGACTAAGGGAATTCATTGAAATTCAGCATTGGATAACTAAATAATCATAGAGACACAGGAAGTCTGAAAATCTGAACATAAACTGACAAACAATACAGTGGTGAGGCACCGGCTTGGCTGGGAGTGGCCACATGAATGTTGCCAGCCCACTCCAGAGGGGAGGGGGAAGCACAGGCAGAAAGAGGAAAGTGTGGGAAGCAAAATGGGCTTAGGGAAATCTGTGGAATAGAGAGGGAGGCTGATCTTAACTGATACGGAGGTGGTAAGGAAAGTTGCTGAGTACAATGTGATCAAATTTGTTTGGGCAAATATTTTTTCACCTTTGCAGACTCCAGGCTCAAAGTCTGGCAGGAACCAGAGAGTTACAGCTGGGGGAGGCATTTTCAAGTGGCTGCCCAATAGTGAGCAGAAGTGAAAGACTGGTGGAAGTTACCAGCTTGACCCAGCAGTCAACTACATGGCATCCAGAATGTGCCTGGACCAGTGTAATTAAAACATGCAGAGAGGGTTGTGCCTAGAGCAATCCAGGCTGGGGACACCAAGGAGAGAAAGTCCCTTTAGTTGCTGGTGTCCTATACAAGCAACTGGTAGCTGGAACATGCTCGGAGATGATCAGCCATGCTCGGAGTGCTACACTGCAGATTTGATCCTGGGTAATTCACATCTGTTGTAGTGGAATATGGAAGGAGGGTAGATGTTTAGGACCTCACCTTAAAAGTGGGTTTTCTGGAAGCCCCTGAGACCCAGATGTTCAGCAAAGATCAGCATCTGCCCAGCAACAGGGGGGTGTGGATCAATCTCAACTACGCACATACAGAGTCCCCAAAGAGAGGCAAGACTAAACCCTAACTGCTGGAACTTCCAATTTAGAATTCTGCACCAGTCCTGCTAGGGGAGGACATTATTTATCAGCATTACCTGGTCCCTCCCATACTATACTGTGAAATGGAAAGCTAAGAGCCACTACAACCAGGTGTGGCTCCTGACCACATAACTGGCACATCAATGAAGAACAAAGAAGTAGGACTTAAGAACCCCTAGACTTTGACTCACAGTTTACAAATCTCATAAGTAAATTTTTTTAAAAAGCACAATAGCATAAACAGTGAACACCCATTCTTGCCAAAAGTTTTGACCACATCAGTGGAAACAAGCCTTTTATTTTTCATTAAGAATTTTTTTTCTATTCCCCCTTTTACTTTTTTCTAATATTATTTTATTTATTTATACATGATTTAAAATATCATGATATCCCATAAATAGATGCAATTTTATGTGTTGACTCCCCCCATTTTTTTTAAATTCTAATGATTTATGTGAATACTCTGTACTCAAGAAGGTGGAGATTGACTTCATACTCTTAACTACAGGCTGCTTGTAACAATTTTTCTGCAAAGTATAGTATAAACAGAGGAAGGAAGAGTAAATTTGCAATGGAGAAACCTGAAAAACACCATCACAGCCAGCTGATCAAAATTTACATCAACAGTGATATCACAGTGACACTGTAAACACTTGATAGGATATAATGAGAATGGCACATAACCTTGGTGATTGTCATAAACACAAACAAACATCAAGACCCTATTACCCTGGCCTAATCATGAGAAAAGAGTAAAATTTCAACTAAGGGACATACTACAAACTGCCTGACTCGTGCCTTCCAAAATGTAGGAGAGTCTGAGAAACTGTTAATTAAGAGGAGTCAAAATGACAGGAACATTAGATGTTCTGTGGATTCTTAAATGGGATCTTGGAACAGAAAAAAGAATACATCTTCTGTAAATGTACAGGTATTATAAAAAGTTTATGAAAAAAATAAATGATCAAGTTTCAACCTATAAAAGAGGAATAAACTACCAACACATACCATACCATGAATGACTACATAGTATCTGATTCCACTTATATAAATTTGTAGGAAAGGAAAACCTGTAAGGAGAGAAAGTAAGTTAGTTGGTATCAAGGTTGAACATGGGGATGGACTTCAAATAGGTGCAAGAGAATTTGGGGGGGGTATAAAATGTTTTTAAACTGTATGATTATTTTTATTGCACAAATCTATAGGTGTGCTAAAGTAATTGAAATGTGCCTTTTTAATGGGTCCTTTTTGTGGTATGGAACTTATACCTGAACAGAGATGTAACATACACCACAACAAAGCAGTGAGACATAAACATAACAAAAACAACGTAACCAGCAAGGGGGCAAATGGGAGATTAACTTTCTGAAAAATGTTGTAAAGGCAAAATATTACTTATTTATTACTTTTGTAAAACAAATCAGAACTAAATATAACCATGAAGAGACATGAAACCAACCCATATTGAAAGACATTCTACAACATGAGCAACCTATGCTTCTAAAAACTATGTGAAGAAAGACAAAGGAAAGCTGAGGGACTAACTTACAGATAGAAACGAGATTTAAAAACACCACCAACAAAATGTAATGTGTATTCTTAAAGTAAATCTCGAATAAGAGAAATAAATTTGAAACATTTAAAAGATATTATTGGGGCAACTGACAAAACTGAAATGTGAAATAGACACCATAGTATTGGATCAAGGTTTGAAATTCTAAATTTGATAACTGTCCCATGATCAAATATATGAGAATGCCCTTTTCTTTTTAAGAAGTTGGTACTAAAGTATGTAGGGTAAGGAAATAGTATGTCTGCAATTTGTCATCAAATGTCATTTAAATACTAGCTTTATTGCACATGAAAGCAATTGCATTTTTTCAAATTGAAGATTTGTGGCCACTCTATGGGGAGTATGTCTATCAGGGCCATTTTCCCAATAGCTCAGATAATCATTAGCATGTTTTCAGCAGCAAAGTATTTTTTACATTGAGGCATATACATTATTAGACATAATTCTATTGCACACACAATAAATTTCAATATTGTATAAATGTAGCTTTTATTTGTACTGAGAAA
This sequence comes from Ictidomys tridecemlineatus, assembly GCF_052094955.1. Classification (NCBI taxonomy): domain Eukaryota; kingdom Metazoa; phylum Chordata; class Mammalia; order Rodentia; family Sciuridae; genus Ictidomys; species Ictidomys tridecemlineatus. The sequence continues at coordinate 35,778,668 of NC_135487.1, forward strand.
CTATACATTTACTATAGACCGGAAACAATAGTATATTCATTTTGATGAAAATGACTTTATGACTAGTACTGATTGAGAAAACCTACTTTGTCTGATATTAATATAGCTACAACAATTTTCTTATGATTATTGTGGCAAGCAGAATATTACCCATGGACAAAGATGTTTGCATCTTCGATCTAAAATCTCAGTGTTACATTTTATTGTAAAAGGGACTTTGCAGATGGATAGAGAGAGAGAGAAAGAGTCAAAGAGCATACAAATGCTGTTTGACTTGCAATGGAAAGATATCCTAATAAATCCGTCAGTTATTGAAAACATCATAAGTTAAAATATATTTAATATGCTTAACCTACCAAACATGATGGTTTGCAACACAGCATACTGTGGAGGATCAGTTGCTTACTCATGATTACATGGCTGACTTGGGAGTTCCTGCTACTGCTTAGCACCACAAGAGAACATTGACCCATGTGTGACTAGCTCACGAAAAGGTTAAAATTCAAAATTCAATGCTATAGACTCTAGCAGATTAAAAGTAAATACGAAAGACATTTATGATGGATATAATTAGTTTCTTGTTGATGTTGTAACAAAGTACCACAAACTGGGTGGAAAAAAAATGACATGATTTGTTATTTTAGAGTGCTGATGCCAGAAGTCTGAGGAGGGTCTTTCCGGGCTAAAATCAAGGTGCAGGTGGGTCTGTATTTTTTTCCAGAGGCTCTAGGGGAGACTATACATTGGCTTTTCCAAATTCTAGAGGCACTGCTCATGGCTGTATCGATCTTGGCTTCTGTTCTCACTTTTTCTCTGACTTTGACCCTCTTATCACTCTCTTTTTAAGAATCTTTTTTTTCCTTTTTCTTTCTTTTTTTTTTTCCTGTACTAGGGATTGAACCCAGAGGTGCATAACAACTGAGAAGTACAAAAGACTCCAAATAGCCAAAACAATTTCATGCAAAAAGTTCAATCTGTAGGTATCACAATATCTAGCTTCAAAATATAATATTTAGAGACAGATTCTTACTAACTTCCTTAGGGCCTGGATAAGACACTGAGCCTAGCTTTGAGCTTGCTATCCTCTTGCCTCAGCCTTCCTCGAATTAGAGGCATGTGCCCACCATGCCCAGCTTTGAGAATCTAGCTGTAATCTCATCTAGATAACCCAGGAAAAGATCCTTGTATCAAATTTTGCAATAAAAAGTAACATTAACAGATTTCAGAGATTAGTATGTAGACATCTCTGCCATGAACAACAGTCTGCCTATCACAGTACTCAAAAAAAAATATGTGTCTACATTAATATCAAAATAGACTTTATCAATATATACCACTGGTCATAAAGAAGGATATTTCATGATAATAAAAGGCAATTTCATCAAAAGACATAAAACTCTTGTCTAGCATGGTAGTGCATGCCTCTAACCCCAGCAACTTGGGAGACTGAGGCAGAAGGATCACAAATTTGAGGCTAGCCTCAGGAATTTAGCAAGGCCCTAAGCAACTTAGTGAGACCCTGTTTCAAAACAAAAATAGAAAGGGCTGGAGATATAGATCAGTGGTAAAGTGCCCCTGGGTTTAATCCCAAGTACTGAAAAAAAAAAAAAAAAAAAGACATAGCTCTCGTAAGTGCCTAAATGTGTATCAATGAAATAATAATAGAACATCAAGCCACATAAGAAAACACTGACGGGGTTCCAAGCAGAAAAAATGAAGAATTTATTTCCTTAGTTATTATTAGAACAAATAGGTAGATCATGTAAAATACAGAAGATATACCTACGCCAAGGGTTAGCAAACTTCTGGAATGTTCTGATAGTAAATATTTCAGGCTTGCAGGCCAGTCACTGTCACAATCACCCAACTCTGATTCTGTCATGTGAAAGAAGGTAGAGAGAATACTTAAATTAATGGGCCTGGTGGTCCATGAAAACTTCATTCACATAAAGCAACTGGCCAGCAGGCCCTGGTTTGCTCAGCTCTGAACTTCATTATTAACTAAACTAATCTAATTTGAAATATATAAAACACATTATTTTAGAATTCATGTTGTATATTCAACAAGGTGAACAATATTCTGGGTCATAGAATGAGTCAATAAATTTCACAGAAGTGAAATCATGCAGAACATGTTGTTGGATCCCAGCAGAATTAAATGCAAAATCAATAAGAAAAACTTGCAGACAATCCCAGAATGTGTGAAAGTCATGTAAAATATGTTAAAAGTAGCTCATAGATTAAAATTAAAATCTCCAGGGTAATTAGAAAAGATTCGAACTGAATAATAATACAAATGCATCATAAAATATTTGTGAGATGAAACCAAAATAGAGCTAGTGGAGAAATTTATAACTCTAAAGACTTATATTTTAAAATAAAGTGGCGAAGAATGTCAAATTATCTGAATCCACAACTTGAAAAGTTAGCAAAGAAGAAAAATTAAAATGAAACATGACAGAAGGATGGAAGCTTAATGTGGGAATTAATGAAATGGAACAAAACATACAGTTAAGGAAAATAAGCCCAAAAATCTGTTCTTTAGAAAAATAAGATATATAAACCTAGAAAGAAAAAAAATTCCACAATTTACCAGGATTCAGAAAGAAGTATTGGGACTTAGGATGTAGCTCAGTGGTAGAACACTTGCCTAGCATGTGTGAGACCCTAGCTTTATCTCCAGCCCAGGCAAAGGAAAAGAGGAGATATCACTATAGTTCATAAATATTGACAGGACATAATGAGAAATTTTATGCCAAACAATTGACAAAAAAATATGAAACAAATTCTTTAAAACAAAAATTACAAAAGAAGCAATAATATCTGGAGTATCCTATACTTGATTTTTTAATTGAATTCAAAACCAAACTTTTGAACAAATAAAATGCTAGTCTTGATGTTTTTAATTTGTAAATTTTATCAAATATTTAACACAGAAATAGTACCAATCCTTTCAGAAAATGATGAAAAAGGTAACATTCTCCAATATAGTCCATGATGACACCAACAAGCTGACAATGACACTACATAAACGTAAAAGACCTACAGGACTAGAGAAATGTCTGAAGAGAGGTGAATAGCTCTCACCTGCCTCTACAAAAAGAAGATGCAGAACAAGAAATAGCTGCACTTTGAGGTGAGTGCCACTGGAACTCCTCAAGGCAGAGATGGGATCCCTGTAAGAGGTGACAAGCTGGGGTAGTGTAGGCCTGATTCCCCAGAGGAGGGAACTTACCCTTGCAGGGAAAAGATGAACCAGAGAATCCCAGTGGGATCCACTGCTATAAAGGTCAACAAGCCTAGTGACAGGAAAGCTCCACAGTCATCACAGTCTTGTAGCCCAGGTAGGGGAGTGACCTGGAGACTTCCCAATAGTTATGATTCAAAGAGGGAACTTGCCTTCTCTCCTTTACAATGCCCAGAGCCTAGCTGCTACAGGGGGCGACATGGGGAGCAGAGCTACGCTGACAGCCTGTCATCAGTCCTATGTGACACTGGGCCTGAGAGCAACATGTTAATGCTGCCTGCTCCCCAGAGCCACCATCTGCCCCCATTAGTCCACTGCTGGCCCAAGTCACCACTGGGCCTGACAGTGACCATTATATGTACACACACACACACACACACACACACACACACACTACTCTCACTAATGAGGAAATACTCCATTCTATGACACATCGAGCCACCACTCCCATTATTAGAACGGCCACCCAATTGCTGTGCCATCCCTATGGCTGTGTGCATTACACTGACCTCAGCTTCTAGACAAGCCCTCGCCAACATGGCCTCTGCAAGACAGAAGGGCTTCTTGACTCTGTCAGAGCACATACGGTGCCCAAAAGCTTTAATTAGTTTTGAAGAAGTTATAGGAGTATCTACACTGCAGAACTCAACTGGAATCAAAGATAACGTAACCTAACAAACACACACCCTAAGACACATCTTGAGGAGAAATCCATGCCCCACAAAAGGGACCTCATAAAATTGGTGGAGACAACTGACACCCCAGATGCATAAATGTAATGTAAGGATACAGAAGTGTGAAGGAAACAAAGTACCTTGATGCCTCTCAAGGAACACATTAACGCTCTAGCAAAGGATACCGATGAAATGCCTGATAAAATATTCAAGAGAATGATTATAGAGAAACTGGGATTCAAGAGAATGCAGAAAGATAATTCAGTAAGATTAGGAAGATCATTTGTGCTATGAACTAGAAATGCAGTGAAAAGATTGAGATATTAAAAAAGAATTCAAGAGAAATTTTCAAAAAGAACAAATAAATCAATTAGTTTTAAAAAATACAGTTGAAAACCTCAACAACATGCAAGATCAAGCAGGGGAAATAATTTGAACTTGAAGACAGGTCTTTTTGTCTTTTGAAATATAATAACCACAGCATATTATAATCAAACTGTAAAACATGCTAAAAGAGCAAGAAAAAAATCACCAACTCACATTTAATGAAAATCCCATTAAACTAACAATATTTTTCTCATCAGAAGTCTTACAGGTCAGGAGTAAATGGAGTGATATACTACAAGAAAAACACCACCAACCAAGAACAATTTACCCAGCAAAGCATCCTTCAGAAATGAAGAAGTAATAAATATTTTCCAAGATAAACAAAAACTGAACAAATTCATCACTACCAGACTGGCTTTACAAAAGCTGTTTAGGAAGTCTTATACTCAGAAACAGAGAAAGACTAGTACCATCATGAAACAAGTGAATACAAAACTCATCAGAACGGAAGATCCACAAAAGAGAAATAGAAAGAAATCTAACTTCAGGAAAACATTAAAAGACCAAACAATAAATATGAACAAGAGGGAGGGAAAAGACAATGAAAGCAAACAGGAGAAGATTGTCACAATAACCAGAGCAAATCATAGCTCACCAATAATGTTTACTGAAAGTGAATTAATTTACCCAACTAAATGATACAGATTGGCTAACTAAAAGAACAACCTGGCACACAGCTGCAATCCCAGCTATTCAGGAACCTGAGGCAGAAGGATCGCAAGTTCAAGGCCAGCCTCAGTGATTTAGTGAGACCCAAACTCAAAAAAAAAAAAAAAAAAAGAAAGAAAAAGAAAAAGAAAAGCTTGAGATGTAGCTCAGTGGTGAGAGACCCTTTGTTTTTGTTCTACAAAAACAAAGCAAGCAAACAAAAATAAATGAACAAGAAAGACCCAATAGTATGCTGCCTAAAAGGGACTCACTTTTAGGCAGCATACTATTGAGTATGAGTACTATGAGTAAGGGCACACACTGAAAGGATGAGAAAATATATTCCTTGTGCCTAATCCCAAGGCATTTGATAAGATTCAGCATCCTTCATGATAAACAACGCTGAACAAATTAGGTACCACAACTTAACAAAGGTAACATATAACAAATCCAAAGCCAACTTCATACTGAATGGCAGTGAGCTGAAAACATTTTCTCTAAGATCTGGAACAAGACAGGATGTCCATTCTCACTGCCCTAATTCAATAGGGTAATGGATGTTTTAGCCAGAGCAATTAAGCAAAAGGAAAAATAAAAGTCAGGCAAATAAGATGGGAAGAAATAAAGTTATTCTTGTTTGCATATGATAGTATTCTGTATATAAAAAAAACCCCAAGAATCCAACAAAATAAATATACAAAAATCCAGTACCATTTTTATATTCCTATAATGAATTTGTTGAGAAAGAAATCTTAAAAGTGATCCCATTTACAATACCTACCAAAAAATAAACTAGGAGTAAATTTAATCAAGGAAGCCCTCTATGATGAAATTTACAAACAATTGATGAATAAAATTGAAAAAGACACAGAAACAATGGAAATGCCCAGAATTGAAAGAATTAATTTTATTAAGATGTCCGTATTTGTGCTTTAGGAGCCTTTTTAAGGAAGAAGAGGCCTAATCCAACATGATGAAGATTTGGACCTACTTTTTCTTCTATTAGGCACAGAGTCTCTGGTTTAATTCCTAGGTCCTTGGTCCACTTTGAGTTGAGTTTTGTGCATAGTGTGAGAGAGAGGTTTAATTTCATTTTGCTACATATGGATTTTCAGTTTTCCCAGCATCATTTGTTGAAGAGGCTATCTTTTCTCCAATATATGTTCTTGGCACCTTTGTCTAGTATGAGATAACTGTATTTAAGTGGATTTGTCTCTGTGTCCTCTATTCTGTACCTTGGTCTACAAGTCTATTTTGGTGCCAATACCATACTTATTTTGTTACTATTGCTCTGTAGTATAGTTTAAAGTCTGGTATTGTGATGCCACTTACTTTACTCTTTTTGCTAAGGGTTGCTTTGGCTATTCTGTGTCTCTTATTTTTCCAAATGTTTTCATGGTTGCTTTTTCTATTTCTATGAGGAATGTCTTTGGGATTTTGATTGGAATTGCATTAAATCTGTATAGTGCTTTGGTAGTATGGTCATTTTGACAATATTAATTCTGCCTATCAAGAACAAGGGAGAGCTTTCCATCTTCAAAGATCTTCTTTAATTTCTTTAGTATTTTGTAGTTTTCATTACATTTCTAGTGGGATTGCAACTTTGTGCAACTAATCTAGAAAGCAGTATGGAGATTCCTTAGAAAACTGGGAATGGAACCACCATTTGACCCAGCCATCTCACTCCTTGGTTTATACCCAAAAGACTAAAAAAATAAAAAATAAAAAATAAAAATATATATACTAACAATGATGCAGCCTTTCAATATTTATAGCAACACAATTCACAATAACTAATTTATGGAACCAACCTAGATGTCCTTCAATAGATGAATGGACAAAGAAACTGTGGTATATATAAAAATGGAATATTACTCAGCATTAAAAGAGAATAAAATCATGGAATTTGCAGGTAAATGGATGGAATTGGAGAATATCATGATAAGTGAAGTAAGCCAATCCCCAAAACCAAAGGCCAAATGTTTTCTCTGATAAGTGGATGCTGATTAATAATAGAGGTAGGAGGGGGAGAATTGGAGGAATGGAGGGACTTTGGATAGGGGAAAGGGGAGGAAGAGGAAAGGAGAGAGAATGGGGACAGGAAAGATGGTGGAATGAGATGGACATCATTACCCTAGGTACATATATGAAGTCACAAATGGTGTGACTCTACTTTGTGTACAACCAGGGAAATGAAAAATTGTGATCCATTTGTGTACTATGAACTGAAATGCATTCTGCTGTTATATATAACAAATTAGAACAAATTAATTAATTAATTTTTAAAAAATGTCCATACTATTCAAAATGACAGATTCCCATCAAAATAGCCAGGCCAATCTTCACAGAAGTAGGAAAAAAAATCTTATGGAAGTACAAAAGACTCCAAATAGCCAAAACAATTTCATGCAAAAAGTTCAAAGCTGTAGGTATCACATTATCTAGCTTCAAAATATAATACAAAGCCATAGTTACCAAAAGATTGTGATGATAGCATTAAAACAAACACATAGATAATGAAACAAAATAAAGACCCAAAAGGAACCTACACATCTTCAGCCAGCTGGTTACTGACAAAAATGGCAAAATACATAAATTAAAGGAAAGGTAGCCTCTTCAACAGATGTTGCAGTGAAATCTACAAATCCATAAACAGAAGAGATTAGGTTCCTATCTCTCATCCTGTTCAAAAATCAATTCAAAATACATCAATGACCTGAAGAGAAGAGCTGAAACCGTGAAACTGCTAGAAGAAAACATGGAAAACACCTCAAGACACTGGTAGGCAACGATATTCTTAGAAATGACCCCAAAAGTACAAGGAACAAAATAAAAACTAGGCAAATGGGATTATGTTTTCCAGTTAAGGTGCTTCAGAGTAGCAAAGGAAACAATCAAAAGAGTGAAGAGACCACAGGTGAAACAGGAGAAAATATTTAAAAACTATTTAATCTGACAGGGGATTCATATGCAGAATATATACGGAACCCAAAAAGCTGAACAAGGAAGTATAAACAATCCAACTAAAAGATGAGCAAATAATGTGATTAAATGTTTCTCAAAAGAAGAAATGAAAGTGGCCAAGAAATGTATTGTTTATAATAATATTATTATTATTATTATTATTATTATTATTATTATTATTATTATTATTATATCAAGGATTGAACTCAAGAGCTAAGTTGCTGAGGCTGGCTTTGAACTCACAATTCTCCTGCCCCAGCCTTGAAAGCTGCTGGGATTACAGGCATGCACCACCAACATAGGACAAGAAATGTTTTTAAAACTGTTGACTATCATTAGCCATCTGGCAAATCGAAATCACCTTAGAATGGTATCATTAAAAAGACAAAACAATAAAAACAAATTAAGGATGTGGATAAAAAGGAACTCATACAATTTTGGTGGGAATGTAAATTAGTAAAACTACTATGGACAAAAACATGGAGGTTACTCAAGAATTTTAAAATAGATCTGCCATATGACCCAGGTATCCCACTATTTGACATATTCAAAGGAAATCAAATCAGTATAGCAAACAGATGACTGCACTCCCATGCTTATTAAAGCAGTATCCACATCTACAGAAGCCAATATATACAATTAAATTAGATGCCCATCAATGGATGAATGGAGAAAAAAAAAAAAAGGGTGAGAGATATATATCACAGTGGAATATTATTCAGGCATAAAAAGAATGAAATCTTGTCATTTTCATTAAAATGGATATAAGTGGATTATGTTACATTGTTAAGGAAAGAAAAAGACAAGCCAGGTGTGGTAGCACATGCCTGTAATCCCAGCAGGTCAGGAGGCTGAGACAGGAAGACTGGGAGTTCAAAGTTGGCCTCAGCAAAAATGAGGCAATAAGCAACTCAGTGAGACCCTGTCTCTAAATAAAATACAAAATAAGGCTGGGGATGTGGCTTAGTGGTCCAGTGCCCCTGAATTCAATCCCCAGTACCCATCTCCAAAAAAGACAAATACCACGTGTTTTCTCACTCATGTGAAACTTTAGAAATAGTCAATGTGAATGTGGATTAAGGATTACTGGAAGTCGGGAATGATGGGAAGGGTTATAGAGGAGATAAGAGGCACCAAAACACGGTTAGATGGGAAGAATAAGTTCAGGTGTCAACAGCACAATTGGTGACTACAGTTCACATTTCATGATAACCTATTATATATTACATGAAGAAATATGAGAAAGGAGAGTTAAAAATCAATCACCAAGAAATCTGATAAGGGGCTGGGAGTATAGCTCAGTTGGTAGAGTGCTTGCCTCACATGCACAAGGTTCTGAGTTCAATCCCCAGCACCAAAAAAAAAAAAAAAAAAGACAAAGAAATTTGATAAGATGGATACATTAATTATCCTTATTCAATCTGTACCTGCTCTGTTTGCGTCGACATATCACACTGCACCCCACAAATATATACAGTTGTTACAAGGCGTAAAAGGAAACGTAGAACATTATCTCCCATGAGCACAATAACTGTTCACAAACTATTAGCAAATCTTATCCAATAAATTTTTTAAAGGGTGATGAAAACATCAAGAGTATATATGGTTAAGTAAAGAAGTGAGAGATTTGTTTAACATAGGAAAAATAATTTATGTTAGAAAAATAAAGGAGAAAAAAATCACAAGATCATTTCAAAAAAACACAGAAAAATATTTGACAAAATTAAAAATGAATTACTAATGGAGCTGGGGTTGTGGTTCAGTGGTAGAGCACTTACCTAGCATATGTGAGGCACTGGATTTGAGTCTCAGCACTGCATATAAATATAAATAAATAAATAAATATGCATTGGCAATTTTAAAAAATTTTAAAAATGAATTACAGGGCTGGGGATGTGGTTCAAGTGGTAGCGCTCTCGTCTAGCATGCGTAAAAAACAAAAAAGATGTTGTGTCCACCTTAAAAAAAATAAATATTTTTTAAAAATGAATTACTAAGGAAAACTCGCAGTAAACCAGAAATAGGAATGAACCTGTTTAATCTGATAAAGTGTAACTCTGATGAACCTATAGATAATATCCTGCTCAGTGATGAAATATTATGCTCTTCTCCTAAAGCTGAGAACAAAGCAAGGATGTCACTTCTCACCATTTCTATTCACCTTTGTATTAAAAGATCTAAGGCAATTCTAGAAGATAGGAAAAGCAAATAAAAGGAATACAGATTGGAAAGAAAAAACTGTCATTATTCACACAGAACATGACTGTATCCACATGAACAAAAAAGCTTACAGAGTTTATTTTAAAACTACAAGAACTAAAAGAATTTAACAAAGTCACAGGATAAAAGAGTTAACGCAGGACTTCTTCCATTCCTGGTTCCATTTACATTCCTTTTTATAAAATAGAAAGCAAAGGACAATGATTATCAAGAGCAGTACAGGCAGAACCACCCCTGGAGTCTCTGTGACGACTCAGTTATACAGGTGCCAAGAACCAAGAACCAGAAGACAAGAAAACCAGAAAGTGCTCAGTGTTTCTGGGGCATGGAGAAGGGACAGGTGGAAAGCATTACCAGAAAAACAGGAGGTGCTGACCAACAGACTCCACCGCTGGGGCTAAATCTGGGCATCTGGATCACAGACAGGGAATGGAGCTGGTGCTGATGGAATTACACAAATCTGCATCTGGAGGAGTGTCTCTTAAAACTGAAGAAAGGGGTGGCCGTGGTGTTCTTTCCACAAGTGACTGAGACTGGAATTTTGGGTTCTCTTGGGAATATCTATTTGTCTCTACACTGACTATTGCCAAAGCCAATTCCTGACTTGTGAGTGAGAAAGATGCACAGGGAAAAGGGCAAAAATACTGTCTGAGGACAATCTTGGTTTTATCTTTGAATTGTTTCAGGAACAACAGTAAAACACCCCAGGCAGGAGTGTGAACTGGTAAGGCTTAGAGCACTCCAGCAACGCTAGGCCTTCAAAGGCACCTGGAAAGATAAGGTGGTTGAAGATTCAGTAATGTGGCCAACAGACAGTCTAAGAGAAGATAGCTTCCAGATCTTAACTCAAATAACCATTCATGAAGCATTTCTACAGTGTCATTAGGTGGCCAGGCACATTCATGCACAGTACTGTTCCACAGCAATGTGAAGTGCCTCACAAAGGTAAGAGCAAAGTCAATGAATAAAAAAAAAACTAAAAATGTTTCTTTAGAAAGGTCAATAAAAGTAATAAATCTGTACTTGTACTGATGAAGAAATGGGGTTGGAAAAGCACAAATGAAACCATGAAATGAAAATATCCTTACAGTCCCTCTGTTCTGTCCAATTGCTCCAGTGCTACTGCAGTGTGACTTAATGAGCCTCTTATGTTCTAGGCCTCAATAGAGATATTTCTAAATGAGAAACATTGTCAAAGCTGCTACCTCTGCTTTTATCTTGGCCCTGGTACAAAGCAGTAGGGTGGGAGTTACTTTTCTGAACATCCGTATAACACATGGACTTTATTTAGTAAATCATTCTTTTTTGTAGTGAATAATATTCCATTGTATGCTTCTACCACGTTCGATTTATCACCTTTAATTTTGAAGTATTTTTTCCTCTGGAAATGTAATTCTGGTTGAAAGCTTCTTTTTTAAAATTTTTTAAATAATTTTTTTAAAAATAAATGACAGCGGAATGCATTACAATTCTTATTATATGTATACAGCACAATTTTTCATATCTCTGGTTGTATATAAAGTATGTTGACACCAATTTGTGTCTTTATACATGGACTTTGGATGATGTCTATCACATTCTACCATCCTTGCTAATCCCCAGTCCCCTCCCTTTTTCTCCCTCCCCTCTTTTGCTGTTTAGAAAATGATGTTCTGACTTAGTTTTCAGGGAGAAATCTACATCTATTCTGATCTTTTTCATCTGTATGTAATGTATATTCTTGATCTTTCACTCTGTGGTCCCAGCAAGACTGTAGGATACAAAAGTCAATCTCTGAATTCTATCTTTGCTATTTCCTGTGAATATGCCATTATTTAAAAGTTAAAAATTCTTAATGGAAAACTTACTTCCTCTCATAAACCATAAATAACTATTGTCTTGCTCGGGCTTGATAAATAAATGCTCATCATTCATTGAATGACATCAAGAATTGCAACTCTATCCTTTGATATGTATCGATGGAACATAAGCCAAGAATCCACAAAAAAACACCTGAGATATGGAATAATTTAACATTAATTTATACTGTAACACACACACACACACAGGCATAGCCCCACCTCCCAATGAAAATTATTTTTTAAGAGAGAGAGAGAGAGAAGAGAGAGAGAGAGAATTTTTAAATATTTATTTTTCAGTTTTCGGTGGACACAACATCTTTATTTTATTATGTGGTGCTGAGGATCGAACCCAGCGCCCCGCACATGCCAGGCAAGCATGTTACCACTTGAGCCACATCCCCAGCCCATGAAAATTAATTTTAACATTGTGGTATATTTTCATCCAGTATTGTGTGTATGCTAAAAATGGATGATTGTACACCTATAGCCTGTATGAGATTACCTGCAGGCCATGCTAAACACAAGTTATAATTCAGTTTCTTCTCCTTTGGAACTAGGTGGAGATCAAGTATTTGCATTTCTAAAAAGTTCCCAGGTTGTTCCCAGGTAGTTTTGGCACTACTGACATGGGAACCATGCTTGAGAATGACTAATAAACACCATAATTTCGTCCTTGTTTGTTAGTACTTCATAATTTATTATAAAGTTTTTCCACTACTAGTATGGAAAAACTTTATAATATACAATGTAATTTTAATAGGTTTATTTATTTTCAATGTATCTGGGTTCCATAATTTATTTATTTTACTTCATCCCTTTGAAAGTGATAGATGAGCCAACAAGTATTCATTGATGAGTTATGATTACACATAATGGGCTCCTTGTGATATATTCATACATGTACCATCTGGTCTGTTTAATTTCCTAGTCCTTCCCCTTCCACCTCCTCTCCCTCCCCATGACTGGCTTCTTCCACTTTACTTGTCTCCCTTCTATTTTTATGCAATCCCTGTTTTTCCTGTCTTCTCTCTAGCTTCCATATATGACAGAAAACACAGGACCCTGGTCATTCTGAGACTGGCTGATTTCCACTTCACATGAATTTCCATAATTCATTTTTTAAATTTCCATATTTTGTTTTAGCTCAAAAGGAGCTCTGCCAACTCCCCTTTCTCTTTCAGTCAAATTTCTTAATTAATTGATAAAATAAAACTAAGTAGTAAGAAGGAGAACAAAATATTACCTTTGTAAAGAAAAAACAAAACTGGAAGGTGCACCTGACATCTATGGACAAGTGAGCTTCTGAAGAGTAAATACAGGAATCGGGCAGATGGAGCCATTCCCTCACCTCAGATCCTAAGTAACCAGACCCCCGCCATGAGAACTGGCCGAGGGCATTGAGGGCACATGCTGTTTGCAGGCTGCCCCACTCCCAAGAAAGGGATCTGTGGCTCTGTCCATCAGGACAGAAAGGAAGCAGACTTTCAGGACAGTTCTGTTCCCACCATCATGACGCTGCTTAGCCCCATAGTGCTAAGCACTTAAGTCACTTCTAGTGCTCCTTTGGTATAAACGAGTTGTAACAGATATCCATATAATCATGGTGTGGCTGTACCTCTGATTCTTTGGCTAAAAATACTTCCTACAGGTGGCAATTGTGGGCTAATACCTTAAGGCTGTTCATGCATATTGTCCAGCTGTCCTCAGAAAGGACAGACATTTAACAAAATCACTGCGTTAAGCCTCACCGTGAGCAAGAAACAAGCCCAATGAAGCTCAGACAATGGGACAAGGGCAGTGTTCAGGGCTGGACCAGCTTTATTTCACTGTAAGCTCAACTGCAATCCAACGCAGCAGGAGCTGTCACCACTTACAGAGGCAAAAACTGAGGCTTAACCAGGTGAAGGCACTTGCTTGGAGCCACGTGGCTGATGACTAGTTCAGACATTCAAATGAAGGTTTCTCTGGCCTCCTTTATCATGCTCTGGATCCCGGGTGTTTGAAAAGAGATTTACAGGGATTACATCATGGTTCAAGACAGATGAAATCAACAGGTAAAGAAGGCAAAGATGTGTCACCCAAAATGTCATCCCAAATTACGCTCCTCTGGCATGGGATGATTTGGAGCTGAGGCGCATGATTATTTTGAGTGGAGAAACAGCAGATTCGACACCTCCACTTTTACTACCTAGGACAAGGCCAGAAAATTTCCCATGAAAAATGTATCCTCCCTGTACCGTGAGGAGAGCACCCTCATCACGGAGGCTGGGAAGTGAAGCCAAAATGAACCCCTGAGAACTCGCTCACTCTACCCCCATAGATTCCTTACTAACTGCCCCACAATTTTCTGCCCCTGGCCCAAACCCCTTTGTCTTAGCTCTCCGTGAATGCATGATTGCTTTTCTAAAAGGCAAAAAAACAAGTTTTCTGCTCTAGACATTTCTTTGGGTCTTCGTTCTCTTTCAAAAACCTCCATATGCATGTAAAGACTAATATAAACGCTGTTCTCCTGTTCATCAATCTTATGTCAGTCTAATCATCAGGCCCAGCGGGGGGCCTTAAAAGATTAGAGAGTTTGAAGGAGAATCCTGCTTCTCAAACTGGAGTCTCGGCTCCTTCATGGCTCTCTGCCTGGAACTGTTGTCTATTTATCATTTATTTATTAAGATTAAATGCTTGGAACCCAGAGTGGGGCTGGCAAGAAGCAACATAGCCATCGGCAAACAGGTGGCACTCGGGGACAGCCTGGGAAAATCCCTTCCTCCCCGGGTTGTTACCCACCCAAACCTTCCCTCTTCTCCCCACGGGCTTAGTGGAGGTTCCCCAGTCCCAAGGACTTCCCAGTTAAGATTTCATCTCACCCACCACCGAAGCTAAGAGGAAAGGACTGTGAAAATGGATAGGACACATTTTCCTAAAAATGAACTCTCATGGACAGTGAGAAAGTCTTGCACTCCTAGAAAGAAAATCCAGTTATTCTTTCAAGGTTGGTTATTTATGACTTGCCTGGCACTGTGCCGGGGATAACCCCGGGAGCAAGATCAGGCCCGTCCCTGCTCTCTGGAGTTATTGGAAGAACACAAATCTCTGAGAGCCCGAAGCTAACGGTGGGTGCAGGAGAGAGCTCACTGAACAAAGGCAACAGCATGTGTGAGGGTCCTGGGGTGGGAAAGAGCATGGTGTAGGGTCAGGGAAATACCACCATGGGTGGGGCCCAGAGAACAAAGAAGAGGGAGATTTGAGGTGAAATGAGACTGTAGGGGTAGACCCCAAGGGGACTAGAAAAGGGCTTTCAGGAGTTTTTAGGTTTTCCTTGTACAAGGAAACCTCTGAAAGGTTTTGATCAGAGTGTAGGATCTGGGAATGACAGGCACAGATAGACTTTTGAGAAGGCCTTTGGTTTTTTTTTTTTTTTTTCCCCAGGAGAAGGGTTGGAGATGGGCAGGGCTCAGGGAAGCTGCACCTGGTGAGCAAGCTCCCCAGGAGGGCAGGGGCAAGGGACAAGGGGCTGGCTGCCTTGCCTTGTCCACTATTGTCCCTGCCCAGTACTGCCTGGGGGAGCCCTCGCTCTGTCTTCTTTTTATTCCACCAGGGCTGAAGCCTGCTTGAGAAACCCTGGCTTTCTACATGGGGATCTGCACAGAGAGGGAAAAACACACACCACAGCCCTCCTTCCCCAGTTTTAAACTTTTTAATTTAAAAAGTCTAAATCAATGTTTCAAAGAAAAGTTCTCTTTTTTTTTTTTCAGCAGAAAAGCCAGATGCTCGGTGGGTTTTTCACAGCCAGGCCTCCACCCTTCACACTGTGACTCAAGTCCCTAGGTGTTGGCCGTCTCCACTTAAGGGACAAGTGTAAAGGTTATCCCAGGCTCTGTGGTGGGAGGACAGTAAGATCCCTGAGGGCAGGACTTGATTCTCTGCAGAACCTCCACAGCCAGAGCTAAAAAAAGAAACATCCGCTGAGGCTGATGCTTCCAATCAGACATTCCTCCCCTCTTAAATATGGTTTTGCTGAGAGTAATGCCAAAATTTATAGCATTGTAATTAGATAGGATTTTTCAAACATTTATTTTTTAGTGGTAGTTGGACACAATACCTTTATTTCATTTATTTATTTATTTTTTTATGTAGTGCTGCAGATGGATCCCAGAGCCTCACATGTGCTAGGCAAGCGCTCTACCGCTGAGCCACAACCCCAGCCCCAGATAGGATTTTGATAGAGTCAGATCAATTATAGCAGATAACCTCTTGGGTCTTGATTCTCTGAGGTACAAAATAGTTCTCTTTGCCATTAGCCAGAGTTTTTAATCCATCTGTTAAGAACATCTAGCCAAAAATAGAATTAAGTGGTCACATCTCTGGAGACCTGATTCTGGGTTGTCATGGTAACATAAACTAGTACAAGTTCATAAACAAACAACTTCCCATGCTTCCCCGAGAGATTTTAGATAATGTATTTTTGAAACACTGATTTGAAAAACTTCATCTACAGGATCTTCGACGTAATTGGTGCCAAATAACTAATATACTGATTGATCAATAAATTGTCTTAGTTTGTTGATCAGTTTAAACCTGAAATACAGGCAAAGCTGGAGTCTAACAAACATGACTTGATGACTTGATCATAACCTGTCTCCTGCCTCTCCCCACTTCTCTCTCCAGGCATTCAAAGCTCAGCCTTTACTAAGCTGTGAGTCCCCTTTGACATCTACGGGAACAGATGTGTGTGTGTGTGTGTGTGTGTGTGTGTGTGTGTGTGTGTGTGTGCACTTCATTTATTTACCTACTTTGAAGGAGCCCCCTCATGCCTGTCCTTCCCCTGAGCCCTGCAGCCCTCCAGCCCTGGTGGGAGCACAGAAGTCTCTCTCCCAGACCAGGGATGGAGAGGATCCTCCTCCATGGTCCAGGCCCAGTCTATTTTTTGTTCAAGTAGATTTTCTCTCCTTAAGAACCAGTCCCCTCTTCTTGGACCTAGCCAAACATGTTATAAAGGTGAGTGATGTTATTCTTGAAATTCTGATTAATTGCAATCTTCATGTGTTAAACAGGTTCCCAGCACTTCCTGCATATTGGCTTTGTACTAACCCTCTGCCCAAACCCTGTCTTCTCACATTTTTAAACAAAATCTTACTTGTTCTTCTTGTAGCTCAAATCTAACCTTCTTTTGCAAACTTTCTATTATAGTTCCACTTGATGTGATGTATTCCTCCTCGAAATCTTGCATCAGTATGTTTGGAATGAATGGCCCACTTGCACGAGCAACTGAATTTCCCACACAAATAGTGAGCCATTTGATCCTGTCACACCTTGCTTTCTTCATCTGCAAATTTTCATAGAAATGCCATGAGGATTAGATCACATTAGAAAGTGCTTTGCACCTGGTGTGTGTTCACAAATAAAGACAGATATCAGTATTATTTATATCTCTTACTAAAACTAGCTAGGCTCACCTGTCATGTTGTTTATGGATTTTTCTTTGCTTCTTCCATCACTTCCTACCACTCCTCTATTGTGAGAAACTTGGGAGACAAACTGACAATCCATCAACAGAAGCCCAACCTCAAAAGGGGACTGGGATGGAAAGTGCTAATTTAAAAAATTGGAAGTTTTCTAGAGTTCTAGAATCCAGAAGTTACTGTATGTGGTTGTCTATATTTAAAATTAAAATTGAACTAAGTTAAAAATTAAGTTTCTCAGTCATACTAACCACATTCCAAGTGCTCACTAGCCACATGTGGTTAATGGCTAATATTTTGGACAGCACAGGTTTAGAACATTTTCATCTCTGCAGAAAGTCTTATTGCACTAGAGTGGTCTAAATGCAAGATATGATGACATTCCATCCAGTGGTGGGACAGAATTCCAGCTGCCCCCAAACAAAGTGTGGTGCAGGAGGAAGCTGCACCAGAAGTCAGAAGACCAGGGTCAGGACTTCCTGTCACTCACTGCCATCTGACCTGGGATAAGGAACTCAACTCTGAGCCTCAGTTTCCTATCCTGAAAAATGGGGAGGAAAAGAGAAACAACTTTTTTCTGATTACAAAGTTTTCGATATTAGTGGTGCCAAAATACCACACCAGATTTAAATAGTAGTGTCTTTCTTTTAAGGTCTTGAACAGAGCCCAAATTCTCTACCCCTATCTCCTGCCCCAGAGGGAATACAGGAGTTGGAAGGAAGTTAAAACTGCACCATTCTCACCTTGACTGTCCCATGGGATCCGAGAGCTGCCTGTGCTTGCAACTGTAGCACCTGCTCTAAGAGGTTATTCAAGGATTGCCAAGGTCTCAGCTTGGCACCAGAATCACGAGCCACCACACAGCTTTGTAGGTTCGAACAGCAATTCTTTATTCCCGCTCTCACACTGCCTCCACACAGGTCCAGGGGCAATCGCGTTCTGCCGACTGCCCGCACAATTCACCTACCCCACGAGGCTATCTCCAAATCCCATTTTAATCTCACGAGAACTCAACGGGAACAAGCAGCAGGAACACCCTAATCCCAGCAATAATCTTCAACCTCCAACTTCCCTAAAACCCATTATCTTAAACTGGCAACGCCTTAAACTCAAGGAGCCGGTTACTTCCTCAAACCTGCTCAACTCTAAACCCAGATCCGCCTTGGTCCTTGAGCAAGGTCACCTTATTAAAGCATGCATGCAATGTCCCATCGAATGTCCTCTAAGCAGCATGGGGTACGCTTGGCAAGGAAATTTCGATGCGTCATTCCTACTTGGTAATGGCCCTCAGCATCTCCCCCCTTCTGATTAATTAAACAACAAGCAATGTGGCTTAGGACCGTGCCTGGTAGGTTGTCCAATTCAACATGTGGTTCTTACCTGTCATGGGAGAACTGACCTTTACACGTCAGTTTCCTGTCTTAGGTTGAATCCACTGCAACCAGATCAACCCGTCACTGACTACCGGTCCAGCATTCAGCCATGCTTGTGGATAGGCCTAAGCACCAGTGGGGGGGTGAGGTTCTTGCCTCACCTCTGTTGGCCCCCAAATTTTAGACCATCACTAGTAGAAGGGAGGAAGATACAGAAATGCCACCACACCAAGCCAATTGACGGCTCCTTTGGAAAAATTGCGTCACTGGTGACACCATCAGCAAAGATGCCAGCATTACCACAATTAACATGGGGTGCACTGGCAAGGAAATTGCATCACTGGTGACACCATCAGCAAAATATGCCAGCAGTACCACAATTCGATGCACCAGACAATAGTTCACAATGCATGCAACTGATATATAGTCCAGGCAAGTTCTGCAGGCAGTTCAAAGTGGAAGAGTCTATCAATATGTCCATTTCCTCCCAAAGTAAATCAAATCCTTGATTGAGCATTACTTGTTGAGTTATATTCATTGATGCATCAGTTTATACAGTTTACTGTGGTAGCTATCATAGAAGCTGTAGTTTGGTTTTCTTAGTCTTCACCGGCACTGGGATGGAGATGGGAATTCTGGCAATGATGTTAAAGAGACATTATCCTGAACAGAATTATTATTTTTTTTTTTTTTGCTCTTGCTTCCCAAATTCTTTTTTTTTTTTTTTATTGTTGGTCGTTCAAAACATTACACAGTTCTTAATACATCATCTTTCACAGTTTGATTCAAGTGGGTTATGAACTCCCAACTTTACCCCGTATACATATCAGTTACCCTTCCATTGATTGACATATTGCCTTTCTAGTGTCTGATGTATTCTGCTGTCTGTCCTATTCTCTACTATCCCCCCTCCCCTCCCCTCCCCTCCCCTCCCCTTTTCTCATCCCTGTTTAATGTAAATCTTCTTCTCAAGCTCTTCGTCCTTACCCTGTCCTTGTTTACTCCCCTTATATCAAAGGGGTCATTTGGTATTTGTTTTTTAAAGATTGACTAGCTTCACTTAGCATAATCTGCTCTAATGCCATCCATTTCCCTCCAAATTCTATGATTTTGTCGTTCCTTAATGCAGAGTAATACTCCATTGTGTATAAATGCCACATTATTTTTATCCATTCATCTATTGAAGGGCATCTAGGCTGATTCCATAATCTTGCTATAGTGAATTGTGCTGCTATGAACATCGTTGTAGCAGTGTCTCTGTAACATGCTCTTATTAGGTCTTTAGGGAATAGACCGAGAAGGGGAATAGCTGGGTCAAATGGTGGTTCCATTCCCAGCTTTCCAAGAAATCTCCATACTGCTTTCCAAATTGGCTGCACCAATTTGCAGTCCCACCAGCAATGAACAAGAGTGCCCTTTTCCCCGCATCCTCTCCAGCACTTATTGTTGTTTGACTTCCTAATGGCTGCCAATCTTACTGGAGTGAGGTGGTATCTTAGGGTAGTTTTGATTTGCATTTCTCTAACTGCTAGCGATGGTGAGCATTTTTTCATGTACTTGTTGATTGATTGTATGTCCTCCTCTGAGAACTGTCTGTTCAGGTCCTTGGCCCATTTATTGATTGGGTTATTTGTTATCTTATTGTCTAATTTTTTGAGTTCTTTGTATATTCTGGTTATTAGGGCTCTATCTGAAGTGTGTGGATTAAAGATTTGTTCCCAGGATGTAGGCTCCCTGTTTATCTCTCTTATTGTTTCTTTTGCTGAGAAAAAACTTTTTAGTTTGAGTAAGTCCCATTTGTTGATTCTAGTTGTTAACTCTTGCGCTATGGGTGTCCTATTGAGGAATTTGGGGCCCGATCCCACAGTATGTAGATCATAACCAACTTTTTCTTCTATCAGATGCCGTGTCTCTGATTTAATATCAAGCTCCTTAATCCATTTTGAGTTAACTTTTGTGCATGGCGAGAGATAGGGGTTCAGATTCATTTTGATGCAAATGGATTTCCAGTTTTCCCAGCACCATTTGTTGAAGATGCTATCCTTCCTCCATTGCATGCTTTTAGCCCCTTTATCAAATATAAGATAGTTGTAGTTTTGTGGATTGGTTTCTGTGTCCTCTATTCTGTACCATTGGTCCACCCGCCTGTTTTGGTACCAGTACCATGCTGTTTTTGTTACTATTGCTCTGTAGTATAGTTTGAAGTCTGGTATCGCTATACCGCCTGATTCACACTTCCTGCTTAGCATTGTTTTTGCTATTCTGGGTCTTTTATTATTCCATATGAATTTCATGATTCTTTTATCTATTTCTACAAGAAATTCCATTGGGATTTTGATTGGCATTGCATTGAACTTATAGAGAACTTTTGGTAATATCGCCATTTTGATGATGTTAGTTCTACCTATCCATGAGCAGGGTATATTTTTCCATCTTCTAAGGTCTTCTTCTATATCTTTCTTTAGGGTTCTATAATTTTCATTATATAAATCTTTCACCTCTTTTGTTAGGTTGATTCCCAAGTATTTTATTTTTGGGGGGGATATTGTGAATGGAGTAGTTGTCCTCATTTGAACAGAATTATTAAATATAATGAAAAGGAAAAGTGAAAGTAAACAAACAGATCTGTTGATCACCTTTAAAAACAATAGTAAGCAAACAGATCTGTTAATCACCTTTAAAAACAATCCTTAACAGCTGTTTACCTAATTTAAATTAAACCATTTAAATGCCCTCAGCAAAGGATGAGCCACCTCCTCAGAGGGACCATGAGATCCATGAGAGATGTTAAGTCCTGTTTCTCTCTGAGTTCCCACCACGCACACAGTGGGCACCCACTGAATGCTTGTTGAAGGGAAGGTGAGGAAGGAGCCCAACCTTCCCCCATCCCCATGAAACTCAGGTACGGGATGATGAAGGAAGAGCACTAACCTTGTAGCTGGGAGCCTTGGTGGTTCTCAGTCCTGCCACAATGTCACCCACTGGGAACCTGGAGAAATTTCTGGCAGGATCTCCTGTTTCTTCAGCTGCACAGTGAAGGTCCTGGCCCTTCTCCTAAGAACCGCACAGATCTCATGAGTGACATCAGTGAAGGAATGATGTGTTTAGACTATAAATGGTGGCATGGTTGTGGCTCCTGGGATCCCCTAGTATCTAATCCTCTCCATTCATGAGTTTTTTTAAAAAAAAATTCAGATTATTGACAAAATACCCAAAATCTCGAAATGAAATAGGACCACACAATTGAGTTCTGAGCAGCAGCTATTAGTGGGAGTGTTATTTGTAGTTTCTAGGAAGTATACACTGGAGTATGGGTAGAAGTGACAGCTGGAGTTGAGCGGCCCTGTTAAATAGGGAGCTGGGTGAGAGTGCAGCAGCAAGGTAAAAGGAGACCAGTGCCTTAAATATTTGTGAATCAGGGGCTGGGATTGTGGCTCAGTGGTAGAGTGCTTGCCTGACATGTGTGAGGCACTGGGTTTCATTCTCAGCACCACATATAAATAAATAAAATAAAGGTCCATCAACAACTAAAAACATTTTACAAAAAAAATTTATGAATCCCCCTACAAGTTCTATTCCATCCATCTCCAGACTTTGACCTGAAAATATTCTTGCTTAGTCTACTTTCTAAATTTTATTTATTTATATTGACTCTTTTAATATCATTAGAACACATTTCAACATAATCTCAAAAGCATGGAATATAATTTGCTTTAATTCAGCCCCCAGCACTTCCCCCTCACCGCTGCTGTTCCCCTCCCTCTACTTTACTGATATTTTTGCAATTTATTTGTAGTTTTTCTTTTTTTTAATTATTGTCTTGTGGACATCCTTGATGCTGGGATTCACGGTGCTGTATTCATGTGGGTTCATAGGAGAGTTCAGCTAGATTCATTCCACTGGTCTTATCCCTTTTCCCAGCTTCCTCCCCGTCTACTACTGATCTTTCCTCTATTTTGATGAAATTCCCACTACCTTTTTTTTTTCTTCTTTTCTCTCTCTCTCTCTCTTTCTCCCCACTCACTTGCCCTTGTTTTGGATCAGCCTCCACATATCACAGAAAACATTTGACCTTTGACTTCTGAATCTGACTTGTTTCACTGAGCATGATAGTCGGCAGTTGCACCCATTTACCACCAAATGTCCTAATTCCATTCTTCCTTGTGGCTGAGAATTACTCCTTTGTGTATAGATACCATATACTCTTTATCCATTCATCTGTTGAAAGGCACTTAGGCTGGTTCCATAGCTTGGCTGTTCTGAATTGAGCTGCTATTAACATTGATGTGGCTGTGTCACTGTAGTAAGCTGTTGAAGTTACTTATAAAGTGGGCAAGTATTACAGCCAACCTGAATCCCAGCTGATATATGTGGTTTTGCTGATGACAGTTTACTTGGTTTATAGCTTTGTACTTATGAAAAGCTTTCAAGGCAATGGTGGGAACCCATGTGATATTCACTCTTTTATATAATAAGAAATAATGAGCAGCACGTCACTAAATGCCAGGCCTGTGCCAGGTACTAGGATCAGAAAGGAATCTGATAAAGCCCCTGCCTTCCAGGATTCCCTCACTAGCAAGGGAAAGAGACAAGCAGTTACAACACAATAGCACAATGGAAAGGGGTTACAATGGGGGAAGCTGAAGCAAGGATGAGTGTCACATGACACAAAATCTGAGAGAGGTCATGGTGTGGGGTGGGATGGGAATGGGGGCAGAGCAGGGAACTCCACATCCCTGTCTCTGCCTCTGGGCACAATCCCTGCATCCTCTGAACCTCCTTTGGTAATTTCCTCATTAGAGGCAGCTGGGAACTTGTCCCCTGTTTATTATTTTTAATGGATTTTATTGGTGCATTGTAATTATACATAATAGTGAGATTCATGATGACACATCTGTTCGTGAACATAATTTGGTCACTTTCATTGCACAGTACTCACCATTTCCCTGCCTGATCCTCATTCACTCTACTGTTCTCCCTTCTATTTTCATGGATTCCCCTTTTTAAATTTCTTTTAATTTTTACTCTTTTATTATTATTCCTTTTTTTCTGTCTACCTTCCACATATGAGAGAAAACATTAGACCTTTAACTTTCTGAATCTGACTTATTTCACTTAGCAGAGTTCTCAAGTTTTATCCATTTGCCAAAAAAATGCCATAATTTCATTCTTCCTTAAAGAAAATGCAGTATATGCACACAAGGGAGCTCTACTTAGCTATGTCTATTCGTCCATTGACAGACACCTATTTGATTTCCATAAATTGACTATTGTGAATTGTGCTGCTATCAACATTGGTAAGCATATATTGCTGTAGTATGCTGCTTTTAGTTTTTTTAGATAAATACCAAGGAGTGGAATAGCTGGGTCATATGGTGCTTACATTCTTAGGCTTCTGAGGAATCTCCATACTGATTTCCAAAGTGATTGTATTAATTTGCAGCCCCACCAACAATGTATACATGTCTATTTTCTTCACAGTGAGGGTTGGATAATCCTTGGAGAGCTCTCCAGAGCCTTGTTGGGGAGGCAGCAGTTTCTGCTTTCCAAAGGGCTGGTGACAAAGTTGGGTGGTAGAGACTCAGGCATGAAGCCACCTACAAATAAATTGCAAAATTACAAAATTACAAAATTAATTTGTAATTAAAAAATTACAAATTACAAAACTACAAATAAATTGCAAAAATATCAACATGAGTTGAGGCCTCTTGGGTCTATGAGATTTGTTGGGGTCAAGTGGCTTCACGATGTCAGGGAAAACTGTGGCACAGAGCTATGTGGAGCTGTCTCACCCACCTAGAGGAGCAAGGAGAAGAGCAGGAGCTTTGGGGTGGGGTACTCCTGAGCACCCCCCTGGTCTGCACTGCACACTGTTTATACACCTCTAGGTCACCCTGTCAGGTAGGCCATGCTGTCCCCTCTTCACATACAGAGAAGCTGAGGCTGAGGAGTGAAAGTCAGCAGCGCAGCTCACACCCTAATTCATGCAGGGGCTGGGCATGGGTCCAGGGGAATGGCCTTTAAAGCCCATGGACTTGACTTTTCCTGCTTCTTCCTGCTGTGTCCTAACTCCTGCATGAGCCTCTGCGCCCAAAGAACAAATGGGTCCTTGGGGATAACTTAGTCTGCTGCACTCTAGACTCCAGGTCACTAGAAACAGCTGAGAACACCTCATTTCACAGAAGAGGAAATGGGTCCACAAAGGCATGGAGACTTGTCCAACATCACTAATGTGCCGGTGACAGAAATGAGGCTCAATCCCTACCTCTTGGGATCCTGGGTGAGACACCTGTAGAGGCACCTCTACTGCCTTCTGCCCCCTGGGCTCAGCTGTTCCCACCTGGAATGAGCTCTGCTTTCTCACAGAAATGATGTCTGCAGTGAAGACATCTGACATCCGGCACTCGGCACCCTTCCATCTCTCCCTGCTCTGTGTCCTCAAGGAGCCTCCAGCTCGATGGATCTCAGGTCACAGGGACCCAGCAGAGACACTGCTGCCTGGAAGAGCTCAGTGTAGGGTGGGGGCAGACTGGACCAGTGATGTCAGTGCTGAGATGGGGCCTGGAAGAGCTCAGTGTAGGGTGGGGGCAGACTGGACCAGTGATGTCAGTGCTGAGATGGGAGCCCAGGACCCATGAGCAATCAGGTGGCTCACTCCTGGGCTTCAGGGAGGGCAGCCAACAGCAGCCAGAGGAGGCAGGAGGCAGGAAGGACAGAAACCCTCTGCCAGTCAGAGGACACTGGGGTCCTGGGTAGAGAGGATAAGGGAGTGGCGCAGTCTGGTTGGGCACAAATCACGAGCCACTGAAGCAGGAACAAATTTTATTTCTGAATTCCACCAGCACGCTCCACACACGCTCCCAGGAACTCCTCCCGAACGCCACGCGGCTCCTCCAGGAACCAGCAGCCAGAAATATCCTCCGGAAATCCCTCCTCCTGCATATCCCCAACCAATGGGAACTCTCCGGGAATCCCCACGAGAACTCCAAAGTAGCGTGAGAACTGCAAAGTAGCTGCCAAGGCGGATAGTAATACCTCGCCTGTCAATCAATACTATTGGCAAAATGCCAGGGGCCATTCCGACTCAGCTGTGGCTCTCAGCAAGGGAGAGTAAAGGGGGATGCCGGGGCCTTCCATCCCCTTGGCCCAGTGCTCAGAGCAGGGGTCTATCTTGAGACTTTGCTCCAGACTTTGCCTGGCCTTCCAGCCTCCATCCTGTAGGAGTCAATCCCCCTTTTCAGAATGACCCCAAGCTAGAGCCTCTTCCCCCTATAAATCACTAGGTCATGGGACACATAAAAAGCTCTGCCATATCCCCTCAAATCTCTTCTCCCTTGACTTGATATGAGGGCGAAAGAGCCCACCTCCTCCCCAGACAGAGGGGGAAAGGGAAGGTTTGCCACCTCTCCCCAACAGTTCTTCCCAAGGCAGCAGCCTCCCTCAGACTCCCAAATGGCCACATTAAAGGTTAGGGGACAGGGATGCCAACAAAACAGCTCCTCTGCGAAGCTGTGGCAGAGGATCTCTTGCAGATCTGGGGGTAGCGGGGAGTGGCTGAAAAATAGCTGGAATGACTGAGGAAATGGAGGGGAGAGGGGAGCATTGGGTAGGAGGAGTCTCAGATTCCAGCTCGGTTCTAAGGAAGTCTCATGGAAGCCAGCCAAGAGTCCTGCAGCCAAGCATGGGTCACATGTCACACATGTCAGTCACTCTCAGTCACTGGCTGGAGCAGCTGGGGAAGGTGTGGCTTCAGGGAGAATGCAGTGTTTAATCCTGAGGGACGGTGGCCAGAACAGCAGATCACCTGGGTTGGGTGCGTCTCCATGGCCACCACAGCACAGGCCCCTCGGGTTCTGTGTTATCTCCAGAATCCCATGAATAGGCACCTCTGATATTATTTTCAACCCTCAGCCCTCAGCCAAAAGCAAGACATTTCAACACCCGTTCCATGCATATGATCTCATTGAATGTTCCCAGCTGATCAAGGTACCTGTTATCATGTCATTTTACAGATGAAGAACTTTGGCTCTGTAGATAAACACTCTTCCCAGTCATGTGGGAGTCACGTTCAGTTGCTTCACTGAGCTGCCAGGCCAGGCCAGGCTGTGCTAGGGGTGTCGTGCTCCATCCCCAAACCCTGCCAGGAGCCCAGGAAGCAGCCTTTCCTCCCAGTGTAAGTGGCATGACCTTTTTTCAGCCACTCTTATGTCATCCTCTGTCTTCCTATGAGATAGCTTCCATCTGCATTTTACAGAAGAGAGGAAGTGGAGAGAGAAATGTGAAGTGCCTTGTCTCTGCCACCTGCTGGAGAATAAAGGGACCTCAAGGCACCTGGGCTTGTCTGACTGTAAACTCTGTTCTCACCATTAGGCCACAGCTTCCCCAGACAAGCTCCCAAGACAGACTGCTGCCCTTTCCATGTCTCACACACAGGTACGTGCAAATACGTGTATGTGTGTGAGAGAGAGAGAGAGTGAGCCCATCATGCTTGTGCAGGAGCTGTAACCCAGTTCAGCACCAGGTCCCTGATCTGTCAGTAGCTCAGTTCTTCCACAGCCTCTGAAATTCAGTGTTCACTTCCGGATTCTGTAAGTTGAGGCCACACCCCTATCAAGGTAGCCTGCTGGACAGAATCTAAAAAGATCCCCCACCGTCCTTTTTATTCATGTGATCCACAATAAGTCTCACACATGTGTCAGGTGGATGTGCACGTGTGTGTGTGTGTGTGTGTGTGTGCGTGTGTATGTGAGCTCATCACATCTGCGCATGAACTGTAGCCCAATGCCAAGCTCTCCTTCTCAATCCCCAAACTCCCTAAGCTTCTGTGTGTCTACCACCAGACACCACCTCCTTCTGTCTTTGTGTGTGTTATTTCATTTTACTTTTTCCCAGCTTCATTAGTGCATATTTAATAAGGAAAATCGAATACTTTAATATGTGATGATTTGATACACAGATCATGCACTGTCAAGTGATTGCATCAATCAACACACTATCCTTGCCCCGTTATTACCCTGCTGTGTGTGGTGAGAGCACTCAAGCTCTGCTTTCTTGGCTGATTTCTAGTATACAATATGGCATTATTAAGCACAGTTGCCATTGTACATTAGAGCTCCAGAATTTTTTCATCTTGCAGTTGAACATCTGTGCCCTCCTCCTGTCTTGAGAAACCTGTTTGCCCAGGTCTATGGGAGTGAGGTTGCCAGTGGCAGCAGGGACAGCACCTCATTCTGAGCCTTGTCTCCTTTCTCATCGGACCCCTGGGGCCTGGGTAACGCTGACCCCAGAGCAAGCTCTCTTTCCTTCAGGACCATACTTTGCAGAGGAATAGACACTGTCCCTCAGAACCCAAGGCCCAGTGGACTGGAGTGAGATTTCAGGGCTTTCCCCTCTCCTCTCGCCTGGGGGAGGAGCCAGGGTTCATCCGGGCCTTACCTGAGCTGTCAGGGCAGCTGTGGGAGGTCAGGCCAAAGCTGCATAATCCTTGGAGCTGAGACTGAGAAGTTTGGTACAGTTCTGGTTATGCTGACAGGGGTCAGTCGGGTCTGGCAGGGGTAAGTGTTCTGAGAGCACAGACTAGAAAGCTCCCTTATTTTCTTCTCTTTTTTTCCACCCCTGGATCTGGGTTGCCTTCTTTCTCTGTTTTACCCCTTTGCATAATCCTCCTTCCCTCCCAGAATCAAGCACCCAGCCTGACCACACAGGGGCCTCTTTGGTCTTGCTTCTCAGCCAAACCCGAGAGAGAGAGAGAGAGAGAGAGAGAGAGAGAGAGAGAGAGAGAGAGAGAGAGAGAGAGAGAGAGAGAGAGAGAGAGAGGGAGGGTGGGGGGGGAGGGAGGGAGGAGAGAGAGAGAGAGAGCACACAGGCACTGCCTTATCAATGCCAGGGTGTCACTGGAATTGTGTTCTTGGAAAATGATGCCCTTGGAGTTGTGGAGTGGTGTGGACTGACACATTAGAATTTCATGGAGCTGTGTTTGGATTTGAACTGAGCTGAACACAGGTATGTGAAAAGAACAGTGTCCCAGGGCAGGGAAGGAGGGGTGAGTGGGCTAGGGTGGCAGAACAGGGGCTGGCAAGGTCTCTAGAACTGGGGCCCAGAAACAGAGGGACTCCTGTCCCCAGCCCAGCCACCTCTGCAACCTGCTCAGAGCTCCCGTCTGAAGAGGGAACACAGAGCTGATTCCTACACCACCAGGTGAGACGCCCCTTCCAGACTCTTGCTCCCTAGTGGAAGGCCAGGAGGGAATGGACAGTGGTATAGAGAAGCTTTTAGAGTCAGGCAAATTTGAATTCAAAACCCAAACCAACCATGGACACCTGCCAGGGTGGAGGCCAGTCAGAGATACAGTCAGAGGGACTGCCCAAGATTCTTCTTGGGGAGAAGAGCATTGGCAGGAAACCAGGAGCATGCAGGCAGCATCAAGAAAGAGGCCCTTCAGGTCTCTCTGACTTGGGAAAAGGAGATATTGCTGGCCTGCTGTTTTCCATTTACCTCCTCTGCTCTTGTGAAGCCCAACTTCTGACCTCTAGGAGCTGCAGTGTGAGGAAGAGGGAGAGGTTTTAGGGAGCAAGAAAGTTTTGACTGGAGTAGGACTCTTCTGAAAAGACTCTGGCTCATGGACTGGAGGAGGGAGAAGGTTGACTCTTTCCTGAGAACACTCCTGGGAGTACCCAGGATCCCTCAGCCTGGAGAACTCTCCAGTGTACCCCAGACAAAGCACCAAGTTCAGTTCTTCCGCAGCCTCTGGAATTCAGTGTTCACTTTCAGATTGTGTAGGCTGAGGCCCTACCCCATCACGGTGGCCTATGGACAGGATCCAAGAAGATCTCCTAGTCTTTTTCATCCATCTAGTCATAACACACACACACACACACACACACTCACAATTCTTACACAATCTTTGTCCACCCCAGTTTGCAGGACAATCCCAAACCAGCACCTCCCAGCCACACCACAGCTGAAGCTCCTGCCATTTCCATGTCTCAGGTTGGAGTCAGACCCTGGTCCTCATAACTGAGGGGGATGCTCCCAAATTCTCCAAGTTTCCCTGCCACAGCTCCTGTGTGCCCAAATCTGATGGTTTAGAATTAGGCAAAATGTGCGGAGACGGAGGCTCAGCCTAAAAACCCATGAGGGGGACATGGGGCATGTAGGCAGCAGTGCAGTCCTTGGGGTCAAGGTGAGGAAGGCAGGAGGAAGTGCAGACTCAGCAGTCTTCTGCTGTTCTCCCCTTCCCTTCTCTTTTCTTTCTGGGAGCCTTCACTGTGGCATCTTCAGTGACCTGAGCTCAGTCCTGTCTTTCTCCCCTCCCTGATTAACACCCAAGGCTCTTCCAGCCTCATCTCCCTCTGCTCCTCCACTCAGCTCACCGCCAGGAGCTGTCTGACCAACCCTCTATGACATCTGGCCCCTCACATTTTCCTGATATTGCTAACTCTTCTCCTGTTCCCCTTGCTCTTCTCATTTATCTGATAAACTCTTATTCATCATCAGATGTGAAAGACGTTTACTCTGCAAACACTTGGAGCTACCCTTCTGGCATCTAATGCTAATGGTTCTGAATTCTTCTGACCCTGTCCCAGCTATGAACTAACCTAACCTTCTTCCCAGATCAATGCCCCGCTTCTTAAAGTACGGTGTGGCCTATGCCTAAAGTTCTGGTTCTAAACATTTGAAGAGAATGTTTAGAACCCTACCTCTCACTTTCCTTATCTCAGAAAAGGAAAGGGCTCCTACACCCAGCCCTAGGATTCTCATGGGATGCTGGGGGTGCCATAGGTTCAGGGCCAGCAGGGATCCTTTACCTGCTCCAACCTGAGCCCCTGGCCTGTGTATGTGGCAGGTGCATATAAGAGGATACTAGACTGAAGTGTCCCAAATGCAGCTGTTTTGGAAGGACCAGGTAAACGAGCATGCCTCGTGCCCAGGCTCTGGCCTCCTTAGTTTCTTCATACTAACCCCAAGAGCAGGCAGTAGCTCAGGTTTACAGAAGCACATCCTAACCTCATTGGCATTGCAAGGCAGGCAAGGCACAGTCCCATTATGAGGACACTCAGGCTGGAGACGTTCAGCAATTTGCCCAACGTGATTTGCATTTGGTGAGAGGTGCAGCTGGGACTAGAAGGTGGGCTCCCTGAGTACACAAAGCTGGTCTTCCCTGGGCCCGGGGAATTCTATGTTCTCTTCAGGGAAGACCCACCCATTCTATCTGTCACAGCACAGGAGAAGGGTGTGGACCTGGCATCAGAAGATGTGAACTCTGGTCCTGCCTTGCC
The DNA here is from genome assembly GCF_052094955.1 of Ictidomys tridecemlineatus. Lineage (NCBI taxonomy): Eukaryota > Metazoa > Chordata > Mammalia > Rodentia > Sciuridae > Ictidomys > Ictidomys tridecemlineatus. The sequence continues at coordinate 35,809,756 of NC_135487.1, forward strand.
CAGAAGGTCCTGCTCTGTTCCATAGAATAACTCTTGTCTCTTCCTGGGGCTCAGTGTCCTATAGAGTAGGAAAGGGAACATGACATCCTCACGGGTTACACGTGGGAGTTCATGAGGTGGTGGCTGCCTTGCAAGGGTCCTGGTGGTGGATTCCTTTCTCTTCCCTCATCTCTTTCCCACTGGGTGAAGGAAACTCACATCAAACAGATGATTTAGAAAGCTGGATTCCAGGTCCCAGCTCTGGCTTTACCTCCCTAGGCCTCAGTTTCCCCTCCACAGAGTGGGAGCTTGAACACCTTGATTTCTGAAGTCGCTTCAAGCTCTTGGGATCTGTGACTCTGCTCCTTTCCCCTCCTGCTCCTGCTCCTGCCCCTCTGAGGGTAATGAGGGTGCATGTGCATGTGTGTGTGTACTTGTGTGTGCATCTGCAGGGGCAACAGGGAAAGGGGTGGGGGCAGGAGTCCTACAGGGATGGGGGGCAGTTGGGAGTAATTTATGTGCCAGCTTCAGAGCTTTCTCCAAGGCTAATGGAGCCTGGGGCTGATTAATTATTAAAGGAAAGGAATTAATCCAGGAGCGCCTCAAAGTCCAGCCAGCTGGGGACTGACTGTAGCAGACGAGCAAGAGCTGGCAGCAATGGGGCCCAGAGCTTCAGGGAATCTGCTCAGGACGGAGAGAGCTCCGCGCTCAGCACTGGGCCCTGAAGTTAGCCTGCATGCCTACGACATTGGGGTGGTGGTCACCTACTTTGTCTTTGTCACTGCTGTGGGGATCTGGGTAAGTGGGGCCTGAGGCCAGGGCCTGGGAAGGGAGGTGGGAGCTGGAGGCAGAGGTGAGCAGAAGGAAAGGGATCACAGAGCCATTGGAAACTGAGATGGAACTGACTTCAGGAATCGTCCTCCCCCACCTAACCTTCCATAGGAGGGAACTGAGGCCCAGAGAGCACTGTGGCCTGCCAGAGGTCACTCAGTGAGCCAGAGGCTGGCCAGGCCTGGAGCCCCTGTGACCATCTCCCTATCTGTATGCATCTGACACTTTTGGTCCTAACATCCCTGACCACTCTGAGCCTCACTCCTGCCTTCTCCAACTCAAAGACGTTCAATGTGGAGAAAATCTGACGGCCAGCCCTCTCTCAGTCCTGTTAACATCTGGGTCAAAGAGCTGGAGCTCATGTATTCTAAAGGGCACCAAACATATTCCAAGTCCCTCTGTTCTCCATTGATCCCAGGAGTCGTGGCCCTGGACAGGACTTGGCTTTGATGTCAGGGAGCCCTGAGCTCAAGTCCCAACTCCAGCAATCAGAGTCACATGACCCTGGGAATCTAGAAGCCACTGTGATCTTCGGTTGTCTAATGTGAACATGGAAAGTAAGATCAATGCTGTAGAAAGTTGTGATCATTCAGTGACAGGACACATCTAAGCACTTGGCATGGTGCCTGGCTGCTAACGTCACCATAACACTCTGCAGAGAGGCCGGCATCTTAAGACAGCTGCCAGGCAGACTCTGATCCAAGTCCCATTTAATCACTGCTTGGCCTGTATGGAGGTCAGGAACACTTTCTGAGCTTCAGTCCCCTCCCCTGTAAGGGGAGGTGACAGTCCCTGCCTCCCAGAGCTGGTGCAAGAAGAAGTAAGCAGGCAGGTGCTCAGTGGCTTGTGGGAGGTGGCCAGAGGGAGAAGTGCCAATCCTACTATGGGCTGGACAAGCTGTTTCCTGCCCGGTGCTGCATTTTCTCATCTGTGAAATGAATTTGTGTCCCTCCTATGGCCTCCAGGAAGATCAGAAGTGAATGTCCAAGCAAAAGCTTAACAAGCACAAGGCCCTCTCGTCACTAATTTCTTCCCCTTTTCCTTCTTACCTTCAAGGATTTCTCGAATCTCAGACCTAGTCAGAGAACTGCTGTCCTCTGCATTGGAGTACATGCTTTGAGTTCACCCTTCTCTGCCCGCTGCATTGGCCTAGGGTCCCCAGAGAACAGGCTTGCACTCCTCGCTCCCCTTCATTCTTCAGAGCATGGCTCCAAACAGGCTAGCCACCTTCTGGTTCCCACCATGGTCCCGATGGACTTCAGGCCAGGCCAAGGGAATCCCCCAGAGAGAGCCCATCATCCTGACGAAAGCTCAGAATCCCAGTCAGACTGGGTGGAATGGCTGCCCCCTCTCTGGTGTGGGAGACCACGTGGGAGGAGAGGAGAGGCAGTCACTATGCACCAGAGGCTGAGATTCCAAACCATGTCCTAAAGGAAGACACTGCGGGGAGGGAAGGAAGGGGACACTGATTACCAATGGGCACACCTGCACAGCATTGGCCATTCATGAAGACCTTGGACACCCTTTACCTCCTCTGCTCTTCACACCAGATCTGGGGGAAGGTACCAATGTTCTCAGAGAGGAAGCAGCTCTCCTCAAAATGCACAACTTAAAATGGCAAAATCTGCCAGCACTCAGGCAGCTCTGCCCTGCCTCACGTCTCGCCCTCCACATCCCCTCAGTGCCTGGGTGGATGACAGAGGCTGGGAGAAGTGCAGGAAGTCTTTGTCTCTTGCTGTTTCCTTTCCAGTCGTCCATCCGTGCAAGCCGAGGTACCATTGGGGGCTATTTCCTGGCGGGAAGATCCATGAGCTGGTGGCCGGTGAGTGGACCTTTCTCCCTTCCCTCTCCATGTGGAGGCTCAACTTCCCCCCTCCTCCCACCAACCACAAACTCTTCTCTGCCTCTCTCCCTGGACCAAGGGAACAGCTTCCCACTCCAATCCATCCAGCAAACAAGTGACCTTGCTACCCAGGACAAGAGTCCCGTGGATACCTCCTAGATTTGGCACCAGGGCCTTCAAGAGCTCAGAGGAAGCCCTGAGCTGCAGGCAGTGGCATGGATTAGAGGGAGAGGTAGAAAAAAAACTGGGGGAGGGGGAGGTGGCACATCAGCTTATAGCAAAGAACAGGCAAATGAGGAGAATCAGCAGAAATCCCAGCCACCTCAAGAAATCAATCTCCAAACCGTCACAAAATCCCCAATCTCTCCCATCAACCCACCAGCATTTCCACCTGTCCTCAGAACTAACTTCCTCCTCCAAGAATGGGAAGGAGGGAGGCCAGCCCTGCCCCAGAAATCTAACAGGAGAGTCATCAGCTGGGTGGAAACAGAAGCCGTCTACACACCCAGGCATGTCCCACTCACACTCACACCCTCACACTCACACCCTCACGCTCACATACTGACAATCACACACTCAGTCACACTCTTACACATGCACTCCTATCCCTGCTCACACATTCACACTCTCCCAATACCACACTCAGACTCACACGCACAGCCCCAGCCACCTTCCTACCTGTCTGGATTTTCACCACTCTCCCTACCCACCACTAGGCACTGAGAGTGGAGAAAATCCAGCAGGGTGCAGGGCTCTCTGGTAAGCATGGGTATCTGAGGCAGGAAGAACCAGAGGCAGGAACTTCTCAAGCTGTCTAGAATCCCCAGGCGGTGGGGGTGTTGAGGGCCTGGAAGCTCACAGGGACAGGAACAGGTCACTGGAGCTGCCAGCCACACCCACATTAGAAGAAAGAAAAGCCCTTGGAGTGGTTCTGCTCAGCCAGTGTCCCCTAATCACAGCTCTGGAAAGAATTCAGGCCAAGACGAAAGCAGGACAGCAGGCTCCTCTGACAGGGTCGGGAGAGGGCCTAGGAACCCAGGCTGACTGCCCATTTGCTTGCAGAGGGCAGAGCTCTGGGTCCTTCTGTGGACATGAGGAAACCCCAGGCCTCTGAGTAGCAGGGTCGCTGTATGTCCCCCACACTGTGTGGGACCCATGAGGAAAAGAGGATGTGCTGCCCAGGGCTGTGAACTGTGCCTCTTGCACCAAGACCTGGGTTCAGCTTGAGGATGGGCTCACAACCACCCCTCAGCGCAGGAAGGTCTGTCTACTACTGCTGGAGCTATGTGTCTGGCTGTCCACCGGGTCCTGAGACTGTGCTCCAGGAAAGGCAGATGGCTAGAAAGCTAGGAGCTGAAGGAGCAGCAGCCATCCCTCCTCTAGAGACTCAAATGCCCTCCTTCCTTTGCCTTCCCCATGATCTTGCCCAGGTCTCCTGAGTGGGGTGAGGTGGACAAGCCTCACCACTCTAGGGAGACACTCTTCCTCTAAAGCAGGGGGCCCAGTGCTCTCTGCTCTGGTTAGTGGTCCAGCCCTGCCCTGTCAGCACCCTTGGGCCACCTGAGAGTGAGAATGAGTATGTGTGAGTGCATGTCTATGCATGTGTGTGCATGCATGTCTGTATGTGTGTGTGAGTGCATGAGTTATGCACATGTGTGTGCATGAGGGTGAGTGACTGTGTGAAAATACATGTGAGTACATCATGTGTGTGGAAGTGAAGTGTATATGTAAGTGTGCATGTAAGAATGAGGACACATGTCTATAAGGTGTGTGCATGTGTGAGCCTGAATATATTCATGTGTGTGTGCACATGTTTGTAGTATACATGTGTGTGCACATATGTAGTGGGTTTGAGTGTGCGTGTGTGAGCGTATGAATACAAGGGTGTACACATGTGTGTTTGTGCATCTCTGTGTGTGCGTGTGACTGCATGCACACATATTGGGGTGGAGGCAGCTCAGGGGCCTCAGCAACATAGGGCCACACGTCTGTCTCCATGCCTTTACCCTGCTCTGCCACCTCATCTCTGAATTTCTCAATCCTTTTCCTTTCCTAGCACCTCTGGGAACAAGTGTTGGAAAGAGGTGAGTGTCCAGATTTTATAGCTGAAGAAGACAAGGTTTTATGAAAGAAAGTAATTTTGTTAAGGTGACATGGGGTATAAAACTGGAGCCTAGATCTTCCCTCCAGCTCCCAGTCCTGTCCCCAGTGTCTCCTCAGTCCTCCTCTCAGGCCTCAGAGGCCCTCCCTCTGCCCCCAACCCCTCCCAGTCCTGGATCCCATCCAGTAATAAGACATAACATTGAGCAAATGTTTATTAGGTGTCAAGCACCATTTGTCTAATGGTTACAGGAGCCAGAAAGCCAGGATTTGAATCTTCATTTGGTCATGTACTATTAGTTCTGGGACTTGAGCCACTTACCTATCTGTGCTTCAGTTCCCTCATCAGTAAAATGGGGTAATAACTGTGTTAATTAGTTGTGTGTTATTGTAACAAATACTAGAAGTAAATAACTTATCAAAAAAAATGTTTATTATTTCCCACCTTATGACCAGGGAGAAAAAGAGAAAGAAGAGGAGACTAGGGTCCCATAATTCCCTTCAAGGGCATGTTCCCAGTGACCAACCGACCTCTTACTGAGCCAGGCTTCTTAAAGATTCCACCACTGTCAAATAGTGCCCCATGCTAGGGACACATGAACCTCTGGGGGATATTTATTTGAACCCCAGTAATAATAGTACTGGGTTGTCATGAAGATTAAATGAGTGACTGTATACATAGAAGCACCAACAAGCACCAACTGCTCTGATGATTGGTATCATCAGTATCATTATTATTGTGGCTTCTGCTGCCTTAGAGGAACTGGCTGTCCTCCTGGAGAAAGAGGAACTCAGCCCAGAGGAGGCTGGCCTGGCCTGTGCTCAGTATCTCGCCCCTCAGTCTGCCTGGCCTGGCCCTGGAGTCAGCAGGAGCTAAGGGCGTGGCAGGGCCTCCCAGCCTCCTGGGGGGGATTCCGTGGCCTTTGCTGCCTCCTTCTCCCTGGACATCCTTAGGCTGGTGGCCCCAGGGCAGAGCATTGCCCTTCCTGTACTGGCCTACTTCCCTGGCTTCCCTTCTTCCTACTTTGCCACATATTCACTGGGTAACTTGGAGCCAATGACTTCATTTTTCCTGACTTAGTTCTTTCTTCTGTGAATTGGGAAGATTAAAACCCTCCCTCCAGGTTATTATGGAGATAACTGTATCAGGACATGAGAAGTGTCCAGTGTGGTGCCCAACAAATATAACTTTGCACCTCCTCCTCTCTGCTCATGGTCCTGATGTCAGATTGTTTGGCATTAGCCCTGACCCTTGACCTCATCTGTGCCTTGCAGATCGGAGCATCTCTGATGTCCAGCAATGTGGGAAGCGGCTTGTTCATCGGTCTGGCCGGGACAGGGGCTGCTGGAGGCCTTGCTGTGGGAGGCTTTGAGTGGAATGTAAGAAGCTGACCTGGATGGTCCAGGATAATGAGGGTCTGAAACCCCCTCCATCCCTGGCCTTAGGGCTGAGAGAAACCTTAGAGGTGCTTAGAAGTTTGCATGGTAAATTGAGAATCCATTTTATAGATGAGGAAATCAAAGCCTGGAAGAGGCAGAGGGACTCAACTGAGGTCTGGGAGGGCTGGGTTTGGGCCCCAGGTCCTCTCCCTCCCTGCTCAGGGCTCTCCCACTGCACATGCTGTCTCTGGGTAGGAGGCTGCCCTCCACCTTTCTTCACCATCTGGACCTTCTCCCCACTCTCCCAGGCAACCTGCCTGCTCCTGGCCCTCGGCTGGATCTTTGTCCCTGTGTACATCGCAGCCGGTGTGGTCACGATGCCTCAGTACCTGAAGAAAAGGTTCGGGGGCCAGAGGATCCAGATTTACATGTCCGTCTTGTCTCTCATCCTCTACATCTTCACCAAGATATCGGTGGGTACCACTCAGGAGCCCAGCCTGACCCTGAAACTGCTGATTGAGGGACTTCTGAATGCAGTGCCATGGACTTGATGCAGAGAGGGAACTGACCATCACAGGCTGGGTGGAAGGAAGGGAGGGATGGGAGGAAGAAAGGAAAGAATGACAATGGAGAGACAGAAGGAAGGAAGGACCCCTGTAACCTATGTGCTCCCCCAGATAAAGAGATGAGTGATAAAGGTTTGCAGTGAATGGCAGCCCCAACCATCAAAGAACTCACAGTCTAGAGTTTATCCATTCATTTATCCTTTCATTAACTGATTCTTCATTCAGAAATTAACTCTTCATTAATTGCCTAGAATGCGAACTCAGGAAACAAACCAGACAGGTCAAATGATGAACCCAAGTTAACACAGAAGGCCAGTCATCCTGGAAATGGAACTAAAGTTTGAGCCCCATGACCCAGTCCAGGTCCTTCCACTCTGCCATGGTGTAGACCTATGGTGCGCTCATAAGGCATGGGATGTAGTCAGCAAGCCTGGACTAATAGCAAATAAATCATTCAGTTGCCAGGTCCAGGGCTGAAAACTCCTTAAGGCCCCTCTTCCACCAATACTGCCAGCTTAGGCACAGCTGCCCCCCTCAAGCCTCCAATAAACCCAAGCATGTAGGTTTTCCAGAACTCATGACCACCAGCACTGGGGCTCCTGCCACACTGAGTCACCTGTGGGTTCATCCAGCAGCCACGAGCACCTCTGTTCTATCAGGGAGCATCAGCAACCTGCTAAGTTCCTACTCTCTCCTCCTAAATATCCTCTTCTTCTCCTTCCCTAGCTCCCACCCTCACTTCCTCAATTTCCACTTCATTCCTTACCATTCCCTTCATGGCCAACAGATCCGTCTATCAGCCAATTAAAATTTTCTTAGTTGCAAAGCTTTACGCAGAACTCCTTCGCTTTAAAGTCTCCACAGTTCCCAGTATCCACAAGATCAAGCCATACTCCTTGCTGTGAGCTTCAGACTCACCTTCATTGTGCAATGAAGGTTGAGGTGCCCCATGTGCTGAACTGGTAGGTGACATACCCACAGCAGCCATAACGAGGGACTCTTGCGGCTTTGACTTGTGGTCCTGGTTCTCTACAGACTGACATCTTCTCCGGAGCCCTCTTCATCCAGATAGCCATGGGTTGGAACCTCTATCTCTCCACGGTGATTCTGCTGGTGGTGACAGCTGTCTACACCATTGCAGGTAGGGCAGAGAGGTCCTATGAGTGTGCAGAGACTGAGAGACACAGAGAGAAAGAGAGAGGGTCAGAGGACACAGAAAATCGATCCTGAGAGAATGAAAAAGAGGAAGAGACAAGGACAAAAAGGGGCTGAGACAGAGATGTGGGATAAGAGGAAAACCCAGAGGAACAGACTGAGTCACACAGTGGGATACAGGAAGAGGGGCTAAAAGGGAAAGAAATAGGGAAACAGAGCCAGGCAGATAGCCCAGGAGAGATGATAGGACTGAAAAGACCACCTGTGTCAAGAAGCAGGGTACAGACGAAGGAACTCTTGCTGGACCAGAGTCACCATGAACTGTCCCACCCCCTCTCCTGTTTCCCCCAAAGCATCTCACACATGGCTGTGCACCCTGGGACACTGCATAGGACAAACTGACTTATGGCTAAGTTTGCCTTGAAAGACAGGAGACATTGGGATGGGAGTTGGGAGGGAAAGGAGAACGCATTCCTGGAAGAGCTAACAGCACCAGGAGGAATGGAATGGATAGTAACAGCAATAGTAAAGGAAGCTATGGCATCCTGGCCACAGTCAGACACCGCCAGGTGCAGCAAAACTCCATATAAACACATGTGACCAGCCTCCATCCTCCCAGGGTGGGATGGAGGGGAGCTTTAGGTGCAGGGAAAGGCAGGTGGCCAGAGTCCACTGTCCACAGGGTCTGTGTCATCTTGGGTCTCCCTGCATAGCCAAGCACAGGCAAGGCACCTAGAGAAGATCCCCCTGTTGGTGCTGACTAATGAGGCTTTTCCTTGGTCCTCAGGGGGCCTCACAGCAGTGATCTACACGGATGCTCTGCAGACAGTGATCATGGTTGGGGGAGCCCTGGCCCTTATGTTTCTGGGTAAGGAAGAGGTCCTTGTCTTCACCTTGTCTTCACCCTTATATTTTTCTCTGATCTGTCTTTGTCATTAGCACACCTTGCTTAGAACTTTCCAGAGCACGGACCCATGTCCTCTTGCTAATCCAGAGCTCTCAAAAAAGCAGGATTCTCTCTACTCCAAACCAGGGATCTTGAGCCTGAAACCCCATCTCCCGTCCTGCTTCCAATCCTCATGTTAGTTCCAACCCAGGCTCATCTTCATTGTGCAATGAAGGTTGAGGGTGTCCCTGTGTGCTGAACTGGTAGGTGGCATACCCACGGCAGCCTTAAGGTATGTTATAGATCTGGGAGCTGTGAGCACAAGCTTAGTGGGGGCTCAGGACTATTTCTCTCACTGTGTCTCTCCCCACAGGTTTTCAGGAGGTGGGCTGGTACCCAGGCCTACAGCAGCGGTACATGGAGGCCATCCCCAATGTCACAGTTCCCAATACCACCTGTCACCTCCCACGGCCTGATGCCTTCCACATGCTTCGGGACCCTGTGAGTGGAGACATCCCATGGCCGGGTCTCATTTTTGGGCTCACAGTGCTGGCCACCTGGTGTTGGTGCACAGACCAGGTAAGGGTCCCCACAGGGCTTGGCCTGGCCCATCAGGGATTGGGATGGATTCCTGCAGAAAAACCAGGTGCCTGGATGCATAGAGATCTGGACCTCATTCTGGGACTGAGTCAGGGCACAGGCAGTGACCAGTGTCAGGGCTCACCTGTGGCTGAGCTGAGCCCCTCCTCATTGTGAACAACCCACCCCCATTGCTGCCATTTCAGGTCATTGTACAGAGGTCTCTATCTGCCAAGAATCTGTCCCATGCCAAGGGAGGCTCGGTGCTGGGGGGCTACCTGAAGATCCTCCCCATGTTCTTCATTGTCATGCCTGGCATGATCAGCCGGGCCCTGTACCCAGGTAAGAGCTAGTGCTGCTTTTGGGGCTTTGGGGTGCAATTTGCAAGGGGTTTTCAGAGAAGGTGCTCCTAGGTAAGGTGGGGCCAGAGCAAGAATTAGAAAGCATTTTCTACTCAGATTGCAGAGCAAGCATTTTGGGTTTTGTGGGCCAAACATGTAATAAGTACTTCAGCCGATGAAATTTGTATCTGAATGCCATTTTTATATCCTGTTTTCCCTTTTTACGGGAATTAAAACCAATAAGGCATTCTTGGTCCCTTCCAGGGATATTTGTCATCATCAAGATGTAAGACCTAAAATCCAAAGGATTGCAATGTTGTACCTGGGCAAGAAATTTTCAAGAAACCAGGCATCACTTGCCCCTTACCTTCTAGACAAGGTCTAGAAGTTTCCAGTGAACACTTTCTTATAGTGTCATGAAGCAAACAGGGGGCTGACCTTGTGAGGCACAAGACCCCACAACTCCACCGCCATCCCTTCTTCTTCAGATGAGGTGGGCTGTGTGGACCCTGACATCTGCCAAAGAGTCTGTGGGGCCCGAGTGGGATGTTCCAATATCGCCTACCCCAAGCTGGTCATGGGTCTCATGCCCATTGGTGAGTCCTGTCTCCCCCTCTCCATCCCAACCTGTGAGCCTCCTCCAATCTCTACTGCCCAGGAGGAATTGCCCTTCAAATGGATGGGAAGAGGCGAAAGAAGATCCAACTCTGCACCCCATTCTCTAATACACATACACATGCACACACACACACACACACACACACACACACACACACTCCCACAAATATCTGTAACACACCTGCCCTGTGCCCTGGTGTTGGAATGCAGAGATAAAAGAAAGGCAGGTCTCTGCTCTCAGGCTTTATGCAGTCTCCAGGTTACTTGGACTTACCAGGGTACAGTGCAAGGTCACCAGTGTGGCAACCCAGTGGGACAAAGGGAACCCTAAAGAGTCATAGACCCAGCCTTGGAGGAGTGTCAGGAAGGACTCTCCGGGGAAGAAAATGGAGTTGAACTCCAAGGACTACCTCAGGCAAAGGTGGGGAGATGTGACAAATGTTGTAGGGAGAAGAGATTGCTCGTGCAAATGCCCAGCGGGAGGAGAGAGAGTGTGGTCTGAACCAAAAGGAGCCCAGCGTGGACTCGCCAGGGAGAAATGTCATGGCCAGGTGGGCTCTGCAGCCTGTGCTTTTCTCTGAAGGCAGCAGAGGGGACTGTAGACCAGAGTATGAATGGCTGGATTTGTGCTTTAGAAGGTCCACTCTCTGTGGAGGATTCAGTATGGAGAAAGGCTCTGGGGAGGCAGGGAGATGTCAGTGAGGTGTCTTCAGTGATCCAGGTAAGTAGCACCAATCACTTAACCAAAGCAGAGGTTTTGGAGATAGAGAGAAGCCATTTAAAGACATGGTGAGGTAGAATCAGTAGGACTTGATGTATTTCAGGAACAAGAAAGACAGGAATCAAAGAGGCCTCTCAGGTCTTGGTCTTTAGAAAGTGGATTAATAATGACAGTGCGACCTGGAAGGCAATCGATGTGTAGTTATTCCCTCCCTCTGGTAAAATGAGAAGTAAAGAAACAGCGGAGGTGGTAGGAGGCCCAGCTAGGTCAGCAGCCAAGGAGGGACTGATGGATGGAGAGGGGCAAACAGAGCAGAGGTGTCTCGTGGGAGAACTCTTACTGCCCAAGAGGAGAGCAGAGGCCCAGAGTTTGGAACCTTGAGTCAAAGTCACCTGTGAGTCTTACAGAACGTGATTAAATACATGGACTTTGGTGTAAAGAGTCCTGAGGTGGGACCAGGGCTGGGAATTCATTTCCTCAAGAGATAAGCAGTCCAGAAGCTTATCAGAGGGTCAGTAGGTGACCCTCTCTTTGTTCAAGTGGAGAAAAAAAAAGTAAAGGTCCCCCAAAGAGTGAGGGAGTAGTCCAAAGAGCATCCATTTAGTTGGTTACTTGTGGAGTCAGGAAACAAACCCAGGCTTCTACTTCCCAGGCTGGGAGTTAGCCCACCACCACAATATGTCATAGAAAACACTTTTTTAAAAAAAGTAAAAACACTATAAACATTCACCTTCCCCGCCCCCACTCACAGGAACCCGATAGCTGTTTACAGCTGTGAAACCCAGACTGAGACATCGAAGCTACAGAGAACCTTAAAGATCAAGTCTTACACACACCTTATAAGGAGACCAAGGCTCAGGGAGGGCAGATGAGTCTCCTGCAGAAGCGGAGCCTGGCCAGAACCGGGACTCTGGCATCATGGGCTTCCTGATTCCATATCTGTGCTAGATGGGAACATCACCAATGGCTTTCCTATCACATCCCCACCCCAGACTCCTGGCTCTGACACTGCTGCAGTCTCCATGATCCACAGAGCCCTTACCGGCCAGCTATCCACTCCCACTCATCTCTCCGCAGGTCTGCGGGGCCTGATGATTGCCGTGATCATGGCGGCCCTCATGAGTTCCCTCACCTCCATCTTCAACAGCAGCAGCACCCTGTTCACCATTGATGTGTGGCAGCGCTTCCGTAGGAAGGCAACCGAGCAGGAGCTGATGGTGGTGGGCAGGTGCGCGGGTCCTTCCTTCCATCCTCCCAGAGCACCTCCTTTCTGTAGGAGATTGTCTGGGTCTGGGCCCTGGACAGGCGGCCAGAGCACTAGGTTCTAGGGCTGACTTTTCATGGGACCTCAGGTAAGTCCCCCTCCATCTCTGGACCACTCCTCCCCTTCCAGAATAATGGAGACTTTTGCATTTAGACTTTCTCTTGGAATGGATCAACAGGGTAATTGAGAGAGGATGACAGAGCACTTGCGAAAGGAAAAGCAAACTGTGTAAGTGGGAGGAAGTTCAGCAAGCAGCTCACCCTCTGGGGTCTTTCAGACCAACTCTGGCTCTCATCTCCAGGTAACTGGCTGTGAATCTAATCATCAGTCTCACCCTGAACACCGCCAGGTGTCGTACCCACACTAGGATGAGTCATGTGGCCCTGGCTTCAGGGTGCCCACAGTTTAATGAGAAGGACAGAAACACAGATAACAGAGTGAGATACCTGCATCAAGGGAAAGTTGTTCATAGGAAAGCTGTCTTCACGTGATGCAGAGCCTTGAATAGCATGCTAGAGAATTTGAATTTATCTTGTTGGAATCAGTTTGTGCTTTTAAAGGCATAATTTGATGGATGATTTTGTCTAGTTCTTAATAGGATGGGGATTTATAGTTTGTATAAGGTTAAGGGTCCTTTTTTGAAATCTCTGCTTCAAAATTTAAGGTTCCCCAACCAGGACTTCTGGAGTAAAGGGTGATCCCCTCTTTGGTGGGTAGGCACATAGGTACTTGAGCTTCGACATCTTGCTCCTGCCTTTGACTCCCTGTTCTTTCCACCTGGATGCCTTCTGCCCAATGGAGTTCTGGCCCTAGCACAGGAAGTAATCATTGCCGGATCTGAGGGTAGGGCAGAGGAAGGGCATAAGCAACAGGGAGACCACTCTGGTAGCCATTACTTTAGTGCAGCCTGGGAGAGGGAAAATGGGAGGAAAAGGAAAGAGGACCATATGTGCTCAGAGACCTTCCACAAGTGTCCCTTTATCTTTTGCCCACCAACTGCCTAGTTTTGCTGAAATTTATTTAATTCATCAGTGGAATGTGGGCACCATCTCCTGGTCATATGTATTATTGCATCCAGTACATCCAAAAAAAAAAAAATGTTTTTTCAACTTGTTTGCACATCTACAAAATTATTCATCAAGAATGCTTTGGGGCCAAGCACAGTGGCACACTCCTGTAATCCCAGCTTATCAGGAGGCTGAGGCAGGAGGGTCAAGAGTTCAAAGCCAGCCTCAGCAAAAGCGAGGTGCTAAGCAACTCAGTGAGACCCTGTCTCTAAATAAAATACAAAATAGGGCTGGGGATGTGGCTCAGTGGTTGACTGTCCCTGAGTTCAATCCTGGTACTGCCCTCCACAAAAAAAGAATGCTTTGGGGACTTAGGACTGAGTGAGAATTAATCAAGGGGGAGTCAGGAGAAAAAGAAAAAGGTGGAGTTCTTGCCTTAATCTTAGTGCCAATGTAAAGGAGAGAGTGAGGTTAGAGTTGAAGAAGTCTGAAGAAGGGAGAAGTTCTTGGAGGCTGAAGTCATCCTGGAGAAGGGAGCTATTCTGCACAGGGGCTGGAATGCAAAGAGCAGGAAAGGTGTGCTAAACAGAGCCCAGAGGCCTTTGACTGGGGTAGGTGGTGGGTAGAAGGCATGAAGTATTCCTTAAACAGTGGGTGAATGACATGACCTAAAAGGCATCAAGCCAGGCACCAATGGCACATGCCTATAGTCCTAATGACTCAGGAGGCTGAGGGAGGAGGATTGCAAGTTCAAGCTCAGCCTCAGCAACTTAGCGAGACCATGTCTCAAAACAAAAATGGTTGGGGATACACCTTAGTGGTAAAGTGCCCCAGGGTTCAATCCCAAGTGTCAAAAATAAATTTAAAACTAAAAGACATCCAATATGTAAGTGCTGAGATTTTACAAATCTGAGTCTCTTGGTTTCTGAAACTCTGATTTAAGGAATTTTCAGTCTAAATTCCTGCGACTTAGTATTTGAGATCCTGACCTAACCTCCTCTGATCCCCTCTCTTCTCCCGTCCTGGTGTCTGTGCATCACCTTCACCTGCTGCAGGTCACGCCCACCCGAGTGTGCCTCACAGCACCCTGTGCTCTCCCTGCAGGCTGTTTGTGGTGTTCCTGGTTGTCATCAGCATCCTCTGGATCCCCATCATCCAGAGCTCCAACAGTGGGCAGCTCTTTGACTATATCCAGGCTGTCACCAGCTACCTGGCTCCACCCATCACTGCTCTCTTCCTGCTGGCCATCTTCTGCAAGAGGGTCACAGAGCCTGTGAGTGCAGTCCTCCTCTCTCTTCCTGTACAGCAGAGGGTCTAGAGTCCTGTCTGTCAATCTGCTGGTTTTTGGGACCTTGGACAAACACATGGGCCTTCTAGGTTTCCATGTCTCTGGACATAGCTCCAGGTCTAGATTCATTTGTCCACTCCACAGTTATCAAGCTGGTTATGACAGTTCCAGAGATGTCGTGGTTTACAAGGTTCACAGAGGTCTGTCCCCACGGGGCCAATTCACAGAGGTTATAGAGATTAATGTCCATAAGAGGAAGAGATGCCACCACAAACTACTACTATATAAAGACAAAGCACAGAAGGACCAGAATCCATGGGAGGATCCACACACAGAAGGGGAGGCAGCCTCCACCAGGATCAGGGCAGGGTGCACTGACACCGTCACTGTGAGTTGGACTGAAAGGAGTAGAGATTTTTTGAATGGTCAACAAACAAGTACATGAGAACAGAGAGAACTTTCCAATTAAGAACTCAACTCAAGGTGGACAGGAGGCCAGCTGTAGGATGTACATAAGCAAACATAATAAAGCACAATGACTACTGGGAGACAGAAGTGCACAAGCTCTTAACCAATGGGACTCCTGGGAGGAGGGTAGGGAAGACTTCCTGGAGGAGGTGACAGAGTTGAGACCTGAAGGATGACTGGGAGGGGATGAGCATTCTGGACATGCCTGCACATCACATGTGTCACTGCACTAAAATCTGACAGTGGCTGAGGGAAGCCAGAGGTATTGGAATTAGAACTTTGAGTACTCCCTGGGGTACCCTAGAAGAGTCAGGCCCAACTCTGATGGCTGTGCCACGGGACATCATGGACATGACTCCACAAGACCAACGCGAGAGCTGAAGTTCACCGCGAAGGAGATCATAGAGACCCCTCCCCAGGTGACCTGTGTAAACAAGGCGTCTGCTGTCGGCAAAGGTCTCACCTTGCTGACAACCCTGGTGCACAGCGGGACCAGTTGAAATTCTGGGTGTGTCTGTTCATTCCAGAGTTTTCAAGTCAGGATTAATGTCTCATTTTAAAAACGTACATCATCTGACTCTTTCATACTTGGAACAGGTACAGGTTAAGGACAAATGGAATTATAATAAATGAGTGGTACCAGAGTTTTTCTTGGAAAAAAAAAAGAGAGAGAGAGAAAGAGGGAGGAAATCTCTCTTCTGATTTCTGATTTGTCATATTGTCCGTTGGGAAGGGGTTACTAGTGTTCCTGGCCTATTACAAAAGCGCATCCTATTCTATTTGATGACTGGCCATCTATTACTCAGAACCTACCAATTTCTCTTTTCATAGAGCACAGAGGAACACTCCAAGCCAGCAAGGTGGAGGCACTGGTTCAGAGCCATTCAACATGGAGCCCCAGTTGACATCGTAGTCCAGCTTTGAAGGCCCTAGCCTGTTCCGTACACTGCTCTGCCTGCCTTTTAAGTCAGGACAAAGTCTCAGCATTAATGGGGAACTCGCTGAGATGGACTTGCCCAACACTCTAATAAGCCAGTGGGAGACAGATTTAGAAACACAGCAGCTTTTAGGTTCCGAGGTCCCCCTCTCTTGTTTCTCCAATGTCACCCCTGCCCCTGTCTGTCCCCTCTCCACAGGGAGCCTTCTGGGGCCTCATGTTTGGCCTGGGAGTGGGGCTTCTGCGCATGATCCTGGAGTTCTCATATCCAGCCTCAGGCTGCGGTGAGGTGGACAGGAGGCCAGCCGTGCTGAAGGACTTCCACTACCTGTACTTTGCCCTCCTTCTCTGTGGACTCACTGCCATCGTTATTGTCACCATCAGCCTCTGTACAACCCCCATCCCTGAGGAAAAGGCAAGTGTTGTGCTTATACTGAGCCCCCCCCCCGAAATGCTTCCCTGTTTCCTATCACCTGGAATGTGCTGGTTTTCACCCTGATAGGTCATGGTCTCCCCGGCTGCCATATAGATGTCCTTGGGAGCGGGGAACTCATAGGGTTGTGAATTTCCAAGAGAAAAGTAACTCGTCCGATTCAAAAATTACTCAGTGAATACATTCTATGTGCCAGGCACTGTGCTGGGGTTATAGAGATTAATGCTCCCTGCTAGCAATTGTCCACAAGAGGAAGAGATGCCACCACAAACTGCTACTATATAAAGACAAAGCACAGAAGGACCAGAATCCATGAGAGGATCCACACACAGAAGGGGAGGCAGCCTCCACCAGGATCAGGGCAGGGTGCACTGACACCGTCACTGTGAGTTGGACTGAAAGGAGTAGAGGTTTTTTGAATGGTCAACAAACAAGTCCATGAGAACAGAGAGAACTTTCCAATTAAGAACTCAACTCAAAACCCTCAACTCTTCCAAGCTGACTGATTTGCCAGTCCTGGAACATGGATGACCAGTCTTTGGGGCCTTTTCCCCCTAGAGTCTGTGCTAGTTTGCTAAGGCTATTGACCCCAGTACCACAGACTGGGTGACTTACACAACAGAATTTTTCCTAGTGTTCTGTAGGTTGGAAATCTGAGACCAAGATGACAGCAGAGTTGCAACTCCTCTTCATGGCTTGTAGGTGACGTCTTTTCCCTTCTTCACGTGGTCATCCCTGAGTCTGTCTGTGACTTTACCTCCTCTTTAAGAACACCAGTCACATATTACCTCATTTTACTTTAATTGCCTCTTTAAAGCCCCTACCTCCAAGTGCAGTTTTTATGGTTGGGATCTGAAGTGTTTCCAAAAAGATAATGTGTTGAAGGCTTGGTTCCCGATGATGCAGCAGTATTCAGAGGTGGGGCTTGTGGGAAGTGATCGGATCATGAGGGCTCTGGGCATCAGTCCAGTGACAGCTGATTGGAGGTGGTGGAAACAGTAGGCAGGTGAGGCACGGTTGGAGGAAGTAGGTCCGTGAGACCATGCCCTTGGGGCCAATATCTTATCCCTGGCTCCTCCCCCCACCTGCTGTCCCTCTCTCCTTTCTCGTTGCGGTGAGCTGAGCAGCTTTCCTCCATGATACACTTCTGCCATGATGTTGTATCATGGATCCAACCAAGTAAGGATTGAAACCTCTGAAACAATGAGCCCAGATAAATCTTTCCTCCTCCAAACTGTCTTTTTTTGTTTTTAGGTACTGGCCATAGCAATAAAAAACTAATAAATTATGCTAGCAGTGGTCAGATTACGAAATACTGGGGTTCAGACTTTAACATAGGAATTTTCAGCCAATGACAGAGCCCATGCCAGAATTTGGTACCTGAGACACTGGGTGGAAATCACAACTGACACAATCACCCGTACGTAAGGTGATTCGTTGATTTGTGTGGGGGTGGTACGGGGAATTGAATCCAGGAGTGGTCTACCCCTGCACTACCTCATAGGTCAGTTTTAAATCTTATTTCGAGGGTCTTGCTAAGTTGCTCAGGACCTAAGTTACTGAAGCTGGCCTCAAACTTGAGCTTCTCCTGCCTCAGTCCCTGAGTCACTAAGATGACAGACATGTGCCACCGTACGCCAGGCCTGTGTGGCGCTTTAGAGTTTGCAGGGCAACTTCACACTGTTGGTTTCTAGGAGCCTTACAAACAAGCGGGACTCTCACAGATGAGCCTTAGAGATGGACTCGTCCTGAGCTCCCTCCAGAAGCCACCTGTCACTGAGTCTTCTCCTTTGTTTGCCTTTGTGCTGTTCATGCTCAAGTCCTTCCCCATTGAGAATCTCTCCCTGGATCCTACAGGTACTTCTCCCTCCCTCTCTTTCCTCCTGGTTTTTCTTTTCCTTTTTTTTTTTTTTTTAATCCCCGCCCTTCTGATCACTTTTCTACTTCTTCATGGGCTTTTCTTTCTGCCCATAACCATTATTTTTCCTTAAGAACCCCTTTGTGGCCTACAATAGAATTTTCACTCTGTGATATCCCTGTGTTATGAATTCAACCACTTTCTACATTTCAGTTCTCTATCTCCAAGCCAAAACCCTTCTCCCAAGGTTCAAACCCCCACACTCAACTGGTTCCTGGTGACATAAAGTGTCTTCATTTACATGCTCCTAGTGACACACAGGGTAAGGAAGATTTATTATGAGATGTAGACAAAGAAGCTGCCCATAGAGAGGCACCTGGGGGCCTGGTGCTGTAGGGGAAGGAGGAAGCTGGGAGCACAGCAGGAATCAATGGCTGAACAAGCAAACGGAGCTCCCCACAGGGGAAGAGCCTGGTTGGAAAGGAGGTGGTTCTGAACGTAGGGGTCCAACACCACTGGTGTCAGCCAGATAACCCGCTGTGCATGTCTGCTGGGCCACTGCAGAGGGAGAAAAAGGAACACCACCAGGGCCATCCGGGGGGACATAAGGGTTTTTTCTCCTCACTGAGCTTCTCCTCCTGGAAGTTCTACCTATTCTTCAAGCTCAGCTTCATATTCATGTGTGCACTCCCCTTTTCTCTCTCTCCCCCCCACCACATCTCTCACCAGCATGAAAATTTGATCCTGTCCTGTGTCCTTCATCCCTGAGGAGGAATAAGACCCATTTGATCATCCAAGGCAGGAACCCACAGGCTCAAGGCAGCTCCCTCCTCTCTCCCTCATCTGACTCCTTCAATAGGTCACCACATCCTGAAGAATTTACCTCCCTCACATCCCTTAGGACCGCTGCCTCCTATCCAATACCACAGGAAAACAAGATTTCTTGTTTCACTTTTGGAACAGCTTCTAGGTTAGACCCCTTCAATTTACTCCAAGAGATCTTTAAAAATCTCAGAACTTTCACATGGCCTACAAGGAGCTGAGGCTGTTGTTTATTAAATATCAACTCCTCAGCCTGACCTTTGAAGCCTTTTATGATCAGGCTCCTGCCTCCCTGACCAACCTGAGTTCCATGAGGCCAGGTCCATGTCTGATTCTGGTCTGTCTGCCTGCACCCAGCACAGACCTGCTGGAGGGCGTGCTCAGACCTAAAGGGGCAGCCAGGGCTAAACCAGGCTCCTGACCCTCAGTCCTGGCCTTGTTCCTCTGAGGGCCTCCCATGAATGGGGCCTCTTTCTCTGCAGCTGGACTTCCCTCCAAAGGCACCGACTCCTGATGGCATATCCTTTCCCTCCAGCTTGTTCGTCTGACCTGGTGGACAAGGAATTGCACCCCCCCTGAGCTGGAGAAGGAGGCCTGTGAGAATGAGGAGGACAGCACACCAGGGCTGGCAGAGGGGGCAGCTGGGGAGTGCCCTGCAGGAGGCGGAGCAGCAGGGGACCTGATGGAGGAATTGGAGCAGGTTGGAGGTAGGCTGAGGGCATGCTAGGGATGTGCTTCACAGAGGAACAATGGGGACAGATGCCATGTCATGGGCCTCCAAGGCCCCTCTTGGGGGGGCACCGGGGATGGGGTCTCTGAGGGAACCCAATAAATATCATCTTCTTCCCTTCCTTTGTGACCATTAAACTATTTGAGAAAGAAGTCAGGTTAGTAAGATAGATGGGACCAAACCATTGCCCTCATTAATGACATAGTGTACGTGGCAAGATTTGGCTTATATCCACGGGGAGGTGTGCTCCCTGATATTGAACTCCAGCATTAGACCCGAGGTGCTCTCTGGTCACCAAGAAGACCTAATCAAATAGCCCAGCCCACCCTGTGAAGGAGAGTTGTACAACCAAGTGTGCCCTCTTGTCCTTCCCAAATCTGCAAACAGGAAGGTCCTTTCACCTCCCTAGGTTGAAGAAATATATGGCAGAAAATCAAAAAGAGTTCTATACCTACTGATGAGTTCTTTTTTTTGAGTGAAAGGGAATGTCAGCCATGGCAAAGAAACCCTGCCCTGTCCCCACCACCACTTATTTATTTCCCACTGGGTTTAGCACTTCAGTCACATGAAGGCATGACTGTCCCTGGTAGGAGGAGAGCAGCCACGTGCCCATATAGTTGTGTCTGTCTGCATGAGTTGCCCCAGAACAATCCCCTCCGGGAGGGGGGGGTGTGTCTCCTTAAAATGGGCTTATAAACTGTGCCGCCCAGAGGTCCTGAAGTGTTCTAGAATAGTACATTAATTTCAATTGTTGTAAGACAAAATGCAACTGTCTTAGACAAATTGCAGCTTTCTCCTTCCTGTGGTGAGATTAAATAATATTAAGACATTCTTATGATAGAAGGACATTATTGAGATTTCTCAACGATAATATTCCCAAGGAAGATTTCAAAATCAAAAAAAGTTATATCAGTCTGCAAGGTAACATCCAAAAAGCAATCTGTCTTGTTCTTATGAATTAAAAATTCAATGAAATTTAAGTCCTAAGTTTATCTCCTGCCTTACTCAGAGGACATCCCAGTGCCTGGATGGAGTTGGGGTTCCTTGGCAGCTGCTTTCCATTGGATTTTCATGGTTCTGTCAGGCCTCAGACAATGTCTTAGTTCTATAGCAGCCTAACTTCCCATAATTCTGGCAAGTTTAAAAGCATAGACAAGGTTACCAAAGCATCATTTGGTTGGCAATGCTCTGCCACTGGTTCTTGGGCTTTTGTCAGGTTCAGAGGGCCTTGTGCTGTCCCTGAGGCCCAAGCAAGCTCCTATGTTTCTTGAGGCCTTCAATCTGGAGAAATACCCACTTTCCCAGAATTAATCAAAAGCTCTAGATCCCCACCAAAGCTAAGGTTCAAAGCTTCTTGCCCAAGCCGCAGCAGTTAAACGTCAATGGCCCACTATAAAAAGCTGTCTATAAAGCCAGAAAATCCTTTACAAACCCCCACCGTGAAAACACACATGGACTCACTTTATAAAGAACCACCAAAAATCAAAGCCAAACCTCTTGGTCTTAGTGGTTGACCCAAATACTTCAGGTGTATTTTGCTTGGCAAAATGCAATTCCTTGTCTCTTTTTCAAGTTTGTGGCCAATGCACCAGATGTTGGGGTCTCAAAATCACCTCCCCACATCATTGAAAGGACTAGGTCCTCTCCCCTAAAAAGCTTCTGTTATGGGAAGACCCTCTTGCAAGGAGGAGCCCTGCATAAGTGCGGCAGCTCCCAGGAGGAGGAGGAGAAGGGAAGGCCCAGAAGCCATAAAACATCTCCCAGAGAGAGCGAGGAGGAGGCAGCCTGTACTGCCTGCAGCTAAAACCCAGACCAGGCAGACCAGACCCTCGCACTCCCTGGATGGCCTCCAGGCCCAGGGCAGAGCATCTCTGGAGAGCAGACAGGAATGAATGCCTATGCCCTGTGGATGGCCACTCCCACAGGAGGAAGAGAAGGCTCTGAGTCAGCCACAACATCCAAGGAGAGAAACCCATGCACCTCCCCACGGGCCACTGGGGAGAAGAGAAAGGGCAGGGAAGGTCCTGCCGCTGTGCAAGGTGTGCAGTCTCCTCCCTGGGAGAGACACAAACATCAGTAACCAGGAGGAAGCAGCCCCTGCAGAAAGGCCGATGTAGGCCAGGCAGCTTCATTTTGAGTCAAAAATAGAAATTTAAAGGGCAGTGAGTAGATCTAAAAGAAGTATATACATCCCAGGTTGGTTTTTGCACACTGTTTAGTAACTACTTAGATGAAGTGGACTTTTTGGGTCTGTGCATTCACACACGAAACCCTGTGTTTCATCTAACTCAGGGACCACAGAGAAAATCAAAGGAGAGAGAATATGGGCCAGCTGGTAAAAAGCCCAGCACCAACAAAATGTTGAATTCATCTTGTTCTTAGTGTAGCTCTGCAGCTGTGTGACCTTAATCAGGTCTCGTCCCTTTCCTGAGCACTTTTTCACCTTTATACAATGAAGGAGACAGGCCAGATGGCACCCAGGCCCCTGGTGTCTCTGACACTCTGTGGTTACAATAAACTCTCCAAGTACCCCATCCCAAAGCCATTGGATAATGAAGTGCTCATTCCCAGTGTTCTTTGCCATCTCCATGAAAGCCTTTTTATATTACTTTTATATGGTATACGTTCAAAAGATTTACTTTCTTTGTTTCTTTTAAACTTAGGTGTGTTTTTTTTTTAATAAACTGTGCTAGTTTTAGTCTCTGAGTGGGCCCTCTGCACACTGGAGGGGGGCCTTGTGCATTTCCAACATTATATTCCCCAGAGCCTCTTCTCCCTAACCAGCTCTGGTACCTTTTTAAAGTGCTGCCAAATCTCCATTTTCATTCCATACCCAAAAATACTCTTACAAGAACGGGGCATATGTCACTGATGCATTTGGGGGAGAAAGTACCAGCAGCTTAGAGGAATGGAGTGGATTACATAGGCCTCACAATCTGCTGAGGCTGAGCTGGCCCTGGAGCCAAGAGTTCCTGGCCTCCCATGCAGTGCCTGTGCCTGTCTGTCCTCACAGCAGGGGCGGCAGTCTGGCTGGCTCAAATGCTTCCTCCTTCCTTTAGAAGATTATGTTCTCTGACCTCATTCTGGACTCACACTCTGATTCGGGGTGAACTATGTTGTTCCCCCACCTTAACACACCACCCCCCTGCAAAAAAGATGCTTCAGCATCATGAATGGATGTTGTGGCCAAGGCCAGAGCTCAGCTGAGATCCCAACTCAGCGTAGCCTGTGGTTTGCACAAAGGGCCCCTCCCCACTTTCAGGGCACCCACCCACTCCTTCACCATCTCCCACCCCCACTCTCATCATTTGCTTGCCTCCCTCCACCCTGCTCCCCTTCCCCTCTGGCCTTCTCCTCCCAGCCCCACACAGGTCCTGGGGAAAGCTGCTCTGGGGCTGGTTCTGTGGGCTCTCCAGGGTCCCTGAGCAAGCTCTGAGCCCAGCAGAGAAGGCTGCTCTAGAGCAGAAACTGACCAGCATCGAGGAGGAGCCATTGTGGAGAAGCGTCTGCAACATCAACGCCATCCTCCTACTGTCCATCAACATCTTCCTCTGGGGTTATTTTGCATAACTTCACAGACCTGGCTTTGGCCAAGACAGATTCAACACAGAGACAGGCTCTCCTCTCACCTGCTGTCAAAAGCTGAAGCCACAGGAACCCCTGAAGAGCATCTAATCCAACTTCGCTTGGCAAGTGGGGAAACGGAGGCCCAGAGAGAACACTAGGTTTGCCCAGGGCCAGATAGCAGGATTCAGTGTGTTTCTGGACTCTTGCTCTCTTTCCATTACACTGTCTCATTCCTACCTCAAAATCACCATTTCCCCCTCTTGTTGAGTCTACTCAGGAATCTTCTGTGAGTCTTGAGGTTAGAAAAGGAAAATACAAGTGGAGTACTAGCAAC
This sequence comes from Ictidomys tridecemlineatus, assembly GCF_052094955.1. Classification (NCBI taxonomy): domain Eukaryota; kingdom Metazoa; phylum Chordata; class Mammalia; order Rodentia; family Sciuridae; genus Ictidomys; species Ictidomys tridecemlineatus. The sequence goes on from NC_135487.1 coordinate 35,833,463, forward strand.
GAATTTGCAAAAAGTCAAGTGTCCCTTCACCATACCTTTTTCTTTTCCCCGTCTAGAGCCCCTATGTCTCTGTCTATTCTCAACCCCTGGTAATCCATTTGAAACCTGAGTCTACTGAGAAGGGCTTTATATTTCCATTGGTGGCTCCACAGTTGTGGCCGTCAGATCCAAAGGAGTGAGGGGTGAGGGTGGAATTTAAACATGATGACAGATGGCTCTGGAGCAGGGAGCTCTTGGAGAATGGACTCGTCTTGGCATTATCACAATTCATCTTACTCCTACACTCAAACCTAACCCTGCACAGTTTCCATGGCTGCTTCAAGGAACTTAAAGTCCAGTTGGAGGGAGGCGATGTATTGAAAGATGGAGAATCAAGAGACGCTGCTGTGTACCTCGAGGTAGCCCTCAGGGGCAGCACACAGCCCAGAAGCCACCATCCGTGAGCCTCTGAACCTCTCCCTTTGCCTAACTAGCCTGGAAAATACCTGACTTGCTTAAGTGCCCCTTCTCCAGGAAACTGCCCCAACTCCCCAGTCAAGATTGTCCTCATACTGTCACAACCCCTGGACCTGCTTCTATCTGGGCACTGGTCACACTGATTGGTGATGTCTCCCTCCTTGATGGTGCACTCCAAGGATAGGGGCCAATGGCTATGCCAAGTGACTTTGTACCCAGAATAGCAGGTGCCAATAAATGCTTATGGACCTAATAAATCCTCCAAGGTCTGGTGGGTTTTGTGCTGTCACTGGCTAGGCAGAGACTTGGGGAGTCAACAGGTTGGGAGGCATCTACTTAAAGTAGAACCCAAACAACCGAGTGTCAGATGGCGAGAATGAGATTGCTGCCCCTGCCACTGACAGGATCCAGGTGAAAGAACCCACCTTCCCCACCATGCAGGGGCTGCGCCACTCTCCTCTGATGCGCTTCAGTGCTGCATTTGATCATCTCTGCACACCAATCTCTGATCATGCCAGACACAAATTACAATCCTGTGTCTCCGAGGTGCAGATATATCCGAGTCTGTGACTACCTCTTGTTATTACTGCCTCCAAATTTTGGCTCCCAACCTTTGGATCTCTCATGAGACATGAGGTTTCTTCTCAGATATCTGATCGCTGTTCCTCACTAACCCTGAGAACTTAGCTTTTCCCTGATTTCCCCCAAAACCATTCAAGCAAGTCATTTGTGGACAATAGTTTATACTGAAGGTTCAGGTGGGGAAGGACCATAGACCACAGAAGCACAATCTAAAATTGAACATGGACCATCCTATTTTAAACATTCCTCAGCAGCCCCTTAGGATTCCTCAGAGATCTCCTCCACCTCTTCTCCAACCTCCTGCTGCAGGAGGGTTCTCAGTCCCCTCCATCCCTATCCCTGCAATTCTCTCATGTCTCCCCCTCCTTCTGTTTTTGGCTCTCCTCCTTTATTATGCAGAGCCTCTGCTAGACTCCAGACCCACCTCATCTGACCCACGGATCCATAGGCACACTGTTGAATGCACAGAACTTGAAGGAAGGACAGCTGTCCCTGTGCCTGGTTAATTCCTATTAGTGCCTCACATTTCAGCTCAAAAGTTACATCCTAAGAGAAGCCACATGTTATGGTATGGATATGAAGCATCCCTCAAAGATGCATGTGTGGAAGGCTTGGTCCCCAGTGTGGTGTGTTTAGAGCTTTGGGAATTGAATGATTGATCAATGAGTGGGGAGTGGCCAGTGCCGGGACTGGAAGTTAAGCTAAACCTCATCATCTCTTCCCTGCTCATTTCAGCAGCCCCTGGACTTTCACATTTGTTCCTAGTTTTCCTTTTCCAATCCATCCTATCCAGCTAATAAAACCCCCACATTTCATGGAAAGGGAAAACTGAAGGAATGGGACTTCTTAAGGTCATACAGAGAGTCAGCAACAATTGCCCGGCCTTTCAAGATGAAAGGTGTTTCACGGGTGGCATGCGAGCCAGGTGTGACATAGGAGAGGCTAGAGAGAGCAGACATTCGAAGCACTTACTCATCACCAGGCCTGGATTTGGCCTACCATGGCACACAACTCTCACAATTTTTATCTTCATAAATGTGTCTGTTATGTTCTCAATATTTATAGGGGCTTCCCAGTTCTTGTCCAACCTTCCTTCACCTACCCAACATCGATGTTCATGTAGCTCCTTTTCCCTGGAACATTCACGCCTGACCTCCTACCCCACACCATCTGTCTCCTACGATAGGAATCATCTCTTCCAACAGACTTTTCCTGAGGCCTCCCCCAGCTATCCAGTTCGCTTTGTGTTCTTCCTCTGAGTCTACAGGCTCCCCTCTATTTCTTTCCACCATAGTAAGTCTCTTGTTCGTGTTATATTTTTCTCCGTGCCATGGACTGGTGCTCTTCATAGGGAGTCAGTGTGTTCACCCAGGGACTGCATGATGTGAGGGCATTTAGGAAGTGCTCAGTAAATGTCCAGTGAATGAGTGGATTCATGTTAAATTTACTCCATAATATTTAGACTCTTTTAATTCCTAACTATAACCAAGAAAAAATGATGAACAGTATCTCTATAGGCTTTAGAGTTACAAGGCCCTCCCAGGCCTGAGGTCCCGTTAAATTCCCGTCACTCCTAGAGGAGGTAGGCAAGTGTCTCACCTTTTGTAGAGAGGCCAGTCACACCCACACCTGACCTGAAAGACAGCACAAGGAAAAGGAAAAACAAGGCAGCCTCTTCTGCCTTGGAGTTCCAAGCCCTGGGTCTCCACATTAGAATGCCTTTAGAGGGATTTGAGGAGCATCTGGAGGCAATGTCCCCCATTTGTGCCTCAGTTGCCCCAATCTCCAATGCAGCACATCAGCCTCATTGACTCTGGTGCTCCCGTGGCCCTTTTCCAACACGGCCACCTTTAACCCGCTCTCTCTCCTTCCATCGGGGGTGCTGTTCTCAGGCTGATGTCTTAGTATCTACCTGCTCAGGGATAAGAGGTCACCTGGCCTGTTCAATGTACACTTCAGCAGTCCTTGGCCCTCTGTGGCGGTGAGGGCAGTGACTTGATTGCAGGATGATGCCAGTTACCTTACCAAGCCACTTGAAAGGAAGTGCCTTTCCACTGGACCAGTTGGCAGTCACCACAGAGTTATATCACCTCTTTTCAACCTTTCAGGGACCCCACTCCAGTTCATGTCCTGCATGAGGCAAGGACCAAAGGCTTGTATTCTAATTTGAATTCTTAATTTTGCTACTACATGCTTTGTAACCCCTTCCCATACCTCAGTTTCTTCAACCTTAATAAAGGGGTGGGATGCAGAGTTTTGACCCTTCTAACATTGACATCATATGCTTTGAATTCAACTCCACATGTGTCTTCTTGGGGGCAGCGAGTGGGTGGGTAGGTTGACATGCCAGCTTGAGTGGCAACAGCACAAATAGAAAACACTGAAAAGTCATTTTCTGAGATTGAAATGGGTTTTCCATGAGCAATAATAACATTAAGAAGCAGCTTTGGACTGTGAAAGGACAGTGTTTAAAAACAAATAGTGTTTTTAAAATACCACGAAGAAATGTATTTTAAAGTGATTTGCAATTGAGTTTGGATCACAAAAGTACTCAATTTAACACATGAGACTTACAACTATGTCCCTGGGTGTGAGAGCTCACATCAGTCAGAGGCGGGTGGAAACTGCTGGAAGCTCAGGCAAAAGCAATGTCAGTTTTCCATTAACCTAAAACGAGTGTCTCTCTAGAATTCTAGCTGTAAGTAAGATGACTATAATTTCTCTTTTTTCCCCTCCAGGGTGAAAAGTTGGAAGAATTTTAAAGGTTATATATAAATATAAATCCTAGAGACTTAAATTGAGGCAGTTACAGTTTACTTTCATATTTCAAAATCAAATCTCAGCTTTAGCACTGATTCACAAAGTAGAAATGTCAGGCTTTTTACTGTGATCTCATATTGAATCTACAGCTTTCATTTTAAAAAGTTTAAGAAGAAATCAACCTTTATACCTTATCTCCTGAAGAGAATAAAAAAACTTTGGTCCATCTCTCAGTATGTTTGTATGTAAATTTTAGAAATACAAATGTTCAATATGAGAACAACCCCAGAAGCAGGCTGGTGCAGCTCTCATTTCCTCCTTGGTCCCAGTCAAAACTTTCTCATCAGCCTCTGGCAGGCAGGTTAGTGGGCCCTATGCTTGCACACTGCCTATGATGGGGAACTGACGACCTCCCAAGACAGAGTGCCCATCAATGAACCATAGGAACCACTGAAAAGTTCTTCTTTCCCCATCTAGACACTGCATCCCTGCAGTTTCCAACCACTTATACAAACTGAACAATATGAAGATAACTCAAATAAATCATTTGCCTTCAATATTATATTCTCATTATTTGTGATTTCTTCTTAAAGGAATAATTCACAAAGGTGAAAACTCCCTATAGAAGACTAATAAAAACTGGTATTTAAAAACAGCCTCACAATGTGGAGAAAAGGGTACTCTTGTACATTGCTGGTGGGACTGCAAATTGGTGCGGCCAATTTGGAAAGCAGTTTGGAGATTCCTGGGAAAGCTGGGAATGGAACCACCATTTGACCCTGCTATTGCCCTTCTCGGACTATTCCCTGAAGACCTTAAAAGAGCATGCTACAGGGATGCTGCCATATCGATGTTAATAGCAGCACAATTCACAATAGCTAGACTGTGGAACCAACCCAGATGCCCTTCAATAGATGAATGGATAAAAAAAATGTGGCATCTATACACAATGGAGTACTATGCAGCAATAAAAAATGACAAAATCATAGAATTTGCAGGGAAATGGATGGCACTAGAGCAGATTATGCTTAGTGAAGCTAGTCAATCCCTAAAAAACAAATACCAAATGTCTTCTTTGATATAATGAGAGCAACTATGAACAGAGCAAGGAGGAAGAGCAGGAAGAAAAGACTAACATTAAACAGAGTCATGAGATGGGAGGGAAAGGGAGAGAAAAGGGAAATTGCATGGAAATGAAGGGAGACCTTCATTGCTATACAAAATTACATATAAGAGGTTGGGAGGAGAATGGGAAAATAAACAAGGAGAGTAATGAATTACAGTAGATGGGGTAGAGAGAGAAGATGGGAGGGGAGGGGAGGGGGATAGTAGGGGATAGGAAAGGTAGCAGAATACAACAATTACTAATTGGGCCTTATGTAAAACTGTGGATGTGTAACCGACGTGATTCTGCAATCTGCATTTGGGGTAAAATTGGGAGTTCATAACCCACTTCAATCTAATGTATGAAATATGATATGTCAAGAGCTTTGTAAAGTTGTGAACAACCAATAAAAAAAATAAAAAAATAAAAAATTAATAAAAAAAATAAAGTGAAATGCAATAAATAAATAAATAAATAAAAATAAAAACAGCCTCACAATTACTGTATAAAGATGTCTCCACATCAATCATCTCATTTAGTCCCCAACACCACTCTAGGATGGCAAGTCATTTACAAATGGAGAAACAAACTCACAGAGGTGAAGAGCTGTGCCCTAGTCCTGCCACTTAATGGCCAAATTGGTCCTTGAATTCAGACTTCTGATGCCACATTCAGCCTTGCCCCTATTTATGTAGAGTTCTTGTGGAATGCTACTCTTGACTAGGCTTATTGAATAAATATTGAAAATAAATCTACAGTTCAAACATAGGTCACATAAAAAGGTAGGCAAGTAAGCAAGATTATTGCAGAGAATTGTAATAAAGAGTGAAATTAAAGGAAGGAACAAAAACATTTTGGGAAAATAAAGAAAAGAGCAAAGAATTAACTGGGGGGATTGGGGGAGACTTCATGGGAAAAGACATCATGAATTTCAAAATTTAACTCCACCCCCACCAAAAGCACTATAAAGCAAAAATATATGAAGCAAAACAAGTAAGCAAAAGAGCATGGCATTGGGAGGGCAGTGAGGTAGTTGGTGAGGCAGGTGCACAGGGGACAGGGCTGTATAAAGCAGGCAAGCCTGGGGATGAGGAAGAAGTGATACTGAAGACACTAAATGCCACCATAAACTGGGTGCCATGGTGTAGCAAGAATGGGGCAGTGTCAGGGAAGGTACAGAGAAGGAATATATATAAGTAGCATCTTATTCAATTTAGTAACATTATTATGGCAATATAGAGAAAAGAAATTATAGAATCAGAAACTGCCAAGGGATGAAAATTTATGAGATTTTTGCAGGATCACTGGAAATAAAGAGAAGAGTATATCAATGCATGAATGGTCAAACGAAATATAGTATATATACACAGTAGTCCTCATACAAATGAGTGAAATTTTGATACATATTGCAACATAGATGGATCTTAAACACATGCTTACTGAAATAATCCAGACACAAAGGGATAAATATCACATGATTCCAATTATATGAGGTACCTAGAATAGGTAGATTCAGAGAGACAGAAAGTAGAAGTTACCAGAAGGGGAAGGAAGGTAGGGACAGGGAGAGTTATGGGTATAGAATTATGTTCAGAATTATTAACCCATTAATATATACAACTTTAATGTGTCTTTTTTTTGGTACTGAAGAATGAGGGGCATTCTTAACCAATAAGCCACATTCCCAGCCCCAAGATTTAAATATTTTAGTTAGAGACAGGGTCCTGCAGAGTTGCTTAGAATTTTTATGCTTTTTATTTTCAAATCATTTTTATTAAAAATAAAAATGAAAATAGTACATTACAAAAAGATAACTAGGATATATATTAGAACAACAGTGGTGAAAGGATGAGGGAGAACTGAATTTAAAAGGCATTTCTGAAGTAAAATCTGCAGATTAAGGGACTCCAGGAGAAATGAGAGAATCAAGAACAATTCCCAGGCTTCAGAACTGGAGTATGGATGCCTTAATACATTCAGAGCAGAAAACAGACTTGGTCTTGAGAGGAAAGAAAAAATGGTATTTCATTTTTTAGCATATTTATTTTGAGGTATCTTTTGGATATCCCACTGGCATTGCCAAATAGTTATTAGTACCTCTATAGCCTGGTGGAGTGATCAGGGTTGTAAGCCTTCTTTATAACTCCTGCTTGGGAGAAACACTACCCACCTTGTAGACTTAGTATTAGATCTATGGTTTTGTGTTGGTTTGGTGAAGTAGATAATTGGGGGCTAGTGAGTTACTTTAGACTTTATTTGGGAGAATTGGAGACAGAGTGGGTGTCTGGGTATGCTTCCACAAGTGAGGTTGGATCCCATATGTTATGATAAAATTGGAGAAGCACAGACAAGGAAAGATATGTCACCCCAGCTGCTGGCAGTTCAGTGGAGAGGCAGCCTCCAATTATAGCCTCATCAGGGCCTGCCTCACTTTGCCAGGAGTCCCATTATCTAGAGAGTGGTCCAATGACTAATAAGTATGAAGGCACTGACTACTACAGCCTCACATGAGACAACTCTGATGGGCCGTTTTAGTGCCAGACCTTAACACAGGTTTGACCAAGGCCACTGTCAGGCCTGCATCTCAGCTCAACTTCTCCCTCTGCCCAATTTCTAGTCCTTCTCTTTCTTCCCACTGGTATGGATCCAAAGGAACTCCCCAGTCAACATCCTGCACAACAAATTCCAGTCCAGACTGTGTGACGGGGTCTAAATGTCTCACCAAGCTCCTTCAACTTTGCCTATTTGTAATACTTGCTATAATCCCAAGCTAAGCTGATGAGGTCTCTGCATTCAGACTCTAACTGAACCACAAACACCTATATTTTCTCCATGTACTGGGGAGTAGCTATTAGCTCTTTTCTATTTTATCAGATAGAGTAAGTAACAGGCTTCGATTAATCTAGCTGGACAAGTAACAAAAAGACTATCATGGGCTCAGCAAATAACTCCATCCAACCTGCCCCAAAGACCCACATAGCAAAAGCTATTAAGCCTTATGTGTTTTATTTTCTTTCTCCTACAACCCTGAAGTGTTTGCTGACATCTGAAGTCTGGTAATAATCATTGTCCCCTAGCCATGTTTCTGAATCTTCAGCCAAATTCATAGCTGTCCCATTTTCCGAGTCAGATGTTCTAATCAACTAACCCATTCTAAATAGCCTTGCTCCTGGATATAAAAGAGGAAGAAAAAATAAACCTCTATAAGCTTCAGGGTCACAAAACTGATGGAAAATATGTCTAATGGAAATGCTGGATGGTCACAGAACAGAGGCCTTAATAAGAGTAAATTTATTTGGGACTCCTATGCAATAGCATTAATCAAAAAAACTAAGTTTCTTGGAGAGGAGGGGTAGTTCATTTAAAAATTTTTAGGGGAATTTAGTTTTTTGTTTTGTTTTTCTTTGATTTGTTTTTGTATATTTCCTGCATATTTCAAAAATAAATTTTGAAGCCCAGTAAATTAAGAAAAATATGTCTTGCTTTCTACTCATATTAATTTCAGGAACACATAGTTTGTCTCTTTTTTTTTTAAAACAAAATAGAGATGCGTAAACTTATAAATAAGAAGAAATGTACACGAATTCATTTTTTACAATTATAGCTGCCTAATGAATAATAGTTAATTTTCACTGGACATTAATATGTGCCAGTCACTGTGCTAAATATTGTGCACATATTATCTTGTTTAATTTTTCTAGCCTAACTGAAATAGGCAGGACCTAAGTGCACAGGTGGCTCCCACAGTGCATGGCAGCCCTGGGGCTAGGTATAATTTCAGATAAGGAAACAGGTATAGCATAATTCATTTTGCCACCAACTCATACAATTGCTTCATAATACTGATAGGACTCAAATCAGACTGATTTGACCAAGTCCATGACTTTAACTATACGACACTGTACCTCTTACTCTGCCACAAGATAAAGATCTATGGTAAGATAGATAGCATCAAATTGGTAACCTGGTCCCAAAGTCTACTCTACAACATGAGCAGCAAATTTGAGGGGAAAATAAATTCTGAAATTTATTTAATGTTAAAAATAAAATCTGATTGACACATATTAGTAATAGAGGAGGCAATAATTGCAGACACAAATGACTCTATCTTACCTCAATAGCCCTGCGTTGGTTCTAGCAAGATACACTACTGGCGTTTGTATTGGTAAGCCAGAATCATCCAATGTATACATTCATGAATCAAAGGATCACACTGTGTAGCTTAAATAGACATACTTTTTGTTATTAATTATATATCGATAAAGCTTATAAAACATATTCAGTATGTTTAAAAAGAACAGAAAATATGTGATACATTTAGAAGATACTCGACTTATTATACTTAAAAGAATAAATTAAAATACAACTCAAGAGACAATTTGAAAAACTCAGATATCCAGGACTCACTCTTTAAAGATCACATAAGAAAGGTTTTTACCACTTTACGTGGTAAAAAAACTATTTTTAAAAGGAAGGCAAACTTTCTGATGATATTAGGTATTATTGCCTTTTCCAATTCAGATTCAACATAAACACTATTACTTTTTAACTAGCTCACCTCTGACTATAAACTAACATGAGATAGAACATAAATGATCTTAAAACCATTTGAATGGTATGGACAATCCTGATCAGAGACTTCCTGGTGAGAACATGGTGGTGTGTTGCTAAAAATAAAGGACGATCTGATTTATGTTTCTTCCCCCATACCTCCCACTCAGTCTTAGCATTTGGTTTAATAGTCAGTGCTAAAGAATTACGATTTCTATAATGTGTGCTGTCACCAAATAATATCAGCACTATTTTAATTATAATTGTTCACCTCTAATAAGACTTTGGATGTCATTAGACACATCTTCTCTTCATTCCTCAAAAACATTATAACTTAAAGGTTAATTGCTACATAACCATGTATAAGATAACATGCCAGAGTATTATTCAGTGTTTCCAGTTTACTGTTCTACCTTCTGACAAATTTCATAAAAGAGAAGGGAATGAAACTCACTTGCATTACATACAAGATGTTGCCTCCGTAAATGCCAGAAAGAGAAGCAAAATGAACAGTTGGAACATATGGCAGTGAGCTGACAGCATAAAGAAACTAGTTCTGCCTGAACAACAAGGAACATCTTGAAATGTTCAAGACATATGTGTTTTAGGAAGGAGACTGAAGTGTTTCATAATAGAAGCAGGACAAAGTGAACCATGAGTGCTGAATAAAGTTTTAATTAAAAATGGGTTTTTAGCCTTCAATGTGAATATACAATATGCTTCACAGATGGATTTTTATATTTAAGCTTTATCCAAACCAAAATAGTAAGTGAGACAAATAAAGCTTCTGAAAATGGCACTGAGGCTAAAATGTATGTAAACAATGGAAGGTTCTGGTACAAACAAATAAAGATGGAAGAACATCCCTTCTGTCATCCATTTCTGCTTGCACACTGCATCAGTAGATCAGATGACCTACCTCTGGTGTAAGCACATTTCTCCCTAACTTAAACACACACACAATATGGAAATTAAAAAAACTAAGAATAGTGGAGTGGTTAAATTGCTTTGTGGTATATTAGATAGCCAGTAAGAAATGTTATTTATGTTTCATTTTAGAAAACTACGTAGAAAATAATATGTACATCAACATCTTGTAGGCTACAAAATCTTTCAAAAATGTGTAGAATATTGCAGTAAAATGTATAAAAATATTATCAAGTTGTCTCAATGCTCTTACTTTCATATAACTATTTCTCTGAACCTTTTAATGGTTATGCAGTGCCACTTTTTAAAATCAGAAAATAATATGAAAAGTCCAATTAAACTTAAAATACTTATTTGGAAAAACTTATACAAAACAATAATGATTCTAAGTTTATCATAAACTATTTTTATATTAATCTTTGATGATTAAGAAATGGGGGCTCTTTTATCTATATAGTTTCATTCTTGACCCAAGGAAAAGAATTATCCTTGCAAATTGGCATTTGCAGACAATGAATGATGAATATCCACTAAAAACACAGGCATCTAGCAGATGAAGATGTGACAATAGTGCTACTTTTGTGCACACAGGGCCAAAGGCTATATTTCCCATTTGGGGGGAAAATGAAGTTTAAATCAAACATAAAAAGATATCTAAAGCTCTTTCCAATGCATTTAAACAACATGGGTTAAAGCTGGAAAATCTCTGCCAATTAATGAAAGTTTGAAAGTATCTTACTGCCAGGAAATACTTTCATATTAGCTAATTTTTATTTTTAAAAGTTCAGCTGAGCTTTGAGTTTTGGGGAGATCTTTGGGATGCATTAAGTCAATTCAGAAATTCACACTATCTGTGAAAGTTTCATTTCTTTAGAGGCCACGTGTCCTTACTGTCCGCACTCCCTCATGGGCCCTGACACTCTAGCTCCAGCCAGCCATCAACTTGTTGCCCCAGCCTTTTTCTAACCCTTGCCTATTTAGGCTGCTGCTCCATCCACCTCTTAAAGTACTTTTCTCTTTTCCTACCTGAACCTGAATCCGACTCATCCTTCAGACTGAACTCTGCCACTCTTCTGTACCCTCAAAGACTTTTCAGACAAATGACTTTAGTCTCTATCTTTTGATCTCATACTACTCATAACTCCTCAGCAAATAAAGATTCCTTTGATATCTCTTGCTGTATTTTCAAATACTTATCTGATAAAGTAGAATGGAAATCCTGTGAGAATATTTAAGAAGTCCTCACTTTTTGGTGTGTTATTTACATTATTCAATGCACAAGTGCTCACTAAATATGCTGACAAATGAAAAATGGCCCGATAAGGACAGGCCACAAAACTCTTACCCTTGACCTTAAAATGGTATTTTGTCAGATAAATCTGCTTAATGATACTACAAGAATGAAATGGCATTACTTGAATATTCAAGGACTGTTCTAGAAGAGGGAAAAATTTGAATTCTATAATAAGGCATCCAAAGAAGGGCCTTGATGTGACTTGAGCATACATTTCAATGTTATCTTGGACCCAATTTCACTACGTATTTTAATACCTTAACCATACAGCACTTCTTTCAGTTCTCTGAATAAACTGGGATTCCTTGTGCCTCTATGCAAGCTCTAATGCCCTGCCCCTCCTCTTTTAAAAAACATTCCTTAAGATCAAGATAAAGGGCTGGTTCCTCTATGGTATGTTCCTTCATTCTTAAGGAAGAGGTTGCTTCCACATTCACACTGCTAAGTGTCCATCTAACATCTCTACCATGCACATTTGTAGTGTGCATATCCATAATACACCTAACACTTTACAAATACCACGTCATGTGTTTGTGAGAAGGCAGGATATAGCTTCTTATTTATTTTACATTTGCCCAGTGGTACTCATAATTTCTAGTTCATAGAAGGTACTCATCTTTTGCTTAATGAATGCATAAACGAATGACCTTGTTAATTGCTTAGATGAAGGGGAAGAAATGACAACCCAGGATTTAAAAGTTAGCGATGGATAACGAAAAATAAATATAATTCCCATGGAAATCAAGGACCAACCATTGTTCTTATTGGATCCCAAGCTATTTTGTTCCTATTTTTCTAAAACACAAAAGACCACTCACATGATGAAGAGGCTACAACAATGAAAATGTTTTAAAAGGAGAAACTAAAAACAGGAAAAAAAGTCCCGGACAAGCTGGGCAAGCATTACAACCATCTAGAGAAATTTCTTAAAATATATGTTTAGATTTTCTGCATCAAGATCTCTAGAGGTTGAGATTTTTAACATGAGTGAGGCTGATCAGTTAGGAGTTGGAACCACTAACCTTGAAAACAAATAACCAAAAGCCACACAGCTTTAGTCTTGGCTGTTACATAGTCATGTACATTTAACTATGATGAATATCATGTATGTCTCAGATAGTCTAGTCCTGAGGCTATTCCTAGGGAAAATCTTTCCAAATTATTATAATTTCCTTTTACTTGTGGTAACAAGATCACTGGATTTTTTTTTTAAGTCCTACAGGCTCTTCTATACTAAACCTTTCTAATACAACTAACTGCTGACAAGTTACAAATTGACTAGTTTAATGTTCCTCCCTGTTCAATGTAGCAGAGATGGGTTAATAAATAGTAGAACTGACCAAAAGGGAGAGTTAGAAGTACAAAAACAAATGTTCGAAGTTATTCACAAACATAAGATGTTCTAAAATAATGGGAAATGAGCCTTCTCCATCATAAAAATGGTAAATCACTGTGAATCAAATATAAATGCTTAAAATCCCACATTAAATTCAATGCCTAAAGAAAATCAAATAATGTAGGGAAAAGATAATGTATTTATAATAAAATACTAATATTTGGGTGTAAGCTCTAGTTCAGCTCCTTATAAGCCCACCATGTGACCTATATATAATACATGCTTAACCCAAACTTGAGTTTTGCCCCTTGATACAATGTAAGTTATAATTCCTGCCCTACCTAATTCACAGGATCTAAATCTAGTAGTATGACTGTGAAGGTCATGTACATACATATTATGGAAGGATACAATAAAATAGGTAAAAAGTATGTCAAGATGATAACTAATACAACACATGCTATTATTTATTAAATGGTCTAGCAGAAATAGCCTTTCCAAAGCTTTAAATGTTTGGTAGGTAAAAATTCAATAAAGTCAGATTTTTTTTCTTTTATGTTCCAAACATAAAATACTTCCTAACTCAAATGCTGGCATCTTTTCCTTCATTTGGCAAAAAACAATTCCCCACTGGGTTTCCAGTGGAACTGAAATGATTTTGACTGTTTTTGTTTAAGATTATCAACATAAACCTTTCCAAATTATGCAGCATCTATGCCAAAATGCATTCTTTATGCAGCACAGTTGTAGGAATATATCATATGTGAACCACTGCTGGGCCACAGAGAATGGGATAGCATAATTTTTCCTATAGTTTAGGAAATTTCAAAATATTTTTAACATATCCTTGTTGGAAAGAGTGGTAATTTCTTTTCAGTGTAACTTTTTATTTAGCTACAAGTTTATTTAAAATAGGGAAGGAAAGGAATACTAAGTAATTGTTTCAGAAAATAAATATTTAGGTGGGTTTAACATATTGTAAATTATATAACAACCACTACCACAAATGTCATTTCTAGAGCTCTTCTGTGCTAAGCCTTGTTTTAAGCACTTGTTTAATTGTGAACTAATTTAATCTTCAAAATAATCCAATGGTATTGAAAATATCTTTGTTTTACAATGATCAAACTGAAACACAAAGACATCAGATAATTTGTCTAAGGTCATATAGTTAAGTGACTGAAGCAGGATCTGAATCTAGCTGTATGACTATGAATGTCATATATATAATCACTAGGCTACTTTTCTGAGAAGTGAGTAATTCATAACTAATAAGATATAATAGCTAAAATAAAATGCTCACATGTGTACACATATAGCCTTATAACTTAAAAATTCATTAACAAATTCCTAAAAGTTATAGAAACCTTCATCTAGTTGAGAAGATCCAGGATCAGTTCTGTTAAACTAGGATGATTAATTTCTAACTCTAACATCCTCTAAGAAGAATATGTTTTTTTATAAAACATCTAAATCAAACCTCCTAGAATTAAAATTAGTTTCAGAGGACATAGTCTCAAAACAAATTACTTTTATTTCAAAAATAATATCTTAACTAATGAAAAGTCACACATAAAGTTCAAAGGGACAATATTTTCAGAAACTGAATTAATGTTTAGTTTCAATTGTACAAGATACATGTTTCTTTTTTTAAAAAAAATAATGGTGGTGGAGGAATTATCTATGCCTGTGTGGATTTGAGTGCAAAACAATGAAACTATTGAGAGGAAAAAGGAACTAATAATTTTTAGGCATCTACTGTTTGTGTTAGATACAATGCTAGTCACTTTGCATTTAGTACCTCATATAGTCTTTAAAGTACCCAGCCTTGGTGGATATTATCCCTATTTATAAGTAATAAAATTAAGGTTCAAGATTTCTGATTTCACCACAGTACAAAATTCAAACCCAGGTGTAAACTGTCCTTTATACTAAATCATACAGCCTACTTAAATTAACTAGAAAACTTATAGATCATACAAAACACTGAATAATTTGGTCTTATATCTTTAAAAATTTGTAAATATTTCTCCATATTTATCCACATAGCTCATCTCCACTATTTTTCTCTACTCAGATCGTTAAGATCTTCCAAAATGCTCTCTCCACTGACCTAGACTCTCAGTAGTTGCAGTCACCCTTTACTGAGCCTCATGCATCATACCACATGCTCCACACATACTGGCTCTTCAAAGGATCTGACAGCTATATGAAATGGCTTTCATTCTTACAAATGAGAAACATCTTCACAAAAGTTCACTTTAACATAGAGGTGACAGAAAAGGTAACAGTGATTCTGTTCAGCTCTAGAGTCAATAGTTTTGCTTCTAGGCAGTATGGAACACTCTAAGTTGCAGACTTCAGTTTCCCAGATCATTCATAAAAGCAAGGTATTATGATTATACGTCTGGGAATGGTCAAAGATACTTGCCCATTTAATCCTATTACTTCTCTGAAGAATGAAGGGCAATAGTTATTAATATCCTATTTCATAAACAGACAAAAATGAAGTCCAGAAAAGTTGGAAGTACTTTTTCCTACTATGCAACATTGTTTTCAATCCCAGGTAATGGAAATATGAATATATTAGTTGAAAAACCGTACATGTATAAATTTCCTCCAATCTTTGTTTGCAAAACTCACTAATTACACTTAAAAAAACAACAAAAAACTCAAGTAAATTAGTGAAGAATTAATTACCTTCATTGATAAGCAGAAATCACTACCAGGATACACTTGTTTTCAATTCAATTTTATATGTTCCAAGACATTGTTTTTCACTAAGGTTTTTTCTAATATCTTCTTTCTGAACTATATCATAAACACAGAAATTTCTTTAAACTTTTACTTTAACAGAAATGTAATGAGGCTTGACTATGTCATTGCTCAACTAAAGAACATGGCTGGGGAAACATACCCAAAGGAAGGATATCTAAAGGAAGCATATCCAAAGTCCTGTATGTGGAGCTCTCCTATACATTAATTATGGTCTCTATGAGATCTTGGATCAGTTAAAATATGTCTTCAGGCAATGTCCTTACATTTTAATGCATTAAGTTTTCATTTGAATCCACTTAGCTTCTTTATGAAGAGGTATCAGCTCCACCATTTTGAAACAAGAACTATAACAAGTGGAGTTTTTTTAAACTGCTTACCTATTACAGAGGCAGAGTTGTATTTAGATTCAAGTCCAACATTACCATTTACTAGCTGTTATTTACCACTGACCAATTACAGTAGTTTGAAACTGAGGAGTTTCCTCATCTGTAAAACTGAAATTTCACATAACCCCCCCAGGTCATAGACATGTTGTGAAAATCAAGTCAGATAAGGTATACAAATCACCAAGTACAGATTACAGCCTTGAATGAATATTAGTCTAATTCCCTTGGTTTAAGAACTTTAAAAATATATACTAAAGAGACATGGGTATTAAACAAAAACAAGCACTTTCTCACTCCCCCACAAACCTGAAAACATTCAAACACTATACAAATCCAAGCAGAACACATTCTCTTCCATCAGGCTCATGTACATTATTTAACCCAGCTTGAATGCAATATACTAAAATTTAAGATACATAAAAGATTGCATTGCATTGAGACTATTTTACTTCAATATTCTCATTATACCTTTTATGAATTAAGAGAGATAAACACAGGTTCTAGATTGAGTAGGACGGTTATGTATGAGCACTAGAAGATACAATCCTTCAGTAAAAAATGAACTGCTTTGTGAATTACAAAAGATAAAGACATTGGGAAAGAAAATTATTTTTAAGGGTCATCTTGGGAACTAAAAAATTTGCATTTCATAGAAGGGATTTAAATTCCATTACAATATAAGGTGCCCAGAACAATTGTACGTAATTTCTTCCTTGATCAATTGTCTAACACTATACTTATCATCCCTTGCAGTAGCAGTTTAGGAGGTGGTTCTACTCATATAATAAGCTCTGTGAATCTTGGTTACACAGACAGACAAAAAAATCAAGCCATTATACTTTTTCAAAAATAATTCAAGAATATCCTTTTGAAAAACTATGTTACAGAGTCATTAACTAATTGAATTGAGGAACTATGGCTTTCTTCTTGAGCACCATGGGACAAACCATGTTTTTTCTACTATCTTTTCCATTTCTTCTGGCTCATGGCTGCAAGCACTTGCTGATAGTAAAGGGTTATCAGTCAGGACATCTCAACTCTTATATCTGGACAGAGTTGGACTTTGCATTGCTTTTAATGGCCCATCATGAATTTTTTTATGCAGTCATTCAACAAATATTGAACATCTCCCATGAGCTATAGGATGCAGAGATAAATGACATTTGACATCACTAACCAGCAGAAAGAGTTAAGGGAGTCACTGATAATTTGGTTTGTTAAGTGCTATAATAATAATATGCCTAACTTATGGTGCTGGTGATACAAAGATGAAAAAATGCACCTGTAAAACAAGAGCTTACACAGAATATGCAAAACTGAGTCAATTCATAGATATTAACAGGTTTTTTTTTTTAACTTGTCTGTCCTAACATCAATACTCAGGGTAAGCTCCTTGAATCTTGAGTTCAGAAACCTATTAGGTCCAGTACACAGTGGAAACTTTATACTCCTTGACCAACATCACCTCATTTCCTTCTGTACTCTAATGGCTCTCAACCACCATCATCCTCTCCCCTCCTCCTATGAGTTTGTTTTGGATTCCCATATAAGTCAGATCATGTAGGATTTTTCTTTCTGTTTTGCTTAATTTGCTTCACACAGTGTCTTCCAGCTTCATCCACATAACAAATGGCAAGACTTCCTTCTATTTTAAGTGGTATTCCATTGTACATACACAATTTTCTTTATTCATTCATCTGTTGATAGATATAAAAGTTGATTCCATATTATGGCTATTTTTAATAATGCTGTAAGAAAAATAGGAGTGCAGATATCTTTTTGTGACCCTGATTTCAATTCTTTGGCTATAACTCTTGAAGAGGGATTCTTAGGTCATATGGTAATTTCATCCTTCATTTCCTAAGAAAAATTTCAAACTGATTTCCATAGTGATTATGATGTATATTCTCACAAACAGTGTACAGAGGTTCCCTTTTCTCTACATCAACAACACTTTGTATCTTTTGTCTTTTTGGTAATGGCCAGTTAGCACATCATTTTTGAAAGAGATTATTCCACATTTTGCATTATTGACATCCTTGCCAAAGATAATCTCTTTAAAAAATGATGTGCTAACTGGCCATATGCAAGGTTTTACTTTTGGCCTCCTTCCTCTATTTGTTTATATCTGTGTTTTTTGGGTTTTTTTTTTCGTCAATACCACAGTGATTTACTACAGATTTTTAGTATAATTTGAAGTCAGAAAGACTAATATCTCCGGCTTTATTCTTGTTCAAAATGACTTTGTCTATTTAAGGACTTTTATGTTCCAAATGAATAGATTGTTTTCTCTAGCTTTGTAAAAATAAAAAAGCCAGTGGGATTTTGATAAAAACTGCTAATGGAGATGACTTTGGGTAGTATAGACATTTAACAGTACTGTATTCCAATCCATGAACACGGCCAAGCTCAGTGGCACATGCCTGTAATCCCAGTGGTTTGGCTGGTACAGGAGGATCCGAAGTTCAAAGCCAGCCTCAGCAACTTAGCAAGTCCCTAAGCAACTCAATGAGACCCTGTCTCAAAATAAAATATAAAAAAGGGCTGGGGATGTGGCTCAGTGGTTAAGTGCCTCCGAGTTCAATCCTTAGTACCAAAAAAAAAAAAAAAGTTCCCAGTCCATAAACATGGTATATCCTTCCAACATTAGTCTTTTAAAATTTCATCTATGTGTCAAAATTTCCATGTACAATTTTTCACTTCTTTGGTTAATCCCAGAGTCTTTTTTAAAAAACTAACTTACATGGTATTGTTTCATTTTTTCTTTCAGATAGTTCAATGTTAATGACTATAAATGATACTGAGTTTTATGTGATGATTTTGTATCCTGAAGCTTAATTGAATTTATTAATTCTATCAGATTTTGTGTAGATCTTTAGGTTTTTTAATATATATAATCATGTCATCTGCAGAGATAATTTTGCATCTCCTTTATAATTTGGGTGCCCTTTAAAATTTTGCCTAATTACTCAGACTAAAACTTCCAGGAATATGTTGAACCACAGTGAAGAAAGGGGGCCTCTTGCTATGTCCCAGACCACAGAAGAAACATTTTCAAATTTTTTTCCCATAAATAATGATTTTGTCATAGTTTGGACCTTAAGTCCCTCAAAGGCCCATGTGTTTAAAGGTTTGTTCCCCAGAATGGTGCTTTTTGGGTGGTGGTGGAAACTTTAATAGGTGGGTTCTAGTGGAAGAGTTTAGGTCATTGGGATCATACTCTTGAAACAAAAGACTGTGATATTCTGGTCTCTTCTCTTTTTCACACCTGAGCCACAAAGTAAACATCTTTGCCCCACTGCACACTCCCCACCATAATGTATGTCCAAACCCCAAAGCAGTGAACCAATCATGAGCTGGAATCTCCAAAATTGTTAGCTAAAATAAACCTGTGTTCTTTTAAAGTTGATTATGTCATGTATTTTGTTACAATAACAGAAGTTGGAGTAATATGATAGCTATGGGTCTTTCATTAAGTTTCTTATATATATATTTTGTTTTATCATGAAAGGATATTGAATTTTGACAAAGCCTTTCAGCATCTATTAGGATGAACATTTTGGTTTGTATTTCATTCTTTATATATCACATTGATTTATTTTTGTATATTGAACTAACTCTGTATCCCAAGGATAAATATCATTTGATTCTGACATACGATCTTTTCAATGTGCTACTGAACTAATTTTCTAGTATTTTACCAAATGTTTCTGTATTTTTGCTCATCAGAGATTTAAGGTTTCTTGTAGTGTTTTTGGTGATGCTGGTATCACAAAATGAGTTTTAAGAGTTTAGCTTTCATATGTTTTGAAATAGTGTTAATTTTCCTTGCATATGTGAATTCAACCATGAAGCCATTGGATGGTGGGCTTGGTTGAAATTCAAGGAGAACTGAATTTCTTGTAATTGGTCTAGTCAAGTTATTTCTTCCTGATTCAGTCTTGAAACTTTTTATGTTTCTGAGTGGTTGAATTTATCCTTTTTACATAGGTTATTAAATTTTTGATATATAATGTATAATAGACTATTATATCTTTTATTTCTCTGTCATCCATTGTAATGCTTCCTCTCTAATTTTATTTGAAAGTTACTTTTTCTTGTTATTTTAAGGGATTGCCAATTTTTAGTTTCAGAAAAGCAACTTTAGTTTTGTTAAATTTCTATCTGCTACGTTGTCTACTCTAAACTCTATTATCTCCTTCCTTCTGCTAAATTTGGGTTGTCAAGTTACTTTGAGATCTTTTCCTCTTTTATAGTCCACTTGACACTCTTGTCTTCACTTTCATTTGTCTCAAGGTATTTTTAAAATTCTTTTTAATTTCCCCTTTAGATCAAAGCCCAATGATTAACCAAAATGTGTTTAGTTTCCATGTGTTTGTGATTTTTCCTGATATCTCTCATCAATTTCTAGTTCTATTCCACTGTGGTCTCAGAAGTTTCTTGATTTCAATTGTCTTAAATTTGTTAAGACTTGTTCTGTGATTTAAAGATGCCAAATACTCTGAAGAATGACCCATGTGCATTTACAAGCATATATTTTGCTGCTCTTAGTTATAAAGCTGTTTATTTCTGTCAGCCCCATTAGATCTATAGTGGTATTCAAGTCAGTTGTTTTCTGATTGTGTAGGAGGATATTCTATGCACATTAAACTAGGTGTTTTAGGCCTCCTAGTATTATCATTTTGTTGTCAATTTTCTTATTCCAATATATTTGCTTTTATATTTTAGGGTGCTCTAATGTTGGATGCTGATAGATTTATAATTGTTGTATTTTTCCATTGACTTGAACCTTTCATTATACAATAATATTGTGTCTATAGTTTTTGACTTAAAAAGTCCATTCTGTCTGATAAAGGTATAGCTGCTCCTGTTGTCTTTGGTAAGCACTTGGATGGAAAATCTTTCTTCATCCTTCACTTTCAGCTTTCATACCTAAAATGTCTCTTGCAGACAGAATACAGCTAGGTTTTGGCTTTTTATCTATTTATTATATGTCTTTTTATTGGGAAGTTTCATCCATTTACATTTACTGTAATGACTGGTGAGTAAAAACTTGCTACTGCCATTTTATTATCCTGTTCTGATTTGCAACAATTTTATTCCCATCTTCCTGCTTTCCTTATTTTTCATAGTGATTTGGTTTGATTACCTTCTTCTCTTTATCTTTTGTATTATCTATACTTTTTTCCTTTGTGGCTTATTGTATGAAATTTCTGGTATGTAGCCATCTATTTTAATTTGCTAACAACTTATGTTCAATTACAAACAAAACAATTTTAGCTTCTTCTATATATACTTCATGTTTTTGAAATCATAGCTTGCTTTTTTGTATAGTGAATTGTTTACTGAATTTTTGTAATTAAAGTTAGTCTATACACACACACACACACACACACACAATTTCTTTTTTTGGGGGGGGGTTAAGGGTACTGGGGATTGAATCCAGTGCCTTGCGAATGTGAGGCAAGCACTCTAGCAACTGAGCTATATCCCCAGCCCCTCAATACTTGTTTAACCTTTATATTAGGATTATAGATTAGCACATGACCATTAGTGTTAAATTAGCTCTTATTTCACTCTATATTTGATTTTATCTGTGGGATTTATATTTTCTTATTGTATCAAGTTTCTATTAGCACTCTTTATATTTTCCTTGAAGAACTCCCTTAAGCAGGTAGGACAAACACCCTCTGTTTTTGTCTGGGAAAGATTTTATCACCCATTCATTTTTAAAGGATAGCTTTTCAAGATACACTACTTTTCAGTTATTTCACTGCTTTAATCATATGAATCCTGGCTTCCGAGGAGGTTTCTGTTAAGAAATCCACTGTATTTTGGAATACAGGTTCATTGTATTTTGGAAGTTTAATTGTAATGCATTTCATTGTAGACACCTTTTTATTCAACCATTTTGGACTCTTCTGGGTGTCTTGTCTTCTATTTCTCTTGAGTCTGAATGTCTACTTTCAAGGTTTGGAAAGTTTCAATTATTTCTTAAAAGCCTGCTGCCCTTTTATATCTCCTTCTTTACCTTTTATAATGCATGTATTGGTTATTTGTACTGTCCTATTAATACTATATACTTTTCATTTTTCCCTCGAACTAAATAACCTATTTTTGAATTCAATAGTTCTTTCTTCTGTTTAAGTCTGATCTTGAAGCTCTCTATTGCATTTTTTACTTCATTGTATTCTTCAGCTTGAGAATTTGTTGTACTTTATTCTCTTTGTTGGGCGTCTCAACATTTTGTTCATGGTTTGTTTTCCTGGTTTTGTTAAATAGTCTGTTATCTTATTGAGCTTCGTTAGAATAATTATTTTGAATTTTTGTCAGGTAATTCATGTTTCACTTTCTTCCATTTGTTTAAGGTAAGTTAAAATGTATTGTATACTTTTGATGGTATCATGTTTCCCTGTACTTGTGCATTGGAGTCATCAATTTGGAGAAATCAAATTTAACAGAATATCTTTGGAGGAGCATGAACATGCCATGGCACTGGGACTAGTGGTACATGTAGAACCAAATGAAGGGGCATGCCACAACTTCAGATCTACAGGAGGGTAGGAGAAGTGGCATAATAGCTTGGGCAGCTGAGGTCTAAAACACTGACCATAGTGTGGTCCTCAGCAGTGAATACTGTGGGGTTCTGTAGTATCCACAGGGGTTGTTGGGGGTCCTTGGGGCTTTTGAGGCCAATGATGAGTGCACTCACATAGGGAAATGCCAGAGCTGATGATGTGAGTACATATGTTTGCAAAAGCTAGAGCCAGTAGTGGAGCAGTGAAAAGTGGCTATGAGCTGGAACATGTATAGTGGTACAAACCAGCAGTGTATCAACAGCAAGTACATATGCTGTTGAGGGCTGGAAGAAGGCAAGCACACAGTGATACAAACCAGCAGTGCTTGTATACTATGGCAAAAGCCAAGGCCAACTGAG
Organism: Ictidomys tridecemlineatus; assembly: GCF_052094955.1. NCBI lineage: Eukaryota > Metazoa > Chordata > Mammalia > Rodentia > Sciuridae > Ictidomys > Ictidomys tridecemlineatus. The sequence continues at coordinate 35,856,575 of NC_135487.1, forward strand.
TGCATACCTTCAATAACAAGAACTGGTCACAGGCATACAAGGTAGTTAAAATTGGTATGGGTAATGGGGTCAGGGCCAGTTGCATGTAGTAACTGTACTGGAAACCAGTGTCAGTATGTCCACAGTGACACTGGCTGAAGTATCTCCTATTGGGGTAGGTAGTAGCCGAGGCACCTGGATCCATGAAGGCAAAAACCACAGTCTATCATAAACAAAAGTCATGGATGATCCAAGGCAATTGAGAAGGCTTTTGAGGTCCGCTGAGTCAAAGGCTACTGGGGTCCTCTCAAAGGTAGGCCACCTTGGAATGTCATATGTCCATATGACACAGAAATTCAACTTCTAGGTATGTACTCACAAGAAATGAAACAGTATGTCCACACAAAAATTGAATACAATATTCATAGCAACATTTCAAAATGAGCCCAAAGTGAAAATTACCCAAATGTCTTATCAACTGAATAGATAAACAAAACATGGTATATTCATACAATGAATTATTTACTAATAAAAAGGAATTAAATAATGAAACATGTTATATTTTGTATGAACCCTGAAAACATCCTAAGTGAAAGAATGTAGACACAATAGGTCACATATTATGTGCGTCCATTTATAGGAAATGTCCATAATAGGTAGAGAGACAGAAAGCAAATTAGTGTTTTCCAAGAGTTGAGGGGAGAGGGTGGTGGAAAGTAATTGCTAATTGTTAAAGGATTTTTTTTGGGGGGGGATGATATTTTGTAATTAGCTAGTAGTTATGTTTGCATAATTCTGTGAAAATAGCAAAAACTACTTAATTATATACTTTGAGAGCTAATTATATCTTAATAAAGCTATTATTAGCAAGTAAACACAATGATCCTCTACTTGCTCCTGGTTTTTAATCAGGAGCTTAATCTTTGAAATCAAATCACAACTACGCTGCCTAGGACCTTCCTGATCATACACATTAATCAATTGTACAATTATATAAATGTTAGACCGCTAAAAATATTATTTTAAATTAATCACTTCAATGCTTTATATGTGACAAAACTGAGTTTCAAGAAGGATAAATGATTTTAGGGTACCATAACTATTAGTAAAACCAGGCAAGATTCTCCCAATGGTATGTCATTATTTCTTGGCTAAATTAAATATTTTCTTTCCTAAAATTCCTTTTCTATTTAAAGAAGAAAATATATCAAAGGAAGAAAAAAATCTTACTTATATTTCATAGTAAGCCCAATGATTATTATCACATTTATGAGAAATAAAGGATAGGAATAAACAATTGCACCTTTCTGCTTCTATGAATGAGAAAATACAACTATATTAGTACTTAAAGGTTTTACTATTTTAAAACACTACAATACAATAAGTGAGAGTAATAGAACAACAAAGACCAATCCTTCCATTAGGGAATGGAAAATAATCAGATGCAGCAAAGAGGCTGTATAACTAAGAATATGCTCTCATTCTTTATAGATATGCCAAATTTAACCCATAGGAAAATGGTTATCAGTTTCTAAATTTTCTTTTTTGAGTTCTACTTTTTGTGGCCTTTCTCTTAGCTAATAGCATACATAGGCACAATAAGTAATTTTCATGTTACTTATTCAGAAGATTTTCTGTGATAGAATATAATATTGTCTTTGATATATAAATTTGTTATTTTCATTAAACAGCAACTTCTCCCAGAAAAAACACTAATTTCCACTGAGGATATGCTTTTCTAAAAAGAGCATTTATTATTCAATGCTAAAATTCAAAAGCTTGTTGTGCAAAACATTATTTAACCTACAGCCAGAGGGTAACTCAGTATTTGTGTAGTGTTAGCATTTCATCAGTTGGTGTCCACATGTACCAGATAATAGCACTTGGGGTGGAGCAATGGGGAGCTGAGGAAACAGGGAGTAGTGGCTGTAACAACATTGTTATATGCTCAATTTAGGTTAGGAAATTCTGGGTTAATTCAATAAATATTTAAGAAGCATCAATTACGGGGAAGACTTTTTACTAGATACTGTAAAAGGTTTATCCAGAATTTCTTAAAGTCTCCCACATGGTAGTTTTCAGTATGATTATGAAGACCCTAGGACCTAACTTGGCTGACAGCCCCAGTTTGTAAGTGCTGCCCCCACACATTAATAGCATCCCTTTTCATTCCTGCCATTCTACGCAGGACTCTATAAGACACATACACATGCACCCACATGTGTGTATTAAATCAACTTTCATAAAAATTACATGACCAATAAAAAAATTATATCTACATTCCTATAAACATCTCTTAGAACCATCGTCCTGGTCCACAGAACATGGTTTAACAGCCATACCATTCCCTTTATTTGACAGCTGAGGAAACTAAGGACTAGAGAATTAAAGAGATTCAACTAGAAAATGGCAGAGATGGGAGAAAACCTAGGACTCCAGCTCATATTGCCATGCCCTTTTCGATATATCACAGATTGCTATACTAAAACATTCTTAACCTGAAGTTAAAAGTTCTATTATTAGATAACACATGTACATTGTTTCCTAACACAAAGTTATCCAATTTCCCATTTTAATTTTAATTTCAGTAGACTGCAAGTCATTTCTTTTTCTCTTTAAATCACAACTGTGGACTTAACCAATGATACAGTCAATGAGAAAATATCTTGTAGTCAACTCTTCAAGCTTGTAAATAAATTTTACTTATTTCAAACACTTTGCTTTCCCCTCATTCACTCTCTGGTGAATCTGGCATCTGACTTTTGTTTCATATCTTCAAAGTGTCACTGTATTCATAGATTAAGTGTTGGATGGGAAATGAGGAGCTCATTTTATTATTCAACCAATAAGATCTTGAGTGCCTACTAAAAAGCACTCTGCCATATTATTTTATTCCCTATGGTTTCAAGTGTCCATTAAAGTGAGGCTGCTTCAAAATGCCAAAGAGTTTAAATTACAAGTCCCTTATTTTTACTGAGTTTCTACATACTTGATAATATAGGCTATTTTCTGATTCTACTTGCATTAAAAGGCATAGCCCTAGAAGAAAACTGTGCAAAGCATTCTAAAAAATTAGTTATTCACGGTTTATACATGGCCGCTGCTATGTCTAACTCTTACTTACACATTTTAGGTATCTTATAAAGTAGTTTTTCTAAAGAAGAACTAAAGAAAAGAGGAAGTAAATGATTATATAAGCTTTCTACTGTCATGTATAACTAAAAAGAACAAATAAAAAATGAATTTTAAAAAAGCTATTTCTTATGAGCTAAGAAATATACCTAGAAGAAAAGCAGAAACTATCAGTTAAAAGAGGGTTTAAATTCTTGGGAAATTCATTTTATATAGTATATCTTTCTACTAATTTTTAAGTTAATATTAATTAAAAATAAAAGAAAAATACAAGGTGATTAGGGCACAAGAACATTTCTAGAGAGAAACTGTTCAATTTGTAGATGTTGATATGAGATATATGTGAGAAGCATGCTCTCAGAGATTGAAGTTGTGATTGTGTGGCATAGCTCTGACATCTGAAACAGCATAATCTCCTGAAATAAAAAAGGCTTGTTTATGAAAATGCACCATTTGAAGTAATAAACTTGATTCAGTGTTAACTATTTTACTCAATGAACCACCTGTTTTTAAAAAAAATGAATACAGATATTGATCACATCAAACGATTTCATTGAGAGGTTGACACGGACATTCACACAGTTTATCATGGATGGTCTCAGAAGCTTTCCTGTGTATGAGAAACAGAACTACAGGCCTTTTTGTATAAGTTCCTGTACATCTTGTCCATGCTGTTCTCAAAGACGGGTCGGTGGGATTTTCCCTTATTGTAAGAGGCTGCCCTGGACCAGTATTCACCTTCATCCAAATGGAGAGAGCCATGTGGCCGCTGATATGAGCTATAAAAAAAGGATATAAATAATGGTGAAACCAAAAGGTTTAAAACAATGATAAAAGTGAATTAGAGGTAGTACTATTTAAACCTAACACTTTTTTTTATGGGAGTGTGATACTTGGCAGAGGTGGGGAGGGGGACTGTGAACAATAAAATACGCTGAAGGCTCTGCATCAAATACTGACTCTCTAAAAGGGGAAACAGAACTATTTGTGTGAAACAGTTACAAAACAATGAAAATTTCATGTTAAGAGTTAAAAAGGAATTTAGAAAAACAGGTACGGCTTGGTAAAAGCAGCACACAGATGGTCCGGTATGACCAGTATGAGAATAGCCTTTTAAAGTCAGTCTGGAACTGTGGTACCTTGGGAAATTTATTTAACTGTCTAGAGTCTCAGTTTTCTCAGCTATATTTTTACAATTGTTTAAAAATTAAAAATTATATATATATACACATATATATTATTCTTTATAATATATATAAAGTTCATTGTAGAGCACTTACCTTGAGCACAAAAGTTATTGAATAATATGAGGCATTGAATTAGACACTTTCTATAAATTTATCAATAAATATCATGACACAAGTGGATAGAGGTAGAAATTAAAACTAAGTGAGGTTAAATGATTTGCCTAAGAGCACTCAGCTAGAAAGTGACAGATGAGAAAGGAGACAGTCTGTGGCTCCAGAGCTTTTCTATTACACCACACTGCTATTGCCCTCAGGGAGATGGAGAAACGTAGACTGAAGATGAAACACTTATGAAAAATAAAAATAACACAGAAGAGTCTGACTTTGAAGTAACAGGGATCTACTATAGTTTTAAGCATCTGGAAAAAAACTAAAAAAAACAGATATGTAACTAATGAAATAGATCAGAACTAGGTTAGGTGTAATATTCTTTGATGGGTTGGTAATATTTTTTGATAATATTTGTTGAAGATACTGAAGTTAAAATTCTACTGTCATGAACATTAATTTCTGGCTTTAACATAATTTGCTATAGATAAAACATCAATTTCTTCAGAGAATCTGAATTTTTTAAATAAATAAAATCAACCTACTTCAATAAGTGAAATACTTATTATAGATTAGACCACTCAAGTCTGTTAGAGATTATGACACTTGTGTCATATGAAACTGTATTTCTTGACCATTAAATGTGACACTTTCTTCATATACTTAGATCTTACTTCATGCAACCAATTTCTTCCCCTGACTTATCAGTTCTATAATATTATTGCCATTGTCTGTGGCAAAATAGGAATTCTTGGAGCTCTTTATCTGTAAAGAGAATTTATTTGGCTTGATGTCAGTCTTCATTGTACATAATAAAAATGATGACACAAAAAGATATGGAACATCCACATGATCACCCTTAAACCCTGACACTGTCAATTGAGGATGTACAATAATGGAAATACTTACACATTAACTTTGTGTAAAGTTTGGCATGACCAAGTTAGAGGGATTATGCAACTTTAACCCATTAATTCTATTCCTAGATACCCAGAAAAATCTTTACACATGCATAACAGTAAGTATGTATAAACTATTCATAATAACAATGTTGGGAACAACCTAAATATCTACATTAGAACAGATAAATAAAAATGTGATTTGTGTCCTATGCAATGGCACATACTGTACACAGCACAGATATTGTCCTAAATAATAGCAGGGGATACGGCAGGAAACGTTAATACCTACAGCTGCATGAATAATTGTGTGTGAAAATGAAAAACAAGTAGGAAAAAAGCAAGCTGTGAATACTACACATAGTTATAATCACACTTAAGTAAAGTTGGAAACAAGGACAATTAAATACATTATCACTTTTGGATGGGATACATGTGTGATATAACTCTAAAGAAGAATATGACACAGCCACATCAATGTTTATAATAGCAGCACAATTCACAATAGCTAAACTGTGGAGCCAACCTAGATGCCCTTCAGTGGATGAATGGATTAAAAAATGTGGCATATATATATACACAATGGAATTTTACTCAGAAATAAAAGAGAATAAAATCATGGCATTTGCAGGTAAATGGATGGTGTTGAAGAAGATAATGCTAAGTGAATTTAGCCAATCCTCCCCCCAAAAACAAATGCTGAATGTTTTCTCTGATATAAGGAGGCTGACTCATAGTGGGATAAGGAAGGGGAGCATGGGAGGAATAGATGAATCCTAGATAGGGCCAAGGGGTGAGAGGGAAAGGGAGGGGGCATGGGGTTAGAAATGTTGGTGAAATGTGATGGACATCATTATCCAAAATACATGTATGAAGACACAAATTGGTGTCAACATACTTTATATACAACCAGAGATATGAAAAGTTTTACTGTATATGTGTAATAAGAATTGTAATGCATTCCACTGTAATTTATTTTTTTAAAAAAATCAATAAAAAAAGAATAAGAGCAAGATTAACAGAAAATTCATAGTAGCATTTATATCTGCGGAAAGAGATGAAACTTTTGAGGGTCATATGGCTTCAAAATTATGAGTTATTTTCCACTTCTTAAGCTAGATCGTTGAGTATCCATTTTATTGTTGTTAAGAATACATGAAACTTAATATTACTCAGCTATTGTTTATATTTCACAATAAAAAGTCTGAAAAACTTTACTTTGATATACCATGACAATAGGTCTCTTTACTTCTCGATACTTTGCTAGAATGAAATTCCTCCATACATTTTCTAGTATTTACTAGATCCCTGTGACTTTTCTTTACATTTGGTACCACTTTTTCACACTGGATAATTTTGAAAATGAGAGCATCTCTAGATTATTAAAAGTATTTTAAAACATGATTATAATAATACATATTCTTTCAGTTTCTAATAATATCAATGATCTTTACAATTTCCAAAAGACCTTAGCCATGTCTCAATGCTAATGCTTTGAGATAAGCAGCATATGTTTTTTTCATTAGCTGTGCACAAAAAACAATCTAGACAATTGAACATAATTTCTTTCATACAATTTCTCTCCAGGTCTAATTGCTGTTGTCACTTAAAACACTTTAATAAATTTGATTTATGGTATAAGAGAATCACACACAACATTATGAGATATATCTGCATGGACCTCATACCTCTGCAAATATATTGACCAGCCTAATTTCTAGAAAGCCTCTATCCCTCATCCTTAGGAAGTCTCATGTGTTGTTGTTTTTTATTTATTTGTTTTCTGTTTTGTATTTGTCTTCTGTAAGTCGTTAATTACTATTTCACAAAAGGCAGATTCAGTCCTGTCTTGCTGACTGTTGTTCACAATCACCAACTAACAATGTACTTCTCCAAACTATGGTTGGTTTATTTGTTTGTTTGTTGTTGTTGTTGTTTTTAGTTTCCAGGCTAATTATAACTTAATAAACCTAATCAACTGAATTTCGAATTTTTCATATATACCACTGCCCTGGTATTATCTGAAAGATAATATAAAGACTACCAACTTTTAAAATCATGGTATGAGTTCTTCCCAGTTTGTAAATCGAGCTCTTAACACACTTAATAAAGTACTATATTGTGATCAGACACAGATTTACTACTGCTTTGGTTGCATTAGACAATAAATGTCTCAAAGTTGCTTTAAAATATTATCTTAGTGGCTTGTAATGAAGAAATAAAATTCAGAAAGTCCTTTAGGACCAACTGTGATTCTGAAAAAGTTCTGTAAAGAAGAGCTAAAGTGGACAGAATAGATAATTCTAATGTTCTTTGGTCTGGAAAAATTTGGCAGGAAGTTTATTTTTACTTAAAATTTCAAAATGTTGCAATTTTGTAAGCAGAAAACATGAGAAAACATGAGAAGTGATTCAACCTGAAAGTCTGAATTGCAAAATGATGTTATAAATGCAGAGATGGTCCTAATATGTAAATCTATGGCTTGATGTAAACAAGGACAGTAAAAACTATAAGCATAATATTTACTTCCAGACTTGAAATGAATTCTAAATGAATAAATTCTAATGAATTCTAAACATGTTGAATCAATTCTGATATTATTACTGGGTGTATTCATAAGTTTAAAATGTTTAAGAAACATTATTGTAGCAATAGGCTGACTACACGTCTCTATTTTACCAAGAAGATCTCCAGTACTCATTTATATAAAGCATTTAGGGAAGTTCCTACTACAAATTCCTAGAAAATACTGCATCAGGAGTGTATTCTATAAAATAATTATCTACAAAGCAGGGACAATATTATCATTTGGTTAAAGACAGTAAATTTTTCAGTAACTTGTGTTTGCTACTTTAACAGAAAAACCTCAATTAAATTATGATGGTTATTCAATTAAATTATGACAATTATTCTATTAAGAAAAAGGATAAAAAAGAACAAAGATCAAGGAAATATGGGAACTGAGCAGTTTGAAATCCCAAATTATTGAAATATGTACACAATTTCAATTTGTAATATTACATATACATAATTTAAATTTGAAATTTGAAAAAAGTATATAATAAATAACTTCAAATAGAAATTATGTTCGTGTGTATGATATATGTGTGTATTATATATATAAAAATGTGTGTTATACACATGGCACATACACACACACACACCAAAAAAGGAGAAAATGCCTAAGGTCTTAGAAGTACCTCAGATGAGAGAACAACTAAAGAATAACAAAGCATTCACTAGATAGACAAGTTGACACAGATTATTTCAGGGATCGCACACCGTAACAGAATTAAGACAAATAATGAAATACCAAGTATAGCTATAGAAGAGTAAGAAGAGATCAAAATTATCAAGAAACAAAAGGAGAATTTTATCCTAGAGGAATGAGGAGCCTACAATGGCAAGATATAAAAAGGATTTCTACTAAAAAGGATTTCAATTTATAAATAGAATTGAATTAATATTACTCTAAAATTTTTTTAATTTCAAATATTTTTTTCTGTGCAACTAAGAGGACACATGGTCATTAAACATATAGTATTTTAACTCATCCCTTTGGTTTTACTAATGTAGGTTAAACTCAGTATGTTATCAAGTTCACAGGGAATATTCCATTTGTTTTCCTTCTTCTTTTCTGAACTCCCTCCCATACTTCAAGGAAAAAGAACTCGCCATAAAACTGACCTCATATGGATCACAGCCAGAATACTTCAGAGTATTCTCATGTCCTAACCCAGTTAAATAAAATAATGAACTTACTTTTAATTCCTTAAAAGTAGCCATTAAAGATTAACTAATTACAGGTTTGGCAAATAATATCATGGAAAACTTAATCGTGGCTCCAAAGCTACCATGGACTGTTGCTTATCATTTTCCCCATGTCATCTTCTAGTCAGCAGTCCCCCGATCTAATAACATTTAGACAAAACCGTAAGTACTTGCTCTGCTTATGAAAAATCATAAAAATCATAATCCTTAATAAAAATTTTATTATTTTCTCATGCCCTATTTTAAAAATTAAATTTGTATAGTAAGAATTGGTAGACTCAGAACTATCTGTTGTCTACTCATGTTCTTTGAAGGGGCTACTAATTAACTGAACATGTTTGAATACTTTTTAGGTACAGGCGTTAAGTAGATTTTTCTAAATACAATGGTTATATTTTTATTTTTAAAGATGAATACTTGTTTATTCTAATCATAGGAAACTTTTCTAGACTCTGAGCTACAATTTTTATAACACTTTGAAAAAAAATTATAAATATCAATATATTTTTCTACATAAAATATTTTTTAAAAGAAAAAGAAAAACTAAACCTTAAATATTTAATAAAAAGAACTTTTAAAAAATATTTTTTAAAAGAAAAAGAAAAACTAAACCTTAAATATTTAATAAAAAGAACTTTTAAAAAGGACTTTATGATAGTTGATTTGAAAATACAAAATCTAATTAATTTAAATTAGAATTAAGTAACATTTTCTCACTTAAAATGAAAGTCAACTTTTTAACTTTTTGTGAATTTTACTAATGATAGCTTTCTGGCTATTTATTTATGACATCTTGGTAGAGTCATAAATTGATCATATAGTGACCAATGTAGAAGTAATGAAATTTATAATCAATCCTGTTGTTTAAAAGCGTAAAGCCCAAATTTAAATTATTTAGCTTGAATTTCTGTTATAATTTTATAACTAAAATATTATATTGAGCATATTCCTACTATCAGTATCCTGGAAAATATGCTCATCTAAATAGAAAGCAGTGGTTATCAATAGCAAATTTTATTAACAACACTGCTAAACAGTCTATTCTATTCTATTATTATTATTTTTCCTCTCCTTTGTGGCCAACTCCTATCTATATAAAACATTACCCTCAACCTTTGTCTTTAAAATTAGGGCTAATGCTCAAAGAATGCGTAACAATGTAGAGAACTTTAAATATTCTGAAAACTGAGGAAATATGAAGTATATGTAGAATGTACTAAAAAGAAAAGAAAAAAAGAGCATCCTAGGGAACTGGGACTTGGCAGGCTATCATAGCAAATGACTAAAAATTTTCTAGAAAATAAAACTCAAAATTGAGAAGCAAGCCCATAAAGGTAGTAGATTTCTTCTGCAAGCCACCTAGAACCCACAGAATTAAAAGTAAGGAGTCATTTATTGATTCTTTGAGAAAACTGTCTTTCTAATGAGTTTCATGCACAAAGGTGATGGCAGACATGGGGAAATTATCATGAATATCAAATGCTTGGAAGATGAAATAACAAATGCTCTATTTTCCCATTCTTCTTTTCCTGCAGAAAACATTGAGTATCTGCTATACTCTGTGGATGATGACCATAATTGTACATCTAGAGTATAAGAAAATGTTAAATCATGAGCAAAATATTTTTTACTAAGAAAAAAACAAAAGAAATAATTTCTTTTAATTAATATGATCAATGTGATAAATTATTTTCATTATACTTTTAATTCTTTAAATATGGTTTCCTCTAGCTCTTTGAATTCAGTTGCCTTGATCTGCTGAATTCAACATTGATGACTCCTCAGATACAGATTCTAACAATTCATTTTTCATATAATATGGGTCATACTTTCATGTTTCTTAAAATGTCTCAAAATTTTTGTTGAAAATGACATTTTTGGTGGGGGGTGGTATTGGGGATGGAACTCAGGGGCACACAACCACTGAGCCACATCCCCATTTTGTATATTATTTAGAGACAGGGTCTCACTGAGTTGCTTAGCACTTCACTGCTGCTAAGGCTACTTTGAACTTGGAACCCTCCTGTCTCAGCCTTCTGAGCTGCTGGGATTAGAGGCGTGTGCCACCATATTTGTAGCAACTCTGGATTCTGACTTCCCTGCCAAGATTATTACCTTTTATTTTACTTGTTTAAAGATTTGCTTGGACTGATACTCTGTATTCTTATTTCTCTCTCCCTGTACAGTTGCTGGTGTCCCTTGCTACTTTAAAAAAATTTGTTTCTATTTGGGTTTTTTTTTTGGGGGGGGGGAGCAGAAACCAGGGATTGAACTCTGGGTCACTCAACCACTGAGCCACATCCCCAGCCCTATTTTGTATTTTTATTTAGAGACAAGATCTCACTGAATTGCTTAGCACCTCTCACCACTGCTGAGGCTGGCTTTGAACTCATGATCCTCCTGCCTCAGCTTCCCAAACTGCTTAGATTATAGGCGGTGAGCCTGGCTTCTTAGGGACTACACCTGGGTTAGCATGGCTTAGTGACCAGGAAACAATTGGTCAGAGCCTGTAAACCGATAAGGCTTCCATTTTTTGTCAGTGGATCTGTAAGTGACTTGGAGAATATATTCAGTTTATCCAGTTTATAAGCTTGTTCTGGATTTTATTTACTGCCTTTCTCAGGCTTCACACTCAGTTGTGAATTATTGGCTTGCCAGGCCCTTTCCTAGTCCCTTACAATCATAACGGGTTTATGCATACATATAACCTTCCAAACAACCAGAAATAAGCAGAACTTTATCAAGGCCCACTTTGGTTATCTGGTTCCTGAATCTTTATTGTTTGTCCTAAGCATTAAGACTCTAGGCCTTCCCTGACTGCCAGTAGGATCATTATTGCTTCTGCTCATGCCCCAGCACTTGGCTCCATATAAACTTCCTGGTCTTTTAACTTGACTGCTTTCGTAGTGCTTTTGTGCCACAGAGCTAGGGAGCCAGTGGCTGTGGGGGGAGGATGAAATCTCTAAGTTAAAACGCCACACTCCCATGGTTCAGTAGATTTTCTAGACAAATGTTTCTCAATCTGTTACATGTCTTTGGTCAATTCCCAAGTTTTAAAATTGTTCTTGATAATTCTGGTCAGTTTTATTGTTTCTTTTGTAGGAAGGAATATGCTGAGCTCCTCACTTCATTCCAGAGGTCCATATAGACTTCCTCTTAACAACTGTCAATGGGCACAAGCAGAAGGCTAATTAAAAAGCTGAGATCCAAATTCCCTCTTTACTTTTGCTGTTGGAAGCCTCAACAATGGGGTAATTAATGTAGGTTCTCTCATCTTTAATATGAGAAAAGTCAAATGAGAGTAGATTCTTGGCCTAGTATACAATATGACTTGGGAATAAAACTCAAATAATATTTTGGTCAATAATATGAAAGAAAAGCACTCAGGAAAGATTTTAAAGGACTTACTACTCCCTCCTACTGCGTAAGAGGAGTGGCAAGGATTATAAAGTGATCTCAAAAATGTACAAGCAGAACTTTTCTGATATCCTGCTTTACTCTCTCATATGAGGTGCCTGGGAAATTTAAAAATCTTAGTCATTAACATTGATTGATAAACTAGAAAAAGAATCAATATTGAATTTTATGGCAAATTTTAAATCAAGAGCATTGCTTTTTAAAATATGATATTAGAATCATCTACAGTATTTCTTAAAATGTATACATTTAGATCTCATCTATATGCAGGAACTAGAATCTACAGGGTAGAAGGTAGAAATCAATATTTTTAAGAAACAACTCAAGCAATTAGTATGTATCCAAAAGTTTGAAAATCAGACCCTTTCCGGTATCATTCCTAGTCTCACCCCACACCCAAATTATAATTAATTATATGGATTAAGCACCCCACATTGGGAAGGTAATTCATATAACAGTCTAGGGAATAAAGCTAAAAGAACAAAGAATTTAAGATAACCTCTTTTAAGATATGTGCTCTCTTAACCTTAGTTTTCCTCTTTGGATAACTCCTCCTTCAATTCATTCATAACATAAAACATACATTGATGGGAGGCCCAGGTTGTCTCTTGCTTGGGAGGCAGTAAAACTATTGGCAATGTTGTCACACTCATGCTGGTGTAAGGAACAAAAGGAGATGTTCATAGATGTTCTAGCCTCATTTACTGATGGTAAAGATCAACGATTTGGTTATTCAAAATCCCACTCCACTATTTGGAGCTAAATTTGTTCTTGAAGAATCTTATGATGGTAAAAGCTCTATAGTAATCAGTGGTATGATGCTTTGACAGCATACACCCACAATTTACAGTTTCTATTTGGTTTTGCTTTAATTTTGGTACTGGGGATTGAATGCAGGGATGCTTAACCACTGAGCTACATCTCCAGATCTTTTTATTTTTTATTTTGAGACAGGGTATCACTAAGTTGCTGAGGCTGGCCTCAAACTTGTGATCCTCCTGCCTCAGTCTCCTGAGTTACTGAGATTACAACATGTACTACCACACCTAATTTACAGATTTTAATACAGTATTTTATGCCAATTGACAACTTTTTTGAAAGTTTTCATGGGATATGTTAGTACAACTTTGCAAAAATCTTATTGCTAACATTCTTGAAATTTTAATCTAAGAGAACAGATTTTTTTCTTATTTTTTTAAAAAGATTTAGTAATGTTCTAAAATTACAAAGCTCTTTTTAGGTTAGAATAAATTATGAAGTATGTGAACTTGCAGTGCAGTCAAATAAAATATTAAGTGTAGGATAAAAATTATCACCATAAATTAGCTATATATATTTTACTTAAAAAACTTCAAATAAAATAAAAAACTTCAGCCAGTTGCCATGGCGAACACCTGTAATCCCAGAGGCTCAGGAGGCTGAGGCAGGAGGATTCATGAGTTCAAAGCCAGTTTCAACAATGGCAAGGCACTAAGAACTCAGTGACACCCTATCTCTAAATAAAATATAAAATAGGGCTGGAGATGTGGCTCAGAGGTTGAGTGCCCCTGAGTTCAATCTCCAGTACCAACAAAACAAAACAAACAACAACAAAAAACCCTTCAGTAATTTATACATATTAAAATATTGTGATAGCAATTTACATAGTAAAAAATAAAAAATTACACTTTTGAATAAAAAATTTTAAAAAATTCAGCAGATGAGAAAAACAGGTTATTTTTACATCCATTATAAGAAAGATCTTTATACACAGCATTAACTAAGCCCATACCTATATTCAGGGTCACTGTCATAGGCAGAGTCTCTGTATAACAGCCCTCTTTTCAGCTCCAGCTCTTCATCTTTCTCTGGGTCTCTCTCATCCTGAAAAATTTAAAAAAAATTTCATTAATTCATTTCTCATTGCTTTTAATATAATGCTTATGTTTCTTTGTGAAAGGCTCTTCTTCTCCATTATGGAAAATAAAAGTATGATTTTATCTGTTGTTATGTGAACTCCAAAATGATTGTGCTTGCTTTCTGAGGCATAAGTGTTTGAGAAAACATAAATGTAAGCATGTACCTGTGACTTTCAAAGAAAATGACTTATAATTGTTAATCATAAGCCAAAATGCAATTAGAAATCAGTAATGGCAAAAATAAAAGGCAAGTTAATTGGAATGAATATTTATGTCTTCCCCTCCTTGTACAGGCAGCCTATTCTAAGTTAAGGGCATAAGAAACAGAATCCTGAGAGACTGCTTTGAAAGTATCTATGATAATTTTATATAATCTAATATCAAGTTATCTGTATCAACTACTTAGCCAATACCCTTGGCTCCTTAGTCAATCAAGAACAGAAAGAGAACTGATAACAAGAGCAACTAGTAAGCACAAATAAATATTTGTATTAAGAAGGAGTCCATTTACATATGTAAGAAAAGAGCTGAACACAGATTATGATGAAAAATTATTTAAAAATTGTTGATGTCAAGAAACTGCAAAACATTATTTACTGTAAAAATGTGAGCAATAAGTAACAGGGGAAGCTTAAAAATCCCAGAAAACATACATAAAAATTTAGATTGTTATAGCTTCTAATTTTTATCATTATGAAGTAATTTCATTTATTTCTATTGCTGTTTTCCACACCCATTAACATTTTTTTGTCTATTCTTAACATAGTTAAAATATCTTTTAGTTAGTGTTCAAATGGTATATATTTATCCTTTTATTTTCAAATGTTCCTTTAGATCTTGGAGCATAGGAGGAAAAGACAAATTCTAGATAGAGCAGAGAAATTGGAGGGGAAGGGAGGGGGTAAAGGGTAATGAATGATGGTGGAATGCAATGATTTTCAAAGAAAATGTATAAAGTACATTTTCAAAGTACATGTATGAAGATATGAATTGATGTGAATATACTATGTATACAACCAGAGATATGAAAAATTGTACTCTATACATGTAATAAGAATTATAAGGCATTCTACTGTCATATAGAAATAAAAAAATTTACATTAAAAAATGTTGAAAATAAAGCAGATGTTGTGTATTTTTATCCAGTCTGGTAAACCAAAGGATTTGAGCATTTTTCTTTAACAGTTAGAAAACATAAAAGGACTCTAATAAGCATAAGAGACATGACAAAGGAAACAAATAAAAGGAATGGCTATCTTAAGAATAAGAACACAATCACTAAAAACTCAGAGAGCAGTGGTGTCCCTTTAGATCTAGATCAAGGTTATCATGTAGTGGAATTCTGCTTCAGGAAACAAAAGACATTACTCTCATGGCTTTTCTATTCAAGTTTTAACACCTTATAAAAGATATGTGTATGTGTCTGTGTAGATGTAATACTCACATATACATGCACACATATAATTTCTAAAATGTCTGTATCATGTAAAATACACACATGTAGGTCTGTTGTGAGTACTTGACAGACTTTTTTTTTTCCGTTGTGATAATCACATATCACATCTTACAAGCTATTAATTGTGTATTGGTCTCAATTTCTCCCTTTATATATATTAGAATATTTGTTGAAATCTGGAAATTTTAACTAGTATGATGTGGCATATCTGGGAAATCAAATATTTCCTTGTTGATCTGCTGATTGTTTTATCCATTGTTGAACACAGGTACTGAAGTCTCCAAATATTATGTGGCATTTTTTTCTCCCTTCCGTTTTTCTTCTTCTATTTTAGGGCCCCTTTTTAGGGATATATATATTTGTAATGGTCATATGTTCCTGATGCTTTGACCTTTTTATCATTTTACATTTTTTTCTTCATTGTAACAAAAATTACTTTTAAAATCTATTTTGTCTGATAGTAGTATAGTCATTTTAGCTCTTTTATGCTGTTGGAACAGTGTTATCTTTTTACATTCAGCTTGTTTGTGACAGTGTATCTAAAGTGTGTTTTATAGTCAGAATAGTTTGATCAAGTGTTTTTTGTTTTTTTTTTTTTTACTTAGCATCCCAATCTCTGCCTCTGGAGTGGTTAGTTCATTTAAATTTCATATAGTTACTTATGAGGCAAGAGTTACATATGCCATTTGTTGTTTTCTGTCTTTTTTTTGTTTCTCAATTTTTTAATTACTACCTTCTTTTGTGTTATATTTTCCAGGGTACATGTTTAATTCCCTAATAATTATATTTTCATAGTAGGTTCCATGGTAGTTTACATTAATATTAATTAAATTTCCAAAGGATTTGAAGACTTTTCTCACAACCCCTCCTTGTTTTTGTATTGTTATTTTTTACAAATCAAATATTTATCTAAAACTTGCTCACTGTCAGATTTTTAATTACTGTTTCATGAGGTCATATTTTAAATCAAGAAGGCAAAATAAGCATCATCTACTGGCAAAAAAATTTACAATTATGCTTTCTTTTATATTTACCTATTTAGTTATCTAATCTATTGCTCTTTATTTCTTCATGTAAATTTGAATTACTCTCTAGAGCCCACAGCCTCTAGGACTCCTTTTGGTATTTCCTTATAATGCAGATCTGTAAGTGATGGCATTTCTGCTTTGTCTGCCTGAGAATGTCAGTATCGCTTACATTTCTGAAAGATAGTTTGGCTGGATATTTATGGTTGATGGTTATTTTCTTTGAGCACTTTGTGTCACCCCAGTGCCTCTGGACTCTATAGTTCCTGAAGAGTTTTAAAACTTATTGAGGAAGAGGAATAGTCCTTTCTCTCTTGCTGTTTTTAATATTTAAGAAAGGGGTGGGGAGAGTCCCATGAAAATAGAAGAGAGATAAATGGAGTAGAGGAAGGGGGTTAAGGAAGCAGGAAGGAGGGAGAGATCATAAATTATTTGTCCTTTAAAGTGAACAGTTCAGTTATGTTTGGTCTTTCCTGAGCACACACAAAGCCCTGGGATATATGCATTGTCCTACAAATTTGTATGGTCTTCTAAAATCCCATGTATATGAGGGAACTTTTCAAAACCCCTATTGACATATCCAGCTTTTCCTTTTAATCTTTTGCTTAAACTACTGTTTATCCCAACCGCTATCTCTACCTCTTCAAACTACTGTGAAGTTAAGCAATTTCTTGTAATTATTTTCAACAAATGTCTCCAGTGCAAATATTTTGCACTGGGAAAGCTCTCTTTGACTCAAAGAAAGACAAAACTGTAAGTGGGATCTTTTAGGTAATTTCCAGAGAAGTCAAATAATGATTGTCTGGGAATGATCTTTGAAGAAACCCCAACTTTATTCTTCCACCACAATGGGATGAAGTAACATAAGACAACAATATGGACAAGGCTTCAATACATTATGCTATATATAAAAGGCTAGTCATAAAGACACATAACATATGATGCCATTTAATAAGCCGTATCCTAATGGTCATCTAGGAATTCAAGCTGGTAGTTGCCTATGAATGGAGGAGAAATGGGGGAGAGGACAGTTTTTTATTTGACTCCTAATGGGTATAGGATATCTTTTGCAGTGATGAAAAATGCTTTGAAACTAGATGTAGTGATGATTGTACAATTTTTTATTATGTGAATTACTTTTTAAAATAAGATGTCTTTTTAATGGAACAATAGGTGACCCTTAATAGATTTTATCTCAAGCAGATAGATATACATTTCCCCTGCTCTGTCTGGTAATCTAGATTTTTTTTTGTTTGTTTGTTTGAAAGCAGGGGCACTTGACCACTGACTGAGCCACATCTCAGCCCTTTTATAATTTTTGATTTTGAGACAGGATCTTCCTAAATTGTTGTGGGCCTCACTAAGTTAATGTGGCTGGTTTTAAACTTGTGATACTTCTGCCTCAGGCTCCTGAGCCACTGGAATTATAGGCATGTGCCATTGCACCCCGCTAATCTAGTACATTTTACAGATGAAAGAAAGAGGGTAAAGAATACATTAACATTTTTGCAGTGCTTGTTATGTTTAAAAATGTGATATACTAGGACTTAAACAGAGTGCTATACCCTATAATAAAGGCATATATACTTTCTACAAGTACACAGAGAATAACTAAAAGTGACTGTTATGCTTGTTCTTAAGAAATATTAATAAATCTCAAATAATTCTAAGTCTGTTCTCTAGCTGAGAAGAAATTAAGTAAGCTGTCAATAATGAAGATAAGAGAGTATTCAATTAGGTGGAAATTAAGAAATACATTTCTAAATTACCATGGAGTCAATGAAGAAATAACAATGGAAATTAGAAAATAAAGTTTCTTAT
The DNA here is from genome assembly GCF_052094955.1 of Ictidomys tridecemlineatus. Lineage (NCBI taxonomy): Eukaryota > Metazoa > Chordata > Mammalia > Rodentia > Sciuridae > Ictidomys > Ictidomys tridecemlineatus. The sequence goes on from NC_135487.1 coordinate 35,875,268, forward strand.
TATATTCAACATAAAAATTATGGGATGCACCTAAAGCAATGTTTAGAGGGAAAATTATATTCTAAAATGTAAAGATTAGAATATCAAAGATCAAAATTAATAACCTCAGCCTCTATTTTAAAAGCCTAGGAGAAAAAACTAGGACATAAAACTATTAACATAAGTTAATTTAACAGAAAAAGATCTGTCCTAGATGAATAACAAATTTCACACTATTCCCTGAAAAAAAAAAAAGAATAAAATGAACAATCTCTAAGTCAAAATGTGGGGGTGGGGATTAAAGTTGAATTACCATTGTCAAGTTTGAAAAGGGAGATGCTTATATACTTACAGATTATACAGATGCTTTTAAAAAGAATATAAAACTCTTTCAAAAATCTTCATATCATTCTATTTAATAATATTAATGAAAAATTCTTTGCAAAACTAAACTCATAGAAGTGAGAAAAGAAAAACTAAAAAAATCTGAATAACTGATGTTGAGAAATATTGAAAACAAATCTACTGGTAGATTTGTTAAAATATTTCTGAAATAATACAGATTCTATTGAGACTGGCTGAGAATCTTTCCCAGCTCATTTTTATGAGGCCAGCCAAAACCTAAGGAAAGCATTACAAAAAGAAACCTGCAGACCAATCAATATAAACTTGGTTAAAAAATCTAGCTAAAATATTAGTGAATTTAAACCAGTGATATATATTTTCAAGAAAATCATGACCACAGGATTTTTTCCAAGAATACAAGCATGGTTTAACACTATTATAAAATAAGTAATTCACTACATTAAAAGATGAAAAAGCAGTTATTTCACACCTCAATAGGTTTTATTGCATTGTATGATAAAAAATTTAAAAACTTAGAAAACAATAGAAGAAACATATAATTTGACAAATACAAACAAACAAAAAATAAAAAAAGAACAACAACTCTAGTAAGCATCATGCTTAATGTTGAAGTATAAAAAGCTTTTTCTTGGATGAATAAAAAAGATAGTATTGTCCTCTATCACCACTTCTGTTCAATATTGCTTTTGTAACCCTACATAATTTACTAAAGTAATAAAGGACATTTCCACGTAAATATACTCAAGAATGAGTATTTGAAGAATATACTTGGTCATAACTATAAATAAAGGTAAAAATTAACCTTGATCCAAATCTCAGATTATGCGTAAAATCAAATCCAGATGCACTGTGGATCAAATGTAAATGGAACCAATGATAAAAGATTTTAAAAGTAGTTTATTATCTTCATAACTGTGAATAGCCCAAGTTTCATTAATATAGAATTAAGAAAGCCCTAACTAAAGCACTAATCAAATGGAGTGGAAATAGAGCTATATTTAATTAAGAACTTCATTATGAAAAAGACTTTGTTAAAAAAAATGAATAGGCAATAGACTGGAATATATTCATAATATAAAGCATAAAGCACCAGAAAAATATCCAGGAATGAAAATAAAAGAATTTAAAAGATTGCTACAGTTTTGATCTGGAATGTGCCTCAAAGACTCATGTGATACAGATTTGGGATTCAAAGTTTGGTGCTGTTGGAAGGTGGTGTAAACCTTTAAGAAGTGGGACCCAACAGGAGGATTTAGGTTCTTGGGAACATGCCCTTGGCCAACCTTTTACTGTCTTTGTTTCCTAGCTTCAATAATTGGAAGAGCTTGCTCCACCACGTGCTTCCACCATGATTGTACTACCTCACCACAGGCCCCAAAGCAATGAACCAACCAACACGGATTGAAATTCCCAAAACACCAAGCCAAATAAACCTTTTCTATTTTTAAGTTGATTATCTCAGGTGTTTTACAAAAGTGATATGAAGCTGACTTCACTGAGATTTAAGGGATACAGAGAACCAGTTTGACATAGATAAACTCAAATCCCAGAAGAAGAAAGAGACAAACAATTTGTGGAAACCAAGATAAAACAAGCTATATATTTAAGAAACATGATAAATGCTACATAGAAACATAGAAAAATCACATTGAAGTATGTAATATAACACAGCTCAATATAAAAGACAAAAGTTCTTGAAAGTAGCTAGAACAAAAAGACATTAGTAGCAGTGTGGTTGGCACTTTTAGTTTGACAGCAAACTAGAATACACATAAATGTTCATCAAAGGATATACATAAGAATGTTTATACTAGCACTATTAGTGTTAGGCCCAAATTAAAACTTCAGACTATAATAATTAAGTTATACTTTTGAAATAATATAAATCAGGAATAAGTAAACTCTTGGCAACGAATCAGAGAGTAAATACATTTTGATTTTTCAGTCTATAAGATCTCTGTCACAATTCTCATCTCTGCTATTATAGTAAGAGAGAACACATGAACAAATGAGCATATACATGTTCCAATAAAAACTGTGTGTGTGTGTATAAGAATTTGCCTATAGGGCATGGTTTGCTAATTTCACCTACACAGCAATAAAAATGAAACACATGCATGTTACAAGTACAATGATGAGCCAAAGAAACCAGAGACAAAATCATGAAATTTTTGAACATTCAAAACCACTCAAAACTGATCTATATGTTATATATTAGAATGGCAGGGAGTCTAGAATTTTAAAAAGGCCCCAGAAACATTTTGGGAGTGCTGGTAATGTCAATCTCTGACCTTGATGTTGTTCACATGGGTTCATTTTTGAAAATCAATTTTGCTACACACTTGAAGATTAAAGTACACATGTAAATTTTTTTAAAATATAAAATTACCTAGGATAGCAGTGCCAAAGACTTATGAAAAATGTCTACAACAAAAAGAAATGACAAGATAGTTAGTCCCTGAATTACCAAATCAGAGACGATGGGGGTCAAGCCACCAGTAGTAACCAAAGACGATTGGCCTCTGCATCTATGAAGAACTCAGAGGAAAACAATATGGAATCTCCTGAACCTGATCACTTAAAAAATAACAAAACAGAGTCTCACTCAAAAGCTCTGTGGGTCAAATTAAGTATAGCCAGTGAAATTGGGAGAGATTTTTGCACTTCTATAGTAATGAGTACAAAATTCTGAAGGAGCTATAGTTACCCAACACTCTCAAAACATGTCAATGTTGCCTTTCAAATTACAACTTTATACTGAATAAAAACCACCTAGCAACAAAATCCAAATTAAGCAGGAAAATAAAAGAAAAATGTTATAGAAATCAGGAGAGAGAGATAAAGTCATGAGATCTCAGACTCTAAGCTGCATACCTTAGGACAATTGATAAAAACACTCTCAACCTACAAATTCAGAAAAGTTAATTAAAACATATCTTCTTTCTAAAATTTTAGGGAAACAAAACTTCACAAAGAAAGATCATCATAGAGGGGTCAAATTATATGAAAAATTATAAGAGGAAAGAAAAAAAAAACAAAGAAAGAGCAAAATAGTCTTCAATGAAAGTACGCCAGACTTGAAGTTTTTACAAAATAGAATGAAAAATGTACTATGGTATGCCCTCCATGACATGGCAGTAGACTCCTCCCAAGACTGAAGTCACATATTCTGTCATTTCTGAAATAGCCTAATGGTTATGAAATAAGCCCTATTCATGCATAGTAAAAGGAAAATACACAGTGGTGAGAATGCCAATAGGCCACAATCAATGGAGGGCATGCAAGAAGCATATTATGTTGTAATAGTAAAATGAAAAAGCTGAAAATCCTTAAAAATTATAATATATATATATATATAATGGAAAAATTTTAAAATAAACTGCTAAATTTCAGAAAAAAATAGAAATTAAAGAAAAAGAATATCAGTTACCAATACACAGAAATGATTAACATTGGGTGAGATGGAAATGCTTACTAATCTGATTTATCAGTATACATCATGTACATGTATCAAATTATAACACTAAATAAATTATCATATTGTATACCATAAATGCATATAAATATTATGTCTTAATACAAAAAAACCCTTAAATTTAACCATTTAAAGATGATAAATCACTATTTAAGGAAAAATAATTTAAGAATGGAAAATTAAACTAGAAGAAATGTAAAATGTGAATGCAAAAAATCACAGTAGATGAGAAAAAATAATGACAAGGAGGAAAAAGTTTTAATATTAGGAGAAATGAGGATATGAAAAAATTAGAGAGAAGGAAAAATATATATCATACAAATAGAATCATATATATATATATATATATAATTTGACTTCCTGTAAAAGGAATCAAAGGCCAGGGAAGAAGAAAAAAAACCCTAAAAACTGTAATTCCAGAAAATATTCACAAAATATTAAAACTATGTAATGAGGGAAAAACAATCAGTAAAGAATAATCAACACCTTGATATATTCCAGTATAACTACTGAACTTTTTAAAGATAAAGAAAAATATACAAAAACACATTTGAATTTCTAGTGTAAAAGACCAAGTAACTTGTATAAGAAGAAAAAAATGGGTTTTCAGCAAATTGGAAAGAAACTCTGTACAGAGACAATCAAGTAACATTTAAAAGAAACAAAATGAAAGCTAAGCAGTTTTACATTCAGCCAAAGTAAAGGTATGAAGGCTAAAATGTCACTATCAAGGACACAGGTCCCATGAACCTTTCCCCTTAGGAACTTATTAGAGAAAGGGCTTCAGACAACTGAAATGACTGAAGAAGACAGTGACATAAAAATAAATAAAAATATGAAATGTTTTTATGCAGAACTCTAAGTGAGGATTATAAAGGAAAGAATATGGGATGTGGCATAAATGGCATATGCTCTGATTATAGATAAATAAAGTTATAAAAACAGAGGAAGAGAAAATGTGGAATGCTTATATGTCCAAACAATTAAGTGTTTTAAAAAATTTATCCTTGGTAATACTATTTTGTTCTGAAAAAATTTTATTGATAAAGCAAATGAGATTATATTGTAATATTAATCATCTCTAATGTCATTGAAAATCAGATGAGGAAATGTACAAGATGACCCTAGAATTGTTAAACCCCAGTAGGACTATATCCAAAGACTCTGGAGTCATCATGAAGAGTTTCACTGACCAAAGTTTAGCTTATTTAAATGCACAAATAAGGACAATAGCTGAAATACAACAAAACACAACAAATATGCTGGAATCTATAAATTCACAATAACCTAAAAATAAGAAAACAAATTGGTCACCTTTGGAAGATTGTTAGAGAACAAAATATTGTTCTTTTTGTTGTTGTTGTTCTTTCATGGAAAAATAAAGAAATAAATTTTTTTTTGTTTTTCAAATATGAACAGTGCAAAATAGAAGGGAATAAGGAATATAAAACAGGTAGTATATTAAATAGAAAATAGTAGATTTCTACCCATATATCAGCAAGTACATTAATATGAATAGACTAAATACTTCAACTGAAACTTAACTATCATATTGTATAAGAGAGTCAATATATGTTATTGAAATTTCCTTTATTAACAGAAAGGTTAAAAGTACAAAGATGAAAGAAGATATTCCTTGCAAAATACTAACCAACTAGAGGAGTTGTAGCTATAATAATATGCAATAAAGTAGAAGTTTAAAAATACTAGAAATAAAGATATTAATGATAACAATTTACAGTTACGTTTCCCTTTAGTTCCACAATATAAAAAGGCAAAATTTTAGAACAGGGATATTAAAATACGCTTTTTTTTTTTTTTTTTGGTACCAAGGATTGAACCTAGAGGCATTTAACAATTGAGCCAAATCCCCAACTCTTTTTATTTATTTTTTTTAATTTTGAGACAGGATCTTGATAAATTGCTTATGGATTCACTAAATTGCTGAGGCTGGCTTTGAACTTGCAATCCTCCTGCCCTAGCCTCCCAATCTGCTGGGATTATAGGCATGCAACACTGCACCTGGCAATCAGGCAGATCTTAATATTTTTTTTTAGAATGATCCCTTTCTTGGGGGGGCAAGCAGACAAAAACAAACCAGTAAAGATATAGAAAAACTGAACTACATTAACAAAACTGACTTAAATGCCACATACCTACACTGTAACAACATAACAGAAATTACAATGTTGTGAAGCCAAAAATAAACTCACACGAGGTCATAAATGAAGTGTCAACAAATTTCAGAAGACAGAAAAGTTAAAGTATATTTCAAACTGCAGTATAATGAAGCCAAAAACCAGTAAAAGAAAAAAAAAATAAATCATCCTTCCCCTAAAGAAGGTTTGAAAAATCTTGCAGAATATTTTTAAGTAACTCAAAGGTAAAATTAAAACTTAAGGAATGAGAATGTTTAAGCCAAAAGGTATCAAAAATGAGATTAAAACTTATTTATAGAGCTATGGGGTGGGGTTGTGACTAAGTGGTAGAGCACTTGCCTAGCATGTGTAAAGCACTGGGTTTGATTCTCATCACTGCAGATAAATAAATAAAATAAAGGTCTATTGACAATTTAAAAATATTTAAAAAATAAGATAGAGCTAATACACTCCTTAAAAGGAAATCTATATTTGTAAATGCATGTATATATTAGGAAAATGCCTAAAAATTAATGCTATAAATAGCTACCAAAAGTTTGCAAAAGGAAAAACAACAAATTAATTCCAAAGAAGAATATTATAAAGAGCAGAAATTAATAACATAAATATATATACAACACAGCTAATAAAACCTATAGAGTTTTCTGAGAAACAATGGTAAAATTTCATAAATCTCAGGTGAGACTGACAGTTACAAAAGTATTTCCATTTTACTATTACTATTAGATTAAGTGATTTTTAAAGAACAAGTAATATTTATTAAACAATTTCTATTTTGCTATCATTCTCCACTTTATATATAATTTAAATCTACAAACAGTTATAAGAAACTTAACAAGGAAACTAGCAAATAACTTGGGCAAAAGACTGGCTTCAGAGCCTACATAAGAAGAGCACTCAGTCCACTGCCAGGGATAATGATATCAATTCAGTACACTTCAGCTAAAACTTTTTAGTCAACATTAAGATAGTAAAACCTAACTATATTATTCCCTGGCAAATCACATAACCTTTCTGATTTATTTTTTCATCATATTGTTTGGATAATCTTATAACAAATTCTTACTCTTCCCACAGGCCAACTGACCACTTAATGTTACCAAATTAATTTCCTTAATGAAAAATCTAATGATGTACTTTAAACATCTCAGTAGCTCTCTATTTTCTAAAGAAGCTGCCAATTAGCAGCTAGTCTATGAGCTTTGTTGGGTCCACAGAATGTTTTATGTTTTTAATTTGAATTAGTTGGCAATAAATTTATACTTGTAAAAATAATTGGAAGATCTGGCAGTGCTGTAGCTTATATTCTACAAAGCAACAATTAACTAGAGCTGGGAGGTTATATCCCTTACTGGCCTAACCCCTTGAGTGCATCTGACATCACAAGCTCCTGGCTTCCACAATAAAGTCTAAACTTTTCACCTTGACCTCACATGATCTGGCCCAACAAGAACCTTTTGCTTTAACTGGATGTTCCTCAGCTTCCAAATGTGTTTTATTTGAAGAAAGATGCATTTCTAGATAGGGTAGATTGATTGTACTAAGCCATATGTATTCTCCTAATACTGCTATAGGGCACGAGAGTCTGGAAATTAGAAGTAATAGTGAAATGAACTTCGTTGAAGTGATCCTGTTTTACATGACTTAAATTTTATTTGAAGAATGTGTAAAAAAAATATTGAATGTTTACTCTTTTCCTTTAGTCATTGGGCTATATTTTAAGCAGAATCTTCCATTATTTTGTTCAAGATGGGATCTCTTAATTTTTAATAATTATCAAACATCTGATATATTGTTTTATTCATCTATTAAATATTTAATGATTCATAAATTTATTCATAAATAAATCACTTAGAGGCTGATATTTAAATAAATTCTTCATGAAGTAACAAAAGAATCACATCTGAGGTGTACATAGAGAGGGTATACTTTTGTCTATGGGTATTCAAGTAGGACCAACATAGATTTCAGTCTGACCTGTCTCCAAGGAAAATATGTAATTAGGGATTACTTTTATGTCTGTTTCTGAACAAATATGTTTCTGTGAATGTTATGTTTATATATTTTATATGTTTATGGTTGGATATATGTTTTATGTTTATGTTTAAGAAAATGCCTAAAAATTAATGCTATAAAGAGCTACCAAAAGTTTGCAAAAGAAAAAAAAAAACAAGGGTTTATATGCATCTGGATGTTCTCTGTGTTTATCTCTGTGGAAGTCAGTGAAAGTCAAAGGGTGTAACCTAGATTCAAATGCTGGCTACAATTATTTAATTTATATAATTATTTCATGTGTATAATTATTGAATTTATACAAGTCACTTAACTTTTCTTGGCCTTAGTTTCTTCATCTTAAAATACTACTTTATTCTTAATAGCACTCTTATAGTTTAGATTTGAGATACCCCTCAAAAGTTTATGTGTGAGACAATGCAAGAAAGTTTAGAGATGAAATCACTGGGCTATAAGAGCCTTAACATAATCAAGTTCATTAATCCACTGATGTGGATTATTAACAGGGAGGTAACTATAGGCAGGTAGGGAGTGGCTGGAAGAAGTCAGTCACTAAGGGATTGCTTTGGGGATTTATATTTTGTCCCTGGTGAAAAGAGTTCGTAGGCTTCCTTTTTGCCATGATCTGCACTGCTTTCTTCTGCCATGCCCTTCCCCCATGATGCCTGCCTTACCTTAGGTTAAAAGCTATGGAGTTACCATCTATGAATTGAGACCCCTGAAACTGAGGGCCAAAATAAACTTTTCTGCCTCAATATCATTTTTGTCAGGTCTTTTGGTCACAGAGACAAAAAGCTGACTAAAACAAGCACACACTTAAGATTATTGAAAGGAAAAAGTGCGATAATACATGCACAGAACCTGGCTTATAGCAAACATTATTAATAGTTATTACCTGTTAATAAATTTTAGTTTTTCTCTAGAAGAAGAATGATAATTCCTGTTTAGGCCTCTTATTATACTAAATTATACTATAGCACACTGTTTTCTCTCTTTTTTTACTGTTTCATATTAACTTATCCATTTATTAAATAATCATTGGGTTATATAAATTCCTATGAATAGAAAATTTGATATCTTAAAAATATCCCCAGTCTGTGAACAGTGAAAAGTACAGATGTATGGATTTGGTATAAAAATTCTCAAAAAAATTCTATATGAGAGCTGGGGATATGGCTCAGTTGATAGAGTGCTTGCCTTGCATGAACATGGCCCCGTGTTCAATCCCTAGCACCACAAACAAACAAACAAACAAATACTATGAGTGAACACAGGAAGAAAGTAAATCTTAGATCTAACTTTAAGAGTTTGTGCTCAGATTGCTCCTAGAAGATATTCAGATTAGTGCCTAGTGTAAACTAGCATGAGCTAGTTTGTTGTATGTTGTCCATTCAAGAAAGTCAAGCCAGAGGTAAAAAGTAAAGTTAATTTTAAAAAGTGGTGTGACTATCTTCCACCTCTGAGTAAGAAGAAGTAATTTGCTCAAATGTGTAATTTTTCTCTTATTTAAAGGAGTTAGAAAGGTACTTCTATTGATAGTGCCAAGATTCCTGAGAAGAGATAACCTCAAAGGTGAACTAACTGAAGCTGGCTTTTTCCCTGGAGCATTTTGGACTTTGAGCACAGAACAAATATCAAGAATGTATGCTTTATGCAATCACTGTCCACTGCTGGAGAACAAAGGAACCAGTAGGGTCTTACTAGTCTACAATGCTAGCCAGACAAAACTAAGTATTTGAGAACTCAAACTCCAGTGAGATGTGATGGCTGAAAAATTGAGCTGACTGTTCCCTCAAGACAATTGTAGGATGTCTGAAACTGCAAAGGAAGAGGACAAAGACTAAGTGGAAGGCAGACGGGAGTTTCATGCTGTCTTGCCTGAGAAGGTAAGAATTATACACAACCCCTGCAAAAGGAAATGGGCCTGATATCATGCCAAGGCTTACTTAAAGGCCGAAAGCATTGAAATTAAGAACAATTTATTTTATTTTGGGATACACATTTAGATTCCAGAAAAGTTGCAAAAGTAACCACATAGACTACATAGAAACTTCACCTTTCATTGAGGTTCTCTAAATGTTAACATCTGATATATAGTACATCCCATGAAACCAAGAAACTAAGATTGGCACAATATGGGCTGGGGATGTGGCTCAAGCGGTAGCGAGCTCGCCTGGCATGTGTGCGGCCCGGGTTCGATCCTCAGCACCACATACAAACAAAGATCTTATGTCCACCGAGAACTGAAAAATAAAATATTAAAAAATTCTCTCTCTCTCTCTCTCTCAAAAAAAAATTGGCACAATACTATTATATTAGCTGCCATTATTCGGATTTTATTAATCTTTCCAATAATGCACTTTTTCTCTGTTACAAGATCCAACATAGAATATCATGCTGCATTTAGTAACCATTCCTCCTTAATCTCATCATATCTATGACAAATTTCTTAGTCCTTCCTTATAATTTATAATCTTGACACAGCTGTATATAGCAGTACTTGAAGAGCACTGCTCAGATATTTTATGGAAAGTCCTTCCTTGGTCTTGTCTGATGTTTTCTAACATTTAGACCAAGGTTGTGGCTTTGGGGGAACAATATTATGGAGAACAGTCTATCACATGACATGACATTCAAGATATACATAATTATCAAAATGAGTTATTAGTGGTGATGTTAACCTTCATTAAAAGAAATATTCTGTCATGTAAGAATGTTGAGACTAACAGGGAAAACAACAGAATAGCAAAAAAATGAACAAGTTAATAAAAAGGAAAATGAATTATTTAAGTTTGATTAATTTAATTAAAACTACAATAATTTACAAAAAAACATTAGATTTGTATTCTTAGACAAAGGGACAAAAATACAAACTTGAAATTCCAAGTTTCCAAACACTAGATAGTTATTTTTTTCTTATCTCTATGTGATCCAATATATAAGATTTAAAAATATATGATTAAAATTACATAATGTGCTACTTGCAAGATACACATTTATATATAATTATAAAAAAGTAGATGGAAAAATATATATAATTGAACACTAGCTGAAAGACAGCCACTATAGCTATCCTAATACCAGACAAATACTGTGAAACAAGGCATATTATTAAAGATAAAGAGGGACTTCATGGTTAAAAAGTTCATATTACAGTCTGAAATCTATATCCAACCAATGAAATAGCTTCAAAATATATACAATTAATAGAACTAGAAAGAAAAATAAACCTCTATTATGATAATTAAACCTTTCTTGAAATCGAACACCTAGCAATCACTGTATAGAAAAAAAATTCAAATAAATGTAAAAGAAAACAATCTTATAAGGAAAAAAAAAGAGGAAAAAGTCTGGAAATTACAAAAATGCTAACCAAAAGTGAAAAATAATGAATTATATTCAATAGCATTAAGAACTGCTTTTCATTAAAGGGTATCATTGAGAGAAAAATCGTAAAACACAAGCACTTATGTCAAGAATCTATATTGAAATCTTAACTAAAAATTAAAGGTTGATAATCCATTAGAAAAATGGGCAGACAACATTAAAGGCATTCACAATAAAGGACATTCAAATCTCTAATAAAAATATTCACTTGATATCAGGAAACAGCAAATTAAATCACTATGTGATAAACTACTTTTCACTTATCTAAAGACCAAAATATACACACACACACCCACAATCAATCAAGTTGCAATGAAGACATTGAACAAGTTAGAACAGTTCCACTCTGGTAGTGGTAATGTCAACAGAATCATGTGCAAATTTCTTCAGCAGTATCTACTAAAACTGAATATACACATATCCCTAACTTAGTATTCTCACAGATAGGTATAAAATATACCTATCACTCAAGGAAATGTGCAATCTTCTCATTGCAACTCCATAACAGCCCAAACCAGAAATGATCCAATATCCATCAACAGAGAAATTAATAAAAAGCAGGATTTTCATACGACAAAGAACTCCTACTACAAAACAAAACAAAACAAAAAACAAAGATATCTGAAATGTCTGAATGGCAAAAACAAAGTGAGCCAAGTCAGGAAAAAGGGAACTAAACACTGTAGAGTGTCACTTACATAAAGTTCAAAACAAGGAATGCTAATCTTGGTGTTAGAAAATGATGTTTTGTTAGAAGTCAGACAATGTTTACTCTTAGAGGAGCAGAGGCTGGCAGGAAACAGGGGCTTTTCCAGAACTGATAATGTTTTGTTTCTTGATATGGTAAATAGTTTGCATGAGTTTCTTGATTTTATTACAGTTCATCAAGATATTACTAATGCTTTATGCATTTTCTATATGTATATTATGCTTTGAAAACAAATTGAATCTTAAAAATAATTACATATAGATACTTAACATTGTAATAATTATAATTCACTAATAAAAATGGGAAAAATTTTTAAATGTATTAAACAATTGATCCCAGGGTTAAATCATAAGCTTCTGCCAAACATGAAACATGATGATTGTTTTTTAAATTGACAAATGAAATAAGAAATAAAATACACAAAGAGCATGCTGTCATTATTTCCTGTCATGCATGTAAATGTGTTTATCTTATCACAGAAAATATTCTCATATTTATATTCTCTTAATAATAAAATGATAGACCTAACCATCTCTTTTTATTCCTTAAATATTTAATTAATATACAAATCAGTTGTGAAGTTTCTTCAAAATATAAACTTTCAAAACTCCTCTCTCATACTCTATACCACTTAGAAACAAACCTATTTGTAACAAATGGAATTTTTTTATACCGTACCAAAGAACAAGAACTTTCATGTTTTGAAGACTGTGAAATAATTATCATGAAGTTACTACTTTTTTTGAGTGTAAAAGATTTAATCAAGTGAGAAGAAAAGAGACAGAGCTCCTATAGGGCTAGAGGGTACCTAATAGGGATTGCCTACTATTTACTCTTTATATGATAATCATAACTAACACTGTTTATATTTCTGATGATCTATGTCAAAAATTTTGCATGACCTAGGTCAAGCAGAAAGCTAGATAAGTTGCTTATAGCAAGCTCATTAACTTCCCTCAAATGGAGTATGCTTTTCTTTATTTCGGGTGAATAAACACTGCAAGCATTAAGCATCTTAGGTAGTTTTCTTGTCCTGTTATAAAAAGCCTTGAAGAGAAAATTTTAGAAACTAACATATAAATGTCCTGGATGAGCCTGATGTGATTTCAAGACATTTTTTACCCGGTCATGGATCTCATCGCAGTTTGAAGGTGAACACCAATCAGAGTGGAATCTGTAAGCAAAAAAACGAAAGTAAATTGTAGACAAAGGGACAAAAATACAAACTTGGAATTCCAAGTTTCCAAACACTAGACACAGTTATTTTTTTCTTATCTCTATGTGATCCAATATATAAGATTTAAAAATATATGATTAAAATTACATATTTTCTTCCTTTGATCAAGGATGATGAAAAGACAAAATCAGGTGCTAATTCTCAGCTATGCTATTAAGTCTTTACATTACAATAAATAAATAAATAGTCCTAGTAATTAAGTTTGATGTGCATTTGGGAGAAAATTCCTATATAACTGATATCTTAATGATTTCCAGATATAATTCTTTAGAATTTCATCTCTAAATAAAGTTTTTTTGTATTAGAATAACAATTCCATGTATAATGTCTTTAAAATTAGTTCTTATGCTCTAGTAATTTAATCATATTCTCTTAAACTATGCAGAACAAATTCTTTTGTTAAAAAAACCTTAATTTATGAAATGAAATAAAATGTGTATAATAGATGAAAATTTTATTTAGAGGCCAATCATGTTCCTATTCTTTCAGAACACAGAAAACAGAAATAAAATGGTCCCTTCTCAACACAGGTGAGGTCACCTCTCTAGTCTTTGCTAATTAACAGACAACTTTTTTTTGAAAAGAAATATTTAAATATAAGAAAAATATGACTTTTATTAGAGTTTATGAGTTGAAATTAAAGATGCCACTTAAGATGTAAAGCCTCCATTCCTCTTTATTTTGTTCTCAAATTCAAAACTAGAATCAGTATAATTAAGCTATTTTGTTTTACTCAAATAACAACCAAAATTTCTGGATCCTTCTAATTATAAAGCACTTATATGAAGTGTTTTTGGCAATTTCTTGATAAATAAGTAAATAAAATGCTAATAAGTTGCTTAACTCTGCCTTTTTTTCCTCTCATTATGTTCTTAAAAATTATAACGCTATACTGTCACACAAAGTACAACTATTAAGCAAGATAATCTATTTACATTACCTACTTTAAAGAACACAATCTAAAGATAATTAATTGTATCTAAAACTTGATCTATGACATATGTAAGAGCAAGTTTTACAGCAGCTACGCAAATGCATGGACAGAATAGTTATTTGCAGTGTGTGTAGTACATCTTGGAAATCTAAGATGCAACTATGCAACTCCAAGTGAAGCTCTCCAATGATACTATTAGAGGATCCACTAGTCTGTGCTATGGTATAAGGAATACTTGCCTACTGATCTTTAACTTATTTACAAAAAATCATAACTTTAAGCTGATTCAAGCTAGTAGAATATGCTAATGTTTAAATTTAATTTTAGTAATAGTTGTGAATTCAAATATAAAATTTAAAGTCATTATATTAATATTTACACTTTGAATAAGAAGTGCTTCTGAAATACAATCAAAATTGAAACCATTTTATGGTTGGCTAACTTTATTTTTTGAGGTATTTCTTAAGTGGGTTCAAAGCAAAATGGACCTTCACTATAATAAAAGTTTCCATTTACTTAAAACCATGGATAAAGTTTTCTAGAAATCTGTTTATTCATATACATGATTAAGGAGTTAGCATTTTCCTGCAATCTTAAAGGAAGTTTATTTACTGCAGTGAATGTTTATACACATAAACTCCTACAGCTGTATGTTCTGTCATACAGCTTCCAGGAAAACTTCCAATTTTGCTGAGACATAAATCTACATTTACATCAGTTTAAATTGTTTACTGATTTCAATGGATTATATAAACATCCTGCAAATATATTGTTTAGTGACCTAGAAAAAAACAGACTTTCAAAGAATGTCTTATATTTGAAGATATGGTCCTTTGGTCTGAAAAGAATAAAATGTTTCTGTTCCTAGTAATATGTCTTCATGATATATCATGGACTAAATCTAGGATTTTTGTTTTGTTCTTTTTTTTTATTTTTTTGTTTGTTTCGAAAATGTACTTGGAATAGAGGTGTTCTAACTTGGTGAAACTAAAAAAAATGTTTATTTATCAAAAGCATGCCTTGGAGAGTACAACAAAATATTAATTTAGGTAAAATGAAAGCTAACTATTTTAGAATTCTTTTTCTTTTTTCTTTTGTGCCAGGTATTGAACCTGGGGAGCTCAGCCACTAATCCACACCCCCAGTCCTTTTATTTTATATTTAATTTAGAGATAGGGTTCTCATTAAATTGTGGAGGCTGGCTTTGAACTCAACTACTAACTAAGTTATCCCCTGCACTGAAATACAAATAAAGGAACAGCTGATTTCAGCTACCCTCAATGGAAAAATATCTTAAGTGTTGAGAGCCACAGCCAAAGGAGCCCCAGCAAACTTCCAGCTGCCGGCTGATGATTGGCTCACAGCGGCCCCAGCAACATCTAGCTGATTGGCTCCTCTGTGGTGATGTTCATTGGGCTGTTTCCCTGCCCTTCAGACTGCCAGCTGATGATTGGCTCACAGCGGCCCCAGCAACATTTAGCTGATTGGCTCCTCCACGGAGCTGCTCATTGGGCTGTTTCCCTGCCCTTTCAGACCATGGAGCTGCTCATTGGGGGACTTCTTTGGCTCCTCCCACACGACCCAGCCAATCAGCCTCAAGAGCAGGAGGATTGTGGGAGGTGGTGAGGTTGGTGTGGGTGAGAGGCTTGTGGAAGCTGGTGGTGGCAGTTGGGCTCTGAGGGTTTTGTTTTTTTTCCTGAGGAGCTGTTTTGCTTGGCGTTTGTAGTTCTAAAAATAAAGTTAGTTTATTTTGACAAGTGGCTCCTGAATTGTGCCCAGCCAGACTGCGGCATCTAAGTTATGGTATTTGCCAGTAAATTTATGGAACTGAAGAACAGCATTCCAAGTGAAATGAATCAAAGTCAAAAGTTAAATTTTTTCTCTCATGTGAAAGCAATGAAGCAAATAAATATATTCCATGCATGTATGATTACATCAAAATGCATCCCACTGCTGTTTATAACACAAGAAAGTTAAAAAAATTAACATAGTCTCAGAGGAATTTAAAAGATGGAATAAAATTATATACGTGGATGATATAACAGAACTAAAATTGGTACCATACTACAGAGATTTATAATTGGAAAATTCAATAAATTATGCTCAGGGGTAGAAAAACAATATTGATAAAAACATATCCAAGGAGATACATTTTAAAAATTATTGAAAACTTACAGATATGATATGGATATAATTAATAAAATCACAATAGCATACAATTAATAAATTAGGTAAAAAGAAAGCTGTACCCACTATTTGTATGTGCACCTGGGTAGATATGAAAATCAAAAAATGTCCTTTGATATTGATATGCAAGTTCCCAGACTTCAGCAGAAAAATTGTTTAAAAATTTCTCTTGAACTCTGCAGTATACCTCTGCAGTATAATTTAAGGTCTAGTATTATGATGCTTCCTGCATCACTTTTCTCACCAAGGATTGTTGTGGCTATTCTGGGTCTCTCATTTTTCCAAATGAACTCATCACTGTTTTTTCTATTTCTATGAAGAATATCATTGCAATTTTAACAGGAATGCATTAAGTCTATATAGTGATTTTGGTAGTATTGTCATTTTGACAATATTAATTCTGCTTCTGACTTTAATTAGTTCCTGTCTTCTAGTGCTTTTGGTGTTGATTTATTCTTCTTTTTCTAGGGCTTTGAGATGTTTACTTGTTGACTTTATGTTCTTTTAAGGAATGAGCTCCATGCAATAAACTTTCCTCTTAGTGCTGCCTTCATAGTGTCCCAGAGATTTTGATATGTTTTATTGCTATTCTCATTTAACCCAAGTATTTTTTTATTGCATCGCTGATTTCCTCTGCTACCCATTGGTCATTCAATAGCATACTATTTAGTCTCCCGGTTGTTAGAGTAGCTTCTATTTTTGTCATTTATTTCTAATTTCATTCCATTATGATCTGATAGAATGCAAGGATTTACCTGGGTTGTTTTTGTTTTGTATTTGCTAAGAGTTACTTTTGGCCTAAGATATGTTCTTTTTAAGAGAAAGATTCATGTGCTGCTGAAAAGAAAGTATATTCAGTCATTGATGAATAAAATATTCTACCTATGTCTATAAAGTCTACTTATTTTAATTATAATTTTTTAGTTCTATAGCTTCTTTAGTTTTTGTTTTGAAGATCAATTAAGTGGTGAGAGAAGCACATTAAAGTCATCCATTATTACTATGCTGAGATGTATTTTATTCTTGAGATTGTAAAAAGTTTGTCTGATGTATGTAGATACTCCATTTTTTGAGGAATAAATATTTATGACTGTTATGTCTTGTTGATGTATATTTCCCTTAAGAAGTATGAAATGGACTTCTGACCCTTCTGATTAATTTTGACTTGAAGTCCACTTTATCAGATTTTGAGGATGGAAACATGGATCTCATGTGAATGATAAGTTTTTCTACTCCATACTTTTACCTTAAGTCTGTGGATGTCTTTGCCTATGAATTGAGTCTCTTGGATCTTGGTTTTGAATCCAATCTGCCAGTCTATTTCTTTTGATTGATGAGTTTCAGTCATTTACATTCAATATTATTATTGTGAAATGATTTTTAATCCCTGTCATTTTGATTTCTGGTTTTTAATTTGAAAAGTTTCTCCTTTAATTGTCTATTCTTCTAGTGTAGTTTCTCCCTTTACTGGTCTTCAATTTTATTTTTCATTTCTTCTTCATGAAATATTTTATTTAATTTGTTTTGGAGGGCAGACTTTCTAGTTCTGAATTAATGTTTATCATGGAAGATTTTATTTCATTGTCAATTCTGAAGCTTAATTTTGCTGGGTATAGTATTCTTGGTTAGCTTCTATTTTCTTTCCCAGCTTGGTATATATTATTCCAAGGCCTCCTTCCTTTTGAGCCTCTGAATTGGTTTCCTCATAAATTTGACCTGGCATTTTCCTCTGGTAGCCTTTAAAATTCTATCCTTCTGTAGGTTAGGCATTTTTACAATAATGTGCCTTGGTTTGGGTCTGTTCTAAAATATTGTATATTTGGAGACCTGTGTGCCTCTTGTATTTGATTTTCCATTTTATTCTTAAGGTTTTGGAAATTTTCAGACATTAATTCATTGAAAAGAATGTTCATTTCCTTAGTTTTTATCTCTGAGCCTATGTCTAAGTTTGTTCTTTTCATGTTATCCCATATTACCTGGAAGTTCTGGTTCATGGTCTCTTAACATCTTTTTTCCATGGTCAAATATATTTTCAAGATTATATATTTTTGTCTTCATGCCTGAAATTCTATCTTCCAAATTCTAGTCTACTGGTGATGCTTTCCAATGAATTTTTAATCAATTTATTGATTCCTTCATTTTGAGGATTTCTGCTTGTTTTTTTTTATTCCCCCCAGGATCTTTATCTCTTTATAGAGTGATCTTTTGCTTCTTGTATTTTTTTCCCTTACATCATCTTTTTAACTCTCAGATAAATTTAACGATGAACATTCTAACTCCTTCTCTGACAATTCTTCCACTGTGATGTCATTGATTATGTTATTGGAGTATTTTAGTTTGTTTGGGGCAATTTAGTCCCTTTAGTTGTTTGTGTATCTATTCATCTAACAGTTGGTTTTGAGGCAGTACAGTTTCTACACTGTAGATTTATAGTGTCCCTGAACATTTCCGGTACCTCACAATTTAGAGGTAGACAGATGGCAGCAACAACCAATGCAAACAATTTACAGCATTAAACCAAATAGATCTTGCTATGAAATCTACAATGTTGATTGTTACAATAATCAGAAATGATATATCAGTTATTTCCCACCATAAAAACAATAGAGATTGGCTGAAAAAGAGTCCAGGGAAACCTATAAGTGAGAAAAAATGTCCAAAAATTTTCAAAAAGCAAAGATTATAAGAATAAAATCAATATATCAAACATCTTAGCCCTCAAAATATTTATGAAAACTAACACCCTTCAAAAAATGCTAGAAATAAGAAAAAATAAACAGATACGAGATTGAATAAAGAGAGAGTTCATTAAGAGGAAAGAAGAAGAAGATATAGTGGTAGAAAAGGGTTTATAGATTTCAAGAGGTGAATAGGGCAAATGCAAAGGCGACATAAAATGTTTCTGAAGGCGGAGAAAAATAGAAGTAAAAGAATTAGAGTGTAAGAGAGAAAAATAGAGTTTAGCTGTTAGCAAGAAAAAGAGAGAGAAAGGGAAACAGTTATGAAACAGACACAGAAAATTAATCCAAATATACTAATCAAAAACCTTGACCCTCAAAAAACAGAGCATAAAAAATAGATACCTACAAGAAATGCTAAAAATGAAAAAGCAGAAACAAACATGCATGAGCACAAATGTATAAATATCCATCATGTACCAATCAGTACACACTGAAAAACAAAATAACAGAATAGTCAATGAGAGTACATGCAAATGGTGCCAAACTGCCTTTCCTTGTCAGCTTCCCTTCTTCAGCAGGATGGTGTGAGGAGCTGTGGAAAATGATTTTGGTTTCACTTCCTGGGTACAGTGACTGCTGGGTTCTCTGAGATAAGCTTCTGCAAGTGAAGCTGGGCTGGGGCAGGAATTTAGTCTGGTATTGCCCCACGTGTTTTATTGTGTTGGAAGTTTTCAAGCCTTAATCAATTGACTTCTAGGACTGTCTGGCACTATTCTCCCAGGGCTCCACTGTGGAAAAGGGGCAGTCCGTCCTTCACTATTTATATTGCCTAGGGATACTGGCCTTTTTTGGCTCTCAAGGACAATTCCCAAGCCCTGAACTCAGTCACTCCACCTCTTCAGATTCTCCCTGCCACTGGTCCTGCAGTTGCTGGGTTCAAAGGAGTAGGGGAGGGCAGGCTTTCTGTGGCCTCCACCTGTATTTCTCCAAGGCAAAATGGTTTCCGTTCCAGAAATGCTCTGTGCCAGATATTCTGATTTGCTAGACTGTGTTTAGATCTCATGGTTGGCGTCAGCCAGATTCATTTATTGGTCTCAGCCCTGAACTCACAGATATAAGTTCGAAAGTCTCAATTGGCGATGCTGCCGCAGGAGGTACCAAAATGTCTCCAGCTTGGGCTCCATGCATAGGCTCCATGCCTTTCATGCACCAGTTTAATAAGCCCAATAGCCACTGGGTCGACCCAGAGCAGGTTGCCCCTGCCACCATGGGACTCCCTACTCCAAGACTTTGCAGCAGTTTTTAGTCTTTTCTGACATTATGTATTAATTTTTCCTGCTCCTACCAGGATCTCAGCTCTAATTCTCTTCCTTACTCTTGTCTAATGTACCAAAAATTTCCCAGCGTTTGAGGCTTTCTGTCCAGTATTGAATATCAGTGGAATACTTTATTCATTTACCTCCCGGAGGAGTAGTTGTTTGCTGTCTGAGGGGTAGTTGTTTGCTGTTTGAGTTCTGAGTCAAGGAGCTGTGAGAAAAGCCACTTCCTGTTAACTTGCCATCTTGTCTTCTCTCTCTTTTTTTAAATATAAATTTTTATATTTATATATGACAGAAAAATGCATTACAATTCTTATTACATAGAGCACAAATAGAAAAAGCAATTATAAAATTCATCTGGAAAAATAAAAGACCCAGAATAGCTAAAGCCATCTTTAGCACAAAGAATGAAGCAGGTGGCATCACTATACTATAGAGCAATAGTAAGAAAAACTGGTAGACCTATGATACAGAATAGAGGACACTGAGACTAACCCACAAAATTACAATTATATTAGACAAAGGTGCCAAGAACATGCATTGGAAAAAAGATAGTCTCTTCAACAAATGGTGCTGGGAAAACTGCAACAAAATGAGACTAAACCCCTATCTCTCACCATGCACAAAACTAAACTCAAAATGGATCAAGGAATTAGGAATACAACCAGAGACCCTGTGTTTAATAGAAAAAAGAGTAGGCCCTAATCTCTATCATGGGAAATTAGGCCCCAACTTTTTTCTCTCTCTTGACTTCTAATGTGTGTGTGCGCGCGCGCGTGCGTGCGTACGTGCGTGTGTGCATGTGTACCTATGCCAATAATTTAACTATATACTTAGACATGATTCTAATGGACAAGAAGCAACATTAATCAAAATTCTATCTAGAATGCCAAAATGCCTCCTATATATTTTTGACTGCTTACAAATTCTATATATATTTTTCAAATGCTTAGAAGGCTTATAAGGAAATAGACAAATCTATCTGTTCACACAGGTGTTTTAATGTAGCAACCTAACTTATAGGCTCTTGTTTGCGTCATCAGTTTTATGCTTAATGTTGGATATACTTTTCTATAGTTAATTAAACCTTTGTTAATTATGTCTGATGTCCCTAATGTGCTGTAGGAATTTAGTGGTTACTTCATCTTTTTTTATACCATATAAGATAAACTGATTTTCCAGTTGCTAAAAATGTGTCTTAGGTTTTCAAATTTCTATGTTTTTAAATAAATATAGTTGCCTATTTTTTAAAAAATGACAAAAATAGTTTTCTAAATTACTATTTATGACAGAAATAAGAACTTTCCTATTATGAAAAGAAATGAAAGAAATACAAATAGAAAATGAAAAAGTAAAATTATTTCTGTTTATAGATGTTATGATCCCATACTTAGAATACCTCAAAGGTCCTTCTAAGTGTTCTTCTAGAAGATTTGTAGGGCTCACAAATTAAGCAAATTAGCAGGATACAAAGTAAACATATAAAAATCAATAGCTGAATCTTCTGGGAAAGAAATCAGTAAAATAATTTCATTCAAAACAGGTTCAAGGCACTAAGGTTATGGCTCAGTGGTAGAGTGCTTGTCTCCTGTGTTGAGGTACTGGGGTTCAATTCTCAGTACCACATATAAAAAATAAATGAATAAAATAAAGATCCATCAACAACTAAAAATATGTATTTTTAAGAAACAGATTCTAATAAAATAAAATACCTAGGAATAGCTGTGACCAAGGAAGAGAAAGATCTCTACAATGAAAATTATAGAAATCTGAATAAATCTAGTTTGAGGATGGAACCCCTGTCCCCCGCCCTCACCATGAACGGGCACAATTAAAACTGTTAAAATGGTCATACTATAAAAGTGATCTACAAATTCAATGCAATTCCTATCAAAATACCAACAATATATTTCAAAGACTCAGAATAGCTAAAACAATCCTGAGCCAAAAAGAACAATGCTGGAGACATCATAATACATGATTTCAAATTATACAATAGAGCCATGGCAAGAAAAATAGACACATAGACCAATGAAACAGAATTGGAGATATAGAAACAAACCTATGCAGCTATAGTCACCTGGTTCTTGACAAAGGTATCAAAAACATACACTGAAAAAAGACAGCCTCTTTAACAACTGGTGCTAGGAAAATTGGCTATCCATATGTAGAAGGGTCAAACTAGATTCTTCTCTCACCCTGTACAAAAGCCAACTCAAAATGGATATAAGTATAAGACCAGGAAGTTTGCAACTATTAGAAGAACAAATAGGGAAACCACTTCAACATATAGATACAGGCAAAGACTTTCTATATAGAACCTATATAGCTAAGGAAATAAGAGCAAGAATCATAACTGGGATGATATCAAATTAAAAAGTTTAGGAGCTAGGGTTGTGGCTCAGAAGTGGAGTGCTTGACTTGTGCATGTGAGGAACTAGGTTTGATCCTCAGCACCACATAAGAATAAATAAAATAAAATAAAAATTGGGAAGAAAGAAGTAAAAGTTTTTTAAAAAATTAAGAAGTTTATACATAGTAAAAGAAACAATAGCACTAAGAGACAACCGGCAAAATTGGAAAAAAAATCTCTGTCAGCTACTCTAGAGGGTTAATATCCAGAATATATAATGATCTCAAAAGCCTTGGCATTAAAAAAGCAAATAATCCAATCATTTTGCCCACAGATGGGCAAATGAATTGAACAGACACTTTTCAAAAGAAGAAATACAAATGTCCAATAACTATGTGGAAAAATGCTCAGCATCTTTACTTAACAGGTAAATATGAATCAAAACTGTATTGAGATTTCATCTCAGTCCATTTGAAATGGCAATCATCAAGAATACAAATAATTGGCTGGGGTTGTGGCTCAGCGGTAGAGCACTCGCCTCGCATGTGCGAGACCCTGGGTTTGATCCTCAGCACCACATAAAAATAAATAAGTGAAACAAAGATATTGTGTTTAACTACAACTAAAAAAATAAATAATTAAAAAAAGAATACAAATAATATATACTGATGAGGACGTGGGTTTGAAAGAATCCCTTACGCACTGTTGGTAGAAAAGTAATTTAGTATTGCCACTGACAAAATCAGGGAAGAGGTTTCTCAAAAACCTAAAATATAGAACTATCATGTAACTGAGGTATACACCTCCTTGGTATTGATCTAAAATAGTTATAATCAGCATATTTTAGAGATACATGCATGCACATATTTATCACAGCACAATTCACAATAGCGAGTCAGGCTCGCTGTCTGTCAATGGATGAAGTGATAAAGAAAATGTGTTATATACACACAGAGTTTTGTTCAGCCATAAGGAAGAACAAAATTATGTCATTTGTAGGAAAATGGATAGAACCAGAGGCCATAATTTTCAGCAAAATAAGTTAGACTCAGAAAGTGAAATATGCTTTCTCTTATAAGTAGAAGCTAGAGAGATTTTTAAAAAAGGATGCCATGAAAGTAGAAGATGATGATCAGAAGGAGCAAGAACAGAAGGGGAGGGGAGGTACTAGGGAGTAAAACTGATCAAATTATGTATCTCCCCATATATATAATATTATGTATATATATTAGTGGCATATATATATATATATTCATTGTGTCACACATATATGAGACACAATGAAGCCTGTCATTCATTCTATATAGTGAATATGTATACCAGCAAAAAAGGAAAAAAAAAGATTCTTTTGGGGAGTTGGGGGAGGTAAACTTATTTGAGAAAATTAGATACCATCTGCCATCAATGCATAAATCACCATTATAATTAATTGGAAGATATAACCTAGGCTATTTTTATACTCAAAACATGCCTATAACATTAAATCTCTATTAATCTACTAAAATGATCATATGCTCTAATTTTTACTTTAAATTAGTACATTAATTACTTAGGTTTAAAGATACCCATATCGGATTAATAATCTCACTTCTAGTGAACTGGGCTAGAGAGAAATATCTCTTGGTATACAATTTACTCTAAACAAAAATAATTAAGTAAACCTCAAAATCAAAAGAAACTTTTACACATAATCACTTCACATGCATAAGTTTTGACTTTCATTTCTAATGCTGATCATTAAGAAAGATTAGTAAGGAAATAGATAATACACATTACCTTTCCCTAAGAGAAGCTCTATTTAACACAGGGCTCGGAGAATGCTTCGGCACTGTTGAGGGTGCTGAATGAACTAGTAAGGTCCTCGCTGAATGCTGGGGCTTTCCACACGACCTTGCACCCAAATACTCTTCACACTTTTCTAAAGAGTCATCAAAGTCTCTCCCATGGGGTGTCCTGATAACCTATTTAAAAATATTATACATGTTTATTTATACTTACATATATTAAACACAATATATGGTAACATTATATATATAGTAACATTACACATAAAACACACACATATACATACTACTTTTATAAAATTCATAAAGCGAGTATGTCTCAGCCATATTTAAAGACAAATTTCAGAATGTAGTAATCATAATCATCACTGTATGTTTCCTTATTAAATAAATCTGAACTGTTCACATTTATAAAATTTATAAAACTACATTGATTCAAAAGTTTTTGAGTACAGGGAGGTGTATTTAAAATAAAAAATACACATACATAAACCCAATAATAGCTATAAATTCAAACAGAACTTACTACAAATTCTAGTTCTGAGACTCACTCCTTATTCATTTGGGGATTAACAAATAAACAAGTCAGGATGGACAAATGAATAAATTTCTGCCTCATAGAATTTATTTTCTAGTAAAATTTATATCTAATAAGGAGACAGATTTAACACACACACTCTGATAGAAATAAAAATAAAGTATGGGGGATGAGCTGGGTTTGTGGCTCTGTGGCAGAGTGCTTGCCTAGCACATGTGAGGCACTAGGTTCAATGCTCAGCACCACATAAAAATAAATAAAATAAAGGTCCATTGACAACTAAAAAATATTTAAAAAATAAAGTATGCCAAAAGATGTTACATATTATAAGAAGTAAAATAAGGGGAAAAGAAGTGCTGATGAGTGGGCTAGGAAAAGGCATGCAGGGAATGAGCTATAATTTTAAATGAGATAGTCCATGGAGGCTTCATTGAGAAGACAACACCTCAGTAAAGACTGGAAGAACTTAGGAAAAGAGAAGATCTAAGTCATGGAGACATCTGTGGAAAGAATGAAGACATATTTAGATAGGCAGTCACTATGGATAGGTAAATCAAGTCGGGTCGGATCAAGGAGGTCAATTTGAGTAAGTCTGAAAAGTTGGAGACTGCCCTTGCTCCAGCCTGTTGGTAAGGTAACTGTCCCAGGAATTGCCCCTCCCCACAGTGAGTTTTAAAGTTGTTAATTTATGTGTGCTGGGCTGCTCTATCAGCACCAAGCCTCCCCTCAATCCATCTGCTTCTCACCTTTCGGCCATCCCACTGAACATCTCCTGGGCCTAGTCACATAAGCAGGAAGGAGAGAGATAGGATGAAGAAAGCCAGAGAACAAAGGAAGCCTAAAACACATAAAAAGGCCAAACATTCTCACTTCTTGGGATACCAGGATACCAGCTATGGCCCCCTTCTCCCTCCCAGAGAAGTCTATGTTATCCCTTTTTAAATAAGCCCTGCTTTATATGCTTGCCTTGGTGAGATTCTCTAATGTTATACTTGAACTTGTGAGGAAGCAGAATTCCTCACGGCTAACCAGGGGTCGTATGGAGAGAAGCACAGAAAGAGGCAAAAAAAAATGCAAAGCTCCTGGAGGGTGGGGAGGCGGACATGCTTGATATATTAGCTAGGAAGCCAGTGGAGCCAGACTGAGTAAGAAGTGAGGTCAAAAGGTAGGCATGAATAATTTAGGTTTCTATTCTGAGAAGGAAAAAAATACATTCTTTTTTCTTTTTTCTTTCCTTCTTTTTTAATAGAGCCTCCCTGGCTACTATGTCGAGAGCAGTCTGTGGAAGGAGCCAAGGGCGAGTGTCGGGGGCGGGGCAGGAAAATCGGACAGAAAACAATTATAACAAAATCTGTAAAAGGATGCTGGTTTGGACCAGAATTACAACAATAGAGATGAAAAGTAATCAGATTCAGAATGCATTTGGAAGACAGTGCCAAGAGTTTGCTAATAGAATGGATGATAATAAAGTTTTTTTGGCTTAAACAACTAGAAGTGTTAAGTATGTATGAATTAGTTATACTCCTTTTTTTTTCTTTTATTGGAGTACCAGGGACTGAACTCAACTACTGGGCCACATCCACAGCCCTATTTTGTTATTTAGAGACAGGGTCTCACTAAGTTGCTTAGCACCTCACCATTGCTGAGGCTGGCTTTGAATTAAGATCCTCCTGCCTCAGCCTCCAGAGCTGCTGGGATTACAGACATGCACCACCACACCCCAGCAGTTATACCCTTTGGATAGGAAGAATAAAATATCAGGAGATTGGTTTGGGATATATTAAGTTTTATATAGCTATTAATCTATTAATTACCAAATATATTAGAGGGAAATTCAGGGGAAAAGTCCAGGATCAAGAAATAAGTACTAGAGTCTAAATGGTATTTTAAAAACATGGCACTATCACCAAATAAGTGAATATAAATAAGAAGAAGGAAAACATTTGAAGAATGAGCCCTGGGAATAGAAGCTAGGAACAACAAAAGATTAGACTGATGAGCAGTCAGGGATGAAGGGGAAGAAATGGGAGAATGGAAAGCTTTGGAAGCCAGTAAAGAAAATATTTTAAGGAAGGAGAATAAATAATTGGGCCAAATAATGCTGCCATGGTTTCAATATGGTTTGTCCCTTTCCAAAATTCATGTTGAAATTTGATTCCCAAGATTAACAGTGGTGCAAGGTAAGGGCTTTGAAAAGGTGATTAGATCCTTAAAAGAGATTAATGTCTTTCAAATGGAGAGAATTTTCACTTTTTAGCACTGAGTTAGTTTCTGTAAAAGCAGGTAGCTATAAAACAATGTCATCGATTATGCTTGTCCTACATTTCCATCAAGTGATGCGGCAGTCCAAGGCTCTTCCCAATTGCAGCCACCTGGTCGTAAACGTGTAGCCTCCAGAACTATAGGCCAAAATAAACCTCCATTCATCGTAAGTCACCCAGGTAGCATGTTTTACAGCAACAGAAAATGAACTAAGATAACTGCTGATAGTTTAAGTAAGAAAAGCATGAAAATGGGCCTTTGGAGGTTAGTAGTTTTAACAGAGTGGCTATGATGCAGTAATGAAAGTGAAAAATCCGATGTTGAATTCAAGAGAGAATGAGGGAGAGAAACTGGATTCATTCAACAAAACAGTTCCAGCCACTGTTCTAAATGTTGGGACTACAAGAGTAAATTAAACAAAATCTCTACCTTTAACACCAGATTGTCTATCAGTGTTATTTATAAAATATTTGGTCTAAGAATGCTCCCTAATCCTTCTCAGACTCATTACCCTCATAGGTAAAGTAAATAATAGCTACATTATAGATCTTCATAAACTATTTAAAGAATGGTGCAGAATGTCTAGGTGTATAAAATATACAATGAATTTAAGCTATTTATAATCAAAACATCAGTACATCACAGCTTTTTGCTTCACCACATAATTTTCATCACTTTTCATAATTATAACATATGGTGAGCCAGTGGCAGCTGAGAGAATCATGCTTTCATCCCAGAACCAATAGAAAAAAATTCAAATGACTCACAGTCCCAAATAAATGACCAATAAGAAATACCCAAATTATACTGAAAAAAAAGGAAACAAGAAAAATTTCTCCATTGTTCATTGTTCAAAGAGACAAAGAAAAAACACAGTGAATATCAAAAAACATTGTGAAGGAAGTTCATGGTCAATTCTATAAGTGAAAATATTAAGAGATTTACAGAAAAGGGGAAAAGGGTGCTATCTATCATGCTGTCTCTACAATTATAATAAAATATGATCCACTTGGCCTACAAAAGGAGATTATTTTCTTTTCATTAATTCCAGTGCCAATTTAGTCATGTTGGCTAGCACACCACTTCATTTTCTATCATTAAGTTTTCTTCCCAAACTATTCAGCAATGTTTTTAAAACAGTCTCTTTAATTTCTAACAAATCTCTTGAATATGTTAGCTAATACTCAGAGCTAGAGAGATACAGAACTTTGAACTTTCAATCCAGATGAAACAGGGTGTAAATAAAAGATAATTGATAATATGTCCAAATGTCCAAAATGTCCCAGTGGTGTAACTACAAAAAGAATTCAAAGTGGTATGAAGGATAGAGGTCTCATGGAAGAGATAAATTAGAATCAAATTTACAGATAGAGGAAAGGAAGAAAGGGCATTCTGCATAGAGAAAAATGAACCAGGTTAAGATGAACCAGACTAGGATCACTTCCCTATCTCCATAGGAAAGTAACAGAGAATATCATGGAGGTAGAATAATGCTATCGGTTAGAAGTTAGGTGTCCCCAATGTGTAAGACAATGAAAGAATGTTCAGAGGTAAAAGAGCTATAAGCTAATAGTGCATTAATCCACTGACATGTATTAACTAGGTGGTAACTGTAAAGAAGTAGGATGTGGCTGAGCAAAGAAGCCACTGAGGGAGTGCCTTTGAGGTTTATATTTTGTCCATCATAAACAAAGCTCTATCTCCCTGCTTCCTGGTTATCATATCCTTAGCTGCTTTCCTCTGCTCTGCCCTTCCATATGACATTCTGCCTCACTTTGTGCTGAGAGCTATGTAGTCAGCCAGTCATGAACTGAACCTCTGAAATAATGAGCCAAAATAAACTTTTACTCCTCTCAGTTCTTATCAGATCTTTTGGTTACAGTGACACAAAAGCTGAGTAAAACAGAGGGCACAATGTAAGAGAACTTTAAATTTAATAATATCCAACACTTATTAAGCATCTTCTATGTGTAAACTATAAACAAGACAGGGGATTACAATAAAAGATACACAAAACAGAAGATTTCAAATGAGTTACAAACCAGAGTAGGAGAGATGAAAAACAAGTAATGACAAAATAATGAGAAAGGAAATTAGAACTAAATAAATATACAAATAACTGTGTAATGGGACACAAATAAGGTATTATTTTCCTAAAATATGTTCTTTCTTTGCAAAATATTAAGCCAAAATGTAGAGTTAGACAGTGAAATGAGGGGAGTAGATCTTTGTGCTTTTTTGTTGTTGTTGTTGTTGGTGGTGGTATCAGGAATTAGACCCAAGAGTGCTTTACCACTGAGTCATATCCTCAACCCTTTAAAAAAAAAAAAATGTTGTTGTTGTTTTTTTCAGGCAGAGGCTTGCTAAGTTGCTTAGAAACTTGCTAAGTTGCTGAGGCTGGCCTCAAACTTGCAATCCTCATGTATCAGCTTCCCAAGTTACTAGAATTACAGATGTATGCAACCTTGCCCAGCTGAGGGGGTAGATCTTTGAAAAGAATCTACTTCAAACTTTCGACCTTAAGCTTTAGCTTTGAGTTTCTGTTAGGTTATTATTTCTTTGCAAATTACCAAATTGGATTTTTTTTTCTCTTTGGTAACTTCTTAAAATCATTGGCTTAAAAGTTCAAAAAACTAAGTTTAAAACTCTGCCAGTTATGAGATCTTGAGCATCATTTACCCTATCTAAACTTTAGTTTCCTTATCTATAAAGTAGAATTATAATGCTATAGGTGTGTCATAAAAATGAGATACAACTAGTGAAAACATAAAGGGGGGGGCTTTGCCTCAAGAGAATAATATTTATTTCCTTTGTTTATAGCATTTATATACATAAAGAGGCCTTTTTTTGCACTTATGCAAACGTCTTTAAATATCTTTCCTATATCTTACAAATGCAATAGTTTCAATATTTTTAGTGCTAAAATGTATCAAGAATACAAAGTTAAATATTTTAAACCAGTCTGAAACAGTTACAGATTTAAAAAAAATATTTCATATACTAAATTCATTATAATTAATAACATACGTTTCAAATCTGTTATACCATTTAGTTATACCATACTTAAGATTCCTGAAAAGTTACTTATACAGTAAGTTAATAAATGAAATAATATTATAGCCATCAATTTTTTTATATTTAGGAACATCAAGGTAAAATTAATGGAAGCAACACTTAACTACTAAGTAAAATGGGAACCAGGAAATTCACTTAGCCAACAAATAGTTGTTAAAACCTACTTAATGCCTGGTATAGCATGATCTAATATTTCTCCTTTGTCAAGGGCAGAAAAATTAAAACACTAAAGTAAAATTTAGAATAAATTCTAAAGTAATGCAATAAAAATAAGACAATGATTCTCAATAAATTAGTTCTTGGTGGGGGTAGGCCCTCCCTTCTGAAGTTGCTGTTCCATTTACATCTATATGTAATCCTCACAACAACACTATGAGATAAGTGCTCTTTTCACTAAAGGAAAAGGAAGCAAAATCTAACAGCTATTAAACAGTGGGGGTGGGGCGGGTCTCAGGGCTGTGACACATGAGGGATCTTTGGAAGAAACAAATGCAAAATTCTCTTAGACCAAGCCTCATAGGATTTATGTCAAGAAATGTCCACAGAAGATGGGCTCACATCCAATGTACCAACAGTTCAATACATAGAAGTAAGATACAAACTGACAAACCATTCCTAAGAAATAAAGAAAACATATCTTGACTAATCCTCTTAGCATACAACTGTTATAGTCTGGATCTTAAATGTCTCCCAAGGGCTCAGGTACTAAAGAATTGTTTGCAGTGGGGTGCTATTGGGAGTTGGTGGAACTTGAAGAGTTAGGGCCTAGTGGGAGATATTTACATCACTAGAAATGTGCCCTCAAAAGAAATTGTTGGAACCTGGACTCCTCCTCTTCCTCCCTTTTGCTCCATGGCACATGATGTAAGAAGGTTTGCTCTAAAACTTGCTTCCACCATCATGTACACACTCCTTGCCACAGGCCCTAAACAGTAGGGCCAATCATAGACACCAATCTCCAAACCTCAGAGCCAAAATAAACCTTTCCCTTTATAAGTTGATTATCTCAGGCTTTTGTTATAGTAATGAAAAGCTAACACAAAAATGTCAAAGTACTATGTATATACTCTATATTTACAATTCCAAGTATATATGGATTTTATTAATATCTCCCTGCCTTACACACATACACACACACACACACACACACACACACACACACACACACACCCCAGTACAATGAAGTATCCATAAGGGCAGAGATGATTGCTAGTTTTGCTAAATTTTTATTTCCAGCATAACAATTTTAATCATAAAATCTTTTTTTTTTCCCTGAGGACTGGGGAAGGACAGGGCATTCTAGGTACAATAGAAATTCCTAGTTGTCTACCATAATTCATCTTTCCCTCCCCCAGAATAGAATGGCTGCTAAGAAGCAATCTCTGGATCAGGTAAGGGAATGTGATTAAAACTTGGAAACAAAATGTAGGCAAGAATGTCAATTCTAGGGGCTGGGGTTGTGGCTCAGAGCGCTCACCTAGCGTGTGTGAGGCCCTGGGTTCGATCCTCAGCACCACATAAAAATGAATGAATAAAATAAAGGTCTTGTGTCCGACTTCAAATAAAAAATAAATATTAAAAAAAAGAATGTCAATTCTAGGCCCAGGCTTTTAAGAAACAGATATGCCTTCTCTGTGTTTTCCCTCATCTTCTACCATATGAAAAATACAGCGTAGCTATAGAGTTAAGCAAAGCAATATAATGTATCACTGCATAGAGAACAGCATGCAACTCAAACACACCATAAATTTAATTGTTATGGGAGTAAAAATAAATTCCTGTTTAAATATTTAGCATCTGAAGTTTGGAAGTTCATTTGGACTACAAATAACTTTTTCCTGAGCAATTCAGAAACTGTTATCTTAAGGTACTGGCCTAAACAGAGATCTAAATATGCATTGGTATATTTGTCAAGAGCAGGCAGCAAGAGAATACATGTTTTGGGATGGAAAATTTAAGATACATGAAAACAATGGCAAAACATTTAATAAAACTGTGGTCTGCAAAAGCTTGGAAAACAAACCATATAATTTTCAAGCTTGCATCTCTAGGGAAATAGCGTGTGAGGAAAAAAAAAAAAGTAATACTGTGTGTTGGGTTTTATTTGTACTTAGAGGTCTCAAGAAAGTAATGAACTCACATGGAATCTACCTAAGTATCCATCTGTCAATGAATGGAATATATAATGGACTATATTTGGCCTTAAAAATCAAGGAAATCCTATCATTTGCAACAACATGCATGAACTTGGAAGTCATTATGCTAAGTCAATTAAACCAAGAACAAAAAGATAACTGCTGCATGATTTCACTTTTTTTGTGGAGTCTAAAAAAGTCAAGCTCATAGAAGCAGAGAGAAGAATGGTGGTTGCTAAGAGAAAGGGTAGGCAGCAACAGGTAGGCTGGACTAAGGATACAAAATTTCAGTTAGAATGAATAAAATTTGGTGATCTATTATAAAACATGGTAACAATTAATAGTGATATACTGTACACTTGAAAATTGCTGAAGAGTAGATCTTCAATGTTCTCACCACATATACAAAAATAATAGATTAGTTGAATTAAATTATTTAACAATGTATATAATATATATATATACATATAGATAGATCAAAACATCAAATTGTATCGCAAGATAGATAAAAATTTTTACTTGTCAATTATATGGAGAAATGAGAAGCTCAGGAAAAGAATTAGTATGAGTAGAGAAATGAAAGGAAAGGTTATAGCTAATTGAGGTACTCAGGATCAGGAAAAGTGAAAGCCAACTGCTTCTGAACTCCAAAAAATATAATGGAAAAAGACTTTGAACAAAAATGTGATAAAAGACTTTTGAGTTAAACAAAAGGACTAAATCCTAAAACAAAGGTCAGATTAAGGGAGGTAACTTCTAGTCACTGCTTCAGATGGCCTCAAGTGCCAGTCCCCCGTGGAATATGTAATACCAGGTATGTGAGAAAACTAAGAGGTTTAAGGGGACCAAAAATCAACCATTAATATTCCATATATCTTTTAAATTTTTACTGAAAGTCAGTATGCTTCTCAATTCCACTAAAATGATTTCCTTTCTCTTTTAAAGAGATAAGGGAGGGTTGGGGTTGTAGCTCAATGGTACAGTGGCTTGCCTGGCATATGTGAGGCCCTGGGTTCGATCCTTAGCACCACATATAAATAAATAAAAGATCTGTTGACAACTAAAAATATATATACTTAAAAAAAGAGAGAGAGATATAAAAGGGAGCTGGATGCAGTGGCACATGCCTGTAATCTCAGCAGCTCAGGAGGCTGAGGCAGGAGCACTGCCAGTTCAAAGCCAGCTTCAGCAACTTAGTGAAGTCCTAAGCAACTCAGCAAGACCCTATCTCTAAACAAAATATAAAAGATGGCTAGAGATGTAGCTATATGGTTAAGCTACCCTGGCTTCAATCCCCAGTACCAAACTAAAATAAAATAAGACCCCTTCTTCATTCCTCAAAAATTCTCATTTCCTCCAAATATTTTAGGACCAATGAATAGAAGTAACTTATTTATTTGAATGTTTAGCACTGAAAGGAAGGAGAAAGAGGGGATAATAGAGATCAGAAAACATGGATTAAGTAGCATGTTTTTGTTTTTGTTTTGTTTTTTTAAGAGAGCTTTCCAAACTCTGTTTTCTACCATTTAGATGGGGTTTAAAATTTTCAATTCAATTTATAAAGTTGTACCTAACCCAGGGATATATATAATCAATATATAAAAGCAATTGGAATCCGTTATATAGATACAAATTTGTAATGTTTATGCCCAAAAGAAATAGCACCAATAGTTAATAAAATTAGAAAACCAAAGAAGGTATTAACCTTATTAATTAAGTTTAAATGAGATCAGAAAGGTGGGACATAATCTTATAAGATTAGTGTCTTCATAAGAATACAACAGAGAGCTCAATGTCTCTGTCATCTGAAGACACAGAGAAAAGAAGGTTGTTTGGATGCTAAGAAGAGGCCCTCGTCAGGAACCAGATTAGCTATAGCACCCTGATCTTGGGATTCCAGTCCTCCAGAACTATGATAAAATAAATTTCAATTGTTTTTGCCACCCACGCAGTGTAGGTAACAATTTCAAAAGCATGTCCCTAAATAATTGTAATAACACCTTCATAAAAGTCTAATATGCCCCTAACAGAATGACATAGTCCTCACTGAAAACTAATGTATTAAGTAGATACCTACAATACCCAAGAAAATATGGAACACACACAGGAGAAGCCAATGATTCAGGTTACGGTAAATGGTAGGATAGAAATGAGACTAAAAAACTAAGTATTTATGAGAGAAGCTGATTAATACGCCTCCAGAGTAAAGACAGTTAAGTTTAAGCTTAAAGAATAGATAAATACTCGGAAACTAGAAAATTTAAAAACAGCAGCAGCAAATACAACAAATATGGAGAAGTAGGAAACATAAAAAGAAGGATGCTCAGGTGACATTATCCTTAACATATACCCTGTATTCCAACTAAACTGTCCTGGGGGAAATTGTACTAATTCAAAATTTCAAGATTTCTTCATATTCCTTTCCTTCTGGAGACACTCCTGTCTTTATTTTACTTTTTCCATGTTCAATGCTGTAGATTTACTTATATGAAAATTTACTATAATATAAAAACCTATCTTTCACACATTCACTGCCCTCTTCAAGTGAAGCCCTAAAAGTAAAGAATCCATAGGAGAAAGTAGAAGGTAAATAAAGATGGATTGAAGGGTAGTTCTTGAAGCACTACACTTGGAAGTGTTCCTATAACCTTATTTCTTTCTTTCTATATTTGGTTTACTTGCTTTCTCCTAATCCACTCACATGATTCACATATATTAGGAATATATACTATAGGTCAATATCTAGATACTAGCAATTATCAATAAAAAGATCAATAAGGTCCAAGCTATCCTGGCACTTACTTTTTAAAAAGATGCTAATAAGGAAATAAATAAATGTTAAACTATAAATTACAGAAGATTATTTGAATGAAATAAACAAAGATCTTCTCTTAAAACAACTAAGGAAGCCTCCCCATGGATCAATGCAGGACACAGAACACCATACATATCAGTGTGCAGTGTGCCCATGGGCATGAGTATACACATTCATATTACACATATCAATGCATTTATGTATATGTGTATTTATCTATATATGAGTGAATTATCCTACATAACGAAGACGGGTCTGGACTAGGTTAATTATGCCAGGTCCACACTCCCCTAAGGACAACCTTAAACAAGGAACAACCCTAGGCAAACACTATGCAAGGACAGCCCTTTCTATATTTGTATAGTCTATATGTATAGTCTATACCCATCAATGGCTCTCAAGTGAAAATCTTTAGATATAGGTGGAAAGAGTACTCCATAAAAATCACACAGAAGCTTGTTAAAAATGGGAAATTCCAGTCTCCAGGCTCAGCAATCTCAATTTAGTAGGCCTTGAATAAATTATTATGAAGTTCCACCTGGATGATTCTGACACTGGTAGATTTTGGCCCCTTGTCAGGCAGGGCCTTGGCTCATGAACTGTTCAATATTTATTTTGTCACAGCCAAAGCATGGCAAAGTAATATGCTATTCAGTATCAGTAAGCACAAAATAGTTTTCAGGTAAAATAAATACAGCTATTAAAATGAAATCTGTAATTTTTGTTTTGTTTTCTCCAAGTATAATAACACTTATTATTAAAAAAGCTTTTACTTAGGGACAGAAAGGGAACTGTAACAAGGTACTTCTCAAAATGTAGAACATGGACTTAAGTGTTATGGCAGATGATTTAAAATGGTACCCCAAATGGTTTTAGATGGAACATAGGATTATTCTAAGTGGTACATGGATATACCTTAAATAACACTGACTCACAGAAAAAAACTGCATTATCTTTTTAATTTTCTTTCAATCAGAAATCCTCAGCTATTGATATGTCTTTTACACCTCTCTATCCATTGCTTGTCTCCTTTTAAGAAATAGAGAGCGTGCCTTTGAATATTTGGCAAACACTAATATCTAGCCAGAATTTTGTAATGTTTTTCTGTTCTACTGCATTTTTAAGGCTATAGTCCATTGCTGATAAAGCACTAGACACTGATTTTTCATTTGTAATAGTGTGGTAAATAAAAAGAAAGTAAATTTAAACCAAATAGAATAAACTGAATACAGATGTTACAAAAACTATAGGGGTATTTGTTACTGACTGAGGTTGAAATTTCTTCTGTATAAAGTATTACTAAAAGTAACAACCAATTTCTCTTTCTCTGTCATGCATAATAGTTAATTCAAATGAATAATCAAAAAGCACAAAATATTGGTAGGAAGACATTCAGTGAATGGCCTATTGCACCACTTGACAGAGCTGACAAAATAATGACTTTCCATTATATGGCAATGATTGAGTTTGCATTTTTACTAAATTGATATGATAATCCATGTCTGGCTGTATAGATCAAAAATATGCTGTTGTCTGAAAGACAGGACAATTGCTATTCTGTAATTTATTCTACACACCTTATAATCCTTGGATCTGCAGCAGCCAAGATGGGAATGCTCTGCAAAAAGGATGTACAAAAGAATTAAAATTTGACAACAATAAAAAGAAAATTTGGTTTCATCTTTGATTTTTGCTATTATCATTGTTTGTATAATTATAATACACAGAGAAGATTTAGAAACACTTTAAAACTCTTCAACAAAAATTCTTTCAACAAAGTTATATAAACAAAGATGATGAGGAAACAAATAAAAGAATTTGTACCAAGTGATTTCACAAATGCTATTTCTTAAATATGTGAATACAAACAGGAATAATTTTTAATCTGATAAGCCAATTTATCTAAACAAAATGAATAATATTTATTTGATAAACCAGTTTCTGATTAAATACCATTTGTATTTACAGATTTGACAGATATTATTGAATTACATACATGAGTTCCTACTCTTGGAATCCATGCCAGAAATCAGTAGGTGAATCCCACTCCTTGGTATATACCCAAGACTTAAAATCAGCATATTGCAGTTAAACAGCCACATCATTGTTTATAGCAGCTCAATTCACAATAGCTAAGCTATGGAATCAACCTAGGTGCCCTTCAACAGATGAATACAGAAAATGTGTGCCTACTTCAAACTTTTAAGAGATCTGTCCCCTTAATCCTTTTGCAGCACGCATCCACCATTATTTATCCAGTGCCCATGAAATATTTTAAGGTTGGCCTCTGCTCTCATGTGAATCTCCATCAATCAAAGGCAATGAGTTTATCATAAGTCAATTTCTATGAACACAAGCAATGCTAGGATATCCAGCTTTATAAAATAAAGCCAGGGTTTAATTTCTCTCAGGGGATACAAACTTGTAAGAAGGAAAGACATATAACAAAGTGTTTCCTGTCTCTTGCTCACTTGTGCTTCATTACCCAAAACTGCTTATTCCACACTCTAATCTAGTCATCTCTGAGTATTCAATGGGGATTGATTCCATGACCCCCTGTTGATAACAAAATTTGTGAATGGTCAAATGTCTTATAAAAAAGGCAGAGTATTTAAATATAACCTATGCCTATCCTCCTAAATACATCTTCTCAAGATGACTTACACTATCTAAAACTATGAAAATGCTATACAAATAGATCTTACATTATTAGAGAATAATTATTAGAGAATAATGACAAAGAAAATCAGAACAGATTCTGTTACAGACACAATTTTTTTCTGCCAAATATTTTGGATCTATGGTTTATTGAACCCAGGGATGCAGAATCCATGGATATAGAGAGCTGACTGTATTTTTATCATTCTCACTCCTGTGGCTATCAAAATCTCAGTAACAAAAATGTCACTTTCCCCATTTTTTCTTATCTGAAGTGAAGCACAAAGTAGGTTTCCTGCTAACCACTAACTGGAAGAGTAATACTCACCAAAGAATATTCAGAAATGACTTATAAATTTTTTAAAAACTCAGTTCTATTAGTCATTAGGAAAACACAAATTAAAATCATGAGATAGGATTACTCACTCATTAGAATGGTTTAAAAAATGACAACACAAATTTTTTCAAGGATATCGTAAAACGAAATTTCATACATTGCTAGTGGGAATGTAAAATATGTGGCCATTCTGAAAAACAGCTGGCAATTTCTTAAAAAGTTAAACATAAACTTACCATATGAATCAGTAATTTCATTCTTGGTTTTATTCAAAAGAATGGACATATATCTACACAAAGACTTCGAAGAAAATGTTCAGAGTAGCTTTATTAGTAACAGCCAAAGGTAGAAATAATCCAGGAGCACAAGGAAGGAATGCAAATGAATATAAGGAAGTTCTTGGGATGACAGAAATATTCTAAAAATGGATTGTTGTGGTGGTTTCCAACTGTGAAAATTTATTAAAAGTCATTTAATTGCATACTTAAAACAGGTGAATTTTATGGTATTCAAATTATACCTAAATGAAGCTATTAAAAATGTTGAATAAAAAAATAAAGAAATTAAACCAAAGAAGGATTCCTTAATAAATGATACTGTTTAGCTGCTTGTGCTTTATAAGAAACTCAAACAGGAACACTTTTAAATGAAAGCTGTGACAAATGAGATTGTTTTTAATAAGTATCTACATTATGACTACATGCTCTTTGATTCTAAAACATTAATATATTACCATTTATTGCTTTCTAATCAAGATGTAACAGATTAGCATTTGGAATGCTATTTCTAATTTATTTTATTTTACAATAGTAACCATCAAACAAAGGGATTAGTTCCAGTTTACAAAGGATTACAATCGTATTTAGAAATAAAACTCATTAAAGAATCTTGAAGAGACTAAGAGAACTCCTCAAGGAGTCATTGTCTCAAATTCCTAAGCAAAAAAAAAAAAAAAAAAAAAAAAGTGAGCAGGATGATGGCCCTTGGTCTTCAAATACAAAAATGAAAGGATAAAACTTCCAAACCAAACCAAACATTCTTGCATTACAAGAAACACTGTTTCTTCAAAAGGACTACAAAAATTACAATTAGAATATGCACCATAACAATCCAAATAGAAACAATGTACTTAAAAAGTAGGGAAAGTAGAAGACTGTTGTAAAAAGAAGGAGCTTAGACTAGAAGACCCAGTCTAGATAGCATGCTCATTTTGTAACACTCCAACAAGTCACTTAACCTCTCTAAGCCCTTGTCATTTCTCTGGTTATATTTTTAATTATATACATCTTCACATGATTTTTATGAGGACTCAACGGATCTATGTCCAGGAAAATAATACCCTATGAAAACTTAAGAATTACTGAACAAGACAATTTGGCAAGAAAATGTTCAGAATTTTTTTTTTTTTTTTAATACCAGGGATTGAACCCAGGAGCACTCAAACACTGAGCCAGATGCCAGTCCTAGCCCTTTTTTTGTTTTTATTTTGAGACAGGGTCTTGTTAAGTAGCTTAGGGCTTCTTTAAGTTACTGAGGCTGGCTTTGAACTTGCAATCCTCCTGTCTCGGCCTCCCAAACTATGGGATTATAGGCATGCACTATGACACCTGGTAAAAAAGATTTTCTTTTAAAGTAAAATCATAAGTGAAAATTCACTACATTTGCGAGATCAGACCTTAAGAAATCCCCACCATGTACATAGTTGATATGTAAATAGGTTGAGAAATATGTAAATAGTTGAGAAAAACCCAAGATAGAAATAGCTCAGCTACCATACCTTGGACAAAAAAAAAAGAAAAAAAAAAGCGGGGGGTCGGGGGGAGTCAAAATATAGAAGAACTAAAATAAGAGGAACAAGAAAGGAAAACTCGCCAGGCTCAGTGGTGTGTGCCTGTAATCCCAGAAGCTCAGGAGGCTGAGGCAGGAGGATCATGAGTTCAAAGCCAGCCTCAGCAAAAGCAAGGCACTAAAGAAGCAACTTAGTGAGTTGCTGTCTCTATATAAAATATAAAATAGGGCTGGAGATTATGGCTCAGTTTTCGAGTACCCTGAGTTCAATCCCCAGTATCCCCCATCCCCCCAAAAAAAGGAAGGGGAAACTCTTCACAGTACAAAGCAAACAAATATGCAAAGAGCAATGGGAATTTTTAAAAACTTATAAACTGTTTTCAAGAAACAATCATCGACTTATATGAAAAAGGTCAGTGTAGAAGTTTCAAAATCTCAAAGTATCTCCTCCACAATTATAAAGGAAAAAATAGCACTTTTATGCTGGAGAAACAGAGCAGAACCATTGGAATCAAGTGAGCAAAATAAACATTGCCAGTAACAAAGCAACACCACATACCTCCCTGATTCAATGCAATTCGAATGACATCACTTCTGTTGTATTCTGGGGAAAATAATCTAAATCTAATCATGAAGGAAAAAAATCAAACAAACCAAATTGAGGTACATCCTACAAAGTAATTGGCCCATGTTCTTCAAAATTATCACAGTCGTTAAACACAAAGGAAGACTAAAGAACTGATCCATAGTAAAGAAAATTAAAGAGACATGACAGCAGAATGCTGCCAAGGGATTTCTTTTGCTATGAAAATACTTAAGACAACTGATAAAATCTGGTTTTAGGTGGATGGATAAGTTAATATTATTATATCATTGTTATTTTCTTACTTCTGGTAATTGCATCACACAAGATAATGTCTATATCAGTCTGTTCAGCCATTCTGCTCTAACAAAATATCATCGATTGGGTGACTCAAACAATAGAAATTTATCTCTCACAGTTCAGGAGGCTAGAAGTTGGAGATCTATGTGCCAGCA
Source organism: Ictidomys tridecemlineatus (assembly GCF_052094955.1). Classification (NCBI taxonomy): domain Eukaryota; kingdom Metazoa; phylum Chordata; class Mammalia; order Rodentia; family Sciuridae; genus Ictidomys; species Ictidomys tridecemlineatus. Next base: position 35,916,497 of record NC_135487.1, read on the forward strand.
TGGGCAGGTTTTATTGAGATTACTCTTCTTGGCTTGCAGATGGCTGCCTTCTTCCTGAGTCCCCTTCATGGCATTCAGAGAGAAAAAACAAGTTCCCTGGTCTTTTCTTAAAAGAACAATAATCCCACCATGAGGGCCCCACTCTCATCAGCTCATCTAGGCTGTTTCTGAATACCATTATCTCAGGTGTTAGGGCTTCAACATACAAATTATCAGGGAATGCAAATGAGTCCATCTTCATGTCCCTATCTAAAACATATGCAAACACATATATGATGTGAGAGTTACTTTCCATTGGTTGTTCATAGAGCTTTTTCCAAGTCCATAAGTTTCTTCCAAGAAGGGAAACACTGTAACATCTGTTTCTTATTTCACATAATGTGCTATTCTGGATATAAAAGATTTATTGATTACCACACATCTATGTCCTGTTAATGCTAAAAAACAATTAAAAAAAAAGCATAAACTGCATGTTCTCAGAAAAGAATGTCTCATTTCCTCATTTGAAAAAAAAAGATTCTACACTTTATTTTAGAAACAAGTTAGCTCTCTACATGTTATGATTCTATTTTTCTTTCACTGTATTTCATTTTTCTTCTATTACTTTTTCAGTGAGTAGTAAATTATTTATCTATTTATTTTTGGTATTGGGGATTAAACCCAGGGCACTTACCACTTACCTACCCCCTAGTCCTTTTTTACCTTTTAATTTTGAGACAGGGTCTCACTAAGTTGCTTGGGGTCTCACTAAGTTGCCCAGGCTGGCCTCTAAACTTGTAATTCTCCTGCCTCAGCCTCCTGAGATACTGGGTTTATAGACATGAGCCACTTTTCCTATAAGTAGTAAATTAACCTTAAAGGCTGCTAGTGAATACTTGAATGAATGCACTAGCCACTGTCTCCAGATATTAACAGTCAAACATCCTTCATTATACAGTGTTATTTATATTTCTTCATAAAAATCATCTTTATATTGAACTTAAGGAGAAAGCTGTCTAACTATAATGCCTGGGGCAAAAGATTAAGGAAAAAAAACTTATAACTTAAAGAACATTACAGAAAATATAAGGTTAACACCAACATATGGTGAAGGCACCAACTTCCTTAACAAGCCCCCTAACACTCAAGAAGTAAAACCAAGGTTCAATAAGTGGGACAGCATCAAATTAAAAAGCTTCTCTACAGCAAAGGAAACAAGAATGTGAAGAGAGAGGCTACAGAGGCTACAAGAATGTGAAGAGAGAGGCCACAAAATCTTTGCCAGCTAATTTTCCATGAAGAGGAAATGAGTTCTTTCTATATTCTGAATATAGAAAGAATTCAAAAAACATAACACACACACAAAACAAAAAAGAAAAGAAAAGAAAAAACAACCAAATATTCAAGAAATAGGTAAAAGACCTGAATAGATATTTCAATACAAATTACCAAAAATATGAAAAAAATGCTTGACATCCTTAGCAATCAGGAAAATGTAAATCAAAACTACACGGAGTTTATCTTTTTAGAAAAATATATAATAGTTCTTCTAATTATATTGAAAGCTGATCCCTATACTTACATGCTAAGGCACATAGTATGGTAACATTTCCCATATTATATTCCTTTATATAATATGTTGATTATCAGAAGAGTTAAATTATTTTTTAAGAATGTCAGGTTTATCATAAGTGGTAGAACAAGCATTCAAATATCTATCTAAATATAGGATCAAAACCCATAACCCTGATCTTTCTACTACGGTGTATCCCAAAAACTGTTCTACAACTTGATTAATTCTATTTAACTCAGGAAGAGAAAAGTGTCCCATAATGAAATAAAATGTTGAAAAGAACAAAAAGAAAATGTTGAACAGAACAAAATTAACCAAGTTACATTTTACTAGAAGATATCATAATCTTTAAAATACTAAAAATATTTTTAATCTCAAAGAAGGACATGGTTTGTAGCAACACAGAAATTTTCTTATTTTTAGGGAGTACCAATATGGATGTTCAACATGTCATAAAAAGCTATACTTTACCACATCATACAATAAAACAGCAAAGTATCTGCTTTCCATAACCGATGCCAAGTTAAAGTCCCAATTGTACCTCAGATAACTAAATTAATGAAGAAATTTAACTCCTAGCTTACCATTGTGCATCCTGGACCATCCATCTCTTTCACAGTCTCTACCAGAGGATCCAAATAAAGTATCAGTCCTGGGACTTGGAGGATCAACCTAAAGTAAGCAAGATTTTCAAGATAAAAAAAAAAAAAAGAGCTTAAACATTCCCAGTCTTCACACACTACAAGTTTAGTCAAGTATTCTGATATACATTTTTAAACAAATTGAAATTAAATTCCCCCGAATTTTATATATATACATATATATTTTATATATACATATAAATATTTATGTTGACTTTATATGAACAGATTTGCACTTGAAATATCCACTACATCACTGCCTTGTTTGTTTTGCATTACAATGTTTAAAAAAGAGCAATCAAACTTATTTATAAAACTTATTTATAAACTTATTTATAAAACAAACTTATCCATCTCCTTAACATATATGTTTTGAATTCAAACTGTTTCTACTTGGCTGTGTTCAAAGCCCAGCATGCTAAGTGCTTTATAATTTACAGATAATAACAGTCAAACACATTTTTAAACTAAATATAGAATGATATAAATGTATAAAAAATTAAAACTTTTGTGCACCAAAAAAGGAGTAGAAAACCAACCCATGGAGTCAGAGAAAGCATCTATAAATCCTACAACTCAACAACAAACTATAGCAGAAAATGGACAAAAGGCTTGAGGAGACAAATCTCCAAAGAACACAGACAAACACAGGAAAAGATGCTCAACCTCATTAGCCATAATGGAAATGCAAATCAAAATCACAGTGAGACACCATACATACTAAGATGGCTATAAGAAAAACAAAACAGGGCTGGATGTGTAGTTTAGGGTAGAGTGTTTGCCTATCATGCAAACAGCCCTGGGTTAGATCTCCAGCACCAGAAACACAAATAAACAAAAAACCCAAACAATAACAGGAAAAAAAAAAAAAAAACAACTATACACACACACACACACACCCCAAAAAAAACAAAAAACAGAGAATGGGTAGAAACATAACATTGCTGGTGTTATGATACAGCCACTACACTTTGCCAAGTTAAGAATTAAATTACTTTATGATACAGCAAATCTACTATTAGATATTTACCCGAAAGAATGAAAACCTTGTAAAATTTGTGCACAAATGATTCATGGAAGCACTATATATAATAACCAAAAGCTAAAACCAACGAAAATGCCCATCAACAGATGAATGGATAAAAAACAAAACATGGCATATATTCTTCAACAGACTATTATTCAGTCACAAGAACCAAGTAGGAATACATGTAACAAAAGCACTGTGTTAAGATAAAAATGCCAGATATAAAAAGCTAATATTGTATGAGTACATTCACATGAAATGATTGAACAGGCAAATTCATAGAGAGAAAGCAGATTGGTGGTGTCCAAGGTCAAGGTTAGGGATGAATGGGGAGTGAATACTTCATGAGTACGTTTTCTATTTATGGTGATGAAAATGTTCTGAAACCAGATGGCTGCACAACATTGTGAATGTCCTTACTACCATTGATTTGTACATTTTAAAATAGTTAAATTATCTATTTTATAATAGGTATATTTTAACACAATAGAAAAATTACATGCATAAATGAAAAATAAAAAGGCATTGTATAACTCTTCTAGGATGGTTGGGACAGTTTGGAAGCATATTAATTTATTCTTTAAATTAGCTTCTTTAAAGATAGATTATTTTTCATATCATGAACTATTTGTCTTTCCTAAAAGTGTTAACATTTTAAATATGCATGTATCAAGTTAAAGTTCGGTTACTAATTTGCTGGTGTTTTTTAAACAATAAATGGTCCTAGAGGAAAAATAACTCTTTTTAATACATACATTTGGAAAAAAATCCAGTTTTCTATTCAATAATGTCTAAGTGTAGACTTAGAAGAATGTACTTCTATTCAAAGAAAATTTGAGGGAAAAACCACTTAAATAAAAATTGCAAAGTTTATGCCAAGCAATATTAGAATTCTCATTTTTAACACTGCCATGAAAAGTAATAATGAAACAAACATTTAAGAGTAGTCATTTCTCCAATGTTTTTTATGTGTAACCCAATAAACTTGTTTACTTTGTACAGATACTTTTATTAAGATGGTATTATTTACTCATATTAGAATATAACACATTCATTCAAATTAATTTGTAATTGTGGGTAGACATAAAATGAAAGTCATTCTAAAATTGCCATCAATTATACAACAAAACACTACCACTGTATTGTAATAAAAAAAGAAAAAAGAAAAAAATTTGAATGTTTATCAAATGAAAACAAAAAATGTGACCAGAACATATAATCAAAAGCTATAAAATTCAGATAAATGTAATCATAAAAACCTTAATAAAATATTATCTTTTAAATGTATCTATTATAATATAAATTTTATTTTTTACAGTTAAAAATCCATTACTTTGGTTTAAAAGAATAAAGAATTGATAGTTGAAATATAAAGGTGGAATAAAATGTAGCTTAAGGAACATTTAAATTGTCATTAAAAGAAAAATCTGAGCTTTCAGATGGTGCATGTTCAAAAAGCATAATATTAGGTAACCAAAGAAGTATATTTATATGTTGGATCAACTAATTTTAGAATTTAGAGACTTGAAAATATTTTAGACCTATCCAAAATGTGGTCTTGCTGTTACAGAAAAATCTTGAGGTTTGAAACTATATATAGTAATGTATTACTTAGTATTCTTTATTAATTTGAAAGCTTTTGGTAAAGAATTGCTTTTAAGGTTAAAACACTTTATAAAAATTCAGAAATCTATGAAGATTCTGATAGTCTTTTACTGAATATTCCAATTATACACCCTTAAACTTAGCCAAAATCATTTGACTACTACAAAGGAACAAGGTTCTAAATTTCAACCATATGAAAAGCATGCTTCTATATACAAAGATCAGTATACCCTGCCCGTAAGTCAACATAGGCCTTCCTATGCATCCCTATCAAACACTGATCTGAATCAAAGATTCATTATACAAAGCTTTCTCAAAGGACATAATTTCAAAGGACACCAACTTTCCATTACAAAACTTTTTAAAAGCTGGAGTAGGTGGGGGTCTTCTTTTTCATAAAGAATATTTGGTCCTCCTTTAAAATCCTAGTCTCATTTTGGTGTTAATGTCAATGATAACCAAGTTCAATTTGTAGAGTTATTAAACTGCTGTATAAGAAGAAAGGAAATGGATACTCAGAGGATTTAACATGGCATTCAAAATGGAGCTTGATCTCTGTCAGGTTTAAAGACTGAAAAAGTATGTTCTTTTATGCTAATTTTTCATTTTAGACTACTAGCTAACCCAGTTCAGGAAAGAATTTTAATACAAACTAGAAATTGAAAGACATTTTAGAAAAACATTCTAGTGGCACAACAGATATGGTCAGTTTCAAATGGAAATGCTTAAGAGAGTACATACATGTCTAATCACAAATGGAGGTTTATCTGTTTCTTTTTTGAATTCATAGGGCCCCAGATTTAAATGGGCCAGCCGCCGCCTGGTGTCTTCCGATAGCTCACACATGCGTCTTTTTGTGTAGGGAGATGGAGAGTGTGATTTTGAAGAAATTGTAGGCTGTTCGTAGCTTTTTGCATTTACACAATATTTATTTCTCTCAGGTGACTTGGACTTTTTCTTTTGTGATCTAGATGTTCTACTTTGCAGTCTGCCGTGTGATTTTTCAACTGGAGCCGAATGGTAAATAAATTTATCCTAAACACAAAAAATAAAAATTAACTTGGACAGAAGATTTTTTTTTAAATCCTACAGGTAGCAAAAAACTTTTAAAGTAATTTAACTAAGACACCAAAAAATCTATCAAAGCCAACTGGATCATCAGTCTTTCCTGTGCTAATCCTGGGGCGATGTCAAATCAGTATTCTAAAAGATAACTCTTTGTATAGTGGTCGATAAAGTATATTGTATCAAAATTCCTTCTTAAGTCTAAGAAGTACTTTATGAAAATTAAAGCCCAATATTTAATCATTTTAAAAATCCAAGAAACAAAGTCAGAAAAAAATTGTTTTTCAGTATACTAAAATATTAATGCAAACATTGGGTATCATTTATATTTAAATATTCAAATATATAGGCTATACAATTTATAAGAACTATGTTTAATATTGTTAAAAGTACACATATCCAATTAGTTTATTATGAAATTGTTATGAAAACTGGAAAAATAAGTTTAATTCATCCTATTATAATCATATAAGTATGTACAGCATGAATCTGAAGAAGTACTTTATACCTATTTTAATGAAATATACTGTTTTGGTTACATAAGGTAGAAAGGATTTTAAGAGCCCTTCCAAGCTATAATTTTACAGATAAATGACAGATAAACATACCATTTTAATTATGGTTCCATATTTTTATAAAAGTAAAAAATGTATAAAAAGCATATAAACTTTAATAACTAGCAGTTTATGTTGTTGTAAACTGGGAAGCAGTCAGTTTTTGAAGTTATAAAGCAAACTTTAGCCAGGCATGGTGGCAAGTGTCTGTAGCCCCAGCTACTTGGGAGTGGAGGCAGGAGGATGGCAAGCACTCAGGAATTTGAGACTAGTCTGGACAACACAATGAAACCCCCCCCCCTCTAATTTTGTTGTGTTATTAGAATTAACATTTTATTTTAAAAGATTCTGTCTTTATAAATGACTTAATAGTTGGATTACAAGTAATGTCAGATTTCTTCATTATCTAATGTTATAAGAAGCTTTTCAATTAAGAGAAAATGAACAGTTGAGAATCTTCAAATGTTTTCCTAACTTTAATCATTTGTAAAAACCAACCATACTATCTCCTTCTGTACTTCTTCAATTGCACTTCCTATTTTCTAAGAGTGTCTAAGCAAATAAAATACTAATGTGAATAGAAGGGAGAAGAATAAATAAACTTTTTAAAATAGATAGGCTGGGCGTGTGCCACTCACCTATAATCCCAGTGACTCAGGAGGCTGAGACAGAATAATTGCAAGTTCAAAGCCAGGCCCTAAGCAACTGAGCAAGACCCTATCTCAAAAAAAAAAAAAAAAAAAGAGGGGGGGCTAGGGTTGTGGCTAAAGTGGCTGAGCACCCCTAGGTTCAATCCCCAGCACCAAAAAAGAAAACACAAAACAATTTAAAATTTTTTTAATTTGAAAAATAAGATAGTATATAGGAAGAAAAATATTTTTTCTAAATAGAAAAATAAGTGTTATGAATTTCATACAGACCATCTGCATCAAATTGTTTCATGTTTCTTTCTTCTGTAGTTCTTGTTAAACTCTTGGACCTCTCCCACTTTGTTCAATGCCTTCAAAAGTTCAGAATTTTTCTCTTTACCCTCATCCACCTTTATGACATCATCCTGACTCATAGAAGAAAGGATTCTAGCACTAGAATGAATCTGAGATTTACTAAGACATTCACTCGATCTTTGAAAGATCTTGGCATTAGGGTTCCTGTTTCTCAGCTTTGTTTCTTCTACAGCATCTTGGATTTCATCAATATACACACATCCAAAGTATCCCCCAACTGTTCAAATCTCTTGCTCACCTAAAGCTCTTTTCCTCAACCTACTTCTTTCATTGAGTCTTTACTTGCCTTCATAACCTCCTCAGTACCTAGACCTATTTGCTGTGGCCCTTTATACCTTTTTAGTATCCAGACCCAGCTGACCTCATAATTATCCCTGTTAGCAATACTTAAAGTTCCTTCTTACATACCCAACTCTGATTATACCAAACCTTGAATAACTAACCATATCTTCTCTCTTCATTAAAGTTTTTGAATGCTGCATACCATTAGAGGAAATAATAAACTTCATAGTATCTACTAAAAACGAATGCTGTCTAAATCCTACTCATTCCTTAATGCACTCTTTTCATGCCTAATAAGATTTAAATTAGGGCTGTGCTATACTGTTTACAAAATGACTGCCTGACTAATTTCCTTTCTTGTATCTACACCTAAGATAGCTCTTCCTCTTATGATATCCCTGTTTGGCCACATAGCTTCCTTTGGCCAAAAGGGTCAATAGCACGTTTGGTTTAAGGAGAGACATGAAATGCAGTTGTCCACTCTTTAACTCCTGAAAACCTTCTTGCCTTTACATCAATGAACTGGACATCTCAATTATTTTTTTTTAAAAAAATGCCCTAATCAACAGTCACAAAATTCATTAATGATATGTTATATGCCAGGCACATTGAATATATTCCCTAACTTAATCTTTAGAGATGGTTTAAAAAGAACCCAAACTCAGAAGATCTCTTTCTAAAGCATACTTTCTTAGTGTTTTTTTGTTTTTGTTTTGGGTCCTGGGAATTGAACTCAGGACCTCACACATACTAGGCCAGTGCCCTACCCTTGAGCTACATCTATAACCTAAAGCTAAATTTTCTTAATCAAGTCTTACATTGAAGCCTATTATCTCACATCCTGACCAAAAAATACCCCAAACCAATGAAATTCCAAGTAAAAAGAGAGAGAGAGAACATTGCCAATAATTTTCAATGAAAAATGTTAGTTTTTAAGTACAAAGAAACTACTGATGGGTGAGGGCTTTGCATTTAGAAAGGGCTCTTCCACTAAGTGAGCTGTACAGTTAAAAAGTCTACACTTTTCTGCATGGATATTATACTTCAAACAAAAAGTTAAAAAGGAAAAAAAAAAAAAAAGCTTTCCTACCCATCCATCAGATGGAGAACATCAGCAATTTAGAAACACCTTGTCTCAAAATTAAAAAATAAAAAGGACTGGGGATGTTATTCAATGGTAAAGTGCCCTTGGGTTTAGTATCAGGTACCATTGGTATATACAAATACATTCTCTCTCTCTCTTTCTCTCTCTCTCTCTCTCTCTCTCTCTTACACACACACACACACACACACACACACACACACACACACACACACACCTCAAAAAAAGTAAAACATCTCTGTAATTGGCAAACAGATTTTTAGGTACCTAACATATGTTCAATTTGTATGTAAGAAATAAATAACTATAGTATGACTCTGAAATACTACATATCTTGCTAAACAAAATAAATCTATATCTAAAGCCCAGTGTGGTAGCTCACACTTGTAGTCCAAACTGCTTTAGAGATTAAGGTGGGAGTATTGCTTGAGTCCAGGAATTTGAGATAAGCCTGAGCATGATGATGAGGACCCCCCTCTCAAAAAATAAGAACAACAATAATAATTCTATGGCTCTACTTTACCTCTCTGGGCTTAGATGGTAGTTATCATCCTTAGCAAAATTTACTTAAAAACTGGTGGTACAGAAAACGAACATCCTACTCCTCCATGATAGGCCCAGGACTAGCCTGTTGAATCCTCAGGGCTTCATATATTACTGGTCTTTCATCACAGATATGTCATAGTTAACCTAGTCATAATGCAACTGTACAAGTGGGTGCCTAGATACTATTAGATACCCTGTGGAGAGGTGGTATGTCCATCATCAGACCACTCTCTTAGTTAGAAATTAGACGAGAATGGATATCTTAGTTTATCAAAGGCAGTTTTCACAAACAGAAGGTATTTAGGCTAGAATGTCTAAGCATTCATTCTTTGAAGCACCAGTATGGCCACTAAACTGAGGAACAGTCAGTCCCTCAGGGAACAAGACATTCAAGAAACTACCTGCACTAAACACCCACATAACAGTCTGAGAACTTCTGTCACATTTGCTAAAAGTTATCCTTGAAATTTCATACAGGAATCTGTAACTTATATAAGAAATGTGGAAGTCTCCAGTCTAATATTCTACAGGACATCTTTTTCCAACACCTTTCTGGCAGCCTAATTTCCTTGCATTAAAAAAAATAATAATAAGCCATTAAGTGAAAATAGAGAAGGCAAAAATATCCTGGCACCTCTATCATGTGTACCAAGCTTTTCATTCTCACATTTAATAAGATGTAACCAAACTTAAATACTTCAGTTAATTGTTTTAAACTAAAGATTAAAAAAAGAAATTGTAAAGAACTGTAGCCAAAAAGCAAGATAAAGTTTGCAAAACAGCCATAAATATGAACAAATAAATTATTCAATACTTTAAATAAATAATTTTAACCTGAGTGCGGCACTTCCTTGAACTTATCAAACATTCAGTAATCACTGAAGTTGTAGAAAATTCCAGCTTTGGAGCAATTCCCTGGGAGGGAAAAAAGAGAGTTGTTAGACTTTCCATTTAAAATAGATAATTGTTAGTGATGGCTTAAAGGAACAACTACTTGTCAAGTCCAGGACTTTGTTAGTTTGAACTTTAATTAAAGATCAAAACAATACAGCAGTGCCAAATTTTAGCTAGAAAGTATTTTATCCATGATGATTTAATTATAAGTGATTATATTTTTATGGAATAATTAGGATTCTTTTTACCAGTATCATAGTATTTCCCTGTTGAAATGTTTTAAGATTTGTAAATTATGATATAATATTAAGGTAAAAATGTGATATTATATATAACGGACTTCAGTTCTTTTAACTTTAACAACTTAGGACATGTTTAACTATATAATCAAGAAATTGAACTAGTATAACACACTAATAAAATTAAAATAAACTGAAGAAAAAACTACTCTAAAAATTAAAAAAGAAAAATCAATATGTGTATTAGATTTAGTTATTCCAAACATACACATATATCAACATCATACTGTATATCATAAATACATACAATATTGTCAATTAAAACTTTAAAAAAACAAATACTTTAGACTCAGGAGGCAGAGACAGGAGGATGGTAAGTTCAAGTAACTCAGTAAGACCTTGTCTCAAAATAAAAAATAAAAAGGGCTAGGGATAAAGCTCAGTGGAAGAGTGCTCCCAGGTTCAATTGCCCATTTCACAGAATGAATAAATTAATGAATTAATCAAAGAAAGACTCTGAATAGTCTTTAAAAACAAAAAGAAAATCACAGCTCCTAGGTATGCAAGGGTTTTTTTTAAATAAAAGATAAGTCTCTACCAATTCTTTCAACCTTTTTTTCCTGTAATATAGCAGATATTAAGGTCTATAGAATTTGGCTTCTATTACTAATTCATCAGCTTGAACACAGTTCTGAGATAAGTGGAGACAAAGGGGTAGTCACAATTACCTGAGAAAATATCTGGTATGTACACAACCAAACATTAAAGAGTAACACCCACGCCCAGAGCAGTTTCATTCAAATATAATGGGAGAGAAGCAGACATTTACCATGGCCTCTACGTATGGACTATACAAACCCCACCTGTGACAAACCGAGTTTAAAGTTTCGAATATCACACCTATAACAGGAAGGGTAAATATAAATTGCCTACAAATTAAGAGTTTGTTTTCTGCAAACACCTTTTATTAATAACATCTACTCTACCAGCTTGTAAGTTATCTATTACTATGTATCACTCCAAAACTTGCAGTATAAAACATTAGTAATTACTTATTATCTCACATATTTTCTAATGATAAGGAATCTGGTAAAGATTGATTTGGATGTCTATGACTAAGAATCTCTTCTGAAATTGTAGTTACAATGTCACTAGAGCTGCAGTTATATGGAGGTTTGACTGGTGCTAGAGAATCTATTTCCCAAGGAGGTTTATTCACATGGCTGTTAGATGGAAGCTTCAGTCTCCTTGCAGTTTTGGGGCAAGATTTGCCTTTTCATCATATATATCTCTATACTGTTGCTGAGTATCCTCATGACAATGATTGGTTTCCCCAAAGTGAATGATCCATGGCAAAGCAAGAAGAAAGCTATAATGAACAGACTCAGAAGACAAATACTGTTACTTCCACCACATTTTCCTTTTTAGATTCATTAAGTACAGGCCATACTCAAGGACAGAGGAGTTGGTTACCTTTTCAGTGGAGGACTTATCAAAAAAATTGTGTATAGGATTGCAAGGCGGGGTGGTGTACACCTGTAATCCTGGTGTCTCTGGAGGCTGAAACAGTGGGATGTCAAGTTTGAGACTAGCCTCAGCAATTTAGCAAGGTACTAGAAACTTAGTGAGACCTTGTTTCAAAATTAAAAATAAATTTTAAAAAAGGACTGGGAATGTAGTTAAGTTGTAAAGTGTCCCAATATATAAAAAAAAATGTCCATAGGTCTAAAACCACAAGTCTGTCCTCTGACCACAAAATATATTTATTTCATAGACTAAAAAAAAAAGGAGGAAGAAAGGTATTCTTATCATTTTACAATGCCAACTTGAAATCCACACTGTTGGCACATAAATCATATCCTGGTATAGGTAAAGTTCTTCAGGTGCCTTTCAGAACAGCTCCTAAAATATAGTTCTTCACCATCAAATGACCTACAAACTACAATTATCTACAACACAAATATTCAACGTATACAAGTATAGCAAGCACAAGGCAATTACTATAGATATTCTTGTTCAAAAAGTAAAAAAAAAAAAAAAAAAAAAACAAGAGGTAAACAGGGATCACTGGTCCATAACAATTCTGAAATCCAGCCAGAAAAATTTTTAAAGTTCCTCAATTAGGAATTAATCGTACTACTACTCAGAAATATCCATGGTACTTGGTATGACATTCTCGCCTCTTCCATTATCTGACTCATATTAATTTGAAACAGGATATAGATAAAGCTATGAAGTGTTCTGAGCTTGGGTTTTATCAAAAGAACACTGAAGTTACAAAAGCATTTTCATTTTGTATGTCTCTCTTCATTTCAGATCAAATTAGTGGCATTTTTGCCAACACAATGCTGTTTTATGTTTTACATTTTCTTTCTTTCTTTCTTTTTTAAGACAAGTGCCACACCCTTCTGTTGTTATCCTTCTGAGGTTACTGAGAGACAATACTCTTAAGCATCTTAGAAAATCTATGTTTTGTTTTTTGATTCTTTTAATTATATATAATAATTCTTTTTGACATGATTATAAAATCATGGAATACAATTTGTTGTAATTCAATCCCAGTACCTCCCCTTTCTCTCCCCTTCTTCCTTCCCCTGTTCCCTTCCCTTTACTGATTTGTCTGCTATATACTTAGTTTTTTTTTTTTAATTAGTATCTTGTGAATATACATGATGGTGAGATTCACTGTGGTACATTCACATATATATAAGGGAAAATCAATGAAATTCATTCATTGTTCTTTCCTTATCCCATCCCACCTCACTCTCCTTCATTCCCTTTCATTCTACTCCACTGGTCTTCTTCTGTTTTATTTTGTTTGTTTTGTTTTTTTCCTCAGAAGATAGGATATCAATATCCAGAATATACAAAGAACTCTGTAGGGATTCTGACCATGGAAATCTACAGGGAAGAGTTCCCTGGTGAGCAAACGCCTGGGAGGTAACAGGCACCCTGTTTCCCACCTTAGATTGTCGTGCAATCTCTCTTAGGATCTAGTAATAGCTAATATATGTGCAATGACTAGCTGGTATGGCAATGCCCTAAGAAGCCTGTGAGTTAGAGCCTCATCAAGCCTTCACCTTGATTGCAGGCACATAGCTCCTGGGAATGAAGGAACTTGTTTGCTAGACAACTACAATGTTTCATCAAGCTCTGGTGCTCCTCGATATGCCTGCCTAACAGTAACATCAGACAATGGACTTTCTTGAGAACTGCACAAAGGTCATAACATTGCATATTGTAACTGTGAAACCTTAAGCAACCTTATTGAAACTCTACACAATATGTAGTTATGGTACTAATGACCTATTGTAACCTATTAATATAAATAAAGTTTGACAGCTTAGTCTCTCAGCCACTCTGCCACCATCCCTGCCTCTGTACCTTGTCTCTGTATCCTCTTTATTATTATTCCTTACATAACTCAAAAAACTTAATGTCAAAAAATCAATGAACAGGCAAAAGAACAAAATAGACACTTCTCAAAAGAAGAAATACAAATAGTCAAAAATATATTTATATTTTCTAAAATGTTCAACATTCTAGGAATTAGGGAAATTCTAATTAAAACTGCATTGAGAGGGCTGGGGTTGTGGCTCAGCGGTAGAGCACTCGCCTCGCACATGTGAGACCCTGGGTTCGATCCTCAGCACCACAAAATAAACAAAATAAAGATACTGTGTCCATGTGTAATTTAAAAAATTTAAAAAAACTGCATTGAGATTTCAACTCATTCCAGTCAGAGAAGCAATTATTAAGAATACAAATAACAATAAATGTTGGCAAGGATGTGGAAAAAAGGTACACTCATACATTGTTGGTGGGACTGAAAATTAGTGCAAATACTCTGGAAAACAGTATGGAGATTCCTCAAAACACTGAATGGAATCACTATATGACCCATATGACCCACCATATGACCAGTTATCCCACCCTTTGGTATGTATCCGAAGGATTTAAAATCAGTATACTATACTGAGGCAGCCACATCAGTGTTTATAACAGCACAATTCACAATATCCAAGCTATACAATAAGTCTAGGTTTTCCTTCAATGGATGAATGTATAAATGAAATGTGGTATATTTGACATAAAGAAAAATGACATTATGCCATTAGGTGGTAAATCAATGGAACTGGGGACTACCATGATAAATGAAAAAGCCAATCTTTGAAAGTCAAAGGTCGAATATTCTCTCTAATATGCTGTGGCTAATTCAAAATAAAAGGGGATTAAAAAAATAGAAGAAAATCTATGTTTGATTAAGTGATTTTCTAAGGCAGTGTGCTGGATCTTTCTGGAGGTTTAATTGAGGATTTTGTAGTTTTTATCTTCAGTTTTACTATTAGAACATATTTTTCTGAAAGTGGCCTGAAATAATTTTTATTCAGAAGTCATTTCTTAATTTTAGTATTATCTTCTAATGAGAAAGTTGGTAAAATCATTGGAAACATTAAATTACATCTTTTTAAAAACAGCCTTTCCTTTTGCTTCTCTCTCTCTCCTCTCATATTATGCTTTAAATACCAAAAAGAAACCAGAAAACCCTTCTAACAGTCTGTCTAAAGCCTCTTTGGAAAGACACCTATTTCATAAAATATCCTTTACACATTCCACATTATTGCAGGTGACAAATGTGTTATTAAACATTCTGTCATTACAAAACAAGAATTCCCTGTTTTGCTAGTTTCCAATAATCATCCTCACTTCCTGCAAATGCTTATCTGACAATTTCTTCAAGGACCCTCACGTTTTCACAAACACTATTAAAAAAATCCCTCCAGCTTCTGTCTTTTCCATAGAGCTGCTTGAGTGTCCTTGCATACCACAATAGGCTTCCACCAGAGTGGATGATCCCAGAGAGCATGGAAGAAGTCCCAGTGCATTTAACGAGCTAGTCTTATACCTCTTAGTCACAAGATACAATGACTTAATAGGAGTGGGACTATTTCTGTCTTTGGAAGAGAAGAGTAAAAAAGAATTTCTGGATATACAGTCATGTGCTACTATGATGGTGCTTCATCCTTAGAAATGCGCATTAGGCAATTTTATAGAGTGAAAAATCGGTATACTTACACAAACTGGAAGGTATGGCCTATTGCATACCTAGTCATATGGTATGGCCACCATTGTATATGCAGTCTATCATTGACTGAAACATTGCTATGCAGTACATGACTATTTTATATTATCACTGCCTGAACTGTGATTTATCACTTTAACTCTACCCATATATTGCTGGTCACATAGAAAGTACTCAATTAATATTTTAGCATTATTTTTTTTTACTGGCCTTTTAAAGCCCAGCTCTATCTGTAGCTCCAGAAAATTAAAACTAAAAGAACCTGATGGTTTGTATCTGGACTGTCCCCTCAAAGTCTCATGTGCTTAAAGGCAGGGCTTTGGGGAAGAGATTAGATCATGGGGACTCTCTTATCGTGGATTTAATTCATTGATGCCAAGGGAGTAGGATCTAGTTGGAGGAATTAGGTCAAAGGGGGTATGCTCTGGAAGAGTTTATCCTCTCCAGCTCTCTGCTTTCTGGCGGCCATAAACTGAACAGCTTTCTTAAGTCACACCCTTCCACCACAAAGTTCTGCCTCATCTCAGGCCAGAGCAATGGAGTCTGCTGACCATGAACTAAGACCGCTGAAATCATGAATCAAAATAAACTTTAAACTTTCCTCTTCTAAGTTGGTCTTGTCAGATATTTTGAACCCAGTGATTATGAGCTAACACACACAAGGACTGTATATATATATTTGTTTTATATAGAGAGAAAAAAATGGTTTATCTTAAAGAATTACTTTATATGAGAGCTATGTTGGAGATAACAAATCCAAAATTCATGGGGAAGGTTGACAAGATGAATACTCAGGAAAAAGTCAATGTGCAATCTTTAGTGTGCAATTTGTAGAGCAGGCTGGTAGAGTAGAAATTCAGGTAGTAGTTCTGATACAGTCTTGAGGCAGAATCCCTCCTTCAGAAAAATGACAGTTTTTGCTCTACATGTCTTCAACTGATTGAATAAAACCCCCCACATTAACAAAAGTAATACCCTTTATTTAAAGTCAATTGATTGTAAATACAAATCATATCTACCAACTGCCTTTATGATAATACCTTGAATAGCATTTGTTCAAACAACTGGTCACCATAACTTACCAAAATAATAAATAAAATAAAACATTATATCATCTCAAATGTCAGTTTCTCTATAAAGTTTACAACAAAATGCAACTCATTCAGTCAATTCAATATAGAGGCATTTATTAAGTACCTACTCCATACAAGTGACAGTGGTAAAAGTTAAAATTTAAAAATGAGAACGTCACAGATTCTTTTTTATGGAGTCCAGTTTAGGGAGAAAATATCATTATTATCATTGCCAGTGCATCATCACTATCCCTTGATATCCACAGCTACCATGTTGATAACTAACATTCACTAAGAGTTCTGCTGTAACCATTTATAAGGTTACCTTAGTCCACCCAAGAATCCAGTAACACCTACATGCTACTGTGCTTTGTCCAAGGTTTCTGAGATAGTCCATTACAATGCCAGGATTTAATCCCAGATGTGGTCTGAATCCTTGCCCCATGGATGAGTTCAGAAGAAAAACCTGGGTCTCACAGGAAATGATGCGGAATCACAAGAATTCTGAAAAAAGGGTGCATGGTGCCTGCAAGGGCAACAAACTATGGATTGGACCATTTTTTCATTAATATTTAAATATAATTATTGATATGGCTGGATTTATAATTGTCTTCAGTTTATAAATGTGCCTTTTTATATTCTTTCTAGGAATCTTAACTGCATATGCATAATTAAGTAGTAGTAATCCAATGAACCCATAGTCTTTGACCCTCTGTTGACTTTCTGTGTATAGGTTATGAAATGCATTCAAAGGAACAGCCAGTTTATGTTGGCTTACACTTGTTCCTGGACTCTTATTGTCTCCCCTGTACAACCAGAGCTTTACAGCCAGCCTTTTATTGGTTCCTTGTTTCTAGGATCTCCTCCTTAACTTCCTAAAGGTGTGCTGCTGCTCACTCCAATAAGAACTGCAGTTGGCCCAGTAAAATGTGGGGTTTCTTCATCTGCTTTCAACTGAATTGACAATGTTTAGCTGACAACACCATTCTCATAATCTCACGTCCCAAAATTAATTCTGATCCCTCTGGCAGCAAAACTGCTGGGTATTGTGTTCATCCCTAGGCCAGGGAATTTACAATACGTACTGACTAGCAATGTATATGAGTATCCCAAGCAAGAACACCAGAAACTATTGCCATTTTTATCTAATACTTTAATAGTTTTTCAAGCATGAAATTTCAGTTGTCTTGTCATTGAAGTTGTTAGTAACAATTTTGTCCAGTTTTATAGACACTTACTCGTAGACCAGAAACCCTCCTTTATGTGGAGGGAAAAATTGTCAAACTTTACATTGCCATTATTAGAAGCCCTAATTTTTGTATACTTTTTGTCTTAGTAATATAACAGCTTCCAAATATATGCAAAAGTAACTTGAAGGGCTGGAGTTGTGGCTCAGTGGTAGAGCACTTGCCTGGCATGTGTGCAACCCTGGGTTCAATCCTCAGCGCCGCATATAAATAAATAAATAAAATTAAATATCCATTAAAAAATAATTTGAATTAAGTGATGAAAGATAAATCCATGTTAATAATCTACATGCTTAAGTTTATATTACCATATTGGTATAATAATTACTTTGAAAAGACCATAAATTTTCAATATACTGATTTTTTCATTGTGGATTTCAACATGATTCTAGGAACACTCTTTAAGACTTCTATAGTAGAGAAGCTTGCAAACACACACTGAAATTATCCCAAAGGAGGCATATGTTCATAGTCTTGCTAATAGGTCAGCTTTTATGCTTTCAGTAAGGTGATACTGATACTTGTTTGAATAAAGCATATCATAAACCTAGACTTACAAGAAAAATTACTTTATTCATTATATTGGCTCGTATTTCACCCAGGTTTCCTTATTCAGACTAATCTGAAATTTTCTAAAATTAGTATAAAAAATATCAGTCCAAATAATTTCAAGCTAAACAACATTTTTCTTTTCCTCATTTGAATAAAATGCTCTTCTCTCAGTTTCTCTGTGCCTACTTTCAGGGATAGAAATATTTTTAAATCATCCAAAAGAACTTAAAGCAAGTTATAGGAAACAATAGGAGAGTAACCTGTGATTTAACCCAGCTTTTAATTTTACATGAATGAATATATATTTCCACTTCATGAACATATTGCAATTAATCCATACAAATACCTACTAACAGACATTTCATTATTTCCATTTTTCACTACCATTAACAATATCAAGTGAAAATTCTTAAGTCTCTTGTATTTGTAAGATATAAACCTAGAAGTTTATATGTATGAGAATCTTTGTCTTCACTAGATAATTTTGAATTCTGATTTGTTCAATATACAGGGCATATCTGTACACAAAAGTTTTCAATTCTTTATACTTTTGATATTAGAGTTATTACATTTTGCCAATCTTACAGCTATAAAAGTAAACTCATATGGTTGTTTTAATTTATATTGCCCTAAATGCTAATGAGATGAATATCCTTTCACATATTTGTTGATCATTTATTAGAGAGAAAAAAGAAAGACAGAGAGACAGATGGGATGGGGATAGTGGGAGGGGAACAGAGATCAGAAGAATATAAAGCTATATGAATACTTGGAAATATAGAGTTATACAAGCCTAAGTTTTGTTAAATTATTTTCACTACATTTTGTGATGTTTAAAATAACAATTTTATTTTAAAAATTAAGTTTTAAACAAAATTAGACTTTGACTTAGTTCTGCACATTGAAGGTGGTATATGCTATACGTTGGCTCTTTTTTATGTTAATATAGTTAATTGCTATAGTTAATATTGGGGCTAATTTTGACGTAATTGTACAAATTTATTGGATACTTCTTCAGTCCTCTGTACTTCCCCTTTACCTCCTTTCTTCCCTCCCCCTGTTCCCTTTCCTCTATTCTACTAGTCTTCTATTTTCTTTTTTTTTTAATTAATGCATTATAAATACATAACAAAAACTGATTCAGAAAATAGTTATTAGCACTTACTCGTAGACCAGAAATCCTCCTCATGGTAACCTGGCGGTTTGAATCATGGTGTCCAGAAATTTGGTTTGGACCCGGGAACATGAAATCTCTTGTATTTTCATCATATGTTGACAGTGTTTCACCCACTACAAGAAAGATATCCTATGATTCAAATTATAACAAAATATTCTATTTAGAAACCAAATCATCAAGTATAACATATATATATATTGCCTGATGTCTTATTAGATACCTGCTCCAGGGCCATGTTTATCTTCTATGAAAGAAAAATTAGACACATATTAAATATTTTAACATGTTTTCAATTTCAGAAATATACTACATATTTTAGCAATTCTTTTCAACTCCATGCTTGAAGAAAATGGGGCTATTCATGTAAACTTGGTGCATACCTATGAGTTCCTAGAAAAAAATCCATTTAAAAATAAAAAGTTGGGGGCTGGGGTTGTGGCTCAGTGGTAGAGTGCTCGCCTAGCATGCACAAGGCACCAGGTTCGATCTTCAGCACCACATAAATGTAAAATAAAGATATTGTGTCCACCTAAAGCTTAAGAATAAATATTTTTAAAAGAAATAAAAATTAAAAGTTGGGCCTGGCATGATTGCACACACCTGTAATCCCAGAGGCTGGGGAAGCTGAGGCAGGAAGATGGCAAGTTCAATGCAAGCCTCAGCAATGGTGAAGTGCTAAGCAATTCAGTGAGGCCCTGTCTCTAAATAAAATAAAAATAGGACTGAGGATGTGGCTCAGTGGTTGAGTGCCTCTGAGTTCAATTACTGGTACCAAAATGAATAAATAAATAAATAAATAGTTGGTGTGACATTTATACATCTAAAATGTGATTACCACTCTCTACAATTTTTCTATCTCCCATTTTTTCCCTTTCTGCCTATCTGTTAAAAAAATAATTGTATAATTTGTACAATTTGTGGCTACCTGAATTAGGTATATATGTAATATTTAAACTTTTCAGGTTACTAGCATTTAATAATATACATCTGATTTTCACATAAAATAATGATTTGATTATACAGATTTTTCTTCAAAATCAGAAATAAATCTAGCATCTATTTAATGATGTATCTTATCCAGGGATCTAGGTTTACTATATAACTAAGGATACATTCCCCTCCATTCTCAAAAATAATCAACACACAAAAGCAGGATTAATTGACTATCAAAAATATATATATTTTAGAAAAATCTCAAAAACAATTAATTTTTAATGACTGACTAAAATATCCTAGAATGTTAATAGGTTACATTCCGTTTTCAATTATTGTTATTTATCCAATTTCAGAACAATGGGCTTAAGTACCAATTTTTATGTCAGTCTCTCTATATTATTAAGTACCAATCTTATGTCAATCTTTCTATATTATTTTGGCCCATTGGCATTTTACACATAGTGAACCAATGGTAAAATATCAACTTTGTTTTTAATTTGAGAAGGAGAAAAGATGAGATTTTTTTAAAAATACTTCATTGAAATGATTTCCCATATCAATTACTTTACCAAATAAGTCATACAGTACCTGGTGGAACTAGCTGTATCAACTCGAACACTGCTGTATCATCTGAGAGTTTAAAGAAAAATTTCCTTAAGTAAACAATTTAATAATAAACAAAAACAAATTATTTTAATGTAAAAGCCAAAGTAATCACTGACAACAAGTATATTTGTATCTAGTGGACTATATTTTTTATAAATGTAAATTGTCTATTATTTAATTGGAGTGGTAAGTATAATTAAGGTGAATTATAAAATTCCTTGTACTTTTAATATGTCAAAATGTCTCATAATAACCTTATAAAATATAAACAAATAAATTACACCCTTTCTACCTTCTGAGGACCCAAAAATGATATAATCTCCTCCTTTCTTTGTCATTTTCAAACAATGAAAAATCTCATTCAATGTCCTATCTATATATTTAACCTAAAAGGAATATATAACAAAGGAATAAATATTCCCTTTAAGTCATAACTTGTGACTATACTGAGAAAAAATATATATACTCCTCCTTCTTAAGAACCTGGAGTTCCATTGAGAAAACAAACATTAAATAAAATGGAAACACAAATAAGTATACAATTATAAACTACAAGTACAACACAGGCATTGTAGATGGTGCTATCAGATGTTATAACAACAGGTCCTATTCAGTCAGGAAGGCAGTGAAAGCATCTCTGAGAAACTACTCCTAACCTAAAGAATGAGTAAATTATAAACTGGGATTTAGGGATACTAGGGAAGTAGTTTCTGTTTTTTGTTTTTTTTTTCCCCCAAGCAGAAGAAACAGCATAGGCAAAGGCTCTAAATATAACATTGCAAGGCAATCTGGGAGATTAGGTAGCACAAAAACAAACCTCCTTCTAAAATCCACTGGAAAATGTAGAAAACTTAAAAAAAAAAAATGCTTAAAGGCACAGGAGACCAGGTCTGAAACTCATGTAAGAAGGAAAGACAGATGAGCCTGTCATTTGAGGCTATTTTCTCTGTTGGTGTCAGACAATTCAGATAGAGGCAGTTAAGAGGATGAGAAGCTGAAAACAACTTCTGATAAACTCATGAAGATGATGAATAAACCTTGGAGTTTCCTGGCCTTGGGAAGAGCAAGGAAAAAAGACCTGGAAATAAAGACCAATGACCTGATACATTGGCTGAATTATATGTTTGGATCACTGAAAAGATAAACACTAAAATAAAGAATAAAATAAAAATAAATAGCCAAATAGAAATTAAGACCCCAATTTGAAATATAAATCCTGTCTGAATTAACATAATACAGAATTGCATGCCTCTTACCAATTTGCTAAAATAATCATAAATCCTATCTGAAGGAAAACATTTTCACAGAAAACTATAATTATTTTTAAAATTTTATAAGGTCTAGCATTTAAGGAGAACTGACTGGATACATATATAGGAAAATATATAACTGGGATCAAAAGTCAAGAGAAATAACAGGAAATAAAAAGAGATCAACAGAAGATTCAGAAAATTAAGTTATTAGACAGGGATTTAAATTTTCCTAATAGGACTTCCCATTAGTAATCTGATATGTATTGAGCTTAGAAGTCTTCACCCTAACAAGTAAAATGCTGAAATTCACCATTCTTCTTAGATCCATGAGAAAAGTGAGGTCAGAGGAAAAACCACTTTCCCCAAAATCAGAAAGACAAGTTGATATAGAGACTCACAACTTAACACAGCAGAATCCACAGGCAAGAATCATCTGTGGGAATCAGTGCTAGAGGAGAAAAATCTGAATTACAACTGACAATTTCTGTAGGCTTTATATGGACAACTCTGAGATCTAAGTTTAGAAAGACCCTGTCATGGGGTAAGAGGTCATATTTTGTGAGTTTTACCTCCGGACTGTACCAGATCCTCACTGTGAATATTGGAGAAAAATCCTCTTATACCTCAAGAACAAAAGGAAGCATATGGAGTATTCCAGAGCATTCTCTTCTTAACATTACCTTCCCTCAGGAAAAAACAATTGAATCTAGAACAATAGAATTCAAATCTACCCAGAGGAAAGGAAATGTCCAAATTCAGCCAGCTCTAGACTTGTCCATGAGGGAAGGAATATATATATATATATATATATATCTCCCATCTAGCCTTCTTAGCCTTTTACATAGATAGCAATTATTATTGTTATTATTGTTAGCAATCTGAGTAACAATAATAACCATGCTGTATTAAATGTCTACTATGCACCAAGCATATTATGCAGGCTGTGTTATTTCATTCAAACAAGACCCTATGCTTAGAGAAGGAAAGCCATTTGTTCAGCTAGCATTCAATTGGCTATAGAGTCTGCAGATGATAGTGCCCCTTTGAGCGATAATATTATGTTTTGACAGTCCTATAATTTTATCATGCATTTTTAAAAGATATATATTGAATTTTAAAAACTATCCACATGGTATTCATAAGACATATATGTAAAATATTAGGGCACAGGAAAACAGAAAATAAGAATATAGAAAAAGATATAACATGTAACAATTAAAAGACAACCAGTTTAACAATACTATAAAAGAAGAAGTAGTCTTAAACTAATGTTATCAATATTATAAGATCCATTTCATCACTTCATAAATCCCTGGGAAGACTAGCCAAAAGAAAAAAAGAAAATACACAAAATTACAAAATATCAGGAATAAACAGAGACACAAAAAGATGTTTAAAAATACTAGGAGGATATTATGAATAATTCCATGCTACTGAATTATTGGATATACCTTATTTGCATCTCAATTCCAATTAAAAAACATAAACAACCATAGCACAATTAGGAAAATGTGACCTAAGGAGATATTTAATATTAAAAAATTGCTCACATTTTAGGTGTGACTAAGTCCTATATTTTAGATATTCATATATCTATAGATGAAAGGATATGACAGCTAAGATTTACTTCAAAGTAAGAATATATGAATAAAATCAAATTCCTACAAAAAGAAAACTTTAATCCAGACAAATTCACTGGCAAATTATTTCAATTTTTTTTAAATGCCAATTATATGCATACTCTTTCAAGAAACAACAAAAGAAGGAACCCTTCCCAAACTGTTTTATGATATCCCATCAAAACCTTGATACTAAAACCTGACAAGAACCTCACAAGAAAAGAAAATGACATTCTATATGTAAAAATCCTAACCCAAATATTATCAAATCAATTCCACCAACATATAAATGTGGCTTAATATTAAAAAAATAAAGCAATATGAGGTGCCACATTAAAAGAATAAAGTAGAAAACAATGGTTCATAAAATTGAGCCATCATTACTTACAAGAAAAAAAAAAGCAGCATCAAAAACAGAAGAAAAATGTCTTAATCTGATAAAGGCTTTTAACCAAAACCTAAAGTAAGCAAATATCAAGTGGTGAAAGTTGAAACTTTCCCTCTGAGGTCAAGAGTAAGACATTTACTTCATACATTGCTATTACTGCTATCATTGACTTCAACATTTTACTGGAGTTCTAAGCAATATAGTAAAGCAATAAAAAGTAATAAAAGATATTATAATAAGAGAAATATATTTCTTATTACTTAAGGAGATGTGTGTTTAAAATATCTTAAAGAATCATAAGTCATATTTTTTAAAATTAATGCACATAGCAAGTTTGCTAGAAACAAGATCAATTATGAAGTTAATTGTATATATTTTCTGTACCAGCAACAGTTAGAAATAGCATTGTAATCTGATTTAAATGAGATTACAATCTGGTTTAAAAGTATAAGGTATCTAGAAAAGTACTGGAAAATACTTCTCAAGATTGTTACACAGAAAATCACAAACATCAAGTGTAATTAAAGAAGAGTTAAATATTAATAAAGGATTATATATGCTTGTAAGACATCAACCAATTACAAGGTATGGTGGATATTTATATATATGTGTGTGTGTGTGTGTGTGTTTGTGTATAGATACACAATTCAAGTAAAAGATTACTTGAAAAATTATAAAATAGGAAAATGAAAAATTAGTGTATATTTGTTAAAATTAAGAAAGTGTTCATTTTAGGTGTGATACAGTACTACTGATTCTTTAGGTTAGCTATCCTTATAAATAAAAGAATAAGATGTCTTAATATTTGCTTCAAAATAATCTGAAAAGGGGAGCTGAAATAAGGAGATATAATTAGATAGAAAAATATTAGCCATAAATTGATAATTACTGAACTAAGTAGTAGGTACAGGTTTTCATTATTTTCTTTTGTATACATGTAAAATGTTTTCCAATAAAAGATTTTTCATGCTTTTGATTAGAGAAAAGCTGTGTGTGTGTGTGTGTGTGTGTGTGTGTGTGTGTGTGTGTGCAGTCATGCTTTGTAAATATTACCATTGTGCAAGAACTAAAATGAGATACTGCCTCAACCGGATAAGATGGCTACTATCAAAAAAAAAAAAAAAACAGAAAACAGCAAGAAATTGAAACCCTTAAGCAGTTAGTGGGAATGTAAAATTGGTATAGCTATTACAGAAAACAATATTGGTGGTTCGAAAAAAATTAATTCCCATATGATCCAGCAATTGTACAATTGAATATATATGTATAAAACAACTAAAAGTAGGAACTCAAAGAATATTTGCATTCTATTATAGTCTGATTTTGCAATATGCTCCAAAGGCTCATGTGTTAAGTCAGTGCTAGATGATGGTGTTAATGGAAAATTGTGTAAGCTGTAGAAGGTGGGGCCCTGGTTGAAGAAAGGAGGTCACTAGGGTTGTGACTTTGAAGTATCTATTTTGTCCCCATCCCCTGCTTACAGCCACCATGAGGTGAACAGCTTTGATCCATCATGCCCTTCTGCCATGATGTACTGCCTCACCACAGGCCCAGAAACAATGGAGCCAGTTGACCATGGACTGAAATCTCTGAAACCAAGAGCCAAAAAAAAAAAATGTCTTTCCTCCTTGTTTCTAAGGTATTTTGTCATGACAATGAAAAGCTGCCTAACACACCCACATGTGTTCACAGCAGCATTATTTACAATAGATAAAAGGTAGAAGCAACCCACATATTCACTGACAGATAGGCAAAATGTGGTGTGAACATACAATATTATTCATCCTCAAAAAGAATGAAACTCTGACATATGCTGCAACATTAACCTTGAGAACATTTTGCTATGAGAAATAAGCTAGTCAAAAAGGGACAAATACTAGGTATGATTCCACTGACAGTAATAGTTAAAATCATAGAGCATGAAAGTAGAATGGGGGTTAAAATGAGATTGGGGTAAGGAAAATTAAGGGGTTACTGTTTAATGAGTATAGAGTTATAATTTTACAAGATGAAGAGAATTATGGGAATGCATGATGATGATGTTTGTACAACATTATAAATGTATTTAATACCACTGAACTATACACTTAAAATGATTAATATAGCAAATTTTATGTTGTTTATACTTTACTGCAGTAAAAAAAATTACTTCAGGGGAAAGACCTTAAATTATTAAAGAAAAAATCTTTATAGAAAACTAATGCTGCTATAAACCAAATAGTAACTTACTATAAATTATATCTACTGGAGCATATAGTATAACTAATCTCATTTTACAGCTGTTCTTTATCTTATAACAGAGGACAATTTTCTCCTTCCTCTGTGAAAATTCTCATATTAACATATATTTTTAGTGTGAATTACAAATTAAATGTACTATAATACCCCAGAAATCCTACTCACATATAGTAAATCAAAAAGATACAGAAACTACCTTAAGAGAAATTGCCAGAGTACTATTAGCAGTATCAGCAAAAACAATTGCTGTTATAATTTCCTCTAAATGCCTGTTTACCTGCTTTCACTATAAAGATAAGTTGGATGGAATATGTTTGTTATTGTGGATTTAAAATATAAATCCAGAGCCCTACAAGCTTTCCAGAGGACTGAGTCTGGAATACTCTCATTCATAGACTTTGAAGGATTTATTCTCAGCCTTCAAATCCTCACCTGAAAGCATTTCAAATATCCCAGATACTAGGTAACTACTAATTCCTAGAAGCTCAGAAGCAGGTGCTCAAACAAAAATGCTGGTTTTCCCTATTGACAAGGTAACTCAACAGGGACACCTAGAAATCTACTGCTATACAAAGAAAGATGATATTTTCTCTTTATCAAAATGTTGAAGGGAATTAGGCCCAAATAGCTACTCTACTATAAATTCTCAAATACAAAATATGTTTCTAATGAAAGGCTTTTAACGTTATAAATAGGCATCTCAATAGGACACTTTCAATAGTCATAAAAATAGTAATTAGAGGCAGTTTTATGATGCATTTATGTTTTATTTAATGCCTTAGATATCAAATACCCAGCATATTCTAGGTTCTGCTAAATGCTCTAGGGATACAACAGTGAACAAGAGAAAAAATGTTGGGGGCTGGAGTTATGGCCAGGAGGTAGAGTGCTCGCTTAGCATGTGAAAGGCACTGGGTTCAATTCTCAGCATCAAATAAAAATAAATAAAAAGTTATTTACAAAAAGAGAGAGAGAAAGTCTCTGTCCTTATAAAGCTGACACTCTAAGACATAAAATAAAAAATAAATAATATATCAGTTCTAGGAAGAAAAACAGTAAGTCCATTCTTTTTTTTTTTTTTTTTTGGCCCCGAGCTACTACTGAACTATTTTAACTATTTTTGAACATCTCCTATTTTAGCAGAAATTTTAACAGCATATCTGTGGTAGTCAATCACTATAACAAAATACCTGAAGTATTTAACTTATACAGAGAAAAGAGTATTTTGGCTCACAGGTATGAAGTTCCAATTCAAGATTTAACCCTAATACTTCAGGCCTATTGTGAGGGCAGCACATCATGGCAGGAGTGAGTAATGAAGAGAGGGAGGTCCCACAATCCCTTAAGAGGGCACATCCCTAATAACCTAAAGACTTCCCACAATGCCCTACAGCCTACAGCCTAAAGTTACTAACACCTCCCAACAGTACCACCCTGGGGACCAAGACTTTAACACACAGACCTTGGGAGACATTCAATATCCACACTATGGCAATACCCTTAAACACTGTAAGTATCCTGGTATAAAAGTTACGATGCTAAAAATAATGGGACAAAGACACTGACCAAAGGGGATGCTATTTTATATGTTTTAAGAGAAAATTTTTCTATTTATAACTTTGAGCAGTGACTGGAAGTAAGTGAGGCAACATGCCATGAAGGGAGAACTTTTTAATATATGTCGTAGTACTGTGTGTGTGTAAAAATGTGTAAACTTTCAGTAAAAAAGGATAGGTAGATGTCTATGAAGTAGAAAACATTTTCATTCTTCCTTGAGTAAAAATGGTTCCTAGTATATGGTTTAGGGATAAGTAATATAATTCTAGTAAATTACAGGCCCAGAAAATATTTTTCAAGAGAATACCTTGCATATGAATGTAAAATTGCCTTATTATGCTTTAATTATCACTTGCATTCAATATATATTAATTTTATATGTGTACACTTGTGTGTGTGTGTGTGTGTGTGTGTGTGTGTGTGTATGAGAATCATTAATATATTTTTCTCAAAAGCCTAAAGTGATTTTGGTTCTCTGGAGTTTTCTTGATGTGCAGATACAATGTGAAATGGAATTGGTAAGTTCTACAATATACCTACAGAAATAAAAAAATTACCAATAATAATAAACAAAGGACATTTTAAGTGATACTGTCAAGGACTACTGTAATCATTTTATCTGAGGTCACTCACAGATCTGACCATTTGTGAGACTGTCCATCATATAAAGAAGGTCCTAAGATCCTTTGAGTATTTCAATCATCTTCAATTTAGTTTCAGATAAGATATTCTTAATTACTAAACTTTTGAATTTTAGACTAACACATTAATTTTGTATTTTAAACAATGGGAAATGATACAAGCAATTCACAATTCTAAGAATTGGTAAGTGGAAATTCTGGAAGAGTCAGAATCAGTAACTTCCCTTGTTTGAAATGCTTCCATTTGCTTCCATTGGCACAAAGCCAAACTGCTTTACTTCTTTGGGTTCAATTTTACATTTTATCTCAGTAGGTTGTTTCTATCATTTCTGTTATAACTGTTCACATTTAAAGGTTCAATAGCATGGAGACTCACTGTAGCTTCATCCATGAGCTGCCTCATCAGCACCCATTCCTTCCCTTTCCCCTTTCATTAGAGATCTATACAGTTCTTGGAACTGTAGAACAAGTGCAGGCCAAACCACCAGCATACTATACATCCCTCCATACTCTGATTAGAATAGATCTTAAGATCTGATGAAAAGTATAGAAGCCTTTTATTGAGATTGATAGAAAATGTTTGAAATCTGAAATGACTGTAATTTTGCTACTGTGAATTCTGTCAACATAAATGTAGTTAAGATCCAGGAAGATACAATAATTATAAATGTATATGAGATCAGAATTAATTCAACATAAATATATGAGTTGGCTCCAATTAACAGAGACAAGTCACACAGGCAAAGTTTAATATAAAAGCTATTACTTATAACAGGGTATACAAGTATTGAGGGATAATATAGAAAGATGTAGCAGGTAGAGAAAAATCCATTATCCCTACAGTTCAAACAAAATACCTAAGGAAAAGCTTCCCAAACTCTTCTCTGTGTGAACGTCCAGATCTTGGGGAAGGAAGGACCACCTTGGTCCACTAAAAGAAATGTCACTCTAGTGCCACATCAGTGGCATTAATGGAGATCTACCTTCTGTAAGTTATCAAAAATCCTCCCTCTATGGTATCAGGGCAGCTATTTGCAGGGAAGTATTTCACCAGAAGCACTTTGCTAGAAAACCACCCAAAAAGTGGACAGCTAAGAGAAGCTGTGGTTGGCTAGAAGATACAAGGGCTTCAGAAGCCTAATGCTGGGAAAAGTCAAGTGAACACACCAGTACCTGGAAGCAAAATCCTTTCCTCCTGCAATATTTCTTGATGGCCCTCTAATGAACAAAGTTTTAGTGCCAACTGAAGAGAAAAGAAATATTTAAAGGACCCAAATCAATTTCTATAGAAGAAACTATACTGAATTTGGTACTGAGGGACAATAAGTTAATAACCATAACATTATATGATACAGTATGTCATATAAATGAAAAGAGAAACAAATAATTATCATTAGATATTTAAATACCCTTCTCTTAGTAATTAATAAAGTAACCAAACACTTCTCCCAAAATTAAGATCAGAATACAGAAGACCTATTACCAATCACTTGACCTAAATGTTAGAAATAGCACTGCATAGCATAATGATGTTGTGTTTTACAACAAACCACAAATAAGACTGTGGTCCTCTTAATAATGGAGTTGAAAAATCTCTATCCTCTAGTACTCTGTTATTGTAGATTTTCTATATTTATATTTTCTATATTATGATATGTTCAGATACACAATATTGACCATTGTATTACAATTGCCTAGTATTCAGAAAAACAGCATACTATCTAAGTTTATAAAAGAATATGCCACACACTATCCTTATAGCCCAAGTGTGTAGTAGGTAGAATACCAAAGTTTGTGTAAGTGCACTCTATGATGTTCACATGACTAACAACACTTTTCTCAGAATGGATACCTGTCATTAAGTGGTGCATGACTTTAGATGTATATAGAATAGTTCAATCAAGGTCATAAAATATATTTTGTTATAAGCACACTTGGATAACATTTCAAAGAGAGACCTTAAGATAGACCATAAACAAGTGTCCAATAAGGTAGTAGGGAGAGAAGAAGATGGGGAGAGAGATCATTTTCCTAGATGTTCCCTGTTGTGAAACCAAGAAAAGCAGATAGACAGCTTCACTGCAAGGTGAGTGAAAGGACAAAGATTAAGGGGGACTTCACTGGAATTTAATACTGGACACTCAAAACGGACCGGGGAATCAGGAGATTGGATAAAATAGGGAAGGAATTTCAAGCGCCACAGCCATTGCAGCTGCCGCAGCAGCCAGATACAAAAGTCAGAAGGGTCCCCCTGAGAACACAGTATACTGAGTGATAGGGAATAAAAACACAGACATCTTAGGAACAACTGAGGCGTGTCTGGGTATGAAGAGTTTAGAGATCAAAGACTCTGCCTGGTCCACTACACAATATCCTTGTACAGGAAGGAAACTGCATCTCCTGGTGGCACGCAGAGGACAAAGGAAAAAACCATTTTGCATCTTCAGCCTGGCCCCAAGTGACAGCTGAGGAACCCAATTCTGGTAGACCCAAGTCTGGCCCAAAAAACAAGCCTGTCTAACCCACGCATGAGACAGCCTGGGTCTAAGAGATCAGGAGAAAAACAAGCATGGAGAGAGGTTTACACAGGGGACATCTGCTAGTGCAAATACACCCAGCTTCCCTCCCCTTTCAAACCAGGTGCTTGATGGACCAGCTGGGAGATAAGCACCTGGCAGGTAATTAGAAAGGACAGAGGCAAGAGAGTTGAGTTTAGAGACTGAATCTGAAGCCAAGAATCATGGGTTCTGCAGGCAACATCATGAAATAAGAACTGGCTCCTACACCACATGAGTGGAACCCAAAGGAGATGCCTAGGTTACAGCCTTCCAGTGTGCACTGGCAATTACTGGGCCCCGGAAGTATGCGGATTTAAAATCTCCAAACCAACTGGCATTCAGTGAAGAGACTAGAGCCTACCTAAGCCTAAACCCTGCCTCTGCCTCCAGAATTCATCCTCTCACTAGCAACCCTATCCTGAGGATGGAGCAAACATCACACTCCACACTAGGGAAGAAAATGGAAGCTAAAAAAAACTTTAGATCGCCAGTGGAAAGAATTCCCCAACTTTTCATAGAGTTTTTTTTTTCTTTTTTCTTTCTCTTTTTTCCCCCTTCTCATTTCTACCATTATTGAAACCAATTTTTTTCATGGATCAGTTCATTGAGAACTAGGAGGTCTGATCAGCATATTTCAGTTCTGTTTTTTATTCTTTTACTTTTTTCTATTTTTAATTTTTTTAAATTCTTACTTTACATATATTTTCTCTCATTTATACATTTCCCTTGATTCTCTTTCTCTCTTTTCTCTTGCTGACAGCCAACCTCTATAGCTCCCTCTTCCACTCTTCCTTTAATTTTTTACTTCTGTCTTCTATCCTCCTTACTCATAATCATCACAATCTACTCTAGTTCTATTATCCCCTTGCCCATGACTTGAAACTGTAAACCCTTTAACAAACTTGCTGTTTTTATTATATAAAATAATTGTACATTTCATTTCTGTTTATTGTGACAAAACTGTAATGTCTTAGCAGGAGATATTTGGTTTAAGACTGTATATTGTTTACATTGGTTGCTGACATCATTTGTCTCCCCCTTTACAGCAAGGTACTGGAAACCTTCAGGGACATTGAAAGTCCATAGGGTAGAAAGTGTGCTGACTCAGAAGCACACTGCTAGATGGGTAGACACAAATAACATGAAAACATAAGGGAAAAAAATAACCTCAAACAAAGCAAGTTGTCCTAATAACAGAATCCACTGACACCATAGTAGAAGAAATGTTGGAGAAGGAGTTTAGAATGTAAATTGTTAAACGGATCCTCGAGGAAAAGGATGACTTAAGGAGTGACTTCAGAGAGAAAAAACAATTAGTGAAAGATCACTTCAATAAAGATAAATAGATTCTGAAAAGATTGATTCTGAAAAGAAATCAAGCAGAAATCCTTGAAATAAAGGAATCAATAAACCAAATTAAAAATTCAATGGAAAGCATGACCAATAGACTACATCACCTGGAAGACAGAGTTAGAGGCAATTAAGACAAAATATATAATCTTGAAAATAAAGTTGATCATGGAGAAAAGATGTTAAAAGACTGTAAATAGAACTTCCAAGAAATAACATGAAATGACCAAATTAAAGATTTATAGGGATAGATGAAGGTACAGGGATGCGAACCAAAGGAAAACACAATCTTTTCAATGAAATAATAATAGAAAATTTCCCAAACCTAAAGAATGAAATGAAAAATCAAATACAGTAGGCATACAGGACCCCAAACATACAAAATTATAATAGACCCATAGCAAGGCACATTAATATGAAAATGCCTAACATACAGAATAAGGATAGAATTTTAAAGGATGCCAGAGAAAAAGGCTCCCATTATGTTTGGTAGGAAACAAACACAAATCTTAGCTGATTTCCCAACTCAGATGCTCAGAGCTAGGAGGTCTTGAAATGATATATACCAAGCTTGGAAAGAAAATGGATGCCAACCAAGAATGCTATACCCAGCAAAATTAAGCTTCAGGTTTGACAATGAAATAAAAACTTTAAGATTCTTGTTTAGCATCTGGACGGCCATCTTAAGTGACAGCTGCCATTTTAAGAAAAATTTCACTTTTCCACCCAAGGGTGTTTCTGAGAAAGGCTCACCACTCACTCATATCAACCCCGCCCTTAACCACAGCCTTAGGACCCACCCAGCTCTAATCCCTGAGCCTGCCCCATAAAAGTCTCAAACCCCAAGCCTTGTTTTGACTCTTTCCGTATACGGAAAGATGTGCCTTTATTTGTCAGCTCTGACAAATCAACTCTTATGTGTATCTCTGCCTGGTCTCCGTCTTTTGTTTCTCACTCACCCATCTCCCTGTTCCTCACTTTCCTTTTCAAAAACCTTCCATGATAAACAAAAACAACAACAACAACAACAAAATCACAAGTAGAAAGCTTTCACTATAGAACATTCTCAGCAAAATATTTCATGAATAAGAATAAAAAATAAAAATAAAAACCAGAAAAGGGAATAACTGCACTAAAAGAATAATCAATCAAAGGAGAAACGAATTCAAATGAAGCATCATAAATAAATCAAATAACTAGGAAAACAAATTATATCTCAGTAATAACTTTGAATGTAAGTGGCCTAAACTTATCAATCAAAAAACATAGACTGGCAGATTTGATTAAAAAACAAGACCCAACAATATGCTGTCTTCAAGAGACTCACATCATAGGCAAAGACATCCACAGACTGAAGGCGAAAGGGCAGTGAAAATCATATTATTCACGTTTCACAGTCTGTCCTTTGGCTGTATGAGGACTGTTGTTCATGAACAACATAGTAGCCTCCTGAAGGGATAAGTCTGGCATTGGGAACTCCCCATGGCACCTCCCACAGGGACTGACCACCTGATGCAGGTGAACTTCTCCCTCAAGCTCTGACAAAGATCACACACAGCACCTGAAATAGGTGTGACCTGCTAAGACGTCAATCAACCTGCAGACTGCAATATATCAGGAAGTAAGACTACACCCTTGAAACCTTATCCCTGCCTTTGATGTACTCCCTAAATAAACCACCAAGCCATTTTTCCTTTGTCTAATTCCAGCATCCATGTGGACTAGATCTATCAGGGGCTTCACTTTTTTAAATATATTTCTGAATATTTAGCTTGGTTATTTGCTAATTATTTGAGATTATAAGTTTTAGGGTGGCTGAGATTCCCCTGGGCAGGAAGAACCCCCCAAAGAGACACTGGCTGTTGTCCTCAGATAGCATGGATCTCATAAACAAGCAGGGATTTCTATCTTTATATCAAATAAAGTGGACTTCAAGCAAAGTTAGTCAGAAGGGACAAAGAAGGACATTTCATACTGCTTAAAGGAATTATAAATCAACAAGACATAACAATCATAAATATTTATGACCCAAACAATACAGCATCTATGTACAAACAAATCCTTCTCAATTTCAAGAATCAAACAGATTGTAACACAATAATACTGGATGACTTTAACATCCCACTCTCACCACTAGATATATCCTCCAAACAAACTAAATCAAGAAACTAGAGAACTAAATCATCCAAAATAAATAATTTAGATTTAACAGACATATATAAAGTATTTCATCCATCAATGACTGAGCACATTTTCTCCTCAGTAACACACAGATCCTTCCCTAAGTAGACCATATGTTAGGCTACAAAGCAACTCTTAGCAAATAAAAAAAAAAAATAGAAGTAATGCCTTGCACTACTGTCAGATCTGTCAGATCATAA
This sequence comes from Ictidomys tridecemlineatus, assembly GCF_052094955.1. NCBI lineage: Eukaryota > Metazoa > Chordata > Mammalia > Rodentia > Sciuridae > Ictidomys > Ictidomys tridecemlineatus. The sequence goes on from NC_135487.1 coordinate 35,951,667, forward strand.
TGAAATAAAATTAGAAACCAACAATAAAATAAAAAATAGAAGCTACTCTAACACCTGGAGACTAAATAATACACTACTGAATGAAAAATAGATAGCAAAAGAAATCAACAATGAAATTAAAAAATACTTAGAGGTAAATGAGAATAGCAAACGACGTATCGAACGAAATCTCTGGAACACTATGAAGGCAGTTCTAAGAGGAAAGTTCATGCACTGAAATCATGCATTAAAACAATAGAAAATCACCAAATAAATAACCTAACATTACATCTCCAGGGCCTAGAAAAAGAATTAATCAACACCAAAAGTAGTATAAGAGAGGAAATAAAATCAGAGCTGAAAACAATGTAATTGAAACAAAAGAAACAAGTCAAAGAATCGACAAAAAGTTGGTTTTTTGAAAAAATAAATAAAATTGATAAACTCTAAGCCACACCAACAAAGAGAAAGAGAGAAAACTCAAATTACTAAAATTCAGGATAAAAAAAGAAATATTACAACAGACCTACTGAAATACAGATAAAAATCAGTAACTATTTTGAAAATTCACTCTAATAAAATAGAAAATCTGAGGACACTGAAAAATTTCTACATATGGCCTATCCACACTGAAACAGGAAGACCACAATTTAAACAGATCAATTTCACACAGTGAAATAGAAGACACCAATAAAAGCCAACAAAGAAAAGCCCAGGACCAGATGGATTCTCAATCAAGTTCTACAAGACCTTTAAAGAAGAAATAAAACCAACCCTTCCTCAAATTATTCCATTAAATACAAAAGAAGGGAACCCTTCCAAACTTATTTTAGAATGAAGAATGGATCATAGAAGAAATCATAGGAAAAATCAAGAAATTCTTAGAAACAAATGAGAACAAATATAACATCAAAATCTCTGGGAGAGAACAAAGTCAGATCTAGAAAATTTATAGCATTGAGTACTTACATAAAAAGAATAGATTCCAAATAAATCTAATGCTAGACCTCAAGGTCTTGCAAAAGAAAGAAAAAAACTAATCCCCAAATCAGTAAAAGAAAGGAAATATCAGAGCCAAAGTTAATGAAATTGAGAATAAAAAATAAAAAATATCAATAAAACAAATAACTGTTTCTTCAAAAAGATTAATAAACCCTTAGCAAAACTAACCAAAATAAAGAGAAGACCCAAACTGACAAAATTAGAAATGAAAATGGAGATATCACCATACAGCATTTCAAGAAGACCACTAGAAATTACTTTGAAAATTTATACTCCAATAAACTGGAAAATATAGAAGACATTGATTAATCTCTAGACTCATATGACCTGCCCAAATTGAACCAGGAAGATACAGAAAAACAAATCACTATTAAGTAATGAAGTTGAAACATAAATTAAAAGCCTTCCAACAAAGAAAAGTCCATCAACCAGATGGATTTTCAGCTAAATTTTACCAGATCTGTAAGAACTAATACCAGTTTCTCAAATTATTCTATGAAACTAAAAGTGAGTGAACACACCTAAATACATTCTATGAAGTCAGTACCCTAATAGGAAAACCAGATGAAGACACATCAAGGAAAACTACAGACCAATATCCTTGATGAACATAAATGAAAAAATCCTTAATAAAATATTATCAACCATATCAAGAATAGAATATACCATGGTCAAATAGATTTTGTCTCAAGAATGAAACACACACAAATCAATAAATGTAATACAGGACCATCAACAGAATTAAATACAAGAATCACATGATCATCTCAATAGTTGTAGAAATGGCCTTTGATATATCCAGCATCCAATCATGTTAAAAACCGTGGGGAAACTAGGAAGAGAAGGAATTCACCTCAACATCATAAAGGCTATATATAACAAACACAAAGCCAATGTAATACTGAATGAAGAAAAAATAAAAGCATTTCTTCTAAAATAAGGAAAAAGACAAGGATGTCCACTCTCACCAGTCCTATTCAATATAGTTATTGAAGCTCTAGACAGAGCACTCAGGCAAGAGAAGGAAATTAAAGGGATATAAAGAGAAAAATAGAAGTGATATGATCCAATATCTAGAAGATCCAAAAAGCTCTATCAGAAGACTTCTAGACCTAATGAATAATTCAGCAAAGCAGAAGGATACAAGATCAGCATTCACAAATCAATAGCTACCCTGTATTCCAACAGTATTCTGCTGAGGAAAAAAAATTGAAAAATTATTATATTCACAATAACCTCAAAAAAACCCTTGGGAATTAATCAAAACAAGGAGGTAGACGATCTCAAAATGAAAATTATGGGACATTGAAGAAAGAAATTGAAAAATACCTTAAAAGATGGAAAGACCTCCCATGTTCTCAAGACATATAATGTCCCAGCTAGTGAGTATGGAAAAATTTTAAAATTTTACTCATGGCCCCAAACAGTTACTTAGCAGTGGAAAATACAAAAACCAAGTGCTACAAACAGCTATAAAATAACAAATAAGACTCAGGCATATGCCAAAAATAGTTCTCTGGAGAAGATTCGCTGAACAATACATTGCATGAAGACAGATTGGCCTGTTTTCTCCATAGATACTCAGATTCTAGCATGGTTCCAGATTCCATGTTTCTATACTGCTAGAGTTCAGTGGAGCAGGAAGGGAAGAAAGTGTGACAAGGACAGATGATGATGGGGATGCCCAATATTATTGTCCTTTTGAGCCACAGTTATATGTTCAACTAATTTGGTGATTCCAGGGTCCTTTCTAAATATAAGGATAAATAATAGTATTCCCTTTCATATCCAGAGCTTCAATAAACTGTTCTCCAAGTGTACACTTTTTTACAGTGCTACTCTCACAAATAGTTACATAGTTTTGTAGTTGATTCATAGTACTATGATAGATTTACTGTTATCCTCAGCCTTGAAAAAATATCTCCTGCAAATAATTTATTTAAATAGTGAATGTAAGACAAAATTAAAAGGCATATGTCTTTTTACTTACTTTTATCCTGTTATTACTCCCTTAATTTGTAATTCACTAAGGTTAAAGACAGTTTTATTTGTAGGGCCAAAACCCACCTAACATGAGTCTCTATCCTTATATCACAAACACTCCATACCATCTTGTCCAATAGAAAATTTAAATAATTCCTTCTTTGTTTTTCATTGACAAAAACAGGAAGAGGAATATTTCTTAGATTTACTACACCAAACAACTTCTTTTTTATTATCTTTTTTATTATCATGAAATTCTAAAAAGTGTGGAAAAAAATCTCAGCTCAAGATTTTTGAAATTTTATTATACTCTTTCAAATTTTTATGTAACCCAGGATTAAAAAAACATAAGGATGATACTTTCTAAAATGTCTAAGACTCAGGAATTTAAAAGTTAAAAACTTACACTCAAGCTGTGCAACCACATCTCCAGGGTCTACTGCTTCAGGGAACACCTAGAGTGGGAAGGATGTAGGGGGAAGCAGGATGGGGGAGAGGAAGTGACAGGAAGTTACATATGAGAATATCTTTGATTTTTCCCTCCCATTCTCAAAACATTCATTTTCCAAGAAACATGTGATATTCATAACTATCCATTCTTCTCTGTTTTTCATGTCTATTATGAAAGACTTTATAAATAAATTTTATAGATGGCTCTGACTCTCTCCTACATCATCTGTTAGCTCTTCCTCTTATGTTACTATGATCAAATCCACCTCCTTGGTGCTCCTCCACCTCAGCAAGCTAATTCTCAATAGGAAGCCTTTAAATTTACTATTCCATTACTTAACATGCTTTCCCCCTAGACCATTAAATAACTGACTTGGTGTCATAATTCAGGCTCAATTTAAATGTTACTGTTTTCTTTGACCACCCTTTAAAATATACAATCCTCTCTCATCCCCTTGCCCTGTATTTATTCTCTTTTTGCACTTAATAAGCTCCAAAAGGGGAGGATTTTTCCTTGTTTACCAAGTGTTTCCAGTGGCTAATCCATTTTATGGAAAGGAGCAGGTATTAGGTAAAATTATTTGTGAAACAGAAGGAGGGAGGGAAGTAAGGAAGATGGAAGGAGGACAGACAACTGACAACTGGGAGCCAGTCATGGTGGGATGTGCCTATCATCCCAGATATTCAAAAGGTTGAAGGAGCAGGATTCTAAGGTCAAGGCCTACCTGGTTAACCTGGCAAGATCCTGTCTCAAAAAAAAATATACAAAAAGGGCTAGGAATGTAACTCAATAATAGAGTACTTCTGGGTTCAATCCTTTGTATTACAAAAATTAAAAAAAAATAAAAGAACCAACCCAGATGCCCTTCAGTAGATGAATGGACTAAAGAAAATGTGTCATATATACACAATGGAATATTACTCAGTAATAAAAGAGAATAAAATCATGGCATTTGCAGGTAAATGGATGGAATTACAGAAGATAATGCTAAGTAAAGTTAGCCAATTGTAAAAAACCAAATGCCAAATGTTTTCTCTGATAATAAAAAGGCTGACTGATTCATAGTGGGGTAGGGAGGGGGAGCATGGGAGGAATAGACAAACTCTAGATAGGGTAGAGGGGTGGGAGGGAAAGGGAAGGGGCATGGGGTTAGAAATGATGGTGGAATGTGATGGACACTACTATCCAAAGTACATGTATTAAAACACAAATTGGTGTGAATATACTTTGTATACAACCAGAGATGAAAATATGTGTTCTATATGTGTAATAAGAATTGTAATGCATTCTGCGGTCATATATAAATAAAAAATTAAGAAAAAAGAAAGAAAAAAACAAAGAAAGAAATGCAATTGGTAATAATGAATCAAAAGCAATATGGCCTTCATTTTGAATTAAACCAAAGCACACAGTAAGCAATAATAATTTATTGTGGGCTTTTATTAAAAAATTGGAACTCTTTTTTTAATACTTGTTCTGATATTTGAACTAACCTTTTCAAACACCATTCTGGCATTGAAGACCAATGGAAAAGTGGCTGGGACACATTGTGTCTTTTTGTATTGGCCAAACACACAGATGCTAAGATAGATGTCCTCCTTGTCTTTCAGCACCACTCCTGGACAAGTTACCTGAAAGAAATTAGATAAATGGATATATAAATTCTGTGAGATATTCTACTAAAATGCATTATCAGGTATTACATAAAAATAGTAGTCTGGTAACCTAATAAAACTATTCACAAGTAAAAAGAGAAAAAAAACCTAGTGTTTACAGACCAAATGAAATGAAATGTTTTTCTATTTTCCATCACTGAGAAATCTATGATTTTCCATTTGGTTATTTTTGCCACATTTGAAGCACTGTGTATTGGCTCTTAAGACAGACACTAATAGTCTTAAACACTAAGCCTTAGGCTCCCATTTTATGTTGAATGCTGACATAAAGTTATTGAGTATCATTTAATCACAAAGAATTAACATTCAGCAAAAAAGAAACATTATACTAAAGCATAAAAAAATGCTGACAAAAAAGCACAAACTGATCTCCATCAAACTAAATAGCCGTCCACAGATACCCCCATCAAAAGCAACATTACACTTTTAAAGCTAGAGAATGTTTTAGCCCAATGAAGAATTTTTAAATATTAAATTGCATTTAATTATCCTAGTTATAATTTACAGAAAGTATTAGGCAGAAAATGTTGAGTTTCTAAATAATACACAGCACAGTCTATCCAGTCTCTGCCATATTCCAATGCTAGTTGATCAACCATACTCTTTCTTAATAGGATATCAAGATTCCTGAAGATTTGAGTCCAACAGAGCAATACTATCCAATCTTCCAACCCCTAACAGTACATTCAAAGTTTATTTTTATTGTTCTCTGAACACACACATTACTTTCTTGCCCCCACACTCTTTATTACTTACATAACAAATATTAAAATAACCTAAGGAGTAGAAACTCCTTACTACTTCATTCCATCTCCTCCTCATTTACTCCTACTAGGCACACATCAACTGCCGTCTCCTACACAATTTACTTTACACAAAAAAATGTTTTAAATTCTAGTTAGCATTTGAAATTCTCTTAAGGTAAGATTCTTATCTATGTGCTTTTTAATGAAGGGAGATGCCTCACTTCTTTTACTTGATTATAAATTCCATGAGGACAGAAATTTTATTTTCTTTATCATTTGTAGCAAAAGAAATGGACCATCAGTACTAAGAAGTTCAGAGATTATCTAGTCCACTTCAGATATTTTATACATGAAATCCAAGAAAGTTTTTAAGTGACCTACTCACTAAAAATAAATGAGTTATAAGATTAATACACTCAAAGCGCTTGGAACAGGGCCTGACAACATTCATCAATACTAACTACTGTTATTGTTAGCTTAAAACCCATATCACCTGTCATACCAACACACTCTATTGCACTGAATGATTAAGACTTCGTGTCCCTTTGTACACAGCAGTCAAGATTATTTTTTGGCCAGCTATTTTGCCTCCATTTCTCCCTTACTCTGTTTTCCACTTTTGCCCTAATTACTCACAATTGATCACTAAACTAAAGGTTCTTAACAAATATTCTATAGTATCATTTCCTACTCTATTCTCATTACAATCAAATTAAAGTCCCTCCAAATCTCTGCTATTTAACAAAGAAGTGACTATCCACTTAGACCTTTAGATGTGGCTAGCCACATTTGAGATAGATGATAGACATAAAATATATACTGGGTTTTGAAGACTTAATATAAAACATATGTAAAATATCAATAAATTTTATATTAATTACATGTTGAAAGACTAATATTTTAATGTATTGATATAAATAAAATATACTATTAAAATTAACTTTATCTACTACTTTCAATTTTTTCATGTAGCCACTAAAAATTTAAAAAAACATATATCCTTGGCTTGAATTTGAGGTCCATGTTGTATTTCTATTGCACAACACTGCTGTAATTGTGCTTACTGGAACTGCCAAGTCTCTTTCCAATTTGTAACATATGCAAGAAGGCATGAATGCTTTTCTCAAGTACAATGCTACAAATTCCGACATTTTAAAAAACAATATTTAACAACTATCCAAAAAGAAAGCAGGAAAAGGGAGGTTAATGAAAACCAGATGGGACAAATAGAAAATTATAAGCAAGGCAGTTTCCTTAAACCATATTCTTAAAGATTTAAAAGATCAAAAACATGTTCATGGCTGTACTTACACTCAGAAATGAGCTGAAAAAGCTGTAATCTCTCATCTTTGGCTGACCTTGAAGTTCTGATAAAGTTAGAAATGAAAACTAATGCCAACCTGCAAACTGCTTGCCAAGGCATAGAAAGCATATCCCAATATACACAGAGAGATCCTTAGCAAAAGCTAAGAGATTCATTGGTTCAAAGCATTTAAGGAAATATAAGTCACATCATTAACAGACCATAAGCTAACTAAGCAAAGACTTCAGTGGTCACACATGACTAAGAATACTTTTACACAATTCATTCAGGAAAATAAATAAATAAATGAGCAGCAACAACAATAGTCAATAAACCTGAGGGATGAGACAGCCTGATTTACAGAATTCTACACTATATTATTTAAAATGTCCAGTTTTTTTAAAAAAATTACCATATGCAAAGAAATACAAAGCTTGACCCACAAACAGAAAAAGCAGCCAATACTAATGTTCCTGAGGAGGCCCAGAATTTGGGCTTATTAAACAACAACTTAAAATCTATCATAAATATGTAGAAGGGATTAAAGGAAATCTTGACTAAAAAGCAAAAGGAAAGTTATCTATCTGATGATGCTATCTCATCAGATAGAGAATAACAATAGATACTAATTAAATATTTTAGAAGAACCAAACTGTTGAAAATTACCAACTTTCATGAAAAATTCACTAAAGAAATTAAGAACAGACATGAGCTATCAGAAGAAAAAACTTAACTGAAAGTGTGTCAATTATTGTTATAGTTTAGATATGAGGTGTGTCCCCCAAAAGCTCATGTGTAAGATAATGCAAGAATTTTCAGAAATGTAATGACAAGATTATGTCAGGTGTGACCTAATCAGTGAACTAATCCTCTGCTGGGGATTGACTGGGTGAAAACTATAGGCAGGTAGGATATGGCTAGAGGAAGTAGATTGTGGGTGTTATATTTCATCCTTTGTTGAATGGAACTTTCTCTCTACTTCCTGGCTTTCATGTCCTGGGTTGCTTTCTCTGTCAAGCCTTCCACTCAGAGGTTCTGCCTCACTTTGGGCCCAGAGCTGTGGAGTGGGGGACCATTCACTGAATCTCTGAAACCATGAACCAAAATAAACTTTCCCTTTACATTGTTTTTGTCAGGTCTTTCGGTCACAGTGACAAAAAAAAAAAAAAAAAAAAAAAAGCTGACTTTTTTGATTACCCAAACTGAGGAACAAAAAAGTAGAATGAAAACAAAAATGAACATTCTGAGAGACCTAAAGGGACACCATCAAGCACAGCACAATAAATATAGTGGGAACCCCAAATGGAGAGGAGAAAGGGCCAAGAAGAATATTTCAAGAAATAATGGATGAGCACTCCTAAGGTTTAAAGAAAAACAATCAACACATTCAATAAGATCAAAGAACTCCATGTTACACACATAATCAAATTTTCAGTAGAACATAGTCAAAAGAATTCTCAACAGAGAATTTTGAAAGCAAAAAGAGAAAACTGATTCATCAGGTTCCAGAAATCCTTAATAAGAATGAACATGACACCAGAATAAAGTGTGATGACTTATTTAAAGGAAGAAAACTTTCAATAATATCCAAAAAAAAGTATTCAAAAAGGAAGGACAATTAAGAGAGTCTCCAATAAACAACAACTGAAATAATTCATCACTAGAAGAACTTCCCTGAAAAGAAATATTAAACAGTCCCTCAGATTCAAATGAAAGGATACTAGATAGCACCTCAAAACCACATGAAAAAATAAGGAGCACCAGAAAGGGTGAATATAAAAAGTATATAAATATATTTTCCTCTTATTTCTCTAAAATAAAGGACAATTAAATAAAGCACCAATTATTATACTATGCTGATGGGCTTATATGTACAAAGATGCAGTTTATATGTGAATAATATTATGAAGAAGATGAGGGAGAACAGAACAAAACAACAGCATTTCAAAAGTGTACAACTGAAATTAAGTTGGTATTAATCAGCACTATATTATTAAAAATGAATATGTTAACTGTAAATATCAGGACAACCATTTAAAATACTAAAGAAAGACACAAGGAAATTAAAATGGTTCACTAGAGAAATAAGTCAGCTATGGAGGAATGGAGAAAGAAAAAAAGACATATAGAAATAAATAGTAAAATGATAGAATTAAATCTATCTTATGGTAATATTAAATGTAAATTAATTAAACATTCTAATTAAAAAAGAGAGAGAGAGAGAGAGAGCTGGGCACAGTGGTGCAGGCCTATAATCCTAGCAGCTTGGGAGGCTCAGGCAGGAGGATCATGAGTTCAAAGCCAGCTTCAGCAAAAGTGAAGCAGTAAGCAACTCAGTGAGACCCAGTCTCTAGATAAAATACGAAATAGGGCTGGGTAGGTGGTTCCGTGGTTGAGTGCTGAGTTCAATCCCTGGTACCAAAAAATAGAGAGAGAGAGAGAGAGAGAGAGAGAGAGAGAGAGAGAGAGAAGAGCAGACTTGATTAAAAACTATAATCCAGCTGGGTGAGGTGATACATACCTATAATCCCAATGACTCAGGGGACTAAGGCAAGAGAATTGCAATTTAGGGAGGCCCTAAGCAATTTAGTAAAACCCTGTCTCAAAATAAAACAAAACAAAACAGAAGAGGGACTAGGAATATAGCTCAGTGGGCATGCCCCTGAGTTAAATCCCCAATACCAAACAAACAAACTATCATATAGCTTCTTAACCCTGGATCTTAACAAAGGAACATGTACATCTGGATTAAAAGATGTCAGGCTCTGAGATCCTTCCTAAAGGCAAGCAACAGAAGCACTAACAAAGGAAAGGAACTATGTTCACTGAGAAACAACTGGAAGATTTAAATATCTTATCCAATAACCCAGACCCAGAACCCAGCATTAAAAAAAATGACCTCAAAAGTGAACTTCAGAATAAAGCTCAAAAAAACAACATGTAATCATATTCAGCAAAAATAAGCAGCTCAACATTAGCAGTTATCTAGGGATGGAGGAAAGACCAGTCCCTCTCAAAGAAATGTGTACACACGGCTCAAATCCCCCAACAGCATCTACCCTGTGGCCCTAATTTATATAAACCATGTGGCACCCTCATTCCAACTCAGCACATATATACCCCCCCCCTTTTAAGATTTCCACAGATGATCCTAAAGCCTACAAAGTAGTCCATTTGGGCTGCTAAGGAGACCTGAGCATACACCACCTCTACCTCATTTTGTAATCTCCAGTTTACTCTCTAAGTTTCAGTTCTTCTTCCTTTGACTTTTTGTCTACACAAAGAGGAGAAAAGAAGCTAGACACCAAAGGTTACATATATTGTAATGATTTTCATAATAGGGAGCACTTTCTAGCAATAAGGAAAAACTAGAGATAAACACAACATGGCTAGATTTCAAAACATTAGGCTGAGTGAAACAACAAAAAAATGACACAAAAGACTACTGTTGAGACCCAGAGAATAAGACAACAAGAGTATGGCATTTGGGGCATGGTGAGCAATTTTATCTAATGGAAATTAAAAAGCATTAGAACCTGCCTCAGACTCAGGGTCAAACTGACCTTCCTTTGTTTCTGCCCCACTGAGTATAGGGAAAGGCTTTCCACAAATTTCTCTTATCATCCCAACATCCAAATCCACCAAAGAAGAAACAGTCACCTTTACCTCCTTCTCTATTTTCACTGATTAAACTCACATCACAGGAAGACTGATCTGTCGACACACCTAGACTGTTTGTTACATAGCACTGTGCTATCAATTATAGTCTGTTCTAAGTGCAAAACAGAATTTGTCCCAGGCCATTGAATAGTCTTCATAAACCCAATGATTTCTCCTAAAAGTTACTGTTTCCTTAGAATTCCATATACTATGCCATCTCTATAGAAAAAAATGAGTATAAGTTTTTGAATTATTTGGGCTAATGAGAAATCACGTTACTTTGATGTTTCTCTTTTGCACATTGTTAGTATGTGTGTGAGTTTTCAAAAAAAACAAAACTATTGTCTGACTCCATGCTGTTACATGAGACACACTTGAGATTCAAAGATGCAAATGGGTTTATAGTAAGAGTATAGAGGAAATGTAGTATACAAGCTTTAACCGAATCAAGCTCCAGTGACTACAAATATCAGACAAAATACATTAAAACAGAGATTGTTACTAGAGACAAAGACAGCTTATAATTATGTAACTATTAAAAACACATGTAAGACAAATATCAAGATGACATAAGGTTATAAACATACATGCATTTACAGAAGCTCCCAAAGCACGAGAAAAAAATAGAGAAGCATATCTACAAACACATGGCCAATAAGCAATGAAAACATGTTCAATCAGTCAACATTATTTGTCATTAGAAAAACACAAATCAAAACCACAATGAGATATTGCTTCCCATCTAGTAGGATGCCTAAAATAAAAATATAAACAAAAAATCAAAAAATGGAATTCTCATATATCACTGATAGAAACATAAAATGGTGCAGTCATTATGGAAAAATGTTTGAAAGTTCCTCAAAAAAATTAAACAGAGTTACCATAAAATCCAGCAATTCCACTCCTGGGTATACACCCAATAGCATTGAAAGCAAAGGTCTACACAAAAAGGTATTCGCAGGTATGGCAGCATTATTCACAATATCAAAAAAGTAAACATAACCCAACTATTCATCAACTAATAAATGGATAAGCAAAATGTGGTATATCCACACAATGGAATATTATTTAACCATAAAAATGAAAAAAGAACTGATATATGCCACAACAAGTATAAATGCTGTGCTTAGTAAAAGAAGTCAGACATAATGTTGCATATTATTTGTTTCTATTTATAGAAATGTACAGAATAGTCAAATCTGAACAATGTTAGTTGTATTCAGGGGAAAGTGGAAAGTTAATGATTCAAGATTTCTTTATTTGGGGATGAAAAGTTGTGGAATTAGTAGCAATTATTGAACAACTTTGAAAATACAATAAAACTTACTGAAATGTATACCTTATTATATGCCATTTGCATTATATCTCAAATAAAAAAGTAAAATGATAAAAAAGATATACTGTAAAATCACTAATCAGAAGAAAGCTGGAGAGGCAATCAGATATAAAGTAGACATCAGAAAGAAAAAGATTACCAAGCAGAAAGTGGAACATTTCTGATTGGATTAAAAATTTGATTGATAACACATAACAAAATTAATTCTATAAGCACCTAATCACAAAGTATTAAAGTAAATGAAGCAAAAAATTACACAATTAAATTTAAGTACTTCTTGCTCAGTAATTGATAAAATAAGCAATCAAACAATCATTAAAGACATAGAAGATATAAACAACAACATTCAGTAATTTGCCCTAATTGTCATTTACAATACGTCATCCAACAACAGAATGATCCACATTTTTTTCCAAGTTCACAGAAAAGCACTCACTATGATAGATGATATTGTGGCTATAAAAAAAAAACAAAACTTCAATAAACATGAAAGGACTAAAATCATGCAATGCATATTTTTTAACCACAATGGAATTAAATTAGATATCAATAATATAAAAATATCTGAAAAAAACCCTGAATATTTAGAAATTAAACTATGCAATACTAAATCACTCATGGTTCAAAGAAGAAATTATAAGACAAATTAGAAAATACTTCCAACCACATAAAAATGAAAAGACAAAATATCAATATGGTATGATGTAATTACTTCACTTCTAAAAGGTATATTGTAGTGTACAATTTTAGAAAGTCACTTCAATTTTTTTTTTTCTGCAGGAAGGACTTGACAAAATATAAGCCACATTCATGATAAAAGTTTACAGGAAACCAGGAACTGAAGGCAATTTCTTCAATTGATAAAACATTATCAGTGACAAAGCCTAAGTCTGCCATCAAGCATATTTAATGTTGAAAGACTGAATGTTTGTTTCCTAATATCAGCATAAGACTAAGTTGGTCACTCTCAATACCTCTATTCCACAATGTAAGTTCTAGCCAGGGAAAAAGGGGAAAAAAAAGTATTTAAGTGATAAAAGACATACTGATTAAACATGAAGAAGCAAAATAATATATTTTCAGACAACATACTTGTGGCCTATATAAATATGCTACCTGAAAAAATAAAGAAGGAAGGTGAAGTCATAGGATCATATACAAAAATCAATTTTATATCTGGCAAAAACAATTTTAAAATTTTTTAAAATACCAGTAGTAAAAGGATCAAAACCATGAACAACTAAGATATAAATTTAACAAAGTATGTGTAAAACATGCACACTGAAACTAGAAACATTACTGAAAGAAGATGAAAATCTAAATAAATGGAAATATATATAACAGGTTTATGGATTAAAAAACTAAATATTGTTAAGATATCAATTCTCCCAAAATTGACCTATAATTGCAGTGTCATCACAAGTACTAAGCAAACCAACAAAATTGACAGTAGATAAATATACTTCAAATGAAAACTAATGTTTTCATTTCACAATCTGAAATTTTTCAAAGACAAAAAAATTGAAATTAGAACAGGTGAAATGAAAAGAATTAGTACATTTTTTAAAAGACAAAATGAGAATCTTGGAAAATTAGATTAATAAAGTTAAAAATCCAATGAAGGATTTAAATTTTTGAATTAATAAAAGAATTTAATACTGAAGAATCCTCTAAAAAACTAGAAGATACAAACAAACATATCTCCCTCCCTCTCTCTCTCTCTCTCTCTTCTCTCTCTCTCTCACACACACACACACACAGAATGCACTTAAGAACCCAGGGAACAGATAAAGGTTCCAACACATACCTAGTGGCACTGTTAGAAGAAAAGCTAAGAGAGAATAGCAGAAACACTATTTAAAGGTATAATAACCAAGAATTTTCAGAGCTAAAGAAACCCATAAATTCTCAGATGGATAGTATACACTCAGTGGAAAAAGAATGGAACTAAATCTATATATCTATATATCACAGTATACTGGAATACATCAAAGATAAAGTGCAAATATATTACCATAGTACAGGTTTTAAGATATCTCCATTAAAAACTGGTAGATATACAAGCAAAAGTATTTAATATGAAATTAAAGGTATTTCAGAGTAAATAAGCTTGATGTGATGATGACAGAACAAATGACACTACATATTATTTTCAAGTAAATAGTATTTTTTAACAATTAGAAAGTATTCAGATGCAATGGAAATAAAAATAGTATCATGCAGACCATTTTTCACTACTGCCATGGATTTTTACATGTGCTTATTTGAGATAAAAAGACTCAGCTGGTAAAATATTATTTCTGGGTGTGCCTGTGAGGTGTTTCCTGAATACCTTAGTATTTGAATCAACAGACTGAGTAAAGAGAAGCTGCCCTTATCAATGGGGGCAGGCATCAATCTGTTGTGGATCAGGACAGAACAAAAAGAGCAAAAACGGAAGCTTTGTTCTCCTTGAGCTGGAACAGTCATATTATACCCTTTTGGTCTCCGAGACTTATACTACTGGCTCTTCAGGTTCTCAGGCCTTTGCACTCAAACTGAATTATACCACCGAGTTGTAAGAATGCGTATTATAGGACTACTCTGCCTCCATATCAAGTGAGGAAATTTCTGTAATAAACTATATATTTCCTATTGGTTCTGTTTCTCAGGACACTAATAACCTACCCAAATGCAACTATTAAAATACCACAATAAAAGATGACATGTATGTGTCTATGTAGGTGTGCAGGTATATAATTAGTATTGGGGAGGTAGAATAGGAGCACATTTGTACATGTGTATATATGTAAGGATTGACATAAATGCTTAAATAGCTTATATAGTACTGTACAAATTGCAATAAAAATTATAAACTATGCAGTGCCAAATAATTTAAAAGAATATTATCACTACTTTTGTGGTGCTAATTAAGCAGCACTTGGAAGTAACTCAAGAGCCTTAAAGCAGATATTACCATGAGGCAAATATTAAGAAATGCAGAGGAAGGACAAATACAAAACTTAGAATAGTGATTACACAAAAGGACGAAGGACGATTTTATTAGGAAGAGACATACAGGAGGCTTCACCTTCATCTGTAATGTTTTGCTTCTTAAGCCGGTAAGAAGGTATATGGGTATTCATGTTACTCTTTATAACTTTATGTCTGAAATATTTAAATAAAACTTTATAAATAAGTACAAGACTAAAAAAATGAAAATCTCATCTATAAACATAAACAAAAGAGCCTAAATTTTTTAATATTTTATTTTTTAGTTGTAGATGAACACAATATCTTTATTTTTTTATGTGGTGCTGAGGATCAAACCCAGGGCCTCGCACATGCTAGGCGAGTGCTCTACTGCTGAGCCACAACCCCAGCCCAAGACTAAAATTTTTAAAAAGCCAATTAAATCCAGTGTTTTAAACAGTGAAAAGCTAAAAAAAGAATTTATTAAAGAAAATGGTAAGTGTTTGACATCAAAAAGTGTTTTTTTACAAAAAATGAAAGCAATATTTCATTAGATTGAAATATATTCAAAATAATTCAGCACTTAAGATATTTTTATAATTAGAAAATAAGAGGTATTATATTAACTCAATTCATGAAAACCCGGCACTCAATATTATATTATGTTGAACTACATATGAAATATCAGAGATTTAAAAAAAAATGTGGTTCCTTATCAGTAACCCCATAAGTTTCTGGTTAAAAACTTCAGAAGCATAATTTAAAGTCAGAAAAAAAAGAAAAAGAAAAGAAAAAAACCACAGGGCGGGGGCTGTAGCTCAGTGGTAGAGCACTTGCCTTGCACATGTGAGGCACTGGGTCCAATCCTCAGCACCACATAAAAATAAATAAAGATATTGTGTTCATCTACAACTAAAAAAAAAAATTTTAAAAAAACCACAAAGATGTCAACTGTTTTCCCTATTATTTAAAATAATATTGAAGATAATAGGCAATGGCATAAGTAAGGACAAAGAAAAAGAAAAGGATTATATAAGAGAAGCCAAAACTATATGTATTTGCAGGGAACATGATTTTTCACATAAAAACCGAGGTAACTATTAGAATGAATTTGAAATATTAGAAATGTTGCTGAATCCAAAATTAAAATAAAAAACATGCAACAAAGATGCCCAAAGATGTAATAAAAACTTTCATGGGAGCACAATTTATAATATCCCCAACTGCAACCAATGAAAATGTCCATCAACAATAGAATGGATAAATAAAGGATGGTATATTCATATAAGGGGATTAAAATTACTATTGCACTTCACAAAAATCACATGGATGGGTTTTTACAAAGAAATTAGACATAAAAGAGTTTATATAAGACAGGTAAATATAGAGTGGGTAAGCCAGTATACTTCAAAAGTTCTGAGTATACTGTGATGGAAGGAGGACAGGAAGGAAGACAGGCAGAGTAGCTGAGAAGGTGAAATCCCAATGGGGTAATCTGAGTTGCTGATAATATTCTAATTCTTAGTGATTATGCACTAAGGATTTGTGTATTTTCTGAATATATGCTACAGTTTAAATGTTAATTTTAAAAAATTAAGCCTGGTACGGTGTCGCACGCCTGTAATCCCAGCAGCAGGGGAGGCTGCGGCAGGAAGACCGAGAGTTCAAAGCCAGCCTCAGCAAAAGCAAGATGCTAAACAACTCAGTGAGACCCTCTCTCTAAATAAAATACACAGTAGGGCTGGGGATGTGGTTCTGGGGTTGAGTGCCCCTGAGTTTAATCCGCATTACCAAAAAGAAAAAACTAGCTCAACAGCACACAATAGAATAAATATAATTTTTATTTGTTAATTAAAATAAATTTGCTAATTTTTTTAAAAAAACCTATTTATTTACCATCAACAAAAAAATGACAAAATGAAACAAGAGTATTACTAAAATAAAACAAAAACAAAGGAGAAAAATAAGCTTCAGCTGTAAGATTTTTTAAATACTTTTAGTTATAGATGGCACAATACCTTTTTAAAATTTATTTATATTTATGTGGTGCTGAGGATCATACCTAGTGCCTCACATATGCTAGGCACCACTGAGCCACAACCCTAGCCCTTAGCTGTAAGATTTTTTGAAAATTATATTGCATATAACCAATAGAGGTTTAATGTCCAAACATATTCAGCAAGAAGAAAAGAAAAAAAACCTCCCACATTTCTCAAGAGCAGAAGATGTGACTTCTGGCTAGTCACAGAAAAATAAATTACTAGGACCAGAGACTGGAGGAATGTAGCCACAATCCAAGGAATATGTAAGAAGCAAGCTAGAAAAGGCAAGAGAATCCTTCTCTGCTACTCTCTTCAGAGGGAGCTGTGCCCTGCTGACATGTTTACTCTGCACTTCTGGCTTCCAGCAATTTTAGAGAATAAATTTCTGTTGTTTGAAGACACCAATTTTTCACAAGTCCTAGAACTAATATGATACCCCAAGATTTCATTTCTACATCTACTCCTTATGAGCACTGGGTCTGCATTCAAAAAGAACTAAAACATTCCTTTTATAACAACTATTTTGTAACCCTATCTACACACATAACAAAAAAATAAATCAATGACTTCACTGAAATTTTAAAAGAAAAATAAAGAAATAATTTGTAATAAAATACATATTTTTACATGTAAATGCTAGGGCAGGACCTAGTTGAAATGTATATTTGTATCTACATAGAATCCATGTGAAATTGAGAGTTTCAAATATGGAATATAAGTGACACATACTAGCAACTCAAACAAGCAGGACAAACACTGGTGGTGTATTTTACAAAAAAAAAAAGTTTTAACAGAGTTTCAAATAAAGCAAAGTACAAAACTTCCTCAATTTACATGGCAATTTCTGAAAAATTTACCATACTTTAAAACTCTTCTTTAAAAAATTTAAATGACTAGTTATACCTAAAAAATTGGATTATTATATTATCCATCTCTAATAATTAAAAACATTTTCTCATCTACATACAGTATCCCCTCCATCTGTGTTTTCACTTTCTGTGGTTACAGTTATTCCTGTTTAATCCAGTCCAAAAAGATTAAATGGAAAATTCCAGAAATAAACAATGCATAGTTTTTAAATTGTTGCCATTCTGAGTAGCATAATGAAATATCATGCTGTCATGACCCATCCAGCCTGGGATATGATTCATTCCTTTGTCTACAGTATCCACGCTGTATACACTATCAACCAATTAGTCACTTAGTAGCCATCTTGGTTATCAAATTGAAACAAACAGTGCTTGTGTTCCAGCAACTTTTATTTTACTTAATAATGACTCCAGCAATTCAAATATGCCAAAGAAAAGCCATAATGTAATTTCTTTAAATGAAAAGGTAAAAGTTCCTGACTCAATAAGAACAAAATTGTCTGCTAAGGTTGCTAATATCCATGGTAAGAATAAATCTTTTATCTGTGAAATTGTGAAGAAGGAAAAAGAAATTTGTTCTAGTTTTGTAGTTGCAGTTCAAACTGCAAAAGCTTCAAACACAGTCCATGATAAGGGTTTAGTTAAGATTGAAAAGACATTCGATTATAGGTTTTGGTACTATCTGCAATTTCAGGCATCCAATGGGGGGTCATAGAACATATCTTCTGCCAATAAGGGGAGACTACTGTATTAAGAGGGAAACCAAGTCACGCATAATACAATACAATTAATACTAACAGGACTTCCCAAGCACTATGACAAACAATGGGTGTCAATAAATGTCTAAAATTCTCCCAACAGCACATATACACCCTTGAGAACAACCAATATGGACATTAGGAGATACTTACAAATACACTCACTGGAACATTATAAAATAAAAAAGGGGAAACTACTGGTATTTAAAGCCAATCAATAGAAACAGGTGCAGAGATGCATGCCTATAATCCCAGCAATTTGGGAGACTGAGAAGGGTTGCAAGTTAGAGACCAGCCTTGGCACTTAGCAAGATCCTGTCTCAAACTTAAAAAAGTTGAAAAGGTCTGGGGATGTATCTTAGTGGCACAGCACCCCTGGATTCAATCCCCAGTACCACATACACACACACACACACACACACACACACACACACACACACACACACACACACAGTCTATCATAGGAAAACAAAAATGAACTAGATCTGCAAAAATCAATACTAACAAATCTCAAAAATAACAAAGTAGAAAAAGCAAGCTGCCTACAGTAAGAAACTGTTGGTGGAAAATGTTTAAACAAACAAAACAATAGGAAAGATAGTATATAGACACACAAATATGTAGTAAAAGTACAAAAGCCTGAATGAAGAATAAAATGCTCCAACTTCAGAATATTTGATTATACCCTAACTCTAGGAAGGGAGAAAGGAAAATGGGGTCAGAAAGAGGTATAAAAGAGGCCTCAATTATATCTGTAAATTTTATTTCTTAAAAACAAAAACGTGCACCCAACATAAAATGCATCATTGTTAAATGCGGGTAGGCCATAGTGTTCAGTATTTCTATTTTTTTATGTAAATCCTAAGTATTTTCTAATTTAAAAAGTTTCTAAATCTACATTCCAGGAAAATTTGCCACCAACTATATAGCATGATGTGATTGAGATACTACTGCACAGTATATCCTGAGAAAGGATCATAAAGATGAACAAGTGTTCAGAAGAGTAGTGACAGAAGAGGACCCCTGTCTATTTGCCTCAATGCTATCATTAATTTGAGTTAGATAATGTGGTAAAGTAGGCATGCAGGAAGGAAGGAAGGAAGAAAGGAAGGAAGGAAGGAAGGAATTATTTAATTCCAAACTGACATTCATATATAGCATAGAAAATGGACTGGTTTCACTGCCTCAACATTGGCATTGAGCTTTACTTCCATTTATCCCTTCTATTTTCCCAAATAATCTCAGAGAAACTGATACCCTAAATAAAAGGAGCAACAAGGTAAAGAGAGAAAGCAGCAAAAAAGTACTTCTTCCAATGAAAGATAATATATTTCAAATATTAAAAATATTTATTGAAAAAAATATTAATTATTGGGAAATATAATTCTTTTGATACTCTTTAAAAATAAATTACTTGGCATATCTTATTATTCTCTAAAGAGTCATTGAGAAAAGTCACACTTTTCTCCCAGCAATATATTTTCCCTCAAGTCAGGTGGTTCTGTTCAGCAACACAAAATGCTGATAATACATCCAAACCTTTCATATTTACTGCTCTCATATTAGATATTATAACACATATTACAATATGAGATTACTACTAATGTAAGATAACATCAACAGCAACAAAACACGTAAGGGAGGAGAAAGGTTACACTTGCAACAGACAAGAAGAAACAGAACATTTAATTTCCAATTTATAGGTATTGGGAAAAAGTTATATTTAACCACAAAAGAAAAAAAATCAGGCACTAACACAACATGAGATATTCTATATCTTAGCCTGGTCTCTTCAAAAGATAATGTCCATAAAAAGATTTTTATAAGAATGAATGCTCAGAGTAGCTTTATCCATGACAATTGCAACCTGGAAACAACTCAAATACAATGGATAGCATCAAACTAAAAAGCTTCTTCACGACAAAGGAAGCAATCAACTGAGTAAAGAGACAACCTCTGGAATGGAAAAAGAATTTCCAAATCCTTTATCTGATGAAGAGTTCATTCCAAAGCACACATGGATCAAAAGAACTCAATAGCAAGAACACAAAAACCTGATTTAAAAATGGGTAAAGGGCCTGAATAGACATTTCTCAAAAGAAAGACACACAAATGGCCAACAGGAATATTAAAAGGTGCTCCCATCTCTAATCAAAGAAATGCAAATCAAAACCACACTAAGATATCACCTCACAGTTAGAATGGCTATTATCAAAAAGACAAAAGATAGCAATGAAGAACAAAATGCTTATTGGCAAAGAGTGTGGAGAAAAGGAAACCCTTGCATTAGGTTGGTGGAAATATAAATTAGTATAGCCATTACAAAAAAAACATATGGGGTTTCTTTAAATAATTAAAAATAGAACTACCATATGATCATGCAATTATACTTCTCTCTATACATCCAAAGGAAATCAAATCATTTCCTTTGAAAGGAAGAGTGTAGAAAAGGTATCTGCAGGCCCAAATTCATTGCTGCATTATTTCCAATAGTTAAGATGCAGAATCAGCTTAATTTTCCACCAGTGGATGAATGGATTTTTTAAAAATGTGGCATATATTTTTTGCCCAAACCACTGTTGAACCTTAAAAAAACAAAAAAGGAGATCCTGTCATTTGCAACAACATGCATAAATCTAAAGGACTAAGTAAAATAATTGTATGCTAAATAAAATAAGCCAGGTACAGAAAAACAAACAGTGCATTATTTCATTTATACCAGAATTTAAATCTAAAAACATTCAAACTCTTGAGAGCAGAGTGTAGAATGGTGGTTATCAGGGTCTGGTAAGTGGTATAAGAAATGAGGAGATGTTGGGATGCAAAGTTTCTGCTAAGGTTAATAAACTCTGAAGATATATTGTATAACATAGGATTATAGTTAATAATAATGGATTATATACTTTAAAAATCCAAAGAAAATAGATCTTAAGATCTACTTAAGATGACATACAAAAAAAGTATGTGAGACAATGGGTATTCTAATTATCTTTAATCATTTCATAATGTATACATATGTGAAAACATCATTTTATACACTGAATATGTCCATTTTTATTTGTCCATTAAAAAAGAATGGGTTAATGTACACATGCAAGAGAATACAATTCAGAGGAATAAATCAGAGATGTACATAACAGTTGAACCTCAAAACCATGCTGGGCAGATACAAATACTGAAAACTACACACTTCAACTACTAAGTTCAAGAACTGGCAAACTAATCTAGAGTAAAAGAAATCAGAATAGTGGTTCTTTTTGCATGTGGCTTGAAAGGAGCATGAGGGAAGTTTGTGGTGTGATGGAAGGGTTCTAAATCTCAAATGCATGAATATATCTAAATTCACTGTAAATAAGTAACATCATGGAAATGGAAAAAATAGAACTGCTCTATATTAAAATGATTAATAAAGAACTAACACATTGTCAAATTCACATGTAAACTTTGGATCTTAGTTTGAAAAAAATTCACTATAAAGTTATTCTTTTGAGAATACAGAAAACCTGAACATGGATTAGATATTAGGAAATTATCATTAATTGCTATTTGTGTGATAATACTGCAGTATCTAAGAGTGGAGCATCATGATGAAAACAATTTGCTTTGAAATTTTCAGCAAGAAATATTTTATTTTTATGCACATATACAGTGAAATCAAATAAATGTACATAGGTCATGGGATACAAGTTATTCATTGAATGATTCTTCAAACTCCAGGTCTGAAAATTTTCACTTAAAAACTTGGGAGAAAGATCAATTTTCATAGATACAGGGTGATCTCCAAGATATATTAAATGAAGACAAAAAAATCAACATAAAGAAGAGTTTATGTAATATACTGCCTATTATCTAAGAATAGAAGGAAAGTTAAGAAAAGAGGGAGTATGTGTATATCAGTTTATACCACAAACAATAAAAATGGTTACTTTTTATCAGATAGGAGACAGAGAGACTGGAAGTAAAACTTCCCTCAGTATATCATTTTATAGTTCTGAATTTTATAGTTCTGTCATGTAAAGATAAAAAATTGAAAAAGAAAAACTATAATCATAAAGATGTTTAAAATATCTCTAGTCATATGATTCCTCTATACAATAAAAGTCAAATTAATCAAACTTGTTTAATTATATGATTGCTAATAGTCTTTTGCTCCTTCTGAGAATCAGCCATATTTAAAAGGTTTCTACTGGAAAGAAAACTTGGCATCTTGTTGCAGATCTTCCCCTAAAATAGTTGTGCAACCCTGCACAAGCAATTTAGCCTCGATTTTCTCACCTGTAAAAGGGACTACATGCAAAGACTTCTTAGAACTATAAAATTCTGTAGCTCATATGTTTATTTTTTAAAATAAGAATATTTCACTTACATAGTTTTCTTTAGCTTTGATGAATAACAAAGCCCCAATATACATTATTTATTTTCTGTGGTACAACTAATACAGAGAAGTCAAAATAGTGAGATAAAATGTATTTTTTCTGACTCCTTCAGGTTATAGTCAGTTGCAGCAGAGTACTTCCTCTTAGCAAGTTTGTATTGGCAATTGAGTGAAGTGGCAGCTAGCCTGTCAGACAGCTGTATGCCCAGGCTGCTAAATCCATTGGTTACAAAGTGGGGAAGAAGTAGCCAATAACAAAGTCATATTGAGTTTTACTAACTGCCCAGAACAAGAGGTTTAAGAAGCTTCATGTATTCTTCTGCAAAACTACTTACTTTACAAAAAAATAAATCAAATAATCAGCTTGAGATGCAAACATATAATGCTAATGATAGCAGTAAACCTGCTGCAGGCTTGAACAGAAAACAAAAGCCCCAGAAATTTCCTTCCTATTTTGCGCCCCCAACAAGCTTCTTTTTTAAAGACCTAACAAAAGATCTAAAACAGTTCTGTGACTTTTCTGCAGGTTTTAAGATTCCTGCAGCAGCAACCTCATTCAAAGTGAAGAAGGATATGGAAGAAAGAGAGGCATCTTGAAGCTCAGGTTAAGTGAAGAAAAAACTGCCTGTAGGGCATGCAGGAAGGAACTGCAGATGGGCCCCTGGGGCAGCACCCAGGGAAGTGGTGGTGAATATTTAAGTAAGAAGAAGAAATGGAATTTGTTCCAAACTGTTTAAAGCTCTGTATCTACAGAACTAGAGCGGGGAGTGAAGGGCTCTTGGGAAGATTTCCTCTAGAAAAAATAGGTTTGAGCTTTGTCTAAAGAGGAAAATTAGAAGGTTCTCTAGCAAACGCAAGGGAAGGAATTTAAAACCCCTTGGAAGGATCTGCAGCTATCAAATTGGATGAAGTTTTCTCATACATGGAGGCTCTCTGCCTCAGCTGGATTGCCACAGGAGGCTGGGGAAAAGGTACTTTTCAGTAAGTCTGGAGATGACTGGGTGGTGGCATCGCAAGTTTGGAGAACGAGGAGTTCCCTTCTAAAAGCTAAAGAGACTTTTGTGAAACAACCGGGAGGATGAGAAGGGATTCCTCGCAAAGTCGGGAGTCTGGAGACTCCAGAGGCCTGAACTAATTTCTGAGGAGTTGGGTTTCTCGGGTGTGGCCTCCGGAGGAGACAGCAAGGCACCTTGTGTAACAATGCCACATTTCACTTGTTGGACGTGGGGAATCCGCCCTATGACTGAGAATAAAGGCCCCCGTCGTCACTAACGGGAAGCCTGGAACCGTGTCTAAAAGGGTGTGCCTGCAGCAATTTGGGAGGAAATGCCACACGCACCCCAGGCCCGGGACCAGGGACAGTAATACTTTGTCACTAAGCCAACAGGAGAAGCAAAGGAGCGTTTGAAAAGAACACCACCGCTCCCAACTCACTGGAAAGTTGGAGGAAAGTGAGGAACTCTGGAGAGTTGGGAAATGATTTGAAAGCAACCCAACTGGAAGCTGGGATAAAACCAGAAAAACTGAGGTGGGCGTCAAGGCCTAGGCGTTGTCGGGAGTGGGAGGGTGTTCAGGACTTCGAGGTGGCGGAGGACCGAAGTGACGTGGGGGTCCGGCTCCCCGGCGATGAACCGGAGGGTGAAGGAGACTTTGAGGGATTCCGGGCTCTCGGAGGTGATGGGAGGGAGGCAAATCTGAGTCAGCTGCTGCGGGGGAAGAGGGGGTTCCACCGTACTCACTGAGCGGATCTCCAGCGCCAGGGCGCATTGCAGCGCCTTTACCTTCGGCATCTGCCCGGGATCGGGCGGCGGGGAGGGACCCCGGCCACGGGCCCGAATGAGGCGGGGAGACGCGGGGCGGGACGGGGACGGGGAGGAGACGAGGTGGCGGCGGCGGTGGCAGCTGTGGCCCCCAGGCCGGGGCCCGCGGTCCAGCCTGGGTCCCGCCCGAGTAGCAGCAGAGCGCGGGGCGCGGACTCGTTGTCATGGCAGCCGGGAGGGTGGGGCCGGAAGAGAAGCCGGACGGGGACGCGCGAGGACGAGCGGCCGGGGCGGGGCTTAGCGAAAGCCGGACGGGGCGTGGCCAAGAGGAGGCGGGGCTTCCGAAGGGGCGGGGGGCGGGGCCGGGCGTTCTTCTGTGACGTCAAGCGGTGGGCTCACAGGCCGCGCAAGGAGAGAGCAGCTAGACCCTGGGGCAGTGCAGAGGTCAGGGAGTTGGCCTCAGAAGCCCCGAGTTCCAACCTGGTGATGGCAACTTGAGCTAGTGGCGACCCTTGTGGCCTCAGTTTCCCCAACTGTAAAATAATAATCATTAGTCCTCCTACTTGAATCTCAGGGCACAGTTTTCAAAGCCGCCTGAAGAACTGAGGATCAGAGATCTGCCCAACCCAAAGCAGAACTGAGATTGAAACCTGGGGACTCTCAAGTTAAACCCCAGTTGCCTTTCTGAGAAGAGGGGCTTGAATCATCACGATCTTCTTCCTGGTCTCCCATCTTCTGATTCTTTGTTACTTCAATTCACTTTTTTTTTTTTTCTCAGAGTTTTCTAACTCACCAGTATATATCTCAGTGCATACCGCTTAAATTGAGGAGATAACAAAACATCCACTTGGGAAGGGTTTTGCCACAGTGTATCAAAGATAAAAAAAAAAAAAAAAAAAACTAGAGATTGTCTAATCCAATCATGTTAAAAATAATTTTCATTGCAAATTAAGTTATACATACAGACTTGTATTAAAAATGTTAATGAAAGCAACAATACCTGTGCGACTAGCACCCAGTTAAGAAATATAACATTAACTGTGCTTAACACTGCTCTGAAAGGAAGCTCTTCCTCTAATTTGGTTAAAATAATTCAACCCTTTAAAAATGCCCTAACAGTGTATTGTCTTCCTTGCCCTGAAAATAACCACTACATTGACTTTTTGTTACAGTATTTCCCGTGCTTTCAAGTATGAACTTCCAAATAAGACACATTCAATGTGTTCTGCTATTGACCTTATTTAAATGAAATTAATACTGTCTCTTTTCTATTCATCCAATGTTGATGTTGTGTGGCTAAAGTTTGTTCCATTTGTGGGCAATACTCTGATTTAGAAATATGTAATAATTTATCTTTTCTGCTTTTGATGGTCATTTGTACTGTTTCCAATTTTAGCAATTAACAATGTCATTATGAACATTCCAGTACATGTCTCTTGCACTGTGTGCTGGAGTAGGAGTAGATTATCTGGATATTAGATTCTGCACATGTGGGCTTTATAGGTAATGCTACATCATTTTCCATGCTAGTATCAATTTATGTTTATGCCAGAAATATATGAGTTCTTACTTTTCTACTTCCTTGCCAATGTTTATGTTGTTTGGATTTTTAATTTTTGTATGTTTGAATATGTGTAATGTAGGTTTCTCATTGTGATTTTATTTGGTATCTCTGATTACTATTGAGGTTGAGCACCTTTGCTTGGTTTCATTAGCATTTTAATTTCTCTTTATGAACTGCTTAGTAGTTTTCTAAACCATTTTTTCAATTTCTATTTTTTGACAGCACTTCTTTATGTTTAGATAATAATTCTTCATCTATCTTATATGGTACAAGTATCCTTCCTTTTTGTGCTTGATCTTTTAATTTTACCTATAGTAGTATATGAATTTTCTCAGTTTGACCAAATAATTCTAAATTTCTATCCATAGTACTATAGCGGTGTACCCTCCTCCCATCAATGTTTTGAGGGCTAATATGGCCCCACATTCTTCCCAACCTCAGCATGATTAAGCTTTTTTATTGCCCAGATATGAACTACATTCTCACTATTGATTTTCTCAGGTTACTGATGAGTCTGAGCACATCTTTATATGCTTATAAGATTTTCTGCTTTCTTTACTGTAAATTGTCTGCTCATGTCCTTTGCCCATCTTTCCACTGGGATTTTTTGTCTTTCTTACAGGAGTTCTGTATATTCTAAATATTAATTACTACACTAATTCAGTTTTCTATATTGCATATATTTTCTTCCTTTTTCATCTATTTATAAACATTGTTCAATGTGTACTTAATTAATAGAAATACATGATTTCAATATAAATTAATCAATCTTTTTTTCTTATATTTTTTTCTGACATTTTAAAAAATTTTCTCCATTCCTAGGTAACAAATATATTTCCTGTATTTTTTTCTATTAGCATTATTGTTTTACCTTTCAAATTTTGATAGTTTATCAAGATTGTAAGTGATATTAAATAATAATTCACCAGTTTCTCCCCTAACCCAGTTAAATTTTCCAGTAGTATCTATTAAACATTTCAGGCCTCCCCCTCATTGGTGTGTAATTCCACCTTTATCATACATTAGTTACCCAAAGTTTCATCTTGAGGCTTTCTATTCTCTTCCAGTGTTCTATTTGTCTATTTTTGCAACAGTACCACACTGCTTTTTTACTGTATCTTCCTGATGCCATATTTGGCAAGTTTACTTGTTTATGACATAGACTTAGCCGGGATCCTTCATTGCTTCTTTTTATTTTAGAATAATTGTATCATGTTCCTTACACAGTCCTATTGGAATTGATAGTGAAACATACAGATTACTTCAAGTAGTTAACATCTTTGTAATACTCATCATCCCATCCAAGAGCATGGAATGTGTCTTCATTTATCAGATCATGTTCTACATTCTTTACTATGTTTTTCAAGTTTTCTCCATTGGAATCTTATTTAATTTCTAGATATTTTCCAGATATTCAACTATAATTTTTCTTTATACTATCAAGGATAGCATCTCAAGTTTTCCTTATGTTTACTAGTCTATTATTGAAACTGTGCAGAAATGTTATCTTCATGGGTTGACCTGGAAAATATGTTATACTCTTACTGAATGGAATAGTTTCTCTATTTGTTCCTTTGTTATTGTCTGTTTTCTCACAGAAACGATAGCACTATACTGACTTCCTGTTGCTGCCATAACAAATTATCACAAACATGCTGGTTTGAAGACAATATAAATTTATGATGTTACAGTTCTATAGATCACAAGACTGACACAGGGGTTGCTGGACCAAAATCAAAGAATCAGTAGGTTCCTTCCTGGAGGCTGGAGAATACATTCCCTTGCCTTTTTCAGCTTCTAGAAGATACCAGCATTCCTCAGATCACTGTCCCTTGTTTTCTAAGTCACAATTGCAAATCAAGTCTTTCTCACATTGCATCACTCTGACCTACTTCCTACCTCCCTCTTCTACTTTTAAGGACCCTGTGGTTACTTCAGCACACCTAGATAACCAGAATAATCTTCCCATTTAAGTCAGCTGATTACCAACATCAATTCTGTCTGTAACCTTAATTCTCCCTTTGGTATGTAAATAAACATTCAGAGATGGAAATTCCAGAGATAAACATTCATAAATTCCATGTCCATGTAGGACATGAACATTTTGGGGGGAATCATTGAACATTCCTAAGTTGGTGATTTTACTCAAAGGGGAGAAAAGATATTGGTCAGCTTTGAATGACTTTAAGAACCAAATAATTCTGGATCTTATTCAAAAACAAGAAGAATTAAGTATCTTACTTGAGAATCTTGTTTGAACTATACCCAAGGGAGAGCAGAGAGTTGTCCAATGAAATTTCTTTATAGACAATTCCCAGCCACTGAGCAAGAGCAATTCAGAAGGCAGCACAACACCAAATATTAAATTATACTATAGTACTATAGTAACAAAATAGCATGGTATTGCCATTAAAATAGACACAAATACCAATTGAATAGAGTAGCAGACACAGAAACAAGCACCCCTACTTACAGCCATCTGATAATTGACAAAGGTGCAAAAAAATGTATAAAAAATGTTGAAGAAAAGATAGCCATTTTAATAAATGGTGCTGGGAAAACTAGATATATGTAGAAGAATATATAAATTAGATGCTTCTCACCCTGTACAAATGTTGAATCAAAATGGAGCAAAGACTTAGGAATTAGACCAGAACCTGTATAAACACTGTCTCAACACTCCATCATGCAGGTGCAGAAATGGATTTCCTCACAAGAATCCTAAAAGCTGAAGAAATGAAACCAAGAATCAATAAGTGGGATGTCATCAAATTGAAAATTTTCTTTCTGCACAGCAAAGGAAATGATTAAGAGTGTAAAAAGAGAGCCTACAGAACAGAAGAAAATCTACTCTTTTGACAGGGGATTAATATCCAGAATATATAAAGAATAAAAAAAACTTAATGCCTCCCCAAAAAAATTTTAAATGGGCCAAAGAACTAAGCATATATTTCTCAAAAGAAGAAATAGAGATAGCCAAAAAATAATAAAAATAATAATAATACATGAGCAAATGTTCAACATCTCTAGCAATCAAGGAAATGCAAATCAAATCTACACTACAATTTCATATCACTCCAGTCAGAATGGTAATTACCAAGAATATAAATAATAATACATGTTGGGAAGGAGGTAGCAGAAAAGGTAGGGACTGCAGATTAGTATAATAACTCTGGAAAGAAGTATGGAGTTTCTACAAAAAACTAAGAATGGAACCACCATATGACCAAACTATTCCTTGGTACTTATCAAAAAGAACTTAAATAGCATACTACAGTGATAAAGCAATTTCAATGTTTGTAGCAAAATAGTTCAGAATAACACAATTATGAAATCATCCCAGTTGTCTTTCAATCCATTCATCTGAATGGATCAAGAAAACGTGCTGTATACACACAATGGCATTTTACTCAGCCATTAAGAAGAAGGAAATAATGGGATTTGCCAATAAATGGCTGGAACTGGAGAACATCTAAGTTAAATAATCTAAGTGAAATAAGCTAGACTCACAAAATCGAGGGTTGAATGTTTTCTAAAATATGTGGAAACTATGACAAAATGAAAAGAAGGCAGGGGCAGTGGGCAGCAATCAGATAAAATAAAATTATAGGGAATATTTGGTGAAGTAAATAGGAGATGAAGAGTGAGGGAGGGAGGACAAGAAAAGGGAGGAAATATGTAAGGAATTTAACAAAATCACCTTATTTGTATATACAAATATATCACAGGGAATTTCACCTTTATATATAAAGTACTAATCAAAAATACATAAAGAAGATCCGTAAAGTAGAGGGAAGAGAATAGGGGAAGGTAGGAGAGAGAAAGGGAAGAACTGGGATTGAAACCAAATTGCATGCATGTGTGATTTTGTCAAAATTAACTCAACTGCTATGTTTAACTGTGCTCTAATAAAAAGGAAAAGAAAATCCCAGGTGTAAGTAAATAGGAATGAAGAATAGAGCATCCATGTCTGCTAAAACCATTGTTGAAAAACTGATGAGGAATGGTGCAATGACTAGATCAGTGTGACCACACTCAACCATACCAAAAAAAAAAGAGCCAATTAGTAGAATGTTCCTTCTGAGGTGATGCAATTAGGAGTACACAAAACTATCATTAATTTATGCCCCCAAATCAAGCTAGAATCTGACCAAGCATCCAAATCAATCACCAATGTACACAGAATACAAGATTCACAGTAACTTCTTAGACAAAACTGTAGGGATGGAAGCCACAAAACAAACACAATAAGTTTTTTTCCCAACATATAAATTATAAAAAAAATACATAACCTAAATAAAATATTCCTGATGTTTTAGAAAGTAATATACATTGAATTATTTATGGATGAAATGGGATTTGCTTCAAAATACTCCAGTGGAAGTGGCAAGTGCCCTTTCTATACCAATTAAGATAATCACAGGAGCTTTCAGTTTTAGCCTATCAGGGAATTGCATTGAGAGATTTTCCTAATGGTTTACCTTTCTTCTAATTTTATACTATTTTATTTTGTAAACATGATTTTACATTATGTTGGCTAATATTTTATATAATTTTTACATCTATATTCACAAGAAAACCCTACCTGTAATTCTCTTTTAGTGCTTTTTCCTAATTTTTGGAATCTATATTTTACCAGGGATGTGCCTAATCAAATAAGGGCATCTATTAGATCATCTGTTTTTACCAGTGTTCCCTTCATTTTTCTTCAATATGTTTTCCTTAGAATCTTCAAATGATATAATTCTACTAATCTGTCCTCAACATGACTCTTTATTCTGATATCTCCAAACTATTATTAAATCCCTCCACTGAATTTCCATTTCATTTAACATTACTTAGTTCTAAAATTTCATTTGGTTCTTTTTTTTTAAAGTTTCTATGTGTTTATTGAGATGCCCTGGTTTTTCATTCACTAGGACCTCCCCTCCCTTTTCCTTTCCGTTTTGAACATATTTTCCTTTAATTCCTGAAACACATTTATAGTAGCTGTTTCTAAGTAATTTTATGTTATGTCCAACATCTGTACCATGTTAAGTTCTGTTTCTACTAACTACATGCTTTTGTGACTGTGGGTGTGCTCTCCTACTTCTTTGTATATCTATTGATTCTTTTAATTGAGTTATGAACATTTATAATAACTCATTGTATAATATGATTCTATTATCTGTCTTTTAAAAGTGTTGATTCTCACTTTATCAAGCAGTTTAATTACTTGTTGATTACCTTAAATCTGAATATTGAAGGGATAGTGATACCTTAAATTTGTACCTTAAGGGATAATAAAGTTAAACCTTTTTTTGTCAAATCTGTGTTATACTTTGTTACTGCAGATAATGTGGAATGCCCGAGATGTTTCTAGAACCCCTCTAACTTCTTGGGACTCACCCTACAAAAACCTATCTTCCATATGGGTTTTACCAAACTTTGTTAGAGACTTTGTCAAGGTGAGTCCAGTATAGACCTTACTTTAGGGCATGGTCTGTACTGCTAAAGTACAGCCTTTTTGGTGAATCAGCTGGTTTCCAGAAGTACTGACTGCAGGAGGTCAGATCTGTTTTTAGGCATAACATACAAAGAATGCTACAATACTCAGGGAGCCAAGTAATGTCTATATAAACTCAATAGAATGATTCTGGGGCCAACTGAATTGCGAAGTATGGCATGCGTAGATAACTCTGGAACAGCTATTCTGAGCTTTGGAGGACATGGATCACCATGGATCCCAGGCTTCTGCTTGATCTTGATGCTTATCCATGAGTGATAAGTTTGTGTTACCTGGTATTATATGAGCATGCTGTCTCACAGGACTGGTACTATAACAGTTGAGTTCCTGCAAAACCTCCTGCCAAACCTAGAAACTTTTGCATATATTTTTTTTAAGTCTCTACTCTTGAAGATTAGAACTCCAATGACACTTTGCACTGCTTGATATTCAGGTGTCTGTTTTGCTCCCAATCCCATAGCAGAAGCTGACAGGTAAGTCTCAGTTGGTCTTATTCTGCAAGTTAAATTCATCCCTCAACCTAGAACTTTTGAAGTAACTCCTCTTAGTTTTCTGGGGCTATGAGCTCCCTTTTCTCATATTCCCTGAACTGCAGATTTCAGCTGCTTGGACTACCAAACTGATCTTGCCTCCTTAGTTCAGTGGAACCTCATGCTCTGCTTAGGTGCCAACTTTCTGCATTGTAGCTTGTAAATTGTCCCCTAATGTGAGCTATTACTTTAAGAGGTTCCTTTATCTCAGAGATTAAAAACTTGTGCTGCCAATTTTTCACTGACTGAAAATAGTTGTTTCCTACTTTTTTTTTTTTTTTTTTTAGTTTTACATTTATTTAAACCAGAAGGGATATTCTGATCTGGTAATTCCATCATGAGTGAATGTGAAAGGACTAACCCTATTTCTTTTAATACTAAATATCCTTAGTCTTAATAGCTATTAATTGGTGGCTTGTTGTGCAAAGTAAATGAATATGCATGTTTCATAGGTGGTGCTTAAAGTTAGTGTCTGAATTAATCTTTCTTTGGTAATACTTTATGCTATCAAAAGCATTCAGAACTCCTAGAGTTGAATATCTTCTCCAAATGGAGCGCTCTAGCTTCTTAACCTTTCCTGTTTTTTTTTTTTTAACTGAATATCCAATTTAGGAAATTCTAAATTAGCGCAATTATAAAAGGCTTCATGTAAGCTGGGCCATGTAAAAAAAAACATATCAAACTAGAAAAATCATTAAGAACTTCCTCACTGACTAAAGTGTGGGCTACATGCTCTGTGCTCCCTTATTTTACAGTTTTTCTACACACTGGGATTTTTCCAAATACCCATGGGGAAAATTATGCTGAAAAAATATTTTTTAAATACTCTAATTCTTTTACTTTACAGATGAGGGAAAAAAATACTTCAGGTAAGTTGACCTAGCTCTTTCCACAAGATTGTAAATGCCTGGTGGGCAGTAACTGTATCTTAGTTTTCTTTGTCCAGCATGCTAAAGGTGCTCAATGACAAATGTGTTGGATTGGAGTGAAGACCCCTCCCTCAGGGGGATTCCAAACCTCAAGACCTCTTTCCTCTGGAAAAACTAAAACTGTCCAGTGAAAGTTCACCTCTTGAAATCAAGACAACTTGAGACCAGTACCACCTTTACCACTTGCCAGCCTTGTGACCTGGGATATTTTGTTTCAGATCTCCAAATTTCACTTTCCTTTTATAAATATGATCCATCTCACACATTCAAGAAAAAAAAAGATGAAGTACTTAGTATATGATAGCTCAATGTAACAAGTCTAATGGTAGCAGTTTCTTGGGTTCCCCCCCTCCCTTTATGTTTTCAGATAAACACTGCCCAAGTCAGAGATCTTTCAGGATCCCACCTAATTTCGAAATTTTAGATACTACCTATTTTTAGAATTCTTTGAGCTGTTCTGAAGCTGTGTGCTAAGGACCAAAACATCACTAGTTCAATTCAAAGTCCCTGGTTATGTATCATTCTCATTCCATGTCATGACTGGTTTGAAGGTATTTCTTCTGAGATAGCCTTCAGTTTCACCTAAATACTAAAATTCAACTGCCAGTTTTGAAATCCCAGGCACAGACTTTTGTGTGAAAATTCGCCTGTCTAAGCAGCATTTTGACTGGCACCACTATAATTAATGATACCTCAGGAAGATTTAGTGCAGGTAGCAGATAAAACAGAAAGAATACTGCTTCTGCATTCCTCGCCTTTTATCCTCTATGAAATTTTATGGGAAGTTAAGTCCGATGAAAAATGTAAGCTCTTAATCTTTTCCAGAAATCCTACCTCATTTGATGAATACTTTGAGGGAATGAACTAGAGCATATTTTTTTCCTTTTATACAGTCTACTTTGCATTTATGAAGTGAAGACCGTAACTCAGACTGTCTGACCAAATGATCAGAAGGTCAGAAGCACCTTAAAAGACCTCTATCGCCTTTCATTTGTGTTCAGTCTCCATAAGGAAACTGATTTCCAACAAAGCCAGTGTCTTCATTAGGAATAAGACTATTAACAATTTATCTTTGTTAGCTGTGGAAACTACTCAGTGACATTATATATCAGGCATTGTACAAGGGACTTCAGGTACAAAATTGTATACCTCACTCAACTCTAGTATGTGAGTAACTGTATTCCCATTTAACAAGCAAGGAAACCAGGTGATAGTAAATTAACTTGCTCTAGGACAATAGTAGTACCTGGAAGAAAGAAAATTTAAGTTTAAAACTGTCCTACTTCAAAGGTAGCCCTCTTTTTGCTATAGGGTAATAACTTTCATTCTTTTGCATCATTTTAGTATTATTAGTAGCAAACATACAAATTAGTTTAAGAAAAAATACCACCAAACAATCATGAGGACAATAGTAATTGTCATATTACAGCAGAATGAATGTCAAATATAAAATGTTCTGATGATCTTGCATTTGAATAGAAATTTGTATTTCTGAAAGCATGTTCCTGTCATTTAAATTGATGAGTCTGTGTATTTTGAAGTAGAACAATTTTTAAACCTCTAACACTACACTTATTTATCACTAAAAATAGTGTGGAAGGTTTCAGAGAAACAAGACGCTTCAAGTTTCTGATATAGTTTGAAAGAAAAGATAAAGCCAGATCACCCTATGGTAAGAATTTTCTTGTATAAAACAATATGAATTTCACTCCTTGGAAAAATGTGTTTGGGCTTTAAAATCTATGTAACAAACATCCCCAGAAGAATGCTTTGTTTTATTAATCTTGTCTTCCTAAGTGAGATATGCTTGCTCCGTCAATAATAATTCGATTGTCATTCCTCTGGCTGAGTTTTAGAGAGTAATAAACCAATGAGGAATCACTACCAAGTTCTCACATAACAGCCCTAGGGAAAATGGGTGTGTAATAGGCCAGCTCGCTTTTGGAAAATAAATGGTGGGAGTGAAAGAACATATTATGATATTCTGAGCCCTAGTTATAAACTATCTGCTGGAATTGGGCCTTACTTCCAACATGGGGTAGGGCCTCCAGAGACTCAACCCTAGTTTTTCCATTACAGGAAAGACAAAGATCCAGGTAACTGTACAATGGTTCCTAAAAGGGCTATTAACATTGCATCGACTGTAAGTTGTAGCCATTCTAGGGAAGAATTTCTAGATGAGAAAGGGTTTTCTGGTTTGGGAGCTAAGTAATTGTTGGGGGACAGAAGTTTCTGATATAAAAATCATTTATTTTTGTCCACAACTAGCAATCTTTAAATATCTGGGACTTGTAGTAAACAGAATAATGGCTTCCCAAAGATTGCTGCATCCTAATCCCATTCCCTGTCCCTTTATATTGGAAAAGTGAAGCTTTTCCAGAAGCCTCCTGGCAGGTCTCCATTGGTAGCCTCCTGCATATGCAAAGGACACTAAAAGTGAACTATCTCATAAATGGGAGAGAGATGTTCATGTTTGGCCTAAACAAATGGCCCAATCCTGTCAAGAATTACCTGGGAAATTTTAGAAATATAGATTCATACCCAAAAGTTCTGATTTTACCAATATTTTTAAAATTGTGACTGAGATACTACTGTGTAGCCAGGTTAAGAACGACTGGCATAGACCAATTTGGACCACCTGGAACAAAACTGAGACTCAAATATCAAACAAGACAGGAAAGTAATAGGATAAGGTATAGGAATTAGGATGCTGTGGCAGACACAGCTAGGTATCATTTGCTTGTAAAACATGGTCATTCACCTGCACTGGGGCATATTTGAATATAATATTAAAAATAATCAATCAGGGCTGGGGATGTGGATCAAGTGGTAGCGCACTTGTCTGGCATGCGTGCAGCCCGGGTTCGATCCTCAGCACCACATACAAACAAAGATGTTGTGTCCGCCAAAAACTAAAAAATAAATATTAAAAAATTCTCTCTCTCTCTCTCACTCTCTCTCTCTCACTCTCTCTTTAAAAAAAAATAATAATCAACCAACCAATCTCTCCCTTCCCTTTCTCTCTCTCTCTCCCCCACATCTATCTTCCTCTCTAATTTTCTCCTGCTCACTCCATTTTTCTTCTCTGTTGGACTCTCTTTCCCTCTCTTTCTAGCACAGTTTTAAAGCTATAATGAGATTATCATAAACAGAATTGTAAGAAATGCTCTGTACAGAACCAAAACATAAAACCACCTAGTCAATAGTTGAATGTTTCTAGTGACCGAAATCCCATTGCCTTCTACAGAGTTGCTCTGGAAGACAGTACAGGTTGTTCCCTGCCCAAGGGAGCAAGTGGGTGAGACCTAGGTGCTATGGGGCCAGGCTTTGGCTGATTCACATGAAGATGTCCTTTAGGCTATTGGGTCCTAGCATTATGAGGCTCCATTCTCCTGCGTTATGTGGCTGTGCTCATTATGGAGTTCTTTTCCACAACCAGACAAAACTTACCTCCTCAAACATCCCACTCAGTGGTCCATTTAACGGTTTGGTGCTGCTTAGCACCTGTTGGCTCCCTCTTCTCCAGTCTCCATGATGTCTTTTCTCCTCGGGGCTCCTCAGACACCCGGTTCCTTCAGACACCCTGCTTCAACATCGCTCAGATTCTCCCCCTTCATTCTTTGGATACATCATTTAGTTTACTATCAGGGGTCCAGTCATTGTAATAGAGAGAGAGAGACTGTCAGAAGTGGAGTAATTTTTTATTTCCCTTGAAATGTGTGTAAAACAAACACCCCTGCTCACCAAAATCACCTTGCTGAAATCAGTGAGCTCAATACTGAAAGTGTCTTAACAGATTTGGAAATTGGTCACTGACCTTCAATCAGATGACTGTCAGTTAATGTCTGAATATGAATCAATGCCCAATAAGCCGCAGAGAGAACAAATGCAGAAGAAAGGTGAGTTCGTACTTGGCTGCTACAAGGGACATGGGCCAGAGGTGGTGGTCAGGGAGGGTGTGTTGTGGGGGAGGGGTGCATGTCTAAGAAGCAAAGACCCTTGAGTGTGGTTATTGGCTGAGAAGAAAAGAGGCAATAGAGAGCTGAGAGAGAGGCTGCAACTAGAGATCAGGAAGATGATTATTGAAGCTGAATTCTGAAAGACTCAGGAGAATCTGGGATTCAGGGCAAAGGTGAAAGGGTTGATCTTGAACAAACATATCTTCCTTAGAGCCTGAGGAAAGAAGTAGCGTATAGGAGAATCCTCTGACATGAAGACATGGAAAGGTTTGGGGGAATTTCTTTTGTGAAATGAAGTAATTTAAGAACAAATAAATGCCTCCTTTCATATTTCTCTCTCTCTCTCTCTCCCTCCCTCCCTCCCTAATGTGTATTGTTGAATCTATGCCATCAACATGGTTAATACTGAAAAGGATAAGACAAAACCTTTGACCTGGAAGAGCTCCCAGTCTGATAAGGCTTGGCTTCAATCCTGGTCTCTCTTCTCCATCTCTCCAACAGGACCCAGACCAGCGGCACACATAGGCAGGATCAGAGAGAGCTGCTTTTTTCTCATAGTCCTTGAAATCATATTTCTTTTACATTTTATATTCCTAATCATTTTATCAAAGCTACGCAGGCAAACATCGCTCACAGGGTGAATGAGGGAAAGGAAGAAGGGAGACTGGGATAAATGAAGTGAGGAAGAAATAAACTGTTATTTGAAGCAGATGTCCTAATTCCTCTTTTGGAAAGAACTCTGTTTGGAAAAATAATTTCATGACTTCTCTATAAGTATGAACAAGAAAACCCAGAGGACAAAACCAGAATTCCCTCGTGCAGTCAAAAACAGGTCAGAAGTGTTTTACATGATGAAGTAGAATAAGTTCTGAGACTTGGGTGTGGGCAGGAGGGGAATCCAAGAATGCCTCCAACGTGAGAGGGAGAAGTGGGGCTGGAGGCTCTGGGAGGGAACCAGGCTGTACTGAGCTTCCCAAAATGTCATGTCCAAAAAAAAAAAAAAAAAATGAGTTGGAAATAGGGAGAGAGGTGAAGGCCCTGCGCTTCCTAGTGACCCTCTGGTTTGTATCAGTCTGGTCCAGTGCCTGTGAAATCCTTGGAGTTGAGGGCCGGTCTTGACTGTTCTATCTCCAGTATCTACCAATGCCCCTGAGGGGTGCCTGGTTTTGAAGCCTGAAGTTTATTTAAGTTGGGTAGTCACCTTTAAAAACTACAAAATTTATTAATGGATAATTAAGAAAGTGAATACATCTTTATAAGAAGGAACTGAATCATAAATTAAAGATTTTTTAAAAACCCAGAAAAATTATATGGTGCTTATTAATTGCCTGATAATTATATTGTGCATATTAAGTTTCTTCTTGCGTTTCTTGTGTTTATTCACCTACCACCTCTTTGACAATAATTTTTGTAAAATCATTTTCTTTTGAGAGAACAGAATGATGGTTCAATCTTTCTTTTAGCATGATGGGTTAAAATTGGGTTTTTACTTTATAAAATTCAGAAAAGTTTATTTTAGCTTCACAACTCCATATTGGTCATGTCTTATAAAATTTTTAGACTGTTGTTTTTTGAAACGTCAATCAAGCTCCTCTTATTATGTGCTCTAAGTTTCTTGGCATTTTGCGGTCCCATGGGCAGTACCAATCTTACGTACCCTGAATTTCCAGCACTCCTTAAGCAGTCTGCTGCCCAGGGTTTTCATTTAGAGGTCCTACACCTATGGGTCACGATGTTGGGCAAGTTGGTACAGTTGTTGCTGTGAATGAGGTACCTGACAAGAATATCTGAGAAGAGGAAAAGTTTTTTGGGGGGTTGTGGTTTCAAAGGTTCAATCCATGGTTCACCAACTCTATTACTCGGGCCTGAGTAATGATGGAACATCTTGGTGGAAGGACGTGGTAGAGGAAAGCCGTCAGCTCAGGACAGCCAGGAAGCAGAGAAAGAACACCAGGAACTAAGAACAAGATGTATATTTCCCAAGAGATGCCCCCGGTGACACACTTCCACTAACCATACCCTACCGGCCTATAGTTACCACGCAGTAATCTATTCAAATTATTAATCCATCAACAGAATTAATCCACTGGTTAAGAGAAAGCTCTCAAAATCTGATCATTTCACTTTTGGACATTTGTACACTGTCTAATGAGCTTTTTTTTTTTTTTTTTGGCGGGGGTGGGGAGTATAACCCATATCCAAATCATTAGAGTGAGCAGTAGCTTTATTTGTGGTAGTCACAGCTACACTGAAGATGGCTAGCAATGATGGAATTTCACATGGCAAGTGACTGTGAATCATGTGAACATAGCACACAAAACCCTAACTTCAGTTCTACTTCCAACATATGTAAAGGCAAAAGAGGAAGAAGGAGAGTTGGACTGAAAAACAACAGGTCTTAGAGACCTGCCATTATAATACTTTCCTTTTGCAACTTACAGAAGCATATTATCAGGTGAACACCCTTGAACCTACACTAAATCCATGGTCTGTCATATAGGGGTACTGTCACATAGCAGGTGCTTAATGAATGTTGACTGAACAAATAAATGTGTGAGTGAGGTAAACATGGAAGAAGAAATGAGCAGAAACAATAGCACTGATGTCTCTAAGGAAGAGGCTGCCCAATGTTTTCGGTAGCCGGTGAGGTATCCTCTGCATCTCCCCTGATCTCAGGAAATTTGCTCTGCTTGTCACTGGGACTTTGGATCTCCCAGAGAAGCTGCCTGTGTTCCTCCTCACCCCTTGCTGTTCTAGCCACA
This sequence comes from Ictidomys tridecemlineatus, assembly GCF_052094955.1. Taxonomy (NCBI): domain Eukaryota; kingdom Metazoa; phylum Chordata; class Mammalia; order Rodentia; family Sciuridae; genus Ictidomys; species Ictidomys tridecemlineatus. Next base: position 35,991,809 of record NC_135487.1, read on the forward strand.
CAAAGGGCTATATTCTCATCACTATGGTGGGAAGTTTGCCAATCGCCAGGCCTCCCTGTATGCCTCTTTGATTTGCAACATTTAAAGGGCATGAAGAGATGCATTCAGAGGCAGGCTTTTAAACCTGGAGTCACCCTAGTGTGAGTCCCAACTGAAACATCCTTGCTGGCAGTAACTGCTGAGCACAGCTGGGCGGATGGCAGCATTTGCCCTATAAAACAGTTGATACTTTGCCAATAAACTATAAAAGGGAAAAGAAAGCCCCAGTCTACTTTGCAGTCACAGGGCAGCTTTGGAATGCACTAACTGAAGAAAAACGTGACCCCTGCTCCATCGGATCATAGTACTCCAGCCCTGCTGCTGACTGACAGTGTAGTTACCAGAAACACAAGCCTCTCGCCCAGGTCCCCGCTGGCAAAGGTGGCTTTTCAGAGCCCGCCTCCAGATCCCTCCCTTCCCTCTGGTGTTGGAGATTAAGGGTGTTCTGAGGAACCACTGAATCCATCTGGCTGTGGGTGCCATGGTTACTTCCACTCTGCCTTTTTGTGATCTTGTTTGTCAACTGGTCCCACTACCATGTCCAAAGAATAGAGACCTTCATCTATACTGCCATTACTGTCACCCTTTAGAGCTGTTTCTTCACCTGTACTTATGCTTCTCTGTTCTCCCCAGAGCAAGGATCCTTAAACAGGGGGTTACTCCAGTCAGTGAAAACAGCATCCCCCAGTCAGTCTTCAGAGGGTCTGGAAACCTACTTAAACCAGCTATTTAAACCAGTTACCAAATCAGAGAATCCATTCCAGATGACTGTGGGTCATGTCCTCTGGGACTGAGTTAGTTGGAAGAAAACTGAATGGTAGCTTCTAGTTATCGAGGGCAAAATGTGATTCCTCCCTGCCAATCCACAAACCCATGAGAATTCCAAGACAAGACTTATGGGCCTCCTTCCTGGAAAACCTGTGGACCCTTCTTGAGCACATTCTGTGAGATCCAATTTGAAGACTGAAGTGACAATAACCTGCAGTTTAACCATTAGGCACCCAAGTCCCCTCCCTCTTTTCCCCCAGAAGTTCTACCGGTCCTTATGGAGAAAGGATTATGAGAATATTTGCTTTCCTAGAATTACGTCTTGGTTTGGAATCCCCCAGATCACCCTATAGTTATTTGAGGCAACTAATTTACTGAAAATATGATCCCAGGAAACACCAATTAGAGAAGGAAGGAGGTCAAACAAGGGCACATAAGCAAGCAAGCTTTCCTATGGGCAACTGGAGCTTAATCCCCCTCAGGAACTCTGAGAGCCAGTGAAGAACATATACTTCAGGATTACCCTGCCCAAGAGATGAGGAATCTGGGATCTGTAGCTACCCATCTCCATCAGTCATTGGTTAAGTGTTAATTCTGGCCTTTCTGACTTGCCATGTGGGCAGGGTGGGCCCCAGAAGGTCAAGGTCAAGAAAGCAGAGAATCCCAGGTGCTGGAATTCCCAGGATAGTGAGTATAGACATGGTGAGTGCCAAGGTATAGGGGTGGGACACTGTCACAGGGGGCTACAGTTCCAAGTGTACAGGCAAGACTTTCTGTGATCCATAAAGAAGGCCAGTACTGTGGAAGAGTTTTCATGATCCTCTGAGAGTGGTGACACTCTGAATGGGAGCCCATTGCCATCATCCGGTAAGGAACAACTGAGAACATGGAACAGGACCAGTTCTCCTTCCCTACGCCACTGGGTACTGACATGAGTAAAGAAGGAAGTTGGTGTTAGGACAGAAATCCTAGGTCAAAAGGAACAGGGCTTCTAAGGAAGGGAAACAAGAGACATAACTCATTGCTCTATGTAAGTGATTCTCTGAGAGAGTGATTTCATTTACCCTCTAAGTGTTTCAGAAATTTGTGGGCCATGTGAAAATGGTGGTCACAAGAATTAAGTGATACTCCTGGTACTTGGTGTATGTATGTATATGGGTGTATATATAATGTGTGTGTGTGTGTTGTTGTTGTTGTTGTTGTTATTATTATTATTATTTTGCAGTGCTGGCAATTGGACCCAGGGCCATGTGCATGCTAGGCAAGTGCTTTACCACTGAGCTACATCCCTTTCTGTTCCTGGCACTCATGAGTAAGATTCACAAATGTCAGATAGTCCCACACAATGAAGGATCATCCAGCATCCCCAAATCCTATCACTTCACCTATTCTTATGGGTGAAAATCTTTTTTAAAAAATATCTGAATTTATAGCTCAACTTTATTTCACATATAAACTCAAAAAAAAATTTTTTTTGGGGGGGCAGGATTTAATATGCAGAAAGTTTCCCAGAAATGCACCTTCTTTTTAAACCATGAGACGACTGACTATATTTTGTTTTGTTTAGAACTCTATCAAGAGTTGCACAAGAGTTTAGAAAAGTATTTCACTTGCAGCTAGTGGTCGTATTTGAATCACTAATTCAGCATTCTTGATTGAGTCAGCATTTGCAGTTCTCATATTGAGGGAATTATAGGAAGAGATGAAAGCATGTTCTACTTCATTAAATCTTTTTATGCAGTTATGCCAGAGCATTTAGATGTGGAAATACATATTATCCTTTTGCATATTACTTCCCTTTGATTTCTCCTTTTTTATGGTTAGAATATTTTATATATATATATATATATATATATATGCTTTTAAAAGTTGAATGTGCATGCAAGTTATATTTTCTGGGAATTTCATATAGAAAATGAAGTCTTACAAAATATTTATTATTAACAAGGATGGAAGGAGGGTTGGGTCTGGTAGGGCTGAGATCCACAGCTCTAATATTATAAGACACATACAGGAAAAACAGGAGTGAAAGTTCCAGACTTCTCCTGATGAGGAGGACCTGTTCCCATCATCCTGATAGCCTCCTTTACCCTGAATTGTGTTAACCAATTCTGCAGTTCCCCTTTAGATTTTAGTAACTATTTTTAAAAGGCTATCAATAAATCTGATAACTTTCAGACTAGAGTAGCTTAGGTGTCGATAAATTTGACAATGGATAAGAAAACCTTACCCTAAGGAAAACAAACAAACAAAAAACAAGAAAAACAACAAACCAGAGATTGCAAGAGACTGGAGGTGTTAACCTTGTAAATGTGATTTAGGAATAAGCAAAAGTGGAATGCGGAACTAAACATTTTACTTTAGATTCTTTCTGATGGGCTCATGGGGAACTGGCTGGTTGTGAGTGAGAGAGAAAAGCTGGGGTCTCTGGTCAGGTACTTGGAAAGTCACTTCCAAAATACCAGGGTGTAAATAAGATACCTTTTTTTTCCAATTGAATAATCAAGTTCCCCTTTGCTTCACCTTCATAGGAGACATTTTCTGGAATTTCAGCATGTCTTTTTTGAGTTCTCCCTTCATTATTTGTTTTTCTAAGAATCAAATGCAAAAGGGTCCCTTGAGCGTTTTCAGCCACCTTGAGAAAGAACACATTCCCGAGTTCCACTCCTGCTGTTGCCTCTTGCTCCCACACGGTGGCACTGTTGGAGACACTCAGAGAGTAAAACGATGCTGCTCGCTGGCTGCGGAGCTGCCAAACCACTGCCAAGGTTCTTTGAGCAAGGATAACCCTGGCGCAAAGAGCAGAACCCTTTCCGCCCTCAAGTTTTCAGTTTTTAGTACTTGCTCTTTCACAACTTTTCCAGGAAGCAGCTTTCTGCAAGATTTTAGTCGCTTCTCAAGGCATAAGCCAGCCCGTTTGCCCTGTGACCCTGGGTCTGACTCTTCACACAGCCAAACCTCTGTCCCTCCCCTTTCCCTAGTGGTCCCCTGGTGTGTGGCAGCTTTTCCTCTTGAACTCTCAAAATACAGAATCTCATTCTCCCCACTTCCCGGACTGTTTTCCCTTCCTTCCACAGTTCTATGGCTGCTTGTTCTGAGACCCAGCTTTCAGTATCTCCTGCTGTTCCATTATGATTACATAAAAATCCTACCTCTGGCAAAACATCTTCTGTAGTAGGTACTATTATTTTAGGGAGAGACACAGAAAGAATTTTAAAACCCAGAGCTCTCTCTATAATGTCTACTTCAAGAGGTAGTAGGCTCTTCATCTCTAGAAATACCTAAAAGAGACTGTTTGAGTACCCCTCAGACCCACCAGTATCCCAACAGGTGTGCAGGACAATATACCTTATGCCATCGGGCTGGTGTGGCTCAGAAAGGACAAAGTTTGTACTAACAGTCAAACTCCCTGGCCCCCCAAATATGCCCACTATCACAGTTTCCCCCTCTTTTGTTGAAACTAATGAGTCACGATTGGAGTAATGTTTTTCTGTGACTCCAAAACCATTTTGCTTAATGAGGTACTAAGTCTTTATAATTAGGCCCAGAAGGAAACGAGGACGTGGCCCTTAAGAGCAATAATTATTTCAGTTATTTATGGTAATAAAAAATTGAAAATAGGAATTCTTCCTCAGAATGCGACTATTTATTCTTTTACATATTGCCTAACAGGCAATTACCCTATTAAGGCGGCGTTTTGTTGCTAAAGACATTAATTGAAATGTAAATTAAATGTAAATCAGCTAATTAAATTGATATGTAATGAACTTGTCAGGCGGGCCTCTCTGATCAGATGCATTTCACTAATAAACAAGCATTGCAGCCTGCCCAGCACACAACTGGGGCGAAGGGTGCCTGAACTGTTCCTGCAAGACTCACGGAGGAAGAAGGGAGGGTCCACGCTGCCCGGAACTTTAGGAAGAAAGGGGAACAGTTTGGTCAGGCCCTTGGAAACATGCTTTCCTTAGGACATCTCACCGGGCCTCATTTTCATTTTGTCAGATATGATGTTCCAGATGTAAGCGTGAGAAAATTCAACTCTAACTGGGTCATGTAAATGGAACATCCAGAAGTAGGATGAGCCTTGGGAGGTGACTCCAGGGAGGCAGCCCCATTGCTCTCTGAGTCAGTCTGCTGTGTGCTCCTCCCTCCCTGGTTGTCTTCATCTTTAGGTTGATAGCTTATGGACCACCCACTGATCACAGGGGGGGGGCAGAGGCACTGTTTCCATAATCACTGATGTGAAATGTTGAGGCTCATGCCAACTGAACCAGGGTGGCTCTGCAGCTGGTATGCACTGATAGAGCTGAACCAGTTGCTCACACCGTGAAACACTTGGATAGGGGAGGCAAATAGCTACTTCTTTACTTTTTCCTCAGATGTCTATTCCCTACCCTGGCCTCTCAGGCTTCTTCCCCAGAACCCTGCAGACAACTTCATGTTTCAGCAAGGAAAGGATCAATGCCTAATGTAAAAGAGGACTTTAGAACCCTGCTCTTGTGTCTTGGCTGGCTCCCATTCTGATTGGTTGGTGCCCTTGGGAAGCTGGTTGCCAAGTAGTTTGAAATTTCCCCCTGTATTAGATCATTCCTAAACCGATTCCTGTGACCAGCGAAATCCAATTTGTAGATGAGCTACACTCTTAAATTTACCTTGGGCAAGTGGGAAGAAATATTCTTAATTACTCTTGACTCCAGATTCAGTCTAAAGCTGTGATCCTCAAACTTGAATGTGCATCAGAATCACCTGGAGGTCTTGTTAAAACACAGATCGATGAGTGCCACTCCCAGAGCTTCTGATTCAGGGGCGAGTCCTGAACCTCTTTAGTTCTTTCAATTGCCAGGTGAGACTGAGGCTGCAGGACTCCAGAGAACACGAAGAACTATTGCTTTGAGGTCTTGGCCACTCTTAAGAAAATTGAAAAGGCAATCATCCAAACCATTTTCTGTGTTGGGTAGTTCAGACAAGGAAACTGGTTAAGAAAGGCTGCTTTGAGCCAGGGATCAGCAAACCGTGGGCCATGGGTCAAATCCAATCTACTCTACGTTTTTATAAAGTTGTTTCAGAACTCACCCTTGTCCATTTGTGTATGGATTATTTATAGCTGCTTTCATGCTACGGCTGGCAGAGCTGAGTAATTGGGAAAGAGATCTTATGGCCTGCAAAGCCTAAAATATTTACTAACTGACTCAATAAAATAATAAAATATTTACTGACTGACTCAATAGAATAAAAAAAACTTCTTTCCCAACTTCTGTTCTCTATCAAGTCCACCTTTGGAGTTTAAAGTGAGGGTAAATCTCATCCATCAGCCTGGCTTCTTTGTAAATAAGATGAGTAGAATGAATAGAAAGAGAACAATGTATCACATGGATATAATAATCTCTGTCATAATGAAAGCTTATTATTTTCTGACCAAAGCATTAGTTAACACAAGTATTTGGAAGAAGCAAATCAAAAGGTTTCTTTAGCATCATGGATATGGGGAGACTGCATAACTATTCTTTTTTTTTTTTTTTAATTTTACATGTAATGTTTTCTTTTTAAAAAAATATTTATTCTTAAGTTTTAGGGTGGATACAATATCTTTATTTTACATGCCTCGTGCATGCTAAACAAGAGCTCTACCACTGAGCCACAACCCCAGCCTTATGCATAACAATTCTTAGTACAGTTTGCTTGGGCTGCCTCAGAGACCTGTTGATCAGAACACTGAACTCTCAGTCGAGTCTACAAATCTAAGGAGTCACCAAGATGTTCGAGGGGTATCCAAGGCTTCTACCAGCCTTTCTGTGTATAATACTTCTTAGCCAGTTTGGCACTGGATCTTATCAATATAAGACATATCTGAAAGCAATCTATTTAAACAACATTCACTGAACACCTTCTACAAATAAGAACTACTCAACACACTAGGGACTTAGTATTGAACAAAATTGATCACGTTATAGTAAAGTTCAACAATAGTTAAGCCTTGTCTATGCTTATAGAGCTTTTAATAAGTCTTTTAGTGGTTCCCTTTTAAAAAGTATTTTCTGTATTTGTAAAACATGACGCATCCTTACAAAGAAATAGAACATTTCCAGCATCCTAGGACCACCCTCCCCCCACCCCCGCACCTCCTACACCTGTGATCCTCTTGCCAAACTCTCTCCTCCCCTTAGAGGAAACTATTACCCTGACTCTCTTGCTTTGTTTTATACTTTTACCACATAAATAAGCATACCTAAATAATTTAATTTAGATTCTCCTGAATTGTGATTTTATGCCATTTTAATCACACATTATGTATTGGTTTTATCTTGCTATTTTCAATCAGCAATGTATTAAGATTTATTCATATTATTGTGAGTAGCCACATCAATATTGAGCTGCAGTTTGTCATGTGGATGTACCACACTTTATTTATCCACCCCATAGTTGGTGGATAGTCAATTTGTTTCAGTTAGAGGCTACTTCAAACAATATTGCTCTAAGCATGCTTATACATGTCTCCCAGTGCACTGAGGCATGACTTTCTCTGGGATATGTGCCCAGGAGTGGAATTGCAGGGTCATAAGCATAAAAGCGTTCTCAACTGTATTACAGAATGTCAAATTGCTTTCAAAATCACACAAGTGCACCAATGAGCATATAGCAGGAGAATTCTAGTTGCTCCATATCCTTGCCAACACTTGTTACTATTAGGCTATTAAATTCTTGCCAATTTAATTTTTAAGATTATTTAATTGCAGCAAGAACACATAACATTTAATCTACTCTCTCAGCAATTTTTAAGGGTATAACACATTATTTACAACTAGATGTACAATGTTGTACACAAATCCCTAGAGCATTTATTTGCTTAACTGAAACTTTTCTGCCTATTGGTTAGTAACTTCCACGCACCCTCCTCTGTTGAGAGCCACAGCCTAAGGGGCCCCAGCAAACTTCCAGCTGCCAGCTGATGATTGGCTCACAGTGGCCCCAGCAAACTTCCAGCTGCCAGCTGATGATTGGCTCACAGCGGCCCCAGCAAACTTCTAGCTGCTAACTGATTGGCTCCTCTGTGGTGATGCTCATTGGGTTGTTTTTCCGCCCTTTCAGACCATGGAGCTGCTCATTGGGGGACTTTTTTGGCTCTGCCCATGCTGCCCATGCTACCCAGCCAATCGGCCTCAAGAGCAGGAGGAGTGGGGGAGGTTGAGAGGCTTGTGGGAAGCCAGTGGTGGCAGCTGGGCTCTGAAGGTTTTCCTGAATAGCTGTGTGGTTTGGTGTGTGTGTTCTGAAAATAAAGTTCGTTTCTTATGACAAGTGGCTCCTGAATTGTGCCCAGCCAGACTGCAGCATTCCTCACAAACCCCAGCGACCACCACTCTTTCATTCTATGAATCTATTGTAGATGCTGCATATAAGTGGGATCATGTAGTATTTGTTTTTCTGTGACTGGCTTATTCCACTTAGCATAATGCCATCAAGGTTTTTCCATGTTGTTATTCATGCAATTTTTCCTTCTGTTTTAAGACTGAAGAGTACTCCATTGTATGTCTATGCCACATTTCTTTATTCATTTGTCAATGGCTGTTTGGGTTTTTCCAGCCCACAGCTATTAGAATAGCACCACAATGAACACAGGAGCACCAACATGGCTTTTTTTTTTTTTTTGAATGGAGGCTAAGGAAGCCAGAATACATTGAGTTCCAATCCACATCCATATCACAGTAGACCGCATCTGGTTATTTCTTTGAGATCCAAGTACATAACTGAGATGGATATACATTCGTTCCTTGAAATGACATGAATCCTATGTTTATTTCATGTGGAAATAGTCATTATGGTAGGAAAAGGAATGTGCATACTTACTAAATTGTACTCCATCTCAGCAAGATAATAATTTAAAATCAATATTGACTATAGAATTAGAAGATGTAATGGTGATAATCCCCATTATATTCCCATTTAATCCAGCATTCTGAAATGTGAATATGAACAGATGATTATGGTGGAAGAGGGTGTACTGCCATGAATGTATCCAAATGATCACTTAATTACAATTATACATGATGCCATCTATTTACTAGAACACATCAGAACAACTTCTGACATTTGGGCTATTGTTCTGCTAATTGTATTCCTTTAATCCCCACCATAGGAAAAAAAACAGAAACAGGTACACTCGGGACAGCAGTACCTATTCAGTCCTGCCCAAGAGTTACATTAACTCTTGAACTCTCTACAATATGGTCTGGAGGGGATTTGATTGCTCATAGGTCTATAGAACATCCTATTGGTCCACCATATTTCTAGCATTTTGGTAATTGGATTAGAAGAGCGATAAATGTCAAGGAGTCTGAATGACTTGATAAGACACATGTATGCTGGAGTAGACCAGGGAATCACAGTGCTGGCAGAGTAGACGGTACTGCCACCGTCAGTTGGTATTGGGTGTTCAGGGAAAAGGCATTGAAGACAATACACACATACAGTATCCACGGAAGGAAAAGCTAGTACAATAAATCCAGAGTAAATAAGGTGTGCTTGAGAAACAGTAGAGGGCCAATGTGACTGGGATGGAAGGTAAAGGGAGAGTGTGGAATGAGTAAAGGTTTGAGAAGTGGTGAAGGATCAATCTATGTAGGATTATAAATGCCAAGTTGAAATATGCAAACTTGATCTAAGCACAAAGGCCTACTCTAAAGTGTTAATACTAGAGAGAAGCAGATGGATTTAGGGTGTATTTTTTAGGTCTATTATTGCATTAGAAAGGATCAAAAAGGAGGCATCAAGAATAACAACAAAATAGTTGGCCTAAGAAACTGCAGAGATTGTAGTGCCATTTGTAGGTAGGAAAGATGGAGGAAGGGATAAAATAAAATGTGGAAATCAAAGATTCTGTTCAAATCTGAGATACCTGATAACCAATCAACTATATGAATCTGAATTTGTGGGATGGTGTTAGACTGGAGATAAGGATCTGGAGTCCTTAGCACATTGTAGCTTTTAAATAAAATATTTTGAGACTGGGGAACATCTTGATGGTTAGAGGCAATGTCAAGGTCTTAAAGAGCTTGGGCCTTGAAGCTAGACTGAAGTGAATTTGAATCCCTACTCTTATTAGCAATGTGGGAGTCATGGATTGTTGCTCTTGTGTTTCCTCCTCCTCCTCCTCCTCCTTCTTCTTCTTCTTTTTAGTTGTAGATGGACCCAATACCTTTATTTTATATTTATTTTTATGTGGTGCTGAGGATCAAACCCAGGGCCTACATGTTCTAGGCAAGCGTTCTACCACTGAGCCACAACCCCAGCCCCCAGCTTCTTATCTCTAATAAGGGAACTGTAGTCTCCTCCTCTCATGGTTATTGGGAAACTAAAGAATATGTAAATATATGACATTAGTAATAGAAATTTGAGAGGTTGGCAAGACCATTCACTCAGTGAAAGCCATTTGAATTATAGCTACAGTGCCTAGGAGAAAGCATTCTAGTTTCATAAAAAAAAAATATTTGCAGTGTTAACTCATGTTCCACACTACTAACAAATAAAATCTAGATAAATGTTTATACAGGTGTGGACCAGGGTGGAATAGGGTAGGCATAGTTCTGTGCAACCAGTTCACATTAGCTTTTCAGTGGTTGGTGAAACTAAAAACATCTTCAATGGGAGAGAACAAAGATGTGGTGTTAGGGAATAAACATGGATTTTTGTAGTCGAATCTGTTGGTCTTGACCTTACCTTACAGGTGAAATTAAGTTGGGTGGGAGGGCTGCAGCAGGGCCCACTTCTGTCTGGAACCTTGTTGGCATGAGCAGCCCACACTGACTCCTTCAGTATCTGAATATTTAATAAATATGTCAATTGATATCTTTGTCATTTTTACTTTAATGCAGTTCGTCAGGAACTTAGCATTGAGGAGCCCTTGAATTTGAAGCTTATGGAGCAATTAAACCCCCTCCTTAGGGAATCCAGACCTGGAGACCATCAGTGCATAGAGATGAGCAATTGTATATTTGTCTCCCTCTTGCCAGAAAAAATGGAATGCTCCCAAGTTCATCAAGGACTTAGACTGTATTTCAATGAGCCATGTGTATATTGCATATTATGTAATTAATCGAGAAAACTATTCATCTCACAAACTCAGGGAACTGGCCCATCTTCTTTTAATGTCTTTTAATTAGCTATGACCAGGAAAGCACTGAATGTCTGCCTGATGTAATTTCTACCCATCTGTTGGGAACAGTCAGTAAAGCTGAGCAGACAATGGCCTTGCTGAGAATCAAAGTGTGGGTACCCCATTCTGTGGACACCCCATTCTGTCCTCTCTAGACAGGGTTTTGAGTCAGATATGGCTGATAGCATTATCCCCATCAGATCCTGGGTGAGCTCACGAAGGGCACAAGCCCTGGAGTTAGGCACATATGTGTTCAAATCTTAGCTCTGGTGACCGTTCTGTGGCCATAGTGTCCCCTCTTCATGCTCCCCTTGCCCATGTGGCTGCAGGAAATGCTGCCCAAATTCTGGCTGACAGCACCTGTCTTTATGTGGCTACTGGAGCCTGCTTTGCATCCCACACACACTCCCTACCTGCTTCTAACACACAGCAGTCAGAAGTGACACGAATCAACACCCCTTGACAGCGACCTCAACCAGATTGACAGGGGTTGGTGAAAAACACCCAGCTCCCTCACTCCTCCTGTGGGATAATTCTGAGACATGAGCTCTACATTGGCTCCCAGAGTTCCCTATCAGGGAATTCTGCTTGTCTACAATGGGAACTTGCTTAGTAATGAACATTTCACGGTTGTCCACCTTCCTCGTCTAACCTTTCCATTTTATTCCAGTTTTTCTTGAGATTTCTTCCTAAATAAGTCCCTGGTACTTGGGTCCCTATTCAAGATCTGTTTCTGGGGAACTCAAACTAAGATAATGACCTTTGACAAATCCCCTGTGTTCCTCAGGTTCTTTATCTATAGAAAGAGAATATGTTCAGGAAATCACCTCACAGGTTTGTAGGACAATTTAAAGGAAATATTGCATGTAAGGGTTTGGTAGAGTTGGGTTCATACCAACATAATTCTTTTAATGTTTTTTAAAGTGTATTTTCAGTTGTGGATGGACACCATACCTTTATTTTATTTATTTTTTTAAGTGTGGTGCTGAGAATTGAACCTAGTGCCTCACACATGCTAGGCAAGCTCTCTACCACTGAGCTATAACCCCAGCCCATATCAGCATAATTCTTAATGGCAAAAAAATTGGAAGTGATCTAAATGTCCAACAAGAGAGAATGAATAAATAAGTCAGGTTTTTATCTGTATTAAAAAATTATTACATGATTAGTAAAAATTAATATACTCAAATATATTCAGTGGCAATGAAGAAATGTCCATGCCAACCATTGCATAATCCAACTAAGGATCTCTGTGAAGAAAATGATCTGAAAATATAAAGTTGTTTGGTTAAAAACATAAAAATACAGAAAAGTTACCTATTTCCTGATAATGGTAAGTTATTTATGCTTGTCTCATTTTTCAAATTTTCCCCCAAAACAGCATTATGTTCTTAATCAGGAAAAAATAAATGCCCGCGTGTCTCATAGAAATTGGTCCCAAGAGTTAAAAGTTCAATAAAAAATTAAAATGACTAAACACAAAACATGTACTGTCTCAAACACTGCATTTTTATCTTCCTTTTCTGCTGGTCCAATGCACTCATAATTAAAAGGACACTCAGCTTTCATGCAGTATCAGAGTGGACAGTGAGCAGGGCAAGGCTTCACGGAGGCCTAAAGAGAATCTAAATCCAAGGTCCTTTGAGTCCCAACTTCTGGCTCCTGGCTCTCCTGGGCTTTTCTGATCCCACTCTGAAACTACTTTTCTTCACAATCTGTGTTCAACTGCTCTTCTGGCCCATTTGCGGTGTCAATTCCAAGCCTCAGTGCCTTCTCGAGCCAGCTCTATCCACAGGCCCAGCACTGATGGCCCCCTTGACTCAATTCTAGATTAATTTCTTCTGAGGACTTCTTGACTTACCTTCCCCTATCCCAAGTTGATTACTCTATACATGAAACCTCAACAAATAATCTCAGATAACCTCAGCAAATAATCACAGGGTACTTAACAGTATGCATGCCCTGTGCTAGATTCTTGAGGTGCAGAGTTGGTTCAGATATTGAACCTTCCAAACTTTCCAGACACGGGTGGGCAAAGACATTCATGCTCACTGGCCCTCCTGCGCCTGTAGAAAGCAGTCACTTGTGCTCCATGCCCCCCATCATGTCGGCCCACCTGATTTCAGTGCAGCATGGTGGACAGTTCCTTATGCACTTGACCAGCGTCCCTTATCATGTGGATCTCAGCTGTCTCAGAGAATAGCCTTGTAGAAAATCAACCCGGAAGTAAGGGGGAATTTATGGCTACTCTCAACTCTGAGGAATGCTTTTTACACAATTGCTAAGAGAGTCCTTAGAGGGGTGGAGGCCCTTTCTCCCTCAGTGGTAATTGGCTCATTAACCCACACTTTACTGATTTTTCTCCCTGCTCTCACTTCTGCCCCCTCCCTTACCTGTGTTTCCTGGTATCACCTGGGGAACTACTTGCCCTCATTCCACTCTCTACTTGTGTAAGAATCTAAGATGCCATGGTAGGCATTACTAATGGATTTGTGAATGCAACAGTGATATTCTGAGAAGGGAGAGGACGCTGCTGCAGGTAGAGAAATGACCTGCTGTGGATGAAGAAAGACACTGTCAACTCATTATCCATTTAAAATGAGAGACAGCTTCCAAGTGTATGCCAGGGTGTTGGTATGGCTGACTACCTTAGAAATGCTAAGCATCGGAGTAATGTGGCTGTGCTAGGAATAATAACTACCCTCTGTGAGACACTTCACTTGCTAGGGACTTTATTCATGTCATCTTATTTATTCTTCACAACCCTCCTATGATCAGGCATTGATTAATGCCATCTTACAAATGAGGAAACTGAGATCCAGAGAGATGGCTCAAGGTCATGTGTTGGCAGAACAGCACTCGCAGCTGGGTCCATCAGACACAGAGTCCACCATCTTGTGCTCATATCTCTAAGTGAATCTATTACAACATCCATCAAGCATCCCAATTCTCCCCAAAATTATACTGCACATCCTTGAAACCCATGAGAAGGGGTGCAGGGCAGCCATGGCTGTCTGTGCAGTGAAGGTCCTAGTAAATAATGCACAAGACTTTTATTATTAACCAACACTCAGATAAAACACAGTTTTATTTATTCTGTCTGGCAGATCAAATGTGCTCCAAAGGTACCTATTACACTGTGATGTTAATTAGGTCCGAAGTGCTGCACCTCTTGTATGCAAATTTCGCCATGTCACCTGCAGGTCTCATCTCTCCTGAGGTCTCTGGTTCAGCGTCAGGTCTGAGGACAGAGAGAATCTTTGGAAGGCAGGAATCAGCACCCATGTTGCTGAGCTGAGTATGACACTCTATCTCTAAGAAAACTGAGAATTAGGGAGACTTTCCTAAAGTTATGTTGATGCCAGGAACAGGGTGGGATTAGATTCCAGATATTTTTCCTTCTACTTTGGGCTTTTTGTTTTCTTACTGTTGCTGGGAATAAACCCAGGACCTTGCACACAGGCTTGTGCTCTACTGCTTAGCTATATCCCCAGGCTTCAGTTGGGGGCATTTCTTAATGGATTATTTCTAGGCTTCCAAATTCCTGTCCCTTTCCCCACTGTGTGACTGTACAATGGACACATGCAAAGTGCTTGCTTCTAGGAGAAACCCAGAGAACTTTAGTTCTTTCTCCCCACTACATCCATTTTTTCTGAAGTTCCTTTAAGTAATCCTCTGATTAAGGAAGAGCAATCATTCTTAATTCCATTCTACAGGTGAGGAAATTGAGGTTCAAAGAGAGGAGATGACAGCAGCTAATCAGGCTTAAAATCCGGCTTCTGAATTAGTACTTTTTTGAACAAACTGCATGGCCTCCCTAAGGATGAATGAATTAAAAAAAAATAAAAGAAGGAATGAATGAATATTAAGCTGACTAAAGAATGAATTAAATCATACACTATTAATAAGGCTAAATGTCTGAAAGTTCTCACTCCATGCAACTGTTTTTCAAGAAAGTCAGAATCTCAAGCTCCTTGGAGTTACTCTGTGGGCCAGGGCAATGAAGTATTCATTTCACCATGATCATGCACACTACACTTTCAGCCACCAACCAGCTCTCAGCCTAGTTTAGAGCAGGGCCTCAAAGAGTGCTTCTGAAATCGAGCAGCAATGAATACCCTGGAACCACTGGATTCCAGCACTTGGGGAGCAGTTTGGGGGAGGATTGGGAACATCATGAGCAGCATCTTTCCTCTTCGTAACACTGTACCAGGCATCATTTCCCAGCATTGAGTCAAAGCAAGTGGGAAGGAGAGAGAGAGAAACAGACAGGAACACAAGGCTGAAATGGAGGTAGGAGACCTCAGCAGGAGAACACCTGGGATCGAAAAGGGGGTTTGTGTGGTGAGCTCCGCATCTCAGAGGGCCTGGCCCAGCAAGGATCAGCCTTCACTGACATTGGGAAGGAGGAGAGATGGCCCTGACATCCTGCCCGGCACAGTCCCAGGGAGACTGGGGCAGAGGGGGTGATCCATTAATATGGATGATATGTCAAGAAAGTAGACAGAATTTCAAATAGAAACTTAACCCAGGACCTCTGACTATGAGTTGATGTAAAAATGTGCTTAGAATCAATAATGATCTGTCATCTAAGACTCAGTAATGCACATATACAAACATCACAGCCATGCAAACTCATATATTTTCACACACAAATATAAAGAAGTTACTCATAAAAGATGCATACATGCTGCAAAATTACTAGTATACACACACACGCATTCACACACACACGCTCACATCCATCATAGTCATCTTTTTCACCTCTTCTAGTGCTCCTCTCCTTCTTTCCTTTTACTTTTCCTCTTTGTTTTTTCCTCCCACATATGCTCTTTGCCTTTAAAATGTCATGATTTCTTACATGGGACTGTATGCTACGTTTTACTTCACTTTTCCCAGAAGTTTGAGGAGTTGCTTTTATTTGTGAATTTCTGAAGGAAAAGAAAGGGCTGTCAGCATCATAGCAATGTTTTGCTCCCAGCAGTCATCCCCCATCTCCTCCATCCCCCTCATCCTCAGCAGAAGCAGAAATCAGTGCATGGCTACTTTCTCCCTGGTCTTGTGCTAGATCCTAGGGCCCTGGAAGTGAACAAGACTCCCCTTTTCCCTTCTCTACTCATCTGAGCCTCAGAACGCTGCAAAACTGAGTTGGGAAAGCAGAGCTGATACACAGGAAAAGTGAAATAGTACATCCATAGCTAAGTATCAAATGACATGTCTGGACGATGGTTTTCTAGAAGCTCAGAGGAAGTGCTAACTATGAGGACCAGAGTAGCTAGGAAAGACTTCATGGAGGGGTCTTGAAGGGTAGCAATGAGAGCAGCAGATGGACAGATGCCTGGCAAACACAAATGTTTAGTAAATTTTGTTCAATTAATGAATGACAAAATATGCTAGGTTAAAAGCAGGACATGAATAAAATGGGAGCCTTTATGGGATCTCAGAAGAAGGGGAGAAAATACTGAGAAATATTTTTCAAAATACTATAACTTTCTCATGCAACCTAATATTGATTTACAATATTCTTTGTTGAGGATTATGTCCCTCATCAAAAAGTAAGAAGCTCTAGGGGGGTTGTGGTGAGCTCCCCATCTCAGAGGGCCTGGCCCAGCAAGGATTAGCCTTCATTGACATTGGGAAGCTCTAGGGTAACTCCATCCAGGACAAGACATTCACTTTATGTCACTTGGCCATGAATTTTCACCCACAAATATAAAGAAATTACTCATAAAAGATATAAAAGATGCATTCATAATGCAAAAATACTAGTATGTATGCATGTGTGCATGCGCACGCACGCACGCACACACACACACACACACACACACACACACACACACGCTCCAATTCATCATAGACAATTTATCTCTTTCATTCTTCCTAGTATCTCTCCACCCTGCTTTCTATTTTTCTCCCCCATAGATGCTCTTGGCTTTAAAATTTGAGAATTTCCTACATGGGCCTGTAAGTGAAGATCACTTCATTTTCCCAGAAGTTCGAGGGGTTGATTTCATTGTGTATTAGGGCTGGCAGCAGAACCCAAGTTCCTAAAGTCTCATCTTTAAATTTGTTTGACTTTACAATCTGGATCTTGGGTGTCAGGGGTAGGAGTGGCTTGGAGAAGAGAAGGGAAGTCTTTGGGATATTTAGTGCGGAAAAAGCTCTGCAGCTGGTCTGCTTTATAATGCAGGAACAGAAGGAGGCAGGCCATTGTTTATTCAGATAATCACCTGAGTAAATAATGGATAAATAGATTAACAAGCACAGCACAGGAGCACACAGGGAAAGGAAGCTGGGCCTCCGCAGCACCCCTCCTCATCCTTACCCCTCGGAATGACATCTCTCTAGTTGCCACAACTGAGGGGAGCCCCCAACCCTGCCCGTTAAGACAGTCCTTTCAGGCACTTGTTTCAAAGGAAGAGACTCAGGCATGGAGGACGTGCGGGGACATCCAGCTGCTAAGGAGAACGCCTAAAGCCAGACTCAGGAGAATAAGGCAAAATGAGGTCGTGTACAGGAACAAAAATGAACCGGTGAGCTTCCTGAGGCAGGGCTTTTTATAACCAGCATTAAATATTTATTGTCCTGTCAATCTTAGGACTGTACACAAAAAGGTGGAGGGGGAAATGGAAAGAACGTGAGCGCTGGAGTCTGATGACATCCCGGCTCCTCTACTCACAGGCTGATTTGGGTCAGATTCCTTAGTTTCTCTATGCTTCTATTTTCTGATCAAGAAAATAAAGAGAATAATGCCCATTTCATGGGGTTGTGATGGAGATTGTAGGGAATCATATAAAACCAAGCAACCAGTTTAGGGCCTGGAGCCACGCAGGCACTCAGTCAGGGCTGAGCTGCAGCAGCAATAGCAGCAGTGCAGAGGCAGATCAGCGGCAGCAGCAGTGGTCGCAGTGGCATAAACTGTACTAGTGGTAGCATCAGATTAGCAGTAATAGCAGAAGCAACAGCAGAGGTTGTAGTAGGGGACTGGGTAGGGGAGCAATGGTAGTAGCATTAGTACATCAGCCATAGTAACAATACCACAGGTAGTAGTAGCAACAGTACTCCTAGTAGTAGCAATACGCTAGCAGTAGTAACAGTAGCAGCAGCAGTGTTAATGTTAGTAGTAGGAGCAGCAGAGGAAAAAGTGATAACCATGCCAGGAACAGTAGTTGTCTTTACTGTTACAGGTCAAATAGGCCAATCGCCTTGGGCTCTGAGAAAGAATTTGCTCTTCATAAAGGATTAAGTAAATCCATCTCCTCCATCTCTTTATGGAGACTGCAGCCTTGAAGACCATCCAGAACTTCTGACTTGAAGTCTAAAGCACATGCCATCCCTTGCTGCTTTCACACTGTGTTGAAACTTAATTCTGTAGGTAAGGGCAGCCTGGAAGAACTCTGAGAGTAGAATGTCCCAGAGAGGTCAGTGCTTGGAAAGATGGATCTGTAATTAGGATCCCATTATCAATGTGAGGTCAGGATGAAATTTGGAGTTGGAGATTTATTTATTTTTCTTCTGTTGTATTTTCTGAGTGCCTTTGACCTGTCTGGAACTGTTAGGTGCTATATGAGATCAGTAAAACTCAGTCTCTATTCTCATCTAAATTAAATGTTAGTAGAGGAGGTATAGTCATCTGAGTAAATAATGGGTAACTAGATTAATGAGCAAAGAGCTGGGATATAAGAGAGAAGGAAGCAATTAGTGACAATTGCTGATAGGGGGAGGATGTCATAGAGCTGGGATGTGGGATCTGAATCTTGGATGATGAGAAGACTTTATTTAAGGGGAGAAGGAATGGTGGATGGAGATGAGAGAGACTGAGCAGGCAGAAACAGTGAGATTTGGTAGAGGTCTGAAAGATACAAAAGTGGGATGATACCCAGGCTCCTGGCTTGAGCAATTGTTTTGAAAGAGGTACCAAAACAATAGAGTCCTGTGTTACGGATGTTCTTGTAGATACAAAGGAAATAATGGGTTACTGGGAGAATATCAGGAGACAGGAAGGTCAATTAGGGGCCATTCCAGCAATCCACATAGCAGA
This sequence comes from Ictidomys tridecemlineatus, assembly GCF_052094955.1. Classification (NCBI taxonomy): domain Eukaryota; kingdom Metazoa; phylum Chordata; class Mammalia; order Rodentia; family Sciuridae; genus Ictidomys; species Ictidomys tridecemlineatus. The sequence goes on from NC_135487.1 coordinate 36,010,804, forward strand.
TGATGGTGGGAGTAGATAGGAGTTAGAACATAGGAAAGTGGAGGAAGGAAAATGAATAGCAATCCTCTAGGCATTACTGACCCATTTCAGAGATGGGGAAAGTAAACTTTGCTCTAAACAATTCATAAGACAATTAGCAAGTAGCGAGGCTGAAATTAAAACTCTGGTCTGAATGACTTCAGATTCTCTCCATAATACTGCTTGAGGATAGATGCATCTCAGAGGTAGAAGCAATGGGCCTTGGTGACTGGCCAGTTGTGTGAGAAGCTGGTGAGAATGAGTTAGGACAGTGACAAGATTTGAAGCCTGGCCAGCTAGTGGGAGAAAAGAGGACATTAACCAAGACAGGTGATGCTGAGGAAGAAAGCAGGTTTGGACTTAAGATTGGCACCGGGTCAGCCCCAAATAGGTCCCAGGTCTTGAGGAGACAAGAAAATTTTAAGCATTAAAGAGCTGTAACAGGGATGAGATTCTGAATTGATCGGCCTTCAGGCTGAGGTTTGAGATTAAACCAAGAGAGGCAAGACAGCCAGTGGGCTGTGGCGGAGTAGAGCTGTGCCCAGGCCCCGTCCTAGTTACTTACTGGCTGTGAACCACGGGCAAGGAACTTAATCTCGCTGATCTAAGCTTCTTCTGCAGAGTGAGGAAATCAACCCTGAGCTCCACACACCTTGAGTTCGGAGAGAATGGGAATTGCTGATAGTGGTGAGGATGCTTTGGGGAGGTCCTGAGTTTTAGCTGGTGGAGCACTTTGGTATGAGTACTCTGTAGAGACTGTGGCTGAGATGTTGTAAGCCCCTGGAAAACAGCACTGAAAGACCCTATTGTATATACTGGTCAGATTTGTTTGCTGCTGTTTCAATAAAATATACTATCTTGTGGGGACATATCCCCCTTTGTTTTTCTAGTCTTGTCAATTCTGCTTCACTTCCGGCTGGGTGAATACTGGATCCAATACTGACTTCCTGTCTTTTCCAGGTCCCAACTTACAATGCCTCTTTTGTCTCCCTCAAGGGTAGCGGACCTCTGGGCAACCCTATCCCCATCATTTGCTCATTCTACACTCAGTGATCTTGAACTCTGCTACAGGACCTGAGCTAAGTACTGAGGCCACGAGTATGAACAAAACCAAGATCCCTGGCCTGACACTGATCCCTAGGGCAAACAACAGTTTTATAGACACCTTTTTTTTCACTCCTGTTCTCTACTGAAGATGTGTTCATACTTCTAAGAAAAGAGATTAACCAAGCAAGTGAGACATAGGGCAGGGGTAGGGATGGTTTTGGGGGTAAAAGTGCTGCTCTGTTCCAGGTATTTTATTGATGTTATCAGATTTAATCTTCTCTATAACTGTAGGAAATTACATTGATCATTCCCATCTTGCAGATGAGGATCCTGTCTGACCCCTGGTGCATCATTGGCTGAGCTGAGCCACAGGGGAAAGGGCTTCTAACCTTGAGGCCCTAAAAAAGTGCTCAAGAAATAGGGATTAAGAAGAATTCTGAGCAATTGAGGGCACAGCAGGCCCAGGTCATATAATCCAGAAGGAGGGAGTGATGATGAGTCTGAGCTAGATTACCTGTCTGGGGTCAGTCACCCAGGGCAGGCCAGAATGGGCTCTGCAATGACTTTACCTTGTGGAACTTCCAGGGGTCTTGGAAGATCTAGAAGCTCTGAGTGACACATGACAAATGGGCCTCTTGACCAAAACCTACATCTGGAGGACTGAGGTGTGCCCAGAAGGAACCCAGCTGTGTGGAAATGAGAGATGGAAAAAAGCAGCAGGTTCCAACAGATTCTGAAATCCTTCCATGGTTTCCTGAGCCTGGACACTCACATGGTCCCTTCCCCTCTTCCTATCCACTATAACCTCTAACTGGTGCCACTGTTTTATTGTTATTTGCTTTTTTTTTTTTTTTTTTTTACTCTTTTGACCTGACTAGACTTGGAGTCAATGGAGAAGGCTTAGTGTGGGGTAGTAGAAAGGCAGTGTTTCCATTGGGTTCTCACTGGGCATAGGAATGCAAACAACGGATTTTACCTTTAGGATACTCAGCGTTTTTGCCTGGAAAATGTAGAAAGTGATACTCACCTCTTCGGCCTGTTGGGAATATGAAATAAGACAGTAGATACAAGGACCTCTAGCACAGTACCTGGAATATACTATATGTTCAATAAATATTTTGTACGTGTATGGATTGCTACTTTACACCCTACCCTGCCACAGTTGGTTCCACTGTTTCTATTTAGAAAAGTAAGTTGGGATTCTCTATGGCAGACCTCAGCTGTATCAGCTGAATTACAGTGAAGGGTACAAGCTCATCATGTGCCCTCTCCTGCCGTCCCCATTCAAAAGGAAATAGGGAAAGCTCCTCACTAAAGCCCCCCTCCTTCGGCTGAACAATAAGCATCAGCAGCAGCACTGGGTGGCCCTGCCTCTTCTGTGATGGACTTTGGCAGGACAGATACATAGTGGTCTCCAGCTTGTCCATCAAGGTAAATAGAACTTTAGTCCTGTCTCTGATCCTCTGAACTAATACAGAGCAAAACCAGCACTGTCTGGGTATGAAGAATTGTGTGAGAACCATGCAGAGACCTGGCATCTTCCTCCTGTCCTCTTCCCACTCTTCCTTTTTGCATAATTGGGTAGACTAGAAGGTAAGCTGCAGCGCCCCCTGCTGGGGCTTGGAGGACCAGCGCTCTCCTGCTGCTCACCAGACAGCTCAGTGCTGTCTTCCACCTCAGGGCTGAAAATCTTTTCTCTCTAGCTTGATGTCATAGGTAATAGCCTTGTTCAAGAAAGTGAAGGAGGAAGTAGAAGGTCAAGGCCACTGAAAGGGCCACCAACAACCTCTAGCCTCTTGAGTACTCTTTCCTTTCTGCTCTGCTAACGTGGAGAGGCAGACAGATATTATTGCAAACAACACAAAATCTGCCTTATTGCTGTGCATTAGTAGAGTCCATATGCTGTAATCCAGAGACACTTAATGTTGCTGTATCTAAAGATACTTTAAAAGATACTTTTTATACTGGACACACCAAATGTAACCTCCTGCCTCATGTCATTTCTCTCCAGAGTCATAGAGTAGGAGTGAGCTACAGAGCAGCCCAGCTCCCAATCCAGTATCCCCTAGAGAAGGAGCACAACCCTCACTATTTTCTCCATCACAGATGGCTATTCAGACTCTGGTTACATACCTCTGGTGATGGGGAGCCCACGGGTCTTCCAAGGGAGCCCATCCAGTGGTTGGCAACTCTAATTGCTAGAAAGCTTTCCTGAAACATCCTGAATAGAAATTTGTCTTATTGAGACTCACTCCCTGGATTTGGTTATTATTGCCTCTTGGCACCAGAACAAATTTTCTTCTTTTGTCCCATGGTGTCCCTCTAACTTTGTAGAGATGGTGGTCTTACTTTCCCACTCCTATTCTTTCTTCTTCTTCTTCTTCTTTTTTAATCTCAAGGATAAATAATTCCCATCTCCTTGTCTATTTCTAGTGGGAAATGACTTTCAGACACCCATTCTGGTCACATTTCAAGGGATCCTGTGTGTCATTCAGTGAGCACATACTTTTTTTTGACTAATATTCCCAATACCTAAGTTCATTAAATCTTCTTCTACTACAGGAGGTAGACATTACTGTGACTATCTCACAGGTGAAGAAACTGAGATCCATAGCTGTTAAATAACTTGCCTAAGATCACACAGATATGAAGAGATAAAACCAGGGTCTGGGTTCAGAATTAGGACTTAGAGGTGCCTGTCCCCAAGTTTTTGCTCTTATGCCACTAGCATCTGTGCTATCTGTGGCCCATGGTCTAATTATCAATGCAGTTTTTAAAATAGGGGGACCATATGTGGTCATGACATATGGATGAGGCCTGATCTATACTATCATCTCTCTCATTTTATGCAGCCGGCTTCTGTTTGTGCTATCTAAACGGATGCTATCATTTCCTAGAGATAGTCAATTATAAGCCCCAGGACTCTGACACAGGAACTGCTGGACATTCAAATCTGACTGTTCTTCTGATCTTAATGACAGAGTCCCTGACTGCAAAGTGAGGGTCACTCTAGTGGGTGGGTTGACTGATTTTTGAGGGGGTTTTTACCTAAAGGGAAAGGTGCCGAGAACACTCAAGAGGATCAGAAGCTGCACAAACCCCACTTTATTCATGTTCCTCTGAGCCAAAGGGGGAAAAAAAAACACAAAAAACCCAGGGGAGAAGCTGTATATCCAACACGACATTTATAGCCAACTAACATATGGTTCTTTGTTATCATTTCTGAAAACCAACATGCAAAAGGAGAACAGGCTTTGCTCTTCCGTTTTTTTTTTTTTTTTTTTTTTTTGCAACAAACTCCAAAAATCTCCAACACAAAGGGAGAGAATGCTTAACTGAAGCTTTGTGCTAAAGGCCCTATCTCCCTGGAGCTCCCTTCCTCTCCCTATCTCCTAATCCTCATTTCCAGGAGGTCATTTTAATTAGCAGACTGTCATGGTGACTCAGCCTGCTGCTTCCCACAGACAGGAAGGGAGCAGACTCCCCCGACCCATTCATCATACAAAGGCACTTTACTCTTTAGAAAAATGCATAATATTTAGCTTGCTCCACTTTGGGAATTGCTGCTGCTGTTGTTTTATTTTATCATTCATACCTGCCTGGGGGTGCATTCTTTTGTTTTTGGTGTCTCCCTTATCTGGCAATTGCTTTTTCCTTGTGCAGATTATCAATGCCCACCTCTTGGGGGCTGGGCTTGATCCCTGTCTCCAGGACTTGGAGACCTTAACGATAATAGGTCTTTTGGAATGAATGATTTTATATATATATAAAATTTTTGTCTTCACAGCTTAAGTTTCAATCAAACTACACAAGAGTGAGAAATAGCTCTCTTGGAACAGTTTTGTGTGAAGTTGCATGCTGGGGTTTGGGGGAATCAGAAAGCATGTGGCTTAGAGAGACAGTGACCATAAAGCTAAGATCACCTTGATTTCAAAAATTCTGTCCCATTGTTCCCAACAGTACCTCTGCCTTTGGCTTGCCTGTGTTGTTGCTATTGTCTTGGATCAGAAAATACGGGCACTACTTTTCTAAAGCTGTAAACTCCTGTGACCTATTTTAAAAGCAAGCCATCTATAGTAACTACATGACTTTAAAAGGTAAAGGGGCTTCCAAAGAACTGACCTGAGATGTGTCAAACCTCTTAAGAGGGATGTATAGGTTTTCCTCATCCTGTGAGGATCTCTGTGTTGTGGAAAATAGCATCTGTGTTTGTCTGGTCCCAGTTTCCTATTTTGTTCAGCCTTGAGCTGAAGGCTCACAAACGATTTCCCACTGGCAGAAGGGAAAAATCAATGATGAAATTTCTCTTTTTTCCCTTCTCTTTCTCTAGCCTATGCTTTATCCCATAAATCCTTGTCTTGAAAACCAGAGAAGAGTGCCCCAGCAGGAAATTCACGCTCCTGCCCCCACAAAACCTCGGGGGCCTCCAGTCTTTAAAAGGGGTTTGAAGGGTCTTTGTGGTTCACTGAGCTCTTCTTGTCCCCTTTGCCGTTGGGGTAGTTGCTGGCCGAGCCCCGCACGAATGGGTGCTTGTAGGGAGGGGGCTTTTCTTTCCTGCAAAGGGGGAGATAACAGAAAGAGAAGACAGCACATATACACACTGAAATGCAACCGTCACTGTGCATGTCTATCTCCCCGTTGGACCATGACCTCTCAGGAGCAATGCCCTTGTCAACCCCTACTCTGCGACAGCAGCATCCATCTCAGAGCCTGGTTCAGAGCAGGCAGTAGACCAACTTATGCCTGTGAGATGGATAGATGGACAGATGGACAAATGGGTAGATGGACAGATGGATGGATGAATGAATAGATGGATGGATGGGTGGATGGATGGATGGACGGATGTTTGCACTGTGTTGTGCTGGTTCTGGAGAAAACTCAGCTGATCTACAGCTTTGATTCTTCTACTTTTCTACTCTGATTCTAACTCATCCAGCCCATTCCATGATGGGATGGGGATGGGCACATAGAAAAGATATAATTTGAAATTTTAGAAGGATGTCAGTAGAGTTAAGGTGACTGTCTTGGGGTCCCTAGTATGTGGAAAACCCCCAGACCCTTGTAAGAAAAAGAATTATGGCTTAGGTGGGGTGGGGACCTCATTCCTTACAAGATATCAAGGGCTTCAGAATCCCTTTTTCATTTGTTAGCATTGCCTAATTGTAGAATTTTATAATGTCTATCTTCCTGATGTGCTTGGGGGGATCTTGAAGAACAGAGAGGTGTCTGCTCATCCCTGTTTCCCAACTCAATGTCCAGCACCCAGGGCCACGTGCTTGACACTACTGTTCCATACTTTCATGGTCTGCTTTGCTCACAATGAGTTCCTAGTGAGCAGGGGCCAAGCTTGATTCATTTTTGCATCTTTTCTGATGTGGTGCCTTGTGTAGTATGTTTTTGACTGATAAACAGATGTGATATTCATTTAGTAGTTGGACTAAGATTTACTTCCTGGGGGAAAAGTGGGTTTTTGAGCCCAGAAGAAGTGATCCGAATTCCCAGGTTGGCTTTGTTTGAGAGGTTCAATCCTGAAATTCTTCTCTGAGCTTCATTTGTAAAATGAGAATAAAATATTCCAACCTTGCAGTAGTATTGGGAGGTTAAGTGAGATAATATGAGAAGACACACCCAGAGTCTCCCCTTCTCTACAGTAATTTACAAACATATGGTGCTGGGTGTGGTCTGACAGACTCAGGAGGTGACTTGACATTGATGCTGTTCAAGTCGCTTACTGTTTAGTAGAGGAGATAACTGTGCAAAGTAAATGCAAGAAATAATAAACAATGTTTAACAAAAATTGGTAAATTCCATATATGGGGAGTGTCTTGGGCTAAGTTTGAATTAGGACTGAAGAAGTTTTCTTATGGGCCATCACGGTCATAATCTGTCCCTGGAATCCCCATTTTCCTTCAAAGCTGATGACTCACATATTGGGTCAAGTTGGAGTAGCTGGCAACATGCCCTAACATAGCTCCCCACTGGGAAGCCGGGCTGCCTGAAACTTAGGCTCACTGAAGACCTCGCTCTTGCAGTGAGGCTGTCTAGGGTAACTGAGGTACCTTCAGACATCTTGTTGGGTCCTGCTTCTTGACCTCTCACACTCTGGCTCCCAATGTGGAATGCTCTCTCTTCCCTTCCATTCTGTCCATCTAAATTCTTCATGTCCTTCAAAACCAAGTTCAAACTCCACTTCCTCTCTGAAGCTCTCTTGGGATGTGCCTATGAGGTGCCAAAGACTTGCCAGATTACAGTGGGAGAGTATTATCTGTTTGGACCTCACTTTTCTCTTCTATAGTAAAAGAGATTGAGGAGATGATTTCTAGATTTTCTTCGGTTCTATTATCTTCTGTCCAGTTATATTCAGGAGTCAATCTATGCTAGCACTGCACCATGCACTGAGGTCACAGAAGTGAACAACACTGCTTCTCCAGGAGAGGCCTGACTAGTGGAGAAGGCGGACAAGCAGGATGCCAGGATGGTCCCACAAGGATGTGCCCTGCTAGAGGCATGTACAGAATGTAGCCAGGAGCTCACAGAGGAAGCAGCTCTGCCTCAGGTGAAGAAGAGGACAGGGAAGCAGGCAGTGTGACATTTGGACTAAGTTTTGAAAGCTAAGTAGGAGTTCACCATCCACAAGATAAAAGGGAGAACATTCCAGGAAGAGGGAAAAGAATGAACAGCTAACTTATCCAGGATGAAAAGCAGGGCATGAAATGGTAGAAAGCAAATGCTCACAGGGGTAGGGGCATGAAAGCAGGCAATAAATGAAATTTCAAATATAGGCCAAGGTCTTGAATAGCAGGAAGGGAAGTTGAAATGTTAGTCTGAAGGTAATGGGGAGCCATGGAAGGTTTCTGAGAGGGCATAATCAAACACATAGTTAAGTGCTTACTGTAGTCTTTTCAGTAGTGTTACATTTGCACATCTGCATGCCTTTTTCCTCCTGATAGGTGGGGCTAACTATAAGCCTCCAGCACTCAGCACAGGGCCTGGCACATGACGGACTCCAGTGCATTGAGTAGCTGGATTCCTCTTCACACACATATGTACACACCATGACCTCAGCTTGCAGCCGCTCTTCTAGTCAGGCACTGGACTGAGCCCACTTTATCCTCAGAGACCAGCCCACCCTCAACACTTAGGTTCTGACTACCCACAGAAGCACAATTGGTCTGTCCATTTTTCCAAAATTATCCTCCTTGATGGGGCATTTGAGGCTTTAGCTCTAGAATTGTTGTTGTGATCAAAATGCATGGGGAGGTCTCCGCTCTGGTCATCAAGGCCATGTCCCTGAGCCTGCTGCCCCTCCCCAGGGCCCTGTTCTGAAGGGCAGCCCAGCACCAAGGATGCCAACCGGCTTCCACCAGCGTGTGGGTGGAAAGTGACATCTTGTAATTATCCATAGAGATGGGAGAAAACAAAGATTAATTTTGAGTCAAAACATGTAATTTTCCTTTAAAGCCAGAACTGCTCTTTTACTTAAGCTATTTGATGCTTGGGTGGAAAATAATACAAAAAAAGGGAAGAAGTATTCAAATCCCAAATTAGAGCTCAGAGCCTTATATTTCTGAGAATTCATTCTTAAAGGGTTACCAACCAATTTAGAGCTAAGTGGTGTTCATAGTTTGTTAGAGAAGGAGGTGTGGGGTTAGGAAAGGGAGTTAATTTTCCTTTCTTAATTTAAGGGTGGCTGTATTTACCTCGAGTCTTCGAGGCTGTGGACTAGTGAGGAAAGAGCTCTCCAGCTTTTTTCTAAACAGAGCTCCACAGCTCACAGAAAGGAGGTGCCGGTGCCCTGAGCAATTGAAATGTGAGCCCTGAGAACTCGCCTGCACCCTTTGGACCCAGCTTCAAGCTCCCTTACTGAACAGCATCTCCAAGAGCTCCTTCCCCATCCACCCATCCGTGCACATCAGACTTCAGGCAAGTTCTGGGCTCCAGGCCTGACTCTGACCCCAGGACCCTGAATAGCCTCTGCTCCCTGGGCCTCAAGGTCCTCATGGGTATCATGAAGAGTGAGGTGCTTGCTAAAGTCTCCCTGAGTGTCAGCTCCAGGTCCCTGATGGAAGACCATGCAACGTGCCAGAAAATGTGGTTCAGGATCAAGGTGATTTTGATTTAGGTAGGCTGACAGAGGACCTGAAAGAGATAATCCCCAAATTAACTTGTAAATGAGATTTCGAGTATTCTTTTTGAGTTTTATAAAGCTTTAAAACTTTTAAGATCTTTAACTAATCAAGAATGACTTCTAAGAATGAACTGAGCACTTTCCTCTGGAGGTGAGCCCCTCAAAGACAGGGTCAGGCTGCAATCATATTCAACTCTGTCTAGCTCCCGCCCTGCCAGGAGCCTGGCATGAAGGGCTATCTTTCCTAGGTGAATGCATGAATGAGTGAATGAGTGAATGTATTCATGTATGCTCAGGGCAGGGTAGGCACTGTAGGGGCACAGAGAAGAAACAGAGGTGATATTCCTGCAGGAGTTTTTAATACCCCAGGATGGGGGCACAGGACTGCAAATGATGTGTGAGTAACCTGAGATGGGGCCTCATCTGAGCATACGTCCTTCAGGCTCTATGTGGACCTGGGGTTCAGAGAAGGTGGGTCCTGAGATATCATCAAGACCAACCAAATAGGTCAAGGGACTTGTCCTAGATCACCATGAGCTGAGACTGCAACATAGAAATGAGAGGAGATGAAAATAGTTTTTGAGCATCTATTAGCTACTGGGCATTCTACTATGCTTGTATCTCATCTTCAAAACCATCTTGAAAGTTTCTCCATTTAGTAGATAGAAGAGAAAAAAGCTTCAAGAGGCCAAGGAACTTGTCTAAGATCCCATAGCTCCTATAAACCTGAGAGATTTGAACCTACACTGATGAACCTCCACATGAGATAAAATTTAGATGGTTCTGGAACCATAGAAACCTAGGACCAAACCCTGGCTCTGCTAAAAAAAAAAAAAAAAAAAAAAAAAACCAACCAAACAAACAAACAAAAAAAAACCTCTTTGACCTTGGGCAATTCTCTTCACCTTTCTGAGTCTCCATTTCCTCATTTGTAAGATTGGAAACAGAATGCCTAAAAGGAATAAATAAGATGCTTTCCATAAAGTACTTCATATAAAAAATAACAGTAATTTTTTTTAATTAATGACAGAGTAGGGAGGAAGGTACATCAGTGCTAATGTCTGAGGCACTAAAATATATGGGCGAGGTCACTGGAAAGGAGTGACCTCGCAGGAGGTGACCTGGCAGGAGCAGGGAGTTGAATATCACCATGTCCTTCCAGGAGATTGGGCCACTAAGTAAGTAGGAAATGAGGCCCAGAGGTAGGGCAGGGTCGGCCCATTCTAGATGCCATTGGATTCACTGCTCACTGGGCTCACCACCAACATGGAGATTTCCCAGCCGTCTTTCCTCACTGAACCTGCAAGTTAGCCCCCCAGAGGACCCGAGGAAGGATTTCTGAGGGTGTGTCCTTGTTAGCCCCAAACCTCCAAGTCTATGTGAATGGGACTATGGTGTAGTGTCAGGATATATGAACACCTGGCACTGTGCTGGGTGCTTTATTATAGATCTCACATGAGTCTGCAGTGTGTGCCACTGTACCCACTTTACAGATGAGGCACCCAGACCAACTTAGAGCAGGGACTGACCTCAGATGCCCAGCACCACCCAGCCTTGTGGATTACTGTGTTAGTCCCAGAAATGCGACCACCTCCTCCCTGTCTGAAACAGGGTGTCATTAGAGTGCATTGTCATGCCAACTCTCTGGGGACCTGGGGCTCAGAACTGTAGGACTCGCTTCAGTGAGGATCATTGGGACCAACCAGGTGAGCCAAGGGCCTCGTCCTGGATCACCTGCGGCTGGTTGGAAATCTGCAACTACAACCCAGAATCTGAAGGAGGAGAGACTTAGTGATATTTGTGTTCAGGAATATGCTCTTTGGATTCATGGGCTCTGTGGCAAGGCTGGGGCTAGCTCTCCTGTGGTACAGGTGGGAAAAGAAGAAGAGGGTAAAGGAAGCCAGCACCAAGACTCCAGCCCGACTGCTCTGCTGTGCCACTTACCGCAGCCTGGGCACGGGAACTGCCATCTTCTCCACCAGAGGGTTCAGCCGGTAATAATCCAGAAATGTTCTTGCCACGTTCCTCCCCAGCTTCATATCTGCAGGTACGTGTGTTAAGGAGTGACTTCAAGGAGAAACTGAGACTGAGTGAAAAGGGGACTTGTGACAAAAAATGACAACAGCAACTAAGGCAAGTAATACCACTCATTTTTCTAAGGTTGGAGTTTGTTCTGTCTTTTCAGATCCTCGCCAAATGGCGATCACTATTAAATTTGATCTATTATTAAATAGTAATCACTGTTGCTATTCTCACTTTATAGATAAGGACATTGAAGTGCACAAAATGCACAAAATTTAAGTAATTTGCATAAGAACACAAAAATGGGAAGGGGAGGCTCTAGGACAGGGTCTGGATACCCTTACCTCAAAGTCTGTGCACAGAGCTTTGAGATGAACAGTGGCCCTTTTGAAATCACTGGGCTTCCCTGGTCTGATTTCAAGTGTCTCAGGATGAAGTCAGATGAGCGAGGCCCAAGGGCAAGAGAACCTTTATTGCATTTAGATCAGAGTTTACCTGACCTTCAGGGATTAGTCAGTCATCTGCTTCAGTAATCTCAGGTACAATGGTAAAACCCTTTGACTCTAAATGATATCCCCATTCCACCTTGAAATGCAAGGATAAGGATTTATGACCAACTTATTAAAGCATAAACTCCCCAGGGAAGGTGAAAGGGCCAATTCCATATTGACCATTAACACACTAGTAGGAATCGGTACAATAATCATCTCTTCCACAGCAGAGTATCTGCCCTGCGCGTCCTCTCTTGCATCTCTGGGTTCTCATACATGCTATTTCCTCTGCTTGAAGTGCTTCTCTTTTTTGCCTAGTGTGTGCTCGTCAACTCTCCAGTTAGATGATCGCTCCCTGGTAGAGCCTTCTAGGATACTCTTCTCTCCCCTCCCAGGACCCAGTGGCACCCTTTCCCCACGCTGTCATGGTTCAGAATAGATTGCATCAAAAGCATCTGTGACTTATCTCCTAGTGAGGGAATTAGGTGTTTACCACCGAACCTTAGGCGTTCCTGTCCCTTGGCCCACAGCCCCACACAGCCACGCCTTCCCCATCCTTCCCCATGAGGCCTCCTCTCTTTTGAATTTGTCTACTTCTCTCCATCCCCCAGAATAGTCTGATATCATCTTTTCCCTGAATTGCTGTTGTCTGTCCTTGTGGGCCTCCTGCTACAGGATGCCCCCTCCAGGATACTTTACACTGAGTAGCCAGAGGGTATTCTAAAATGACATCCCACAGTGCTACTCAGCTGGGTAAAATCCTTTAGTAGCTCTCAGGTGCCCTTAAGGCCCAAATTTCTGACATGATTTATCAGGCTGTCCATGGTGGGTGGGGTCTCTGGTCATTTTCTGAGCTTTGTGCTGGACCCTCCTGCCTACCACCTCCTGCCCACCTTGGTGCTGCGGTACTGAACTTCTTTTGCTGTACCCTGCATCTCCAGGACCACTGCCCCAGTTGCATGACCTACAGGGCCAGCTCGGCCTCAGCCCCCACACATCACTTCAGTTGTCATTTCCCTGGATAAGTCTTCCTTGGTGCCCCTGCTAGGATAGAGGTACCGTCTGTGTCCCCACAGCCTATCTCCCAGTTCTTCACCAACCTGACCACTTATCACATTGTATTTTCACTGTCTCTTTTCGGTAGCCCCCCATGGCCTGCTAGCTCTGTGGCAGAGGCCATATCTGACCTATCTGGTCACCCACATACTTGCCTGGCAACAGGTGTGAAATATATATTTATTGAATGTATAAACAATGGCTAATATTCATATAATGTTTAATATGTGCTCGGCAATCTTTTAAGTGCCTTATGTATACTGATTCACTTAAGCCTCACAACAGCCCCATGAGGCAGATCTATTCTTATTCTCACTGTTCAGAGAGGGTGGGGGATGGCCCCAAAGGCATCTTATAAGTTCTAGAGCTGGGGTTTGAACTTGGGCATCTTCTCAAACTGCCTCCTAGGATCACCTCCAGGATCTGCACCATTTCAGGTTCATGTTGGGGGTCCCTTGCCTGATACATGGTTGAGAACCTGAGTCTACTGCGATGACGAGACTCACACCCCTGACTTGGGAGCACGCGGTGGGGCATGCATGGTGATGCACAGAGGAACAGGACCTGAGATTGGTCCTAGGAGGTCCCTGGAAAAGGACTGTTCTCCACTGGATGATTAAGGCAGGACAGCTGAAGAGGGCCTTTCCAAGTGAAGAGAAAATGTGCACAGGGCCTAAACAGTTTCCACTACTGCCTACCCATGCCTCCACACAGCATTTTGGGAAGCCTGCACTGTGCCAGGAACTTTAGGTGGGAAGGTTCTTGTAGATCTCCATGGAGAGGACAAGTGCTGTGAGAAGAAAAGATGCAGATGTCAGGGCAATTATGCAGGCCTGCCTTTGGTGCTGTGGGGGCCTGGCTGGGCTCCTGGGCCACACTCCCTCTAGGGTCATGAGATGTACTTGCATTTGAGATGTAGCCAAGTGAGTTCTCACCGCCTTCTTCAAGAAGTCCCCAGCTGCAGTTGGACATAGCCTGAGACATGAAGATGAGCATTTATAAAGCACCTGCTATATGCCTGGCACTGTGCTGGGTGCTCAGCTTACACAAGCATTTTAATCTGCAAAACAATCTGGTGGCAATGGTAATTTTATCTTCCTTTGCTAAGAAACTTGTCCAAAGCCACAGAACTGGAAGGGGTAGAGTTGGGACCCAAATCCAGGCACGTTTGACTCCAGAGCTGCCAGTTGTCCACTGCCCTGGGCTCTTTCCTGACAGGAAGGCACCTTTTCTGTCACAGCCTGAGTCATCCCAGGTCAGCCCCCCGGTGGGAGAAGGAAAAACACCAGACAAAATGTTTGTGACAGTGAGAGGCACCGCAGGCTTGCTGTGCTCTGAGGCTGCCACCTGCTTTCTTCCTCTGGATATGGCTGACCTTCTCTGTCCCCTTCTTTTAAAAGTCTACAAGCTGGCTCTGGGTGTGGCCTCTCTGACCAGCAGACCCAGGAGGTAGTCTCACATCCAGGGCCTGCAGACGCAAGCTGGCTGCTTTAGCTCAGCCAGTCTCTGGTTGGCTGGAGGAGGCCAAATTATAGATGTGTGTGCTGACAGTAAGAGCTACAGGGCACAGAGGAAAGCAGAGGTCCCTGTGGACTGAGCTAAAAAGTCACAGAAATTTTGGGAGCAGACGTGTCTAATCCAAATCCTGGCTCTGCCACATGCTGTGCACGGCAGATTGCATTTTCCAAAGACATCTGCAAAAACATCTTCTTTCTCACGTGTGATTATCTTGTATGACCTTGATACCCCCTCCACTAAGAGTCATGGTCTAAATCCCTTCCCCTTGGATTTGCAATCAAATGAAAGGCAGAACTGGGAGAAGTGACATTGTAGGACTTCTGAGACAAGGTTGGAAAAGGCAAGGTGACTTGTACCCTGCTTGCTGGAATTCTCGAGCTGGAGTCCTGTGCCTCCTTGCAAGGAGTCTGACTGCCTCGAGGCCCTGAGATGACATGAAGAGAGAGAGGAGAGGTCCCCAGTCAGCCTCTGGCTCCTCTAGCACTCTGCTGCCCCTGCTCAACCATTGTCTGGCTATAACTGCACCAGGCTCCATGCTCAGACTACCCCATGAAGCCTTCACAAATTTCTGACCCACCGAGAACATGAAAGAATAGCTGCTGCTGCTGTTGTTGTTTTGCCATAAGTTTAGGGCAGGATTTCTAACACAGAACTACAGAGCTAGAACACTGTGGGAGCTTGTATAAGCTAATCTATCTCCCTGAGCCTCAGTTTCCTTGTCTATAAAATGTGAATAATAATGCCCAGCTCATGGGGTTGTCAGGATGAGCATGTGGCTGTACCCAACATGAGGCTGACTGAATGAATGAACCTGGGAGAGACACCTGATCGTTCCCCACTGAGAGTCAGTCTGGAAACAACCACAGATGGAATCCTTGTCAATCAATCCTCTTGAACTTCCCAAAGGGAAGGGAGTTGGGCTGTTCCGATAAAAAGTCCCACTGTAAGGTGCTGATGATTTGGACAAGCTGTGCTTAAAAGACACAAGTGCCACATTAAGTGCCTTAAATGTGACCATCGTCTGGGGCAGCCCTCTTTCCTGTCCCTGCTCTCACCTCTTACCTATTCTTCAAATTCTAAAGCCTCACTCTAGGTTATTTACTACAAAGGCCCCATTTGAGTCAAGGAATGGGACATCGGTGGGAAGAAGGGCAAAGATTGATTGAACATTTTCAATTAAAAGAAGCTGTCTTTGAACAAAGATTTAAGATCCAGGCAAGGAGAGGCAATAATTCTCTTGGAAGGGACTCTTAAATATATTGCAGTATTAAGAGAGAAAAAAATTGGGGTTAAAATTCCCAACTCTTCATTGTCCGCAAAAATCTCAGGATAGTCTGTAAATTGAAAATCACTATCCTCAGAGTCTTATGGAGGTCATTGGTCTGCTTCTCACAGATGGCAGAGAATGGCCAGCCACGCGGGGCCAGTGGCATCAGGAGCCTCAAGCAATAAAGCCGGAGGGTTCGGCTGAGATAGTTGGAAACTCAGACTGATCTGGTGACTTCTGTCCAGATTGTTTTGAAATAAAGGGTGTCAATCAT